>NC_052149.1:99781536-100437207 GCF_902713615.1 Scyliorhinus canicula
CCCCCCCCCCAGGGTTGCTGCTGCTGCCGGCCTATTTCCCTACCGTTCCGCCAGGAAGTCCAGGAAAGGCTGCCACCGCCTAAAGAACCCTTGCACCAACCCTCTCAGGGTGAATTTCACCCTCTCCAACTTGATGAACCCCGCCATGTCATTGATCCAGGCCTCCATGCTTGGGGGCCTCGCATCCTTCCACTGAAGCAAAATCCTACGTCGAGCTACTAGGGACGCAAAGGCCAGAACACCGGCCTCTTTCGCCTCTGCACTCCCGGCTCCGCTGCTACCCCAAATACCTCCTGCATTACGTGGTATCTGTTCGAAATCCTCCTCCTGCCACCTGGAAAACGCCCTAACCTGCATGTACCTAAACATGTTCCCCGGGGGGAGCCCAAACTTCCCCTCTAACTCACCCAGGCTCTCGAACCTCCCATCCACAAACAAGTCCCTCAAACTCCTAATACATACCCTGTGCCAGCCCAGAAACCCGCCATCGATGCTCCCTGGAACAAACCGGTGGTTCCCCCGTATCGGGGACTCCATCGAGCCCCCCACCTCCCCCCTATGCCGTCTCCATTGCCCCCAAATTTTGAGGGTAGCCGCCACCACCAGGCTCGTGGTATACCTCATTGGAGGGAGCGGCAACGGCGCCGTTACCAGCGCCTCCAGGCTCGTGTCCACACAGGACGCCATCTCCATCCTCTTCCATGCTGCCCCTTCCCCGTCCATTACCCACTTACGCACCATCGCTGCGTTGGCAGCCCAATAGTACCCACAGAGGTTGGGCAGCACCAGCCCCCCCCCTATCCCTGCCCCGCTCCAAAAATACCCTTCTCACCCTCGGAGTCCCATGCGCCCAGACAAATCCCGTAATACTCCTGTTAACTCTCCTAAAAAAAGGCCTTCGGGATTAGGATGGAAGGCACTGGAACAGGAACAATAGGGAGCACCGTCATCTTGATGGACTGCACCCTACCCGCCAGCGACAGCGGTAACATATCCCACCTTTTAAACTCCTCCTCCATTTGCTCCACCAACCTTGTGAGGTTAAGCTTGTGCAGCCCCCCCCCCCCCCCCCCCCCCCCCCCCCCCAAGCTCCTAGCCACCTGGACTCCCAGGTACCCAAAGCTCCTCCCTGCTTCAGTGGGAGCCTACCAATCCCCTCCTCCTGATCCCCCGGGTGCACAACAAACAGCTCGCTCTTATCCAGGTTGAGCTTATACCCAGAAAATCCCCCAAATTCGCTGAGAATCCTCATCACCTCCGGCATTCCCCCCCACCGGGTCCGCCACATACAGCAACAGGTCGTCCGCATAAAGCGACACTTGATGCTCTTCCCCACCCCGCACCAGGCCCCTCCAGTTCCCCGACTCCCTCAACGCCATGGCCAGGGGCTCAATTGCCAACGCAAAGAGCAAGGGGGACAGGGGACACCCCTGTCTCGTCCCCCGGTGCAGCCAAAAGTACTCCGACCTCCTCCTATTCGTGCCTACACTCACCATCGGGGCCTCATAAAGCAGCCTCACCCAACGGACGAACCCCTCCCCAAACCCAAACCTTTCCAACACCTCCCACAGATACCCCCACTCAACCCTATCAAAGGCCTTCTCCGCGTCTAATGCCACCACTATCTCCGCCTCCCCTTCCACAGCCGGCATCATCATGACATTCAGAAGCCTTCGTATGTTGGTATTCAACTGCCTTCCCTTTACAAACCCAGTCTGGTCCTCCTGAATGACCCCCCGGCACATAATCCTCTATCCTTGTAGCTAAGATCTTTGCCAACAGCTTGGCGTCTACATTTAGCAGCGAAATCGGCTTATATGACCTGCACTGCAGGGGGTCCTTGTCCCGCTTAAGGATCAAGGAAATCAGCACCCGTGACATAGTTGGGGGCAAAGCCCCCCCCTCCCTTGCCTCGTTAAAGGTCCGAACCAATAGGGGGCCCAACAGGTCCGCATACATTGTATAAAATTCGGCCGGAAACCCATCCGGTCCCGGCGCCTTCCCCGACTGCATGTTCCCTATCCCTTTAACCAGCTCCTCCAGCTCAATCTGCGCCCCCAGTCCCTCCACCTTCCCCGCCTCCACCTTCGGAAATCGCAGCTTGTCCAAGAAGCGCCCCATTCCCCCCCCCCCCCCCCCCCCCCCCCCCCCCCCTCAGACCGGTACAATTCCCCATAAAAGTCCCTAAAGACCCCATTAACGTCTACCCCCCTCCGCACCACCTTCCCATCTCTATCCTTCACTCCCCCAATCTCCCTGGCCGCGTCTCGCTTTCGGAGCTGGTGTACCAGCATCCTACTCGCCTTCTCCCCGTATTCATATACCGCTCCGTGTGCTTTCCTCCACTGAGCTTCCGGTGAATGGTCTTTTTAAGTAACGAACATGGGTATTGGATAGCAGCAGGGAGCAAGAATATTAGCAACTTCAACTGGTCTAGCGAAGATACTTTAAGAATAACCGCAATGCTTTAGTATTGTTCTAACTGAGATTGGCTGGATACACACCACGCATCAGACACAATCATCATCTATATGGCTTGTTCTGCACCATGCAGGTAACTATGCTGTCAACCAAACACTTGAAAATAATATTTTTAAAAATTTTACATAACTACTCCATTGAGACAATTTTTGTAAGCACATTTAATGGTTTTGAAATTGTGTATAAGGAATTAAACGTGATAAGAGACAAAGAAAAAGTTGAAAAAAATGGCAAGTTTTTAAAATTCTCCAGCAGTAAACAAATTCCAGAGCAATGTCAGAGCTTAAGGTTCATCACACCAGTAAAATTACAATTACATTTGGGTACAATAGCCCTAACTTTTGCTTCCACGTTTGTTGGGAAAAAGTAGTAGCTTGCACAGATTTGAATGACAGAACTTTGAATAAAGCCATGGAATCTTCATGCCCACTTGAGAGACCAGATAGAGCCTTAATATGTCAACTGCTCTCTCAATGCTGCCAATATTCAGCTGTGATTTTCTTCATTGCAAAACTGCTTGTGTGAAACATTACACATCTCCAAGAGTAGATTAAATTCACTGTAATAGAATATGCAAATCAGCACAAACTGTAAAATAAATGTACACATTTCCACAAGGAAAAAGCCTCATATGTATGTTGTTCATGAGAAAGTTAACTTTGCTCCAATTTGTTTTTCAATAGATACTGGTCATTAACAGGTATGCTGCCTTTACCATCTGCATTTGAAAGAGTGCAACCAAACAGTACCTTTTTTAAGATAGTCTCGTTATTCAATCTTTCACACACCATGGTAACCTCTTCACTTCCCGGTTTCAGAATGGAATCTGTAGTCATTTTCCCCAAATTTCTAAGCATTGTGATAACAGGCATATCCTTCAGTAATGCCTTCCACACCTAATAAAATAAAATAAATCTGTTATAACGACAGAAAATGCTGGAAATACTCAGCAAGTAGAGTTAATGTTTCAAGTCAGTAAAGGAATACATATCTCCATTGCAGCACTGTATAATTGGCCATTGAGATGCAATACAGCAAATGCATTGATTTAACATTAAAGTACAATATTCAGTGATGTCAGTGGGGGTGGGGAAAAAGAGAGATAAGAGGGAAGCAAGGGAGGTGTTATTCCAGGTGGAGGAGAGAACAGGAGCCAACCCTTACACACTTTTATAAGCATTTATTTACACATTACTAGCATGGACACATTACTAGCGTGGACCTCCTCACCCAATAACCACAGTTTCAGTCTGTTCTTATTTACAGGGACTCAGGTGAATCCCCAGCTAATGCCTACAACTTGCATACAATGAAATACAATTAGTGTAAAAGGTACAGATTCACGTATTTGTTTAAATAAAAATTAGGTTATATTTTACAACCAAAATTTCAAAATGAATTAAATCAGAGGCCTCCACATTCGGCAAAAGTATTACATTGAGATATAGTTGCTCCAGGACCGGTTGAATAAAAATTGATCTGTACATGCATTTCTTTGCGGAAAGCAATATGACAGTTCGTGAAAGTCCTTTCTTTCAAGTGTTTGTTTCAAGCTCGCAAGGCATGTAACCTTTTCTCAATCAGACTGTGGAGAGTGTACACAATCTCACAAAGACTGGTTATTTATATTACATTCAATTAGTCTATAATCTTCTGTATGCCCATTGTGCAGAATATCACTTAAATATTTGACAAATAGAACCCATATCAATGTCTGCACAAAAGGTAGTGTTTTGGAAGCCATAGTACCTTTAAGAATCCCCTTTATTTTTTTCACTTACCAAGTTAAAGGACAACATTTGCCATTCTTATCCATCAGAAATATTATGAAACTAGCTGTACTAGAATAGCCATCAGGAAGATTAGCATCTGAAGTATCGATGCTAATGAAGAGCTCCATATTCTTTGGGTCACCGAAGGATAGGAACGCAAGTACACATCTCTCCAGATTTAACTTTTATTGTTTTAATTGCTTTTAAATCATTTTGTAATTTAGGATATTTCATCATAGTTCTCAAATACATCACACCAAAGCTAGCATTAGATCTAATCCGAGCTCACAACCAGTTTAAATGACCAATCAAGCTTCACAATTCCCTTCTCCCTTCTTTAGATATATCATCTTTCAGTGGTGACCGAGTATGATTAACCTGGATGGGGGTAACATGCTCTAAATAGGATTATTGATTTAAAGTATTGATTTAAACTTACTTTATTTAATATCTAAACCAATATATTTAAACATCCGACAGGCAAGACTCTCAATTTTAAAATTCTACTACAATTTTATTTAAAAACATACTTCGAAAATTCTGCACCACCACTCAAAGGAAATCAACATGCATCATGAAAATAAGTAAAAGTTTCCTTTTATGGCACCAGTGAAACACTGCAGAGCCTGCTTTTAGTTGAAAAGTCTATTTACAGCAAAACGGATCTCATTGAAAACTATCATCCCTTGAAGCATCAATTAGCCATCAACATATTTAGTTTCCATAGTTTTCCTTTTGTATTTGCCATCTCTTTGGACTGGTTCAGAAAGAGAAAAGCGTCGTCCACTAAACATGGTTTTTATGTCACTTGATTTGTACTCTCACGAATGTGGCCAAAAAAGCTAAAAATAATTTTAAGAATACTTTTCCAACTGTGAGAGAATGCACTCCAATCTCTGTAACACTCAGTCGCTCTTCAAGCTTTAGACTTTTAAATCTCAACTGTAAGGTTTTATTTGAAACCTCAGAATAAATGCTGAACTCTCGACAATTTCCTAACTTTCTTTGTTTTGTTTCCTCTAACTAGTTTATCCTCAACTTTATTGGCAACCACCAAAACATCACGATCATGAGAACCTGCTTCTTGTCTGCACGAAATGGCTTTGTGGCCTATTTTTCCACTGCCTACTCTATTTGTGCTCTGGCCTCAATTTACACATTTATAGAACAGTACAGCACAGAACAGGCCCATCGGCCCTCGATGTTGTGCCGAGCAATGATCACCCTACTCCCCTACTCAAACCCACGTATCCACCCTATACCCAACCCCCCCCCCCCCCTTTTAACCTTACTTTTTTCGGACACTACGGGCAATTTTAGCATTGCCAATCCACCTAACCCGCACATCTTTGGACTGTGGGAGGAAACCGGAGCACCCGGAGGAAACCCACGCACACACGGGGAGGACGTGCAGACTCCGCACAGACAGTGACCCAGCCGGGAACCGAACCTGGGACCCTGGAGCAGCTAACCACCATGCTACTGTGCTGCCCACATTTATGTCTTTCAGGAGAACTGTGAGATCTCCCTTTTGCACTATTGAAAGTTTGGTTTGTGATAGTTTTATGACGCAAGAGTCACTTCCCAGTCCACTATCAGTATTTGCACTGCCCTTTCTTGTTTTCCATTGTTTCATCTCATTCGGCTAGTCTATGGATCTCAATTCTTGTCCATAATGCTGAATATTCAATCAATACTTAAGCTTTCTGTTCCACAATTATTGTCATCTTCACATTTATTAGATATTTCTGGTAGATATACCACCCAAGTGTCCACTCTGGGCCATAGGCCTGGGGCTGTGATAGCTCTGCCAACACTGATATTATCACTGTCCAGCCCTTGATTCTGGAAAGATCCCTTTAGATTGGAAAATAGTAAATGTAATTTCAGATTGGAAAATAGCAAAGGTAACGCTTCTATTTAAGAAAATGAGGGAGATAGAACACAGGAAACTACAGGGTAGTTTGCGTAACCTCTGTCATCGGGAAAATGTGAGAATCTATTGAGGAAGTTATAGCAAGGCACTTAGAAAATCTTAATATAATCAGGTAGAGTCAACACGGTTTGGTGAAAGGGAAATAGTGTTTGACAAATTTATTGGAGTTCTTTGAGGAGGTAACAAGCAACATGGATAAGAGGGAAACCTGTAGTTGTGGTGTACTTGGATTTCCAAAAGGCACTTGATAAGGTTTCACATCAAATTTATTACATAAAAGAAGCACTCAATGTAGCGGATAACCTTCCCAGGTTCCTCTTCCTCTTCAGATCCATACTGATCTGCATCCCCAAGGCTTTCTTACACACTAGAAAAAAATGATGCTGTTTGTGTGACGGGTGACAGATGGGGCGACGGGGTAGGGGGGGGATGGGAAAATCCAAAAATCCCCCAAAACGTCTTGCAAAGAACAAGAAGCATGGGGGCCTGGCCCTCCCAAAACTGCAATACTACCACTGGGCAGCCACAGTGGAACAGAAACTGAATGGGTAAAAATGGAGACGGCTTCCTGCTCAGGAACATCCCTCCGTGCCTTAGCCACAGCAACATTCTGATCCCCACCAGTCAAGCACTCTACAAGCCCAGTGGTAGTAGCCAGGCTCCGGACATGGAACCAACACTTTGGCCTGACCGGAATGTCCAGTATGGCCCCCATGTGCACCAATCACATGCTTGCGCCAGCCAAAATGGGTGCCACCTTCAAAAGGTGGAGACAGGATGGGGAGACATTGACAGTTAGTGACTTCTCCACAGACAACAGCATGATGACGCTAGAAGAACTGATGGAGAGGCTTCAACTGACCAGGGGGAATGGGTAACGACACATGCAAGTCAAAAACTTCCACCACAGGGAAACAAGGGCATACCCACAGGCGCCAGGACAATCACTACTAGAAGAACTATTAGACGCGAGCAACTTAGGAAGGGGAACTGCTGAGACTTGTACAGGCGATTGTTGGGAAAAGCAAGCTCCCCACCAGAGACCAGCCTCCCAAACAGGCGCTGGAATGTGGTGACTAGGGGCTTTTCATAGTAACTTGATTTGAAGCCTACTTGTGACAATAAGCGATTTTCATTTCATTAATTTCAGAGACTAGAGAAAAATAGGAGGAAGAGCTTGGGATTGAAATAGGGTGGGGACTCTAGAGCGAAGCACTGAACAGGGTCAACTCCACCTCCACACATGCAAGGCTAAGCCTAATGCAGCTGAAAGTGGTATAAAAGCACACTTAACCAGAACCCGAATGAGCAGACCACAAACATCAACGAAAAGGGAGGGAGGGGAGGGAAGAAAGAGAATAAGGAGGCACATGTCGATTACCCCCCCCACCTCGGACCGAAAGGTCGTAAAGACAGGAAACCTACCATGATGTAATATCTGTGTTGCTATACGACCGTAATATGTGTGCAAATGAAAAGCAATAAAGTAAAACATACTATATAATAAAAAGGGATCTAAAGGTTTTGTTTCTTGGGGTTCGGATTTAGGATTGAAGGAGCTGGGAGCGAAGTATGGGCTGGAGCACGGGGAAATGCAGGTTCGAGATTTTGCCAGGAAGGAGATACAGAGCATCCCGGTGGAGCTGGCCCCCACATTGCTGGAGGTTCTGACGACAGGGGAACTGGAGAAGGGGGTAGTGGCGGTGGTTTACAGATCAATTTTGGAAGAGGAGAAGGCACCACTGCTAGGGATCAAAGCAAAGTGGGAGGAAGAGTTGAGAGAGGATATAGAGAAGGGGGTTCTGGTGTGAGGTGCCCCGGAGAGTGAACGCCTCCACCTCGTGCACGAGGTTGGGGCTGATACAGCTGAAGGTGGTGAATAGAGCACACCTCACAAGGGCGAGGATGAGCCGGCTCTTTGTGGGGGGGTCGAAGATGTGTGTGAACGTTGTGGGGGGGACCCCGCAAACAACGCGTTCGTATGTTTTGGTCCTGTCCAAAGCTGGAGGATTACTGCAAGGATGTTTTTAGGGCAATCTCTAAAGTGGTTCACATGAAACTGGACCTGGGCTCTCAGGAGTCCATATTCGGGGTGTCGGACCAGCCAGGGTTGGAAGCGGGTGCGGAGGCAGATGTTGTTGCCTTCGCCTCATTGATCGCCCGAAGGCCAATCCTGTTGTGATGGAGAGCAACCTCTCCACCCTGTGCCCTGGCGTGGCAGGGGGATCTTTTGGAATTCTTGACTCTTGAGAAGGTTAAGTTTGAACTGAGGGGGAGGGGGGAACTGTATGTGTTAATGGTGACTATTGGTGATTCCGGATTCCTTTTTGTTATTTATTTTTGTTAACATGCGGGCTGCTGTTTGGGGGTTGGTGGGAGGATGGGATTGTTGTTATCGATATGGGGATGAACATTATATTTGTTACTGCTTATTGTTTATTGTTGGGTGTACATTTGGGAGAAAATGTGAAAAACGAGTATAAAAATATATATTTTTTTAAATAAAAAGGGATGGGAGGGGGTGGTTGGGAGAGCAAGGGGAGTGGGGTGTTGGAGGCTATCTCCAACGCGGGGCTTTGATAAAGTGGATTGTACAGACTTGCTTATTTTTACTTTTGTTGTGTATAAAATGAAAAACTAATAAAACAGTTTTTGAAGATGTAGTGGATAACAAATTAGCATGGATAGATGTTTGATCAGCGAACAGGAAACTCTCTGATATAGAGGGATCTGGAGGTCCTGGTACAAAATGTTAATACACAGGTGCAGAAAATGATCAGAAAAGCAAATGGAATGTTGTCATTTATTGCAAAGGGAGTAGAATATGAAAGGTAGGAGAGTTTTGATCTAGTTGTGTAGAGTGTTGGTGAGACCACATCTAAAGTACGGTCTACAGTTTGATCTCCTTACTTAAGAAAGGATATAATAGCACTAGAAGCAGCTCTGAGAAGGTTCACTTGAATGATTCTTGGGATGAAAGGTTGTCTTACGAAAAAGGTTCAACAGGTTGGGCCGCAGTGGAAAGACAAGAACTAGGGGACAGTTTAAAAATAAGGGCTCACCCATGAAAGACAGAGATGGGGAGAACTTTTTTCTCTAAGGGTTATTAGTCTATGGAATTCTGTGGAGACAGAGTCATTGAATATTTTAAAGGCTGAATTAGATAAATGATTGACTGACAAGAGAGTCAAAGGGTATAAGGGACAACCAGGAATGGGGAGATGAGGCCACAATCAAGTCCAAAAAAATGGTAGAATGGGTTTAAGGGATCAAATGCCTAATTTGTATGCATGTTTGTATGTATGTGTATTTTGATCTTTAAGACCTTTGACACAAAACACACCAGCATTTGAAGTATAAAGAGCCACATTTACTTTGATCAGCTACTCAGAATCTGAGATTTTGTAATTAATTCTGATTAGTTGTGAAGAATGACCCTTTTGATAAGTATTAGCAGATCATGACTTATTACCATATCAGGGCTTTTTCAGTCTCAGGACCCTCTCTTTTATAATATATTAAATCTCCCTCAGGTGGTCTTATACGATACTTGCGATCTGTGTCTCGATGAATGTCATCTGAATTTCACCTATAGACTAACTGATAGGGACTATAACCTTCAACCACATGAAGTAATTTTCTTTTTTTTTTGTTGTTTTTTAAAATTAATTTAGAGTACCCAATAATTTTTTTCCAATTAAGGGGCAATTTTAGCGTGTTCAATCCACCTAGCCTGCACATCTTTGGGTTGTGGGGGCGAAACCCACACAGACACGGGGAGAACGTGCAAACTCCATATGGACAGTGACCTATAGCCGGGATCGAACCTGGGGCCTCGGCGCCGTGAGGCAGCAGCGCTAACCACTGCGCCACCCTGCTGCCCCAATCTGAAGTAATTTTCTGAATGAACTGCCCATACCAGAGTAGGTGTCAATTTGAAGTCTGGTTGATCAAATAAAATTTTATGCAGCATTTCATCAATCACCATTTCACACAGTCCATTTTGGAATGGACTTTCCGCTGTTGTAGTCATAAGCATGACGTTCACATTTTCGCCAATACGCTTGACGGCAAATTTCTCATCATTATCAGTCAGAAACTTTGCTGCTTTCCAAAATCTAGGTCCTATCCATTTCTCCATTATTCTGTCTTAAATGACCTTTTTGTCCTTGAGATATATTACATAGGCAGACTAATTCTAGTCACCAGGTTTGTAAAATACAGAAAGAAAATTTTTCTGTTTATGATCCATACCTCCCAGGTCCACAGAACAACTTATTGAAGTAATTTTTCAATAGAAGGATTAAAGAATGTGAGCCTTCCTCCAATTCTTTTCACAGATTTAACACTTCTTGCTCATCTCTTCTAATAGCCTTATATACTTTTCATCAAACATAGCCGTTGTCGGCAGTTCCTCGATTCGAGGATGACATTCACTCATGGTTCTGAGGTTCTATCGTGGATCTTCATGTAATCAAAAAGGCTGGTTCTCGACCCACAGATCTTGGGGCACATGGGGTCGCTATTGCATAAGTTAGGGGATCTGGAGTGCAGGATTTGCTTCCTTTTCTTTCCTTCATCAACACCTCTTGCATCATTTGGTAGGATTCCTGCTCTCTGACAAGTAGGGTGAGCAAATTGTCCATACACTTTTAAGACAATTAGATTTTTTCCTCTTCTAATCTTATCACCTAATGTCACAAATACTTGCCTGACAATCTAATGAGAAATATCAGATTTTGTTAAGAAGATACATGACTACTTACAATAATGACCTGACTGCGTAAACTGCAGATTGGTTGACTTTCCAGAAATAATTGTCTTATCATGCTCCATGTCGAGTTTCATTTTGTTCTTTTTCACCACCTTCTAAGAGATTACATCGGTATTTATTAAACTGCTTATTAGCTACTTTCCATGGAATTGCAGCTGCCTTTAATTACTTCAATGTACTGCCATCACTAAACTGAAAGCAAGTAGTACTTTTATATTCCTTGATCTCGAGTCGACATTCACTACTTTGCAAATCAAGATGACATTTTACCCATCTGTCCTAAACACTATTTAGTACTATCTAGTACTGCACTGTTTTTGCAACTGTGACCAGTATAATGTGTTCAGATTCAACATTATCTTCATCCTCTTCTGCAGAATTTTCTGAGTCGTGTCATTTTGAAGATCCCACCTCTTCGCTTTGGTGAGTTCACCACATTATGACACTTATCACATTTGACACACCTATTAAAACTGTTCTTTGGGCATGCCTGGAATTCATTTATCCATTATTTTTGCTTGAATTTTGTGTTTTGCTATAATAGATGGATCCGCTAAAGATGCTTCCATCTTCACTCGGTCTACCTTTAATCCCGCATTTGTATTGATGCTCATGTCTGATATCTGGACTATTCTGAAATCTGGCAATCATGAGACCCCACAGAATGCCTTATTTGTTTCAAGAAGGCTCAAGGAACAGACTGTACCTCAGGGTTTAAAAAAAAAAGCAGACATCTGATACAACAGAACCTGCTTCGCTGAGAACCAAGCACAAGTTACTTGTCCATATGAGGTATCATAGTGCAATCCAGTAATTTAAATGCTAGTACTGATCCAGGTATCTCCAAATCAATTTCATCAATCTTAACAAAATCTGTTCACATCCATTCTATACTTTTCATCCTTGGAATCCCGACAGTGCAGAATGAGGCTATCTAGCCCATCGAGTCTGCACATGCTCTCTGAAAGAGCACCAATACCTAGTCCCACTTCCCTGCCCTATCCCCAGATTCCATCTAACCTGCACATATTTGGACTGTAGGGGGAAACTGGAGCACCCGTAGGAAACCCACGCAAAAACACAGGAAGAACATGCAAACTCCACACCGACAGTCACCCATGGCCGGAATTGAACCCGGGTCCCTGGCGCTGCAAGGCAGCAGTGCTAATTATTGTGCCACCGTGCCATCCAACAGCTTACCAAATCTATCAAATTCTGACCATGCCTCCCAGGCATTTAATAGATCAGCCTCGTCTCGATTTCATCCAAAAACTATAATAGGCCCACATTTCCATCACTATCCAACTGACAGGCCAAAGAGTGGATGTGGGGAGGATGTTTCCGCTTGCAGGAAAAACTAGAACCACAGGACATGATCTCAGACTAAAGGGACCATCCTTTAAAACAGAGATGAGGAGGAATTTCTTCAGCCAGAGGTTGGTGACTCTGTGGAACTCTGTCGCAGGAGGCCGTGAAGGCCAAATCACCGAGTGTCTTTAAGACAGAGATAGATAGGTTCTTGATTAATAAGGGGATCAGGGGTTATGAGGAGGAGGCGGATGAGAAAATATCAGCCGTGATTGAATGGCGGAGCAGACTCGATAGTCCGAGTGGCCTAATTCTGCTCCTATGTGTCTTATGGTCTTATGGACAGGCATCCATCTCACATAATTCTTTATTTCTGATCTTAATTCTGTTTTTTTGTAAATCATTTTTATTGAAATTTTTGGAAAAATATATATCAACAAAATACAATAATAACAATAATAATAATAAACACCCCCCAGCACCCGTAACAACGCATATAACAAACCCCCCACACCCCCCCCAACCCCAATAAACAACAGAATAAATTAACAATAAGCAAATTAACTTAAACACTATCCCCCCTCCCCCCCCCGGGTTGCTGCTGCTGCTGACCTAGTACCTTATCGTTGAGCCAGAAAGTCGAGGAAAGGCTGCCACCTCCTAAAGAACCCTTGTATCGACCCCCTCTGGGCGAACTTGACCCTTTCCAACTTAATGAATCCCGCCATGTCATTAATCCAGGTCTCCACACTCGGAGGTCTCGCATCTTTCCACTGCAGCAAGATCCTCCGCCGGGCTACTAGGGACGCAAAGGCCAAGACATCGGCCTCTTTCGCCTCCTGCACTCCCGGCTCCACCCCAACCCCAAATATCACGAGTCCCCAACCTGGCTTGACCCTGGATCCCACCAGCCTCGACACCGTCCCCGCCACCCCCTTCCAGAACTCCTCCAGTGCCGGGCATGCCCAGAATATATGGGCATGGTTCGCTGGACTCCCCGAACACCTGACGCACCTGTCTTCGCCCCCAAAGAACCTACTCATCCTAGATCCGGACATGTGGGCCCGGTGCAGCACCTTGAACTGGATGAGACTAAGCCTTGCACATGAAGAGGAGGAGTTCACCCTCTCCAGGGCGTCCGCCCATGTCCCCTCCTCAATCTGCTCCCCCAGCTCCACCTCCCACTTAGCCTTAAGCTCCTCGACCGATGCCTCCCCCACCTCCTGCATTACCTGGTAGATGTCAGACACCTTCCCATCCCAGACCCATACCCCCGAGAGCACCCTATCCCTTACCCGCCGCGGAGGCAACAAAGGGAACCCCTCCACCTGTCGCCTAGCAAACGCCTTGACCTGAAGGTACCTGAACATATTCCCCGGGGGGAGCTCAAACTTCTCCTCCAGTTCACCAAGGCTCGCGAACCTACCGTCGATAAACAGGTCTCCCAACTTCCTAATGCCCGCCCTGTGCCACCCCACGAACCCGCCATCCATGTTCCCTGGGACAAACTGGTGGTTCCCCCACAGCGGGGCCTCCATCGAGCCCCCCGCTTCCCCGCTGTGTCGCCTCCACTGCCCCCAAATTTTGAGGGTAGCCGCCACCACCGGGCTCGTAGTGTACCTCGTTGGAGGGAGCGGCAGCGGCGCCGTTACCAGTTCCTTCAGGCTCGTGCCTCCACAGGACGCCATCTCCATCCGTTTCCATGCTGCCCCCTCCCCATCCATTACCCACTTACGTACCATCGAGACGTTAGCCGCCCAATAGTACCCAGAGAGGTTGGGCAGCGCCAGCCCCCCTCTATCCCTGCCCCACTCCAAAAAGAACCTCCTTACCCTTGGAGTCCCGTGCGCCCAAACTAATCCCAGAATGCTGCTGTTCACCCTCAAAAAAAGGCCCTCGGAACAAAAATGAAACAAAAACAAAAACCTCGGGAGCACCGTCATTTTAACGGACTGTACTCTACCCGCCAACGACAACGGCAGCATGTCCCACCTTTTAAATTCCTCCTCCATCTGCTCCACCAACCTAGTAAAATTGAGCTTGTGCAGAGTCCCCCAGCTCCTAGCCACCTGAACCCCCAGGTACCTAAAACTCCTCACTGCCCTCTTTAGCGGGAGCCTATCAATCCCCTCCTCCTGATCTCACGGGTGTACGACAAACAGCTCACTCTTGCCCAGGTTCAATTTATATCCCGAGAAACTCCTGAACTCAGCAAGAATCTCCATCACCTCCGGCATTCCCCCCACCGGGTCTGCTACATACAACAGCAAGTCGTCCGCATACAGCGACACTCGGTGCTCCTCCCCACCTCGCACCAAACCCCTCCATCTCCTCAACTCCCTGAGAGCCATGGCAAGAGGCTCAATTGCCAGCGCAAAAAGCAAGGGGGACAGGGGGCACCCCTGCCTCGTCCCACGGTGGAGCCTGAAACACTCGGACCTCCTCCCATTTGTCGCTACACTCGCCATCGGGGCCTCGTACAGCAACCTCACCCATTTAATAAACCCCACCCCAAACCCGAACCTCTCCGACACCTCCCACAAGTACCCCCACTCAACCCTGTCAAAGGCCTTCTCCGCATCCAATGCCACCATAATCTCCGCCTCTCCTTCTGCTGCCGGCATCATTATCACATTCAGCAGCCTTCGCACGTTAGTGTTCAGCTGCCTCCCCTTCACAAAACCCGTCTGATCTTCATGCATCACCCCCGGCACACAGTCCTCTATTCTAGTGGCCAAGATCTTCGCCAGCAACTTGGCGTCTACATTCAACAGTGAAATCGGCCTGTATGAACCTCACTGCAAGGGGTCCTTATCACGCTTCAGGATCAGGGAGATTAGTGCCCGAGACATCGTCGGGGGCAGAACACCCCCCTCCCATGCCTCGTTAAAGGTCCTGACCAACAGGGGACCCAGCAGGTCCGCATATTTCTTATAAAATTCAACCGGGAACCCATCCGGTCCCGGCGCCTTCCCCGACTGCATGTGGCCAATCCCACTGACCAGCTCCTCCAACTCGATCGGCGCCCCCAGTCCCTCCACCTGCTCCTCCTGCACCCTTGGAAATCGGAGCCTGTCCAGAAAATTCTCCATTCCCCCTCCCACCGCCGGCGGCTCCGACCCGTACAGTTCCCTATAGAAGTCCCTAAAGACCTCATTGACCTCTGCCCCCTGCCGCACCACAGTCCCATCTCCATCCTTCACTCCACCAATCTCTCTAGCCGCGTCCCGCTTACGCAGCTGGTGCGCCAGCATCCTGCTCGCCTTCTCTCCATACTCATAGACCGCTCCCTGAGCCTTCCTCCACTGTGTCTCCGCCTTTCTGGTGGTCAATAAATCAAACTTGGCCTGCAAGCTACGCCGATCCCCCAGCAATCCCTCCTCCGGGGCCTCCACGTAACTCCTATCCACACTCAACAGCTCCTCCACCAGTCTCTCCCTCTCCCTCCTCTCCCTATGGGCTCGGATGGAGATCAGCTCCCCCCAATCACTGCGTTCAGAGCCTCCCACACCATCCCCACCTGGACCTCCCCAGTATCATTGACCTCGAGGTACCTCTCGATACATCCCCGAACCCTCCTATACACCTCCTCATCAGCCAACAACCCCACGTCCAGACGCCAAAGTGGGCGCTGGTCCCGCGCCTCCCCCATCTCCAGATCCACCCAATGCGGAGCATGGTCCGAAATCGCGATAGCCGAATATTCGGTCACCTCTACCCTCGAGACCAGTCCCCTACTCAGAACAAAGAAATCAATGCGGGAATAAACCCTGTGCACATGGGAGAAAAAGGAGTACTCCCGAGCCTTCGGCCTCCCGAACCTCCAGAGATCCACTCCTCCCATCTGGTCCATAAACCCCCTCAATACCTTGGCCGCCGCTGGTCTCCTGCCTGTCCTTGAACTAGAACGATCTAGTAGGGGATCCAGCACCGCATTGAAGTCCCCCCCCCCATGATCAAGCCCCCCACCTCCAGGCCAGGAATGCGGCCCAACATACGCCTCATGAAACCAGCATCATCCCAATTTGGGGCGTACACATTAACCAACACCACCCTCTCCCCCTGCAGCTTACCGCTCACCATCACATATCTGCCGCCACTATCAGCCACAACCTCAGATGCCTCAAACGCCACCCTCTTCCCCACCAAGATCGCCACCCCCCAGTTCTTCGAGTCGAGCCCCGAGTGGAAAACCTGCCCCACCCACCCCTTCCTCAGACAGACCTGGTCCACCACCTTCAGGTGAGTCTCCTGGTGCATGGCCACGTCCGCCTTCAGCCCCTTCAGATGCAAAAACACCCGGGCCCGCTTAACCGGCCCATTCAATCCCCTCACGTTCCACGTAATCAGCCGGATCAGGGGGCACCCCGCCCCCCTCCCCCGTCGACTAGCCATAACCCATCGACTGCTCGCCCCTGGCCATCACCCATTCGGCCCGTTTCCCACGGCGATAGAACCTCACCCCGAACCCCCCCCGAACTCCTCCCTGGCCAATCCAGCAGCAACCTGGTATCCCCCCCCCCCAAGGCTAGGACCCCTCCTAGCCGCGACTCTCCCTCCACTGTACTGCCGTGAGCCAGCTGACTTCTGCTGACCCCGGCAGCTCCCGCTCTAACTCCGACCCCTCCCGATATGAGGTCCCCCCTCCTCCCCTGCATCAGCTCCTGGGCACCGCTTCAGCACGGGAAACCCGGTCTAATAGCCACGCCCCTCACCCCCTCGTCCCACAGCGCGGGAAACCAGAGAAAAGCCCGCGCTTTCACACTGCCCCACCCCACCAACGCAGCTCCCAAACCGCAGTCCCAACCCAACCACCAACTCCATACAAACAAAGACACAGATCAACCACAAACCCCAGTACCCCCCCTTAGAACACAAAACCATGACCCACATCGTCCGAAAGCGAGAGTAAAAACAAAAACAAACAGAATAACCCGCTACAGCATAAACAATGATACATGAATAGAATATAAAAACTCCCACAGCCCCAATCTCTAGTTCAAGTCCAGCTTTTCAGCCTGCACAAAGGCCCACGCTTCCTCCGGGGACTCAAAGTCGTGATGCCGATCCTTGTAGGTGACCCACAGGCGGCAACATGCCGAACTTCACATGCTTTCCATGGAGCACCGCCTTCGTCCGGTTAAACCCGGCTCTCCGCTTGGCCACCTCTGCACTCCAGTCCTGGTAGATACGCTTTACCGAATTCTCCCACTTACTGCTCCTCACCTTCTTGGCCCATCGGAGAACACATTCCCGGTCGCTGAACCGATGGAACCCCACCAGCACCGCCCGCAGGGGTTCATTTGCCTTAGCCTGGCCAGCACTCTATGGGCCCCCTCCAGCCCCAGGGGCAGATGGAAGGATCCTGCCCCCACCAGCGAGTTCAACATCACGGCCACATAGGCCGGCAGGTCCGACCCCTCCAGCCCCTCCTCGAGGCCCAGGATCCGCAGGTTCTTCCTCCGTTACCGAAGCTCCATCTCCTCAAACCGATCTTGCCACTTTTTATGAAGTGCCTCGTGTATTTCCACCTTCCTCACGAGGGCCGAAACCTCCTCCTCGCGCTCAGAGGCCTGCTGCTGCAACTCAAGTATCGCTGCACCCTGGGTTGTCTGGGTCTCCAGCAACTTACTCGTCGTCACCTTCAGGGATTCCAACAACTCCCCTTTCAGCTCCGTGAAATAGCGCAGAAGGGCCGCCTGCTGCTCCTCAGCCCACTGCCTCCACTCCTCAGGGGCTCCACCGGCCGCCATTTTGTCCACCTTCCCCCGCTTTTCCAGGGGAGCTGCTGCCGTTTTTCTCCTCGCCCCACTTCGAGTCTGAACCATAAATCCCGGGGGGTTTTGCTCCAGACCCCTTTATCCACCGGGAATCGTCGAATCAGCGCTGTTTGGGGCCCTTAAAAGAGCCCACAAGACCTTTTAAAGCGGGAGCTGCCGAACGTGCGGCTTAGCTCCGCATAGCCGCAACCGGAAGTCCCCCTGATCTTAATTCTTAAGTGACAACTCCAATGCCATATCATGTTTCCTCTTTGGGGGCGGGAACATAATAAACACACCCTGCAGCAAACAGCCTAAAGCTAAAGTAAAAAGCTGACAGACAACCCAGCTCCACCCATACTCTGACATCACTGCAGTAGTAAACACTAATTTCTTAAAGGTACTCTCACTACAGATATTTATATATACATACCCATTTATAAACACCTGTTTCTTAAAGGTACTCTCACATGACTCCTCCCCCCCCCAAGAAAAAACAATTAACCATCAACTTCAAGATGGTTTCATTTTTCACCATCCTTGAAGAAATGCACACAGTAAATATACTTTTTCGTTTAAAAAAAAACACGAAAACAGATATAATAATATAGTCCATTTTTGTTCTTCTTCCAACTGAAATCCTCCTCGATTGATAGTCTCTTTGAACAAGAAGGTCTATGCATGATCTGTTCATCTCTCTACGCCTCGGCATTTCTCTTTAAAGTCAGATACTTTAGTTCAATCTGATCACAGAGTCCCTTGTAATTCTCCAACACAGGAGCATTGGTTATCACAGCCTTCAGGCCATCAAATGCCTGTTGAAAGTCCGCTGCCAATGAAATTTTTATGTTTTTTCAGCAAGTCCATCAGTGGAGCAATCACGCGACAAAACTTTTGCACAAATGTTCGATCAAATCCACTCATGCCAAGAAATCGCATTATTTCCCTTTGTCTGGAGGGTATTGAAAACTCCTCAATAACTGTTGGTTTCACATCCCATGTGACCATACGATCCTCTCCGATTGTATGGCCAAGGAAAGTGACTTGGGCTTGTCCAAATTCACTTTTGGCTAGGTTTCTCACCAGACCCAACTCGTGAAGTCGATTGAATAACTCCATCAGATGTTTGAAATGTTCTTTCCATGTCTGGCTGAAAATTACCAGATCGTCGATGTATACCACACAATTGGGTAATCCTGAAACAACTTTGTTAGTTAACCGTTGAAAAGTGGCTGGTGCATTTTTCATGCCAAATGGCATAACTTTGAATTGGTATATACCATCTGGAGTCACAAAAGATGAAATCTCCTTTGCCCTTTCAGATAAAGATAACCTTGAGGCAGTAACCTTTAGCCAGTAACCTTTAAGTAAATCCAGTTTGAAAATAAAAGCTGGATGTCTCACTTTCTCAATGCAATCCTCCAAATGTGGGATAGGATAAGAGTCGTTCTTGTAACTGCATTAACCTTTCTATAGTCCGCACACACAACCGTTGGGTACCGTCTGGTTTTGGTACCATCACGATGGGTGAGCTCCATTGGCTGCAACCCACTTCAATTTGCCATTTTTAAGCATACTCTCAATCTCTTTGTTAACCTGTGCCAATTTTAAAGGGTTAAGTCAATATGGATGTTGTTTGATTAGAACAGCATTTTCCACATCTCCATCATGTATAGCCATTTTAGTACTTCCCAATTTATCTCTACAAACTTGCCCATGTGATATCAATAACTCTTTCAGGTCAGTCCTGGAAGGTAACAACAATTTATCCCAATTTTTAAGAACATCCTCATTTTCCAATTTAATTTGAGGTACGTCAAATTCACAGTCATCTGGATTTGGTTTGTCACTGAGTTAGAATCATTAAAACCTCCTCCTTTTTCTCTCCTTTCCTTTCAAAGTACCTTTCAAGCATATTCACACGACACACTCGTTGAGTTTTCCTTCTATCTGGCATTCTTACCACATAATTCACCTCACTTAATTTCCTTTCAATCTGATAAGGTCCACAAAACCTTGCTTTCAAAGGTTCACCTACCACTGGTAACAATACAAAAACGTTATCTCCACTGGCAAATCTACAAACTTTTGCTTTCTTGTCCGCTACCCGTTTCATCACATGCTGTGCAACTTTAAATGTTGTTTAGCCAATTCACCTGCTCTATTTAATCGTTCCCTAAAATTTGACACGTAATCCAATAATGTAATTTCCGATTTCTCACTCACCAATTTTTCCTTAATCAATTTAAGTGGTACTCTTACCTCATGGCCAAAATTAGTTCAAAAGGACGGAATACGGTTGACTCATTAGGTGCATCCCGAATTGCAAACAGTACAAATGGAATTCCTTTATCCCAATCCTCTGGATAATCTTGACAATAAGCCCTCAACATTGTCTTTCATGTCTGATGCCACCCTTGTAACGCTCCCTGCGATTCTGGACGGTACGCAGTTGATTTAAATTGTTTTATTCCAAAGCTATCTATAACTTCTTTGAATAACCTGGAGGTAAAATTTGATCCTTGATCCGATTGTATTTCTGTGGGTAGTCCATATCGAGTAAAGAATTTAAGTAACTCCTCCACAATCTTTTTAGCTGTAATATTACGTACTGGAATGGCCTCTGGAAACCTAGTAGACACATCCATTATAGTCAAAAGATATTGACTCCCACTTTTTGTTTTAGGAAGCAGTCCGACGCAATCAATTAGGACCCCTGTAAAAGGGTCCTCAAATGCTGGAATGGGTATTAAGGGCGCTGGTTTTATCATTGCTTGAGGTTTCCCTATCACTTGACGTGTGACATGATTGACAAAATTTAACTACATCTTAATGTCGTCCAGGCCAATAAAAATGTTTCTGGATTTTAGCTTGAGTTTTCCTTATTCCCAAATTACCTCCTACTGGTACCTCATGTGCAACTCACAACACCTCCTTTCTGTACCATACCGGCAATACTGCTTGAAATGAAATGAAATGAAAATGCCCCTAGCCGGCACATTCCAGCGCCTGTTCTGGGAAGCTGGTACGGGAATTGAACCGTGCTGCTGGCCTGCCTTGGTCTGATTTAAAACCAGCTATTTAGCCCAGTGTGCTAAACCAGCCCCAGATGAACTTCTCCCCAGTTTTCATCCACCTGCACATGTCAGGGTCTCCATTTTATCATCAAGTCATTACTTTTACAGTAATAACACTCTGCCATACACTCAGATTCCTCTTCCGTGTATGCTTTCTGATATATAGAAATAAAACGGATGTCTTTCTGTTGTAACTCCGTCAATTTTCCTGAACTAACAATATCTGCCTCATCCTCCACCTGTTCTTGTTCTTTTTTCAACCATCCGATCAAAAATCATTTCTGATAATTGCACTTCAACTTCATCTTCACTCTGATTTCTCCTCGTCTTAACCTGTGACTTTGCGAACTTGTTACTACACAATCCGGAAAAATCACAGGATATTCGTCCTTCAACACTTCAGTCGTCTGATATTTCACTGGCTTATCAACCACAGTAGGCATCACTCCCACTTGCGATCCAGCTATATCATTACTCAAGATAAACTGTATTCCTGGACAAGATAGTTTCTCTATTACTCCTACTACCACTTCACCACTCTTCACTGGACATTCCAACCTTACCTTATATAATTGAACACTGCTACTCTCACCGTGAATTCCACATATTGCCACCTTTTCTGGCAACATTCTTCCCAAGCTACATCACTCCTCATCTCTTACTATTAAAGATTGACTAGCTTCCGTATCTCTTAAAATTGTGACTTCTTTGCCTGCTCCTCCTGATACACATGAGTAAACTTTACCCATACAAGTAAATTATTTAAAGCGATTTGGCACCTTCTTATCAATCACTTCTTAACCAGGCTGTGCAATCTTTTGCTCCTCCTTTGCGCCACTTGGGCTTTCCTTTACCACTTTAACAAACCCCACTGTCTTATCCTGTTTTACTACATCAGCCTTCCCAGTGCTTTTCTTTAACCACCAACACTGTGACATTACATGGCCTAGTTTATTACAGTGAAAACATTTGAAACTTTTCATTTCTTTTCCACCCTCCTGGATTTCTTTTTTAATCTGAGGTACACTCTCATTATCTCCCATCAGATCATCTTTATCACTTGAGTATTTCTCATGTCCCCAGTTTCTTTCCCTCAAAGGCTGAAACTGGTGTCGGAAAACAAGCTTTATGAACTAAGTCATAATCATCTGCCATTTCTGCTGCTAATCTCACAGTTTTAACCCTCTGCTCTTGCACATGAGTTCACACGACATCAGGAATTGAATTTTTAAACTCCTCCAAAAGTATAATTTTTCTGAGAGCTTCATACGTTTGGTCTATTTTCAAAGCCCTTATCCACCTATCAAAATTACTCTGTTTGATCCTTTCAAACTCCATGTATGTTTGACCAAATTCTTTCCTTAAATTTCTAAATCTTTGTCTGTAGGCTTCAGGCATCAGTTCATATGCACCCAAGATAGATTTTTTTCACCTTGTCATACGTCCCAGATACCTCCTCCGGTAGTGATGCAAACACGTCACTAGCCCTACCTATCAGCTTTGTATGAAGTAATACCCACATATCCTGTGGCCATTTCATTTGTTTAGCTACCTTCTCAAATGAAATGAAAAAGGCTTCTACCTCCTTCTCATCAAACCTTGGCAATGCTTGGACATATTTAAATAGATCCCCACCAAGCCTTCAACTTTAATGCTCTTTCTCACTATCCTCATCACTATCATCCAACTGTACGTTTCCCTTTACGTCTGCCAATTTTGACTGATTGTCATGTTTCATGGCCATTTTCTGAAGTTCAAACTCTCTCTATCTTTTTCCTTGATCTGTATCTCCCTTTCTCTTTCTTTTTGTTCTGCGAGGGCTATTCTTTCTTTTGTCCTTTCATCTCTGTCCTTTTCTTTTTCCCCTCTCTCTTTCTTTATCCATTCTGTCTCCTTCTCGTTCCACTCTTTCGTATTCAAGCTGCTTTAATTATTTCTCATGTTCCATTTGCTTAATTTGTAACTGAATCTTAGCCATTTCCAATAAGTCAAACTGTATCTCAGGCAACTTTAAATGCTTAGCCACCGCCATAATTACCTCCTCTTTTCTCATTTTGTCAGGTAATGTTAATTGCAATGTTTTTTGCCAAATCTAACAGTCTGCTTTTAGTCTCTGTCTGGAAGGTACTGCTGGTGACCATCTCCACTCCCAAAAACTTCAGAGTCTCTGAAAGAGCCATTGTCCACAACACACTGCCTACTTAAACTAAAATACCACACCTGAAAAGCAACCACAATATGCTCACCCCTCACTGTCTTTAAGTTGACTAAGCCAATCCAATAGATAGACTTTTATCCCCCTCGAGCCCCCAATTTGTTATGGGCCAGGGTTTAGAGAACCCCAAAGTGTATCATGGAGTTCACCTGACCACAACTTTTAATAGATTGTGGTATGGGGAGCACACGGCCCACTCTACAGGTGTGGTACAACAGAAATGGAAAAGTATTTCTTAAAGCAAAACAATGTTTATTCTATGAACTTAAGTTAACCTTTTTAAAACATGCAGTGAACATCTTAACAACCATCAATTCAAATATAATCCCCAAAGAATACAACACTCAGTAATCCTTAAGCTGTCCTTTTAACGTCCATAAGACTTTTTTTTAAAAACCTTTAAACAGAAGCACATCAGGTTAAAGTCACTACGGAGAACAGTTATTAGTTTTAAATCACCAAAGGATCAATTTACAATCTTTAGATTAGAGAGAGAGAGACTCATAAACCTTCTGGCTGTGACTGCAGCTATCCGCTCTGAAAACGAAACTAAAACACACCCTGCAGCAAACTGCCTAAAACGAAAGTAAAAAGCTGACAGGCAGCCCAGCTCCACCCACTCTCTGGCATCACTGCAGTAATAAACGCCCATTTCTTAAAGGTACTCTCACTACAGATATTTATATACATAGCTATTTATAAACACCCATTTCTTAAAGGTACTTTCACATGACATTATAGAGATACATATTACAATCGTGCACCTCCTAATCCAAACCACCACAGTTTCAGTCTATTCCTCTTTATAAGGTCATAATTGTATCCCCTAAACTGAACATGGCTAAGAGCGAGTTGATTGTAATTCAGGCGTGGGGGCAGGAGAGTAGGCTAAAGGGGTTGCCGTTCAGGCTAGTGGGGGAGAGTTTCCGATATTTGGGGATTCAGGTGGCACGGGACTGGGGCAGGTTGCACAAGCTCAACCTGTCGCGACTGGTGGAACGTGTGAGGGAGGAGGTCCGGAGGTGGGATGCGCTCCCGCTGTCATTGGCGGGGAGAGTGCAGACTGTTAAGATGACGATTCTCCCGCGGTTCTCGTTTGTTTTTCAGTGTCTTCTCATCTTATTTAAGAGGCTATATAAAATTATTCTGGGATTTGTATGGGCGGGGAAGTCCCCGCGGGTGAAGAGGGTGATGCTTGAAAGGAGCAGAGGAGAAGGGGGGCTGGCGTTGCCGAACTTCAGCAACTATTACTGGGCGGCCAACATAGCAATAATAAGGAAATGGATGGTGGGTGCGGGGTCGGTTTGGGAAGGGATGGAGGCTACTTCGTATAGGGGCATGAGCTTGGCAGCCCTGGTCACGGCGCCTCTGCCGCTTCCGCTGGCACGGTACTCCACCAGTCCGATAGTGGTGGCAGCTCTTCGGATCTGGGGCCGATGGAGGCATGTAGGGGAGGTAAGAGCATCGATGTAGACCCCAATCTGCGGCAACCACCGATTTGCCCCGGGGAACATGGACGGGGGGTATCGACTGTGGAGGAGGGCGTGGATTGTGAGGATGGGGGATCTGTTCCTGGAAGGGAGCATTCCGAGCATGAGGGCGCTGGAGGAGAGGTTTGGGCTGGCGAGAGGGAACGACTTTAAATACTTGCAGGTAAGGGATTTTGTATGGAGACTGGTGCCGTCCTTCCCACGTCTCCCGCCGAAGGGGAGGCAGGACAGGGTAGTTTCTGGGGGAGGGGTGGGAGAGGGTAGAGTTTCAGACGGCTACAAGGAGCTAATGAGAGCTGAGGATACGCAGACCGAGGACCTGAAGCTTAAGTGGGAGGAGGGGCTCGGGGGGTTTGGGGGGCTGGAAGACGTAAACACGACTGTAACATGTGCCAGGCTCAGCCTGATCCAGTTTAAGGTCGTGCACCGGGCCCACATGACGGTGGCCTGGATGAGCAGATTCTTCGGGCTGGAGGACAAGTGTGCGAGATGCGCTGGAGGGCCGGCTAACCATGTACATATGTTCTGGTCATGCTCTAAACTTAGGGGGTATTGGCAGGGTTTCGCAGATGTCATGTCCCGGGTATTGAAAACTGGGGTGGTAATGAGCCTGGAGGTGGCAATCTTTGGGGTTTCAGAGGACCCGGGAGTTCAGGAAGAGGGAGAGGCCGACATTCTGGCCTTTGCTTCCCTGGTAGGCCGGCGATGAATACTGTTAGCAGTGGCGGACTGGCTCTAAAAATATTGGTTGCCAGGAGACAAAGGGGGCCCACCCACAACTACAATGCTATCATTTAATTTTCATAACGAATAAATATAATTTTCAAAAAATACATATGGAAAAAAGGGTACAATTAAAATTTTTGTGGAAAAAATGGGTATTTCTTAGTAATTACAGTGTACATGTACTGTACATATTACTGGCAGTAGATAACAAATGTAAATACAGAATGTTATAATTAAATTTTTAATTTTTAAAAATCTTTAAGTAATTGGTTGATATTTTTAAATAGTTTACTGCACAATTTACACATTAACAGATAGTTCAAAAGCACAATAGAGCATTGCTG
This sequence comes from Scyliorhinus canicula, assembly GCF_902713615.1. Taxonomy (NCBI): domain Eukaryota; kingdom Metazoa; phylum Chordata; class Chondrichthyes; order Carcharhiniformes; family Scyliorhinidae; genus Scyliorhinus; species Scyliorhinus canicula. Next base: position 99,807,419 of record NC_052149.1, read on the forward strand.
CAGTCCACTATATTAAGGGCAATCGTTTGTGTTCGCTAGATGATTGTGCGAATCTGCCAATAATTGCTTCTGCATCCAATTCATCTAACAATTCCTTTTCAATGGATAGCAACATGTATGATTCCAATTTCTCCTCAGACAGCGAATTTCTTAACCTTGTCTTTATGATCTTTAGCTTTGAAAATGTCCTCTCACATTGGACTTGAGTAACTGATAGTGTGCAGATGACTTTATAAAGTTCATAAAGGTTATCATATGCCTCGTCATGAAGTCTGTTGGATGCCAGAATTTTTAGTACACACGATGGGCAAGTGCTGCAAATTTTACAATTGATGCAACTGGAATCTACATTCTCACCATCATTAAGCAATAGCTTTAATACATCAAAGTTTGAAGCAAAAGAAAACAATTCCAATATTACTTGATCTTTGCTGATTTGTGGAAACAGCTTAATAATACCTTCCAATGCTTCATCTTCAAGGCCCTTCTCTGTAATAGTTTTAAACTTTGCTGGGTCCAAGCAGGGACACATCTCAAAGGCTAAGCAGTATGAACAATATAAGCATCTATTTTATGTTAGCCATTTCTTGGGACTGAGTCATTCATGATTTTCCTCTCATACAAACGAGCATCAAATGGCAGATCAAGTGGCTGAAGTGGATGTTCAGCAAAAAACTGTTTTAGCTTTGCTCGTGATGGATATTGGAAGATTCCAGTAATTGATCTTTCATTTTCTTGCGTAGGTTCATTTACAGGATGTGCTTCAGAAACCAAGTCATTTATGCTTGAAGGAATATCTGATTCCCTGTCACTAGTTGAAGCTATGTGTTCAGATGTTGCAACTACAGGCAGTACAGATACCGGAACAAGGAAGCCAAAAGAAATATTGGGCCTGGGTTGATTAGTAATGGATGCACTTGTATTTGTCTCTACATTCAAAGTAGCTCTTCTCTGTTCTTGTAACTCGCATGTCATTGCATCATCACCATGAGCATTGTTTCTTGCTTCTTGATTATTTGTTGCAGAACTGGATATTGATGTGGATTGTGCTTGTGGTATTATAAACTCTGTAATAGGCCTGCATCGCTTGGCTGATTCCTTCCTTTCTGCTTCTTTTGTTCTTTGCGTTTTAGTGACCCAGATTTATGCTTTTTCTTTTCCATGCTGGTAGGGGTAATATTCCTGAAATAAAAACTTAATTAAAAATAGCCCACATTGGGAAAAATGAATATTGATGATTGCAAGAATAACTTGAAGGAACACCAGATAAACCCCTACTTGATAAAAAAATATAAAATAACTTACTTACACTTCAATAGGCTATGTTCATTAGTCAATACTACTATGGCCTATGCAGCTTCAGAAGAGGAGACAATCCACTGTCCAGTGTTCACACCAGCAAGCAACTGAGACAACTGTTGAAACTTAGAAGTTTGGTCCGACTATAGCAAGACATTAAGAATGGTCCCACGACCAAAGTTAACACGTCCAGTTTGATACCAGTGTAGTGTTACAAGTCGCAACCCTTTGAGTTTACCGATCATGGCTTATCACTTCAATATCTTTGACCTCATGATTCACGGTCAAAGGTACCGCTTCTCCTTTTCGGTGACCTCACGACCCTATGTACTGCTTGATATCCTTTCAAGTTGCCGACCATCTCAAATCACGAACTGTAACTTTATCTTTAAATTCACACACTCTTGCTGAAAACGTGGATTTCCAACTATGTCCGACCCGGGTGAACCAGCCCCCCCCCCCACCCCCCACTCCTTTTCACATCCATTTAACACTGCTTTGTTCCTTCATACACTGACTGATTACTTGTTTCTTTATTTGGTATTGCTCTTTTTAAAAATAATTATATTTTATTAAGTCAGAATACAAATCTCAGGAAAGAAGTTGGAGATTTATTTATCTAATTAATTATAATTTTTAAGAAGCCCTTCAGAGATTCACGGGCCCCTTCTTGGCTCTCCGGGCCCCGAAACGATGTACCGGCTGAACCAAGACTACTGCTTGATATCCTTTGGAGTTGCCAACCATCTCAAATCACGAATTGTAACTTTATCTTTAAATTCACACACTCTTGCTGAAAACATGGAATTTCCTTAATTATGCCCGACCCGGGCCCCCCCTATTCCACATCCTTCCGCTACCTCCCTTGCTTTGTTCCTTTTCATGCACTGCTTATTTGTGTCCTGTTCTCTTTTTTTTTCTTATTCCTTTTTATTACTAAAACAGTTGTCTGTGTTTGTTTCTTTATTGCATTTTTATTTGCTATAGGGGGCCCACTTCATCAGGGGCCCACTTGCCATCAGGCAAGCTGACACCCTGGCCAGTCCGCCACTGACTGTTAGCATGGAGGGACACAAAGCCCCCGAGGGCTGAGGTATGGCTATCGGACATGGCGAGCTTTCTTGGCCTAGAAAAAGTCATGTTCGTTTTGAGAGGTTCGTTACTTGGGTTCGCCCGAAGGTGGCAGCAGGGGGGGGGGGGGGGGGGGGGGGGGGGGGGGGGGGGGGGGGGGGGTTGTTCTAGTTCAGTAAAGCCTAATGTTATTTTTCATACAATATTCACTTTAATTCTTCAATTTTCGAGTTTGTCTGAACTGGAAGCAATTTTACATCATTTTGATGTTCTGGTGAGACAGATCCATTGCAGTTTGAGATGATGAATTAGGAGTGTTGCACAAGAACAATACTACATGGCAGTGAAAAACAATTGTTTTATGTTTGATTTTTCAACAAAAAATCATTGACAACATGCTAAACCTTCAGTGATAACACGCATGTTACTTTCAGCACCAATAGTGACTCTTCACACACTGAAGCAACCTATGCCCATATGCAGCAAGACATCAATAACATTCAGATCTGGGTTGACAAGTGAAAGTATAATTCACACCATGCAAGTGCCAGGCAATTGCCATTTCTAACAAGAAAGAATCCAACAATTGTCCCATGACATTAACATTGCTGAGTTCCCCACTATCAACATCCTGGGGGTTACCATTCATCAGAAACTGAACTGGACTCGCCTTATAAATACTGTGGCTACAAGAGCAGGTCAGAGACTGGAAATTCTGTGGTGACTAATTTACCTCTTGACACTCCAAAACCTTCCACCATCTACAAGGCACAAGTCAGAAGTGCGATGGAATACTCTCCACTTGCCTGGATGAGTGCAGCTCCAAGTCAATAAGCTCCACACCATCCAGCACAAAGCAGCTCGCTTGATTGGTGCACAATCCACCACCCTCAACATTCACTTCCTTCACCACTAATGCACAGTGGCAGCAATGTATACAACCTTCAAGATGCACTGCAGCAATTCACCAAGTCTCCTCACCAGCGCTTCCTACATTCCCGACCTCAACCACCTAAAAAGGACAAGGGTTGAAGACGCATGGGAATACCAACCCCAGCAAGGTCCCCTTCAAGCTACACAACATCCTGACTTGCATTCATTCCTTCACTGTCGCGGAGACAAAATTCCTTCTGAACAGCACTGTGCTTGTGCCTACACCACATGGAATGCAGCGGTTCAAGAAGATGGCTCACCATCACCTTCGCAACAGTAATTAGGGTTGGGCAATAAATGCTGGCCTAATTAGAGACATGTATATCCCATGAAAAGTTTAAAAACAAAACCTCATCTATATAACCAGTACGAAGGCATTTAAGCAAGTCACTGTCAAAATCCATCTAATAACTAAATGTGAAAAAGCATTTTTCAATAATGCATTCCTTTTAAGAGAACAAATATACCATCCAATTTTTTTCTAATAACACCATCCGAGCAGCATCCTCGAGTAACATTTGTGTAAAAGTAATCACAGTTAAATTGAGTTTGGAAACAATCATGGTTAAGGGCTGTTTTCAGTAATTGTTGAAGGTTAGCAAATTAGCTATATTCAAATATAGATGAAGTAGAAGGTATGGGGCAAGCAAAGATCAGCATGAGTGTTTAGGAGTTGGGCAGCACGGTAGTATAGTGGTTAGCACAATTCCTTCACAGCTCCAGGGTCCCAGGTTTGATTCCCGGCTTGAGTCATTGCCTGTTTGGAGTCTGCACGTTCTCCCAGTGTGTGCATGGATTTCCTCCGGGTGCTCCGGTTTCCTCCCACAGTCCAAAGACGTGCCGGTTAGGTCAATTGGCCATGCTAAATTGCCCATAGTGTCCAAAAAGTTAAGGTGGGGTTACGGGGATAGAGTGGAGGTGTGGGTATAGGCAGGGTGCTCTTTCCAAGGGCCGGTGCAGACTCGATGGGGGGCCAAATGGCCTTCTTCACTATAAATTCTATGATTCTATGATTTGGGATATTATCATACTTGTTGGCAACCAGCTCAATGGCAGTGTAGTGGGTTTCTTTTTGGTCAATTAGAAAATGCCCATTTGGTAGAATGGAAGTTTTTCTCCTCCTAGTTTGATCCATAAATGCTTTACTAGAAGTTGTTCAAGTAGCAATGGTTAATAAATCTGATGTAGGTTTCAATAGTTTAATGCACTATCTAGTGAACGGTCAATGCATTTATTCACTCACCTCTTGTGATTTCAGGTGATTAGTCAGTAGGTGTTCCTTGACCAGTCTGTACACCTCAATAAGCTGAGCAACCTCATGTTCATCTTGGGTGATTTTCACTCTCTCCAGAGCTTCAAAGTACTTCAGTAGCCTCTGGATTCCATCCGAGTTGGCTTTATCCTTGTAGGCTTCTTCAACCTCCTTCCAACCTTTCATAATATACTTGGTGACCAAAGTGAGATCTAGAAAAAACAAAACAAATTGACTCAAAATACCATTCTCCAAATCTAATATGAGACAATGCTTTCGCATTTATTCAATATACACTTATATATTCTGAAATAAAACAGTACTATAGTCACATTAAATTCTAGTCACTTTATTTTCTTCAAGCCAAAGTTTCGAACAATCAAGGAAAATAAACCCAAATTTTTGCTAACGTTTTAAACAGGGCATATCTAACTATATATTGATTTTGTTGACTTCATCCCTAGTGTATCACTAATAATCGTTATTAGTGTCACAAGTAGGCTTACATTAACACTGCCATGATGTTACTGTGAAAATCCCCTAGTCGCCACACTATGGTGCCTGTTCAGGTACACCGAGGGACAATTCAGAATGTTCAATTCACCTAACAAGCACGTCTTTCGGGGCTTGTGGGATGAAACCGGAATGCCCGGAGGAAACCCACACAGACATGGGGAGAACGTCCAGACTCCGCACAGACAGGGACCCTAGCCAGGAATCAAACCCGGTCCCTGGAATAATAGTCAATCTGTATGATTAAGGGACATTTTACAGGACCCAGGAACACCATTCCCCTCCCCCCCACCTCCCAACCCCACCAGTTGGGGGATGCTGCCTCATTACAGCAGCCGAAGGGAGCTATTGAAATCTCCATGGTCCAAAGAGGGAGTTGCGGGCAGAAAAGGCTGCCCCTGCAGACCGAACAATCATCACGAGAATGTTGCCCTATGGATGCCTACAACCCTCGGCCATCCTGAACTTCAGTTTTGACTTATTTGTCGGAGTTCTCTCTTCTGGTAATGTTGCTGAGTTTTAGAGCTGCCGATCTTCAGTTTGAACTGGGGCGGGGGGGGGGGGGGGGGGGGGGGGGGGGGGAGAAGCATTGGCAAGCTCTCCTTGTCTGGATGGTGTACCCAGAGGCAGTCACGTAGGAGGCTGCCTCCAGTGAAAGTACCAAGTCAATTCCACTGCCAACAAGTACAGACTCGGGACCCGTATTTTGCCCTGAAGCAAGTGTCTTGAAGTCGGCGGTAAAATCATGTTCAATTCTGGGCACCACACTTTAGAAACAATGTGAAGATGTTAGCGAGTGTGCAGAAAGGTGAATGCTTCCAGTGATGAGGTTCCTTGATTAAATGAATAGACTGCAGAAGGTAGGACCATTTCCCTTGCAGAAAATAAATTTGATTGAGTTATTTAAAATAATGAGCTGTCAAGGCAGGGTAGAGAGAAGCTCTCTGTTGATGAAAGGACCAGAGAACCAGATGACGCAGATTGAAGACAAATGGCAAAAGAACAAATGATGACATGAGGAGATGGTTACGATCAGGAATTTACTGCCTGAGAGTGTGGTGGTGGCAGATTCAATCATGGCTTTCCGAAGGGTATTGGACAAGCACCTGCAGAGAAATTATTTCCAGAACTATGGGAAAAGAGGACAAGCTGAGCAGCTCTTGCAGAGCCAGTGTGAAGTATGAACAAAATAGGCTAAACAGCCTGTGTCAGTCGTTATGATCCTTGGCCAGACCCCAGGGCATTATTGTATGTGTGTGTGTGTGTGTGTGTGTGTGTGTGTGTGTGTGAGACACCCAGTTAGGGAATAATAAGACTTTGTGTCAAAGTGGAGATTCAAGATGCTTACTTCGTGAATAAAGCCACAAGGTTCCCCAGGTTTGGGGCAAACAAAAATAAACTTTATTATACAAGTTCAGAAAGATAAGGCAATTTGCAGTATTGATCATATTTACTAACATTCAGCTTAAGTATGAGGTACATGTGAATTATCAGGCAAATTGTGGTCGGATACACCACGTTACACAATAGATGATGAATGCGAACAAAACAGATTCCCTAGATTTTGCAACACCCTACCCGGACATTTGCTAAATCATGAGCAAACCAACCTCACTGACTTTGACTGCTTACATTGGTTTCCAATCCACCGTTGAAGATTTGCCTCGGCATTCTCTCACAAAGGTCATTCCGACCTTGCAGGTTTTCAATCTCACCGTCAGAGATGCCTTTCCCCTGAATTTCCAAGTACATTTTCATGCACAATTTCATAATTTTGGCCGTGCCAAACAGAACATCAGTTCCAAAGGGATACCTTTGCCTCAACAGTCCGCAGCATGAAGTCACCAACTTTCAACTGCCTTCTCAGATCTTCAGGCTCCTATTGTGCCCGCATTTGCTCAAAGTTTACTCCCTCCAGGTCTTTCTTGAATTCAGAGCCTATTACTCTGCTTCTTTCTTTAACTTCACTTAACGGGATTTATTTCTATACCTGGTCTTCATCCCTTACCTGGGATTAGCTTTTGGGTGTTTTCCCTGTCCCTCTCCCTGGTTTTGGCCCTTCTCCCTGTTCTCTCCCATATCCTGCTCCTGCGAATACCCTCGAAGAAAGTTAATAAAACCTAGCTGCATGTGTGTGGCAATTTCCCAGCTAGCACATGAGCAGGAGGCCCATGGTTTGTTGGAAACTGGAGTTCCTGACTTCCAGACTAAAAAAATATAGGTTTATTAACATTGTTCTGTTACCATGCTATGAAAAGTGCATACATAATGCAATACCCATTTTCCCCCGTCAAATACCCAAATTACGACTACATCACTTTGTCCTTCTCAAGTCAGTTCGATGAGGTAATTCAGTTCACAAGCCTTCACAGAATGGCACAAAGGTAACTAAGTCGGGGGAATTTCTCCCCAGGTCCTTTCAGTTTGCACTAAACCATCCCTTACACTCAAATGATGTGGGGCATCCATGTACAAGAATGTTGACTAAAATACAACTTAAACTTAAGTTTTCTAGTCAATAGTTAAAAGCGATAGATATATAATATAAATAAATAGAGGATGTAACAAGCAATGTTGATAAAGAGGAACCAGTAGATGCAGTGCATTTGCAAAAAGGAATTTGATAGGGTGTCACATAAAGGATTAATACACAAAACAAGAACATGTGATGTTGGGGTACTATATAAGCATTAGATTGTCTAAATAACAAGGAACAGGGAGTTGGGATAAATGGATCAATTTCAGATTGGCAAACTGTACTAGTGGGGTGCCACATGGATCAGTGCTTGGGATATCAACTTCCTATAATTTGGGCGGCAGGTGGTGTTGTGGTTAGCACTGCAGCCTATGGCGCTGAGGACCCAGGTTCGAATCCCGGCCCTGGGTCACTATCCGTGTGGAGTTTACGCATCCTCCCAGTGTCTGCGTGGGTTTCACCCCAACAACCCAAAGATGTGTAGGTTAGGTGGATTGGCTACACTAAATTGCCCCTTAATTGGAAAAAAAAATAATTGGGGACTCTGAATTTAAAAAAAAAAATTCCTACAATTTCTAAAAATGACTTGGGATGAAAGGACCAATTGTTGCTAAATTTGCGAATGATACAAAGATAGATAGGAAAGTAAGTTGTGAGGGAGTCACAGATTCTGCAAAGGGAGAGCAGCATGGTTGTGCAGTGGGTTAGCCTGCTGCCTCACGTGGCCGAGGTCCCAGGTTTGATCCTGGCTCTGGGTCACTGTCCGTGTGGAGTTTGCACATTCTCCCCGTGTTTGCGTGGGTTTCGCCCCCACAACCCAAAAGATGTGCATGCTAGGTGGATTGGCCATGCTAAATTGGCCCTTAATTGGAAAAAATTAATTGGGTACTTTAAATTTATTTTAAAAAAAGATTCTGCAAAGGGGTATAGGTAGGTTTAATGAGTAAGCAAAAATTTGATAGAAGAAACACAGTGAGAAAATGTGAGGTGATCAACCATGGTGAGACGGATGGAAAAGTAGATTATTTAAATGGAAAGAGGCCACAGAATGCTGTCGTGTGGAGGGATCTGGGCTTCACGCATGAATCATTTAAAGTTAGTATGCAAATAATTCAGAAGGCAAATGGAATGTTGTCCTTTATTGTAAGGAGGATAAAGTATGAAAATAGGGAAGTTTTGAAACAACCATACAAGGCGTTATTGAGACCGCATCTGGAACACGAGTTCAGCATTGGTCGCCTTACAGAAGGAGGGATATACTTTCATTGGAAGCATTTCAGAGAAGGTTCAAATTCCTGTGTTGAAGGGGTTGCCTTCTGAGGAATGTTTGAGCAAGTTGGGCCTATATTTAGAAGAATGTGAGATGATCATACCGAAACATAGAAGATTCTGAGGGGAAGATATAGGGTAGATACTGAGAGGAAATTTCCTCTCATGAATAATCTAGAATAGGAGAGTAAAGTTTTAGAATAATTAATGTTGAGATGAGGAGGAACTTCTTCTCTCAGAGGGTCGTGATCACTTTGGAATTTATTTCCCCAGAGAGCAGTCGAGGCTAGGTCTTCAAATATATGCAAGGCCAAGTTCGACAGATTTTTTTCCTACGAGGTAGTCAAGGGTTATGGGTTCAGGTGAGGATGTGAAGCAAGGGTTAATGTGAAGCAAGGGTTTATAGCTAGAACAAGCCAGAATTAATGGGACACATTAGTGGGAAATCACAAATACAGGAATTGTTATTGAATTTGTGAGCCGACTCATGACTGTAAGCCGAATAGCCTTGAGAAACAAGGAAGATGGCTGGATGACGGAATATGAAATGTGGGAGCCCCTTGCAACTATGGGTAAACACCTGCTGTTTATGCTAAGACTACTATATACTAATGTGCCAATAGATAACCTCAAAGTCTGTAAAATCATGTATTGGATCTATGGCAAAAACAAGTTTATGCTTTGTAATGGGGGCAAGCTCAAGTGAATGTAAGGGACAGCCCCTTAAAAATACATATAAAAAAAGGATGTTTTGAGCAATACTTTGGCACTCTCCGAGGTGGTTCTCCGGAATACCTAGAGAGCTGCCCCGATTGCAATAAAGAATATTCTGAAGTACGGACGTGTTCGAGACCGTTTCTTCCAGACTGAGAGACAAGTGAATTAGAGACGCATTCACACAGGCAGGAAAATAGAGTTAAGGCCACAATCAGAACAGCCATAATCTATCTTGTTCAATGGAAAAGCTGTTCTTTTTTGGATGTCTAGTTAAAAGTTGAATATTGTATTTATCATAAAGGTTTTGTCTGAGAAATACCAAAGCCCTATTTTTTCCTTCTCTTCTGCCATTACTAATCTCACCTTTGCTTCTGCCATTGCTAGTCTCTCCTTTTCCTTTGCTTCTATTTCCAATTTCTTCATTTTTGTTTGTAATTGAATTCTAGCTAATTCTAATGATTCAGGTTGTGTCCTGGCAAATTTAAATATTGAGCAATGACTTATATTATCACTACCTGCCTCACCCCTTTTGATAAGATTAGCTACAGCTTCTCCACCAAACCCAAAAGTTTTGCTTTAGTCTCCCTTTGCAAGCCGTCCCTAGTAATAGCTTACACACCAGGAACATCTTTACAATTGAAAGAACCATCCCAGGTCACTCCCTCTTTAAATTTCAAGAATGCAATCGTTCCACACACACTCATTGTCTTTAAGTTCAATAACCCCAAGCCAAACAAAGAACTATGTTTAAGAATCTGGGGCAAGCCCCCACGTATATTACGATCCCAGACCAGATCTCAACAGTGGCTTGGATACTGGACCAAAAATCACTATTTTAGTCAGCACAGTGGCACAGTGGTTAGTACTGCTGCTTCACATTGCCAGGGATTTGGGTTTGATTCCTGGCTTTGGTCACCGCCTGTGTGGAGTCTGCACGCTCACCCAGTGTCTGTGTGGGTTACCTCCGGATGCTCCGGTTTCCTCCTGCAAAGTCCCAAAAGCCATGCTTGTTAGCTGAATTAGACATTCTGAATTCTCCCTCAGTGTGAGAATGTGAAGCAAGGGTTAACAGCTAGAACAAGCCAGAATTAATGGGATACATTAGTGGAAAGTTACAAATAAGGGAGTTGTTATTGAATTTGTGAGCCAACTCATGACTGTAAGCCGAATAGCCTTGAGAAACAAGGAAGGTGGCTGGATGACAGAATATGAAATGTGGGAGCCGTTGATACTGTGGCTGTACACCTGCTGTTTTTGCTAAAACTACTATATACTCATGTGCCAATAGATAACCTCAAAGTCTGTAAAATCATGTATCGAAATTATGGCAATAACAAGTTAATCATGTATTGGATCTATGGTAAAAACAAGCTATGCTTTGTAATGGGGGCAAGCTCAAGTGAATGCAAGGGACAGCCCTCTTAAAAAAACATATAAAGAAAGGATGTTTTGAGCAATACTTTGGCACTCTCAGAAGTGGTTCTTTGGAATACCTAGAGGGCTGCCCCGATCGCAATAAAGAATATTCTAAAGTACGAACGTGTTCGAGACCATTTCTTCCGGACTGAGAGACAAGTGAATTAGAGACACATTCACAAGTGTACCTGAACAGGCGCTGTGGTGTGGTGACCAGGGGATTTTCACAGTGGCTTAATTGCAGTTTTATTGTAAGCCTACTTGTGACATTAATAAAGATTATTATTTTTTAAGACTGTGCAGAAAGAATGATTCACTCCAGGAGTGAATGCATGAACAAAAAAATAGGGCTTTAGTATTTGTAAAACAAAACCTTTATTATAAATACAATATTAAACTTTTAACTTCAACCCCAAAAAAGAACAGCTTATAATTGCCCCTTAACACAACTATACAATTTTCCATTAAACAACAAGAACAGAAACGTACAGCTCTTAATCCAGTTTAAAATTATCAGGGCATAGAGTAATTCTTGTGGTACAGAACAGATTCTGGCTCTTGTTAGAATCCCTTCAGACTCTGACTGAATATCTTCAAATCTTCTTCAACTTGGTCATTTCAGCGTCTTCCTTGCCTTCGACTTTCAAATAATTACACTTTTCCCCCCTTATCCTACTGAGAAAGAAAACCGCCTTTATCTGTGGTCTAAAAACACAAGGGCTGCCAGATCAGACATAATTTCCAAAAGCCTTTATTCCAAAACCCTGTCTCTCTCCACTGTTTTCTCCATAGCTGCCTCTCTCCACAGTTTCTCAAAATGTCTGCCTAGATTCTCTGGCTTCACCCAATAATGGCTTCATCTCTTCAAGCTAAAAAAACACATTCTCTCTGCAGGCTGCAAAGCACTGATTCTCCAGCGTCCTATCCAGGCAAACTTCTATGCATTAGCTCAGACTGAAAAACATATTCCTTCGTCAATTGCTCCTGCTGGCTGCTACAAATGACCCAGATCCTGCAGATCAGAATTATATTTTACACCTCGACCACTGCATACAAGCACATTCTAAACCCAGGCTTTTAACCCTTAAATTGTGCCCATATTTAGAAGTCAATATTCCCAAAATGTTCAATTATCACACACTTGGTGTAATAAGAACATAAGAACTAGGAGCAGGAGTAGGCCATCTGGCCCCTCGAGCCTGCTCCGCCATTCAATTAGATCATGGCTGATCTTTTGTGGACTCAGCTCCACTTTCCGGCCCGAACACCATAACCCTTAATCCCTTTATTCTTCAAAAAACTATCTATCTTTACCTTAAAAACATGTAATGAAGGAGCCTCAACTGCTTCACTGGGCAAGGAATTCCATAGATTCACAACCCTTTGGGTGAAGAAGTTCCTCCAAACTCAGTCCTAAATCTACTTCCCTTATTTTGAGGCTATGTCCCCTAGTTCTGCTGTCACTCGCCAGTGGAAACAACCTGCCCGCATCTATCCTATCTATTCCCTTCATAATTTTAAATGTTTCTATAAGATCCCCCCTCATCCTTCTAAATTCCAATGAGTACAGTCCCAGTCTACTCAACCTCTCCTCATAATCCAACCCCTTCAGCTCTGGGATTACCCTAGTGAATCGCCTCCGCACACCCTCCAGTGCCAGTACGTCCTTTCTCAAGTAAGGAGACCAAAACTGAACACAATACTCCAGGTGTGGCCGCACTAACACCTTATACAATTGCAACATAACCTCCCTAGTCTTAAACTCCATCCCTCTAGCAATGAAGGACAAAATTCCATTTGCCTTCTTAATCACCTGTTGCACTTGTAAACCAACCTTCTGTGACTCATGCACTAGCACACCCAAGTCTCTCTGAACAGCGGCATGCTTTAATATTTTATCGTTTAAATAATAATCCCGTTTGCTGTTATTCCTACCAAAATGGATAACCTCACATTTGTCAACATTGTATTCCATCTGCCAGACCCTAGCCTATTCACTTAACCTATCCAAATCCCTCTGCAGACTTCCAGTATCTTCTGCACTTTTCGCTTTACCACTCATCTTAGTGTCATCTGCAAACTTGGACACATTGCCCTTGGTCCCCAACTCCAAATCATCTATGTAAATTGTGAACAATTGTGGGCCCAACACGGATCCCTGAGGGACACCACTAGCTACTGATTGCCAACCAGAGAAACACCCATTAATCCCAACTCTTTGCTTTCTATTAATTAACCAATCCTCTATCCATGCTACTACTTTACCCTTAATGCCATGCATCTTTATCTTATGCAGCAACCTTTTGTGTGGCACCTTGTCAAAGGCTTTCTGGAAATCCAGATATACCACATCCATCGGCTCCCCGTTATCTACTGCACTGGTAATGTCCTCAAAAAATTCCACTAAATTAGTTAGGCATGACCTGCCCTTTACGAACCCATGCTGCGTCTGCCCAATGGGACAATTTCTATCCAGATGCCTCGCAATTTCTTCCTTGATGATAGATTCCAGCATCTTCCCTACTACCGAAGTTAAGCTCACTGGCCTATCATTTCCTGCTTTCTGCCTACCTCCTTTTTTAAACAGTGGCGTCACGTTTGCTAATTTCCAATCCACCGGGACCACCCCAGAGTCTAGTGAATTTCGGTAAATTATCACTAGTGCATCTGCAATTTCCCTAGCCATCTCTTTTAGCACTCTGGGATGCATTCCATCAGGGCCAGGAGACTTGTCTACCTATAGCCCTATTAGCTTGCCCATCACTCCCTCCTTAGTGATAACAATCCTCTCAAGGTTCTCACCTGTCATAGCCTCATTTCTATCAGTCGCTGGCATGTTATTTGTGTCTTCCACTGTGAAGACCGACTCAAAAAACCTGTTCAGTTCCTCAGCCATTTCCTCATTTCCCATTATTAAAACTCCCTTCTCATCCTCTAAAGGACCAATATTTACCTTAGCCACTCTTTTTTGTCTTATATATTTGTAAAAACTTTTACTGTCTGTTTTTATATTCTGAGCAAGTTTACTCTCATACTCTATCTTACTCTTCTTTATAGCTTTTTTAGTAGCTTTCTGTTGCCCCCTAAAGATTTCCCAGTCCTCTAATCTCCCAGCAATCTTTGCCACTTTATATGCTTTTTCCTTCAATTTGATACTCTCCCTTATTTCCTTAGATATCCACGGTCGATTTTCCCCCTTTCTTCCGTCCTTCCTTTTTGTTGGTATAAACCTTTGCTGAGCACTGTGAAAAATCGCTTGGAAGGTTCTCCACTGTTCCTCAACTGTTCCACCATAAAGTCTTAGCTCCCAGTCTACCTTAGCTAGTTCTTCTCTCATCCCCTTGTAATCTCCTTTGTTTAAACACAAAACACTAGTATTTGATTTTACTTTCTCACCCTCCATCTGTATTTTAAATTCCACCATATTGTGATCGCTCCTTCCGAGAGGATTCCTAACTGTGAGATCATGAATCAATCCTGTCTCATTACACAGGACAAGATCGAGGACCGCTTGTTCCCTCGTAGGTTCCATTACATACTGTTCTAGGAAACTATCGCGGATACATTCTATAAACTCCTCCTCAAGGTTGCCTTGACCGACCTGGTTAAACCAATCGACATGTAGATTAAAATCCCCCATGATAACTGCTGTACCATTTCTACATGCATCAGTTATTTCTTTGTTTATTGCCTGCCCCACCATATCGTTACTATTTGGTGGCCGATAGACTACTCCTATCAGTGACTTTTTCGCCTTACTATTCCTGATTTCCACCCAAATGGATTCAACCTTATCCTCCATAGCACCGATGTCATCCCTTACTATTGCCCGGATGTCATCCTTAAATAACAGAGCAACACCACCTCCCTTACCATCCACTCTGTCCTTCCGAATAGTTTGATACCCTTGGATATTTAACTCCCAGTCGTGACCATCCTTTAACCATGTTTCAGTAATGGCCACTAAATCATAGTCCTTATAATGGTACACAGCCTTCTCTTCTAGATGATGAACTGATCCGATCCTGATCATTTCATGCACAACAATAAGAAGGCCTTGAGGTCTTACTTTAGCAATGTATGCAGTCTAGTCACACAACTCATAGATGTCATAGATGTTTACAGCATGGAAACAGTCCCTTCGGCCCAGCTTGCCCATGCTGCCCAGTTTCTATCACTAAGCTCGTCCCACTTGGCCGCATTTGGCCCATATCCCTCTATACCCACCCTGCCCATGTAACTGTCTTAACTTTTTTAAACGACAAAATTGTACCCGGCTCTACCAGTGGCTCTGGCAGCCCATTCCAGATGTTCACCACCCTTTGTGTGAAAACATTTCCCCTAAGGTCTCTTTTGTATCTCTCCCCTCTCACCTTAAACCTATGCCTTCTAGATCTAGACTCATCTACCTTTGGGAAAAGATGTTGACTATCTACCTTATCTAAGCTCTCATTATTTTATAGACCTCTATAAGATCACCCCTAAGCCTCCTTCGCTCCAGGGAAAAAAGTCCCAACCTATCCAGCCTCTCCTTATAACTCAGACCATCAAGTCCTGGTAGCATCCTCATAAATCTCTTCTGCACTCTGTCTAGTTTAACAATATCCTTCCTATAATAGGGTGACCAGAACTGAACACAGTATTCCATGTGTGGTCTTACCAATGTCTTGTACAATTTCAACAAGATGTCCCAATTCCTGTATTCAATATTCTGACCAATAAAACCTGGCATACTGAATGCCTTCTTCACCTCCCTGGCCACCTGTGATTCCACCTTCAAGTAGCTATGAACCTGTACTCCTAGATCTCTTTGTTCTGTAACTCTCCCTAACTCACGACCATTAATTGAGTAAGTCCTGCCCTGACTTGATCTACCAAAATGCATCACCTTACATTTATCCAAATTAAACTCCATCTGCCATTCATTGGTCCATTGACCCAACTGGTCAAGATCCTGTTGCAATCTTATATAACCTTCTTCACTATCCACTATGCCATCAATCTTGGTATCATCTGCAAACTTGCTAACCATGCCTCTACATTCTCATCAAAATCATTAATATAACAAATAACAGTGGACCAGCTCTGATCCCTGAGGCACACCGCTGGTCACAGGCCTCCAGTTTGAAAAACAACCCTCCACAACCACCCTTTGGCTTCAGTCGCCAAGCCAATTTTGTATCCAATTGGCTAAATCGCCCTGGATTCCATGAGATTTAACCTTTTGCAACAACCTACCATGCGGTACCTTGTCAAAGGCCTTGCTAAAGTCCATGTAGACAACATCAACTGTACTGCCCTCATCTACCTTCTTGGTTACCTCTTCAAAAAACTAAACCAAATTCGTGAGACATGACTTTCTCCTTACAAAGCCATGCTGAATTTCCCTAATTAGCCCTCGCCTGTCTAAATGCCTGAAGAACCTGTCTCAGAAAACCTTCTAACAATTTACCCACGACAGAAGTAACTGTATTGGCTGAGGTTGCAAAGAGTCTGCAATTGTTTGTTTCTCCACCTCCTCCCCCAGCATCAGTCATAGTTGCATGGTCCAAAATAATATTTGAGTACCAGAACCACCAAGTTTTATTTAAAACTTTAAAAGTTATTTTCATGGTTATTTAATAGTGGCACCAAAGGCATATTCAAATAACAAAAACAAGATTAGCAAACTAGTCAATTAACAAACTAGACACAAGATACAGGCAGACAGAGTATGTGTCTGCCCTCCTCCAATATCAATTCTCACTTGCAAGGTAAGAATACAGTCATTCAACTCCGCGATCAATGAATGACAGGACCCACTGCAATTTGAAAATCCACGATTAGCCCATCTAGGGCACAATTACAAAAGGGAAGAACATTTTAATTATTAGCTGGTCAATCACCCTAGCCAATTTGAGATATTAAAGAGAACAATTGATTAAAAACATAAGGATACTTGGATATCTTTAACCAGAAAATGGCTGGAACACAAAGATTGGAAAAAAAAGATGGGAAAGTGAATATTAAATTTAAATTCATG
This sequence comes from Scyliorhinus canicula, assembly GCF_902713615.1. NCBI lineage: Eukaryota > Metazoa > Chordata > Chondrichthyes > Carcharhiniformes > Scyliorhinidae > Scyliorhinus > Scyliorhinus canicula. The sequence goes on from NC_052149.1 coordinate 99,824,387, forward strand.
GGGTACAAACTACTGCTTTTAATGAAAAAGAGAAAAAAAAATCAAAGACGTGTAGAAGTTGAAAGCACGATGAATCAGAATATACAAAAGGTAAAAATGAGAACAGCAAACAGAATTCCACAATATGTACAGAAATTTTACATGTATTAAAAAATAGCAGAAAAAGTACAAAGCAAGTCACTTTAAAAGAACACCTGTCATAGACACATGGGAGGAAACCTGAACTTGACAACATCTGATACTGCTAGAACAATAAAGACTACAGGAAATGGCAAAGTCCCAACTCGCAAGCATGCACTTTCAATAAGATGAATCTAAATATTGTAGCATGCAGAAGGTCGTTAAGGACCACTGATTTAATGAACAGGTAGCTTTTACCAGACCTTTATCTCCCAAATCAGCTTACACTGCAATATCTTAAACATAAATAATTATTTTGGAAAAATCTTCAATCACATTCACCCAAAGTCTAACCGAGACAGCGTTTGTTAAGTGTAACACTGATATCAAAGACTCAAACGCAATACACAGCCTATACCAAGTTAACTGGACTCAGCTAGGACAGCAGTCTAAACATTGCATCTGGAAAATGCTGATATATGAACATTAGATGGGAACAAGACTGGCCTCAAGCTTACCACAGAATAACTTGCTGGTACCCATGGAACTATACCCCAGTGAGAATTCTCAATTTCACAAGAGGTGCTGAAAATGTTAGGATGGGGGAAGAGAGAAAAAAAAAATCAGTGCTACGCAATATTTTGTAATTCACCTTCATTAGCTGGCTTCAGATGTGACAACCGAAGCAAATCTTTGTGCGACCATCCTGCTCTTCGCTTGTACTTTGTAACTGCCATTGCAATAGCCATCCCATCTTTACTGTTGTACCAGTTTGCCACTGCTTTCCTCAACGCTCTTCCCCATATACCACATTTCATCCCTCCGCTGAGATCCTTTCGAAACTGTATATATGTAAATAGGTGGGTAGGTATATGACAGACTTCAGCCAGAACTTTGTATGCAGCTTGTTTTGTGGAAGTATCTGAGCTCTGTGTGCAAAGAGCCAAAGCGAACAAAGTAGGATCTTGTGTGGCCACTCTTCCTTCAACACTGAATGTCTTTATTTCCTGGACAACTTCAGCCCCTTTACCTTCTTCTATCAATCTCAATACGGCCTCAGCATTTTCTTTCTTAAGCTTTTCTTCATTGATATAGTATGTCCCACTCTCAGAACCAAAACAGAGAAACCGGCGCAGGCGGACCACGTCAGTCACTTGCCACACAGAACCGCCTTCAGACTTTAGTGCCTGGTCATTCAATAGTTCTGTTTGGTGCACTTCAGACTCTGATGACATTCGAACAGCTTTGAGTCCATCTGTGATACACTGTTGAATGGAAAAATATATACTTTATGAATACCAATATCTTTACAAAAAAAAGACATTTATTTATTTTTCTATTGCTGGAGCAAGTAACATAAAATTTACAGGACCGTAACAGACATTATCCTTAACTGGTCTATAATCACACATTTCTCCTCCCATGCTACCATCTAAACTAATCAGTATATTCTCATCTCCTTCATGTACGTACCTCAGTTCCCTTCCAAAGCATATGCTATTTGCCTTCATTGTAGCATGCATGACTTTATGTAAACCATTATTTGATTATCTGGCCACCTAAACTTGAGCACTAACAATACAGTGCTAAGAACAAATCAAATCAATTGATGCTGAAATCACCTTTAAAAAAAACAAAACTGTCTCTGAAAAACTGACAGATTCCAAGAAAATAAACCAGGATTTCAAGAAAATAAACCAGGATTTCTGTAGGATTAGCGGATTAACATGGGGTTTCATTTCTCTCTTTGATTCATTGCAAAATTACTAAGGGTAATTAATTGATAACATTAGAGTTTTGCACAAAATTTAAAGTTGAATCCGTAATTATGGAGGGTCCCCGAGGAAAGTAAGTTGTAACTATACTGAAGTTACCAGCCTCAAATCACATTCATGGAGTGGCAAGAGCATTAAGAGCAAAACTGCAATGCCAATTGTGCTTTGTTCATGTCAGTGTTCATGCACTATGGAGCTTTACCCACTGAACAAATTGTTTTCAATGTTGGGAAAGTCTGCTTTCTCATAATATTAAAGAGTGTTCACGCACAGTTGAGAGAGGTTCCAGGAGGTACTACAAAAGAGTAGGCTACACCATGTACAAGCTCAAGCCAGTGAGAACTAGTCTCTGAATGTGGTCTCACACTGCTCAAGATTGATGCATTGGTGGTTCAGATCAGGATCTGGCTCTAAGTAAGTTCGCTAAACTTATGTTGATAGATGTCCAAATCTGATGCAAGAGTAATAGTATAAATGTTACATTTTATTATCCTTCTGAGAATCAGAAATATATAAAGATCAGATAGTACACACAAACTGTTATTTGTTTAGCTCTTCTACTGAACAAAGTTATATTCCAAGAGCTCCAACAAAGAAAATCATGTGTTACAAGAAGAATTTCCTTTTCAACACCCCTGCTTACAATAAATGCAATGCCAATGTGACAGTTTGCAACAATCACATCAGAATCACGAAGACTGTGGGTTCAAGACCCAGCACCTGACTGCATCATCTATCCTGGACTAACAGTACATTGCAACAGTACTGTGGATTATGAATGCTCCCTTCTCCAGGTAAATTGTTGAACTGACCCCATTGGCAGGATCTCATGCTTTGGTTGTGCACGAGAAAAGCCAGGCAGGTTCTGGCCAACATGTCTACCTCAAATGCATTACCGCAAAGATTAACTGATTTACTTGTTAATGCACTACGAAGCAACTCAAGTTTGATGCAATAAGATCCTAAAAAAATGTAATTCTTGAGTTTAACCAAAATAATTTTAACTAAATAAGATGCCCAAGAACTGAGATTGCCTTCTGTTGTCACTTTGTCACGATGAGAAATATTTCTTGGCTATCCAAGAAAAACAATAAAGACTAATTATATACATGGGTCACACAGAGTACCAAATATTGTTCAACACTTTTGTTTACGGGAATTCCCTGTAATAAGAATTGGGTGATACATTTTCAAGCTGACAGCTATTGTAGTCACTACCCATTGTTGCTGCATTTCCGTCAATATTATCAGTTCTTCATTTCTTGTCAGCCCCATTTTTATGACTAGATTTCCAGTAGATTCACAAAATGACTAGGAGTCCCCCATAAGGACACTTTCTATTGTGTCAGCCATGGTACAGTTGTTGGCACTCCCACTTCTGAATCAAAGCTTCTTTAGGATAGGAGCACACAAATTTGGGCTGACACTGAAGATAGGCTATACCATCAGATCTGCTGCCTTTCAGATGAAATGTGAAACCGAGACCCTTTCTGATGGATGTACACGATCCCGTGGCACTATTTCAAAGATGAACAGGAGGTCATCCCTGGTATCTTGACCATTATTCCTCAATGAGCAGCACCAAAAAAAAGCAGATTATCTGGTCATTATCACATTGTTGCTTGTGGGGGCTTGCCATCCATGTTTCCTACACTGCAACAATGAGTACACTTCAAAAGTACTTCATTGACTATAAAGCACTTTAAGACGTCCAATTGTCATGAAAGGTGCTATATAATTGCAAGTCTTTATTTTTGCACTTAGAAATGTTTGTCATCAATACTGCATTACATTATGAATGATTTAATGTGCAGAGTAATGTGTATATACCTTTCATACATAAACAGCTGAAGGATGATAAAAGATTTACAGTAGCATAGCAAACTGCACACACCAAGAACACATTTGAAACTGGGGTGTAAAATTATTTGGTCAAATCAACTGGAAAATTATTTAGTCAACTCAACTGGAAAACTTGCCCTGTATTTAGAGTATAGAACATACAATGCAAGGAGGCCGTTTGGTCCATCGAGTCTGCACCGACCCACTTCCACCCTATCCCCTGTAACCCAATAACTCATCCTAACCTTTTTGGTCACTAAGGGTAATTTATCATGGCCAATCCGCCTATCCTGCACATCTTTGGACTGTGGGAGGAAACCAGAGCACCCAGAGGAAACCCACGCAGACACAGGGAGAACGTGCAGATTCTGCACGGACAGTGACCCAGCGGGGAAATCGAACCTGGGACCCTGGCGCTGTGAAGCCACAGTGCTATCCACTTGTGCTACCATAACCCAAATGCTCATAGGGTTATAAAATGTACAACTAACAGTTATATGATATGATGTGGGCAGCACGGTAGCATGGTGGTTAGCATAAATGCTTCACAGCTCCAGGGTCCCAGGTTCGATTCCCTGCTGGGTCACTGTCTGTGCGGAGTCTGCACGTCCTCCCCGTGTGTGCGTGGGTTTCCTCCGGGTGCTCCGGTTTCCTCCCACAGTCCAAAGATGTGCGGGTTAGGTGGATTGGCCATGCTAAATTGCCCGTAGTGTCCTAAAAAGTAAGGTTGGGGGTTACGGGTATAGGGTGGATACGTGGGTTTGAGTAGGGTGATCACGGCTCGGCACAACATCGATGGCCGAAGGGCCTGTTCTGTGCTGTACTGTTCTATGCCGGCGTTGGACTGGGGTGAGCACAGTAAGAAGTCTTACAACACCAGGTTAAAGTCCAACAGGTTTGTTTCAAACACGAGCTTTCGGAGCGCAGCTCCTTCCTCAGGTGAATGGCGAGGTTATATGTTATATGATAAGGAGAGAATAAATCAGGCCTCCTTTGCGTGCTGATTGACATTTCTCAGGATGCTTAAAAAAAAAAATTGTCCCTATCGTTTCAGTTTAGGCATTACAAAGAAACATACTAATCTGTCAGCACACCTTTAGTGAATTAACTGTGAATGAGCATCCTGATATGGCATTTCCACAGGTTGGCAATGGTCCTGTTTCTTTTTAAGTGTCTTTATGATTTTAAATACAATTAGTACAAATGTTTCTGTACATGCTACAAGAATTCAGAAGATAACACCACATGAGCTGCACAACGATTCTACATATGGTAAGCTCTTACTCTTATTGTCAGAGCTTTGGGGCTTCAAAAAGTATTGGGGCTTCAAACACCATTTCATCAGAGTACTTTTACATTATTTTACTTCAAGATTGTGACCCAGTGAACAGTGAAAATAGTTGGAATGTTCTTGAATTTCCTTAGGCTTGAATTTCAAAGGCATTGCTATTAATGAAAATTTAAAAACACAGCGTGATGGCATATTTGATGGATATACGAAGCAGGCAGTGATGTAAATGGCCCAATGTTCTGATCCCTATTGCCAGGCGAAGGGGGCAGTGGGGAGATTTCGCTCTCTGAAAGGTTGTCGGGTTCCTGACCATAACAAAAGTTTCAAGCATCAAGTCCCATCATTACCGTTTATGGTGAATATATATTATACAGCGCCTATATAAAGGTGATAAGAAAACGTTAACATCGTTCAGTCCCCTGGAGCACCAGAGGCCTGTCTGCTCCCGGTCAGCAGCGAATGAATCACGACAACAGCTTGGGTCCTTGGGGGGGGGGGGGGGGGGCAGTTTAAACCCCCGGTTAAACAGACCGCATGTTCCCAGTGACACCCAGAAAACAAGATATACGGATTACCTCCATGCTGCGATCCCTATCGTTGGACATGCCGCGGGTATGGTGCATACACAGCTCCCGGTGAGCCCCTCGCTCCCCTCCCTTCCTGCCCTCACTCAGACTCTCCTCTCCCACAGCCGCCCGTTGCCACAGCAACATCCGGGCTTCCAACGCTTCGCTGACGTCATCGCCAACCAATCAGCTTCTTCGCTCTCGGTTGCCCTTGGGGGGGGGGGGGGGGGGGGGAAACGGCACCGCAGCGCCTCCCGCGGCCACTGTGGGAACGGCCGCAGGCTTCGCCTTCTCCGCTCTGCACATTTGGCGACCACACATTTCCCAGTGGGGCGCAGCAGGATTAATGCAGTGAAAGAGATCTTAGGGCCCACATTGACTTATTCATCCAGAAAGAGTTTATATCCATTCCCATGACCCCTCTCAGGCAGGGCATATCTATCCGTCCCCCCCTCACCCCCAAATCCAGGATTTTAAAAGAAATCAGCGTTTGTACTTTTCACATTCACAGCAGTTCCCCAAATACATCATGGTCCAACCTAGACTGTATTTTGCAGGTTCCGAATGGGTTTGGTCCATGGAGTAGGGTTTTCCTGGCTGCCTACATTTCACCGTAAGAACACCGTTACAACACCAGGTTAAAGTCCAACAGGTTTGGTTTGAATCACTAGTTTTCGGAGCGCAGCTCCTTCATCACTTGAATTTTAAGCATCTTAGTTTAATTTGACCTTTTACTTATATTAATGGTGACCATAAAATACCACTTGTACTGCTTTTTGTTTGGTGATAATTGCCCCTGACAACCATGACCATCTTTCTGTGTGTCAAGTATCCCCAGCCTCTGGTGGGCCTTCACACTACCTGTCATTTACATTTTTTCTAACATTGCCCTGTGCCATATTAAGCTAAATGCGGCCTTAATATTTTCACCTTTCTGTGACATTAACCTTTTGCTTTCACTGTTCTTTGGTAGATCTATCCAACCATGAGTTGACTTGTTTTTCTTTCCGAGAATTAGAAATACTTATTAATTTTCAACATTGCTGGGTAGATGACTGTCTTTTCTACACTGGCATAGCTAGGTTGGAGTGCTGGCTATGACAGATGCAGAGGTTTCGCACATGACCACTGGAATGTTGTCTAATTATAGCCTCCATTTTCTCCAATACAACAATCTGCTTCTTCATTTCATTTAGAATGAACAAAACTGGCTGGACTTTAACATCTACAATGGAGTGTGATTGTGAGCCTGCAAGAAGCAGAGAGAAGTGAGTTTGTGTCTACTATTGCTCATCCCAATCTCAAAATAAATCTTACCTCTAAATGCTCCAAGCTAGCCTCTCCTTTACATGGCCAGCTCTTAAAAGTGCAATCGGCTCTTTTCGACCCAATGCAGCTGTCTCCAATTCTGGATATGAATTCTGCAAGCTAGGCTCTGCTCTGACATCAGCTGCTCTTGGCTGGTTTATTTTCCCTGATGCCAACTCTACACTCAGGCTACACCAACCCCTTCTCAAGGCATCAATTTAGCTCAGCTTTGTTGGATTCTATCCTATATATTAAGATGTCTTGCTGCATTAACTAAAAGTTAAAGCAATTAGAGAATTCAGAGTCCAAAAAGGAAACTTAAAAATACTATTTTCATGCATAAAATCTATTTTAAAACCCCACTTTTATCCCTTAGTTACTCCTTTCTATCATGTGGTCTTAGAGCTTCTGCTTCTTCTCTCCCTTGTGGAAAGTGGCCAAATTTTCACATTTACCAACTTGGTTTATGTGTGATCTGCCAAGAACAACTGTTCTCTGCACTGCTGATGGAACCTTTTGTCTCCATCTTTGGATACTGTTCTGATGTGATGCTGACCCATCATTTCTGGTCCTACCTTCCTATGTTGGCTTATTTTACTAGTCTAGCCTCTGCTCTGATAGGTTAATTAGTTATTAAAAAAACAGTATTTATGACATTTGTTTTGTTCCATTTGTCAAAATTATCTTCAGTAACAATATAAAAATAGCAGACACGCCACATTTCCCCACTTGTGTAGGCCATCTTACTTAAGCTCTGGATTCTGTCTTGCAGTCCAGGGCATATCCCCCCAACAAGTAGCTTTTCTTTTTACAAAGCTTGTCTTTTAGTCCAAGGTGACTATTTTCCCAATCAAAAAATCCACCACTTTAACTTGACATAACTTTTGCTGGATTGAAATTGATAAGATTATCACAACAGCCATGGCTCTGAGCGATGACTAGAATGAAAAATCATTGTTTATTGTTTTCAGGAGGCTGGCCCAGAAGCCCCCATCAAATTCTAATCTATGGCTATCAGACCAAATATCATGTGAATTTAGCCCCTTGAGATCCACATTTAGTTCAATAGGAGCATTTTTTAAATGTACTGCACTAAGGTTCTCCCAGTAGTGGCAATGTCTGAATTCCTGAATGTAACAGAAAGAATAAATGCATATTGGGGTGGTTATGACAGACTATAAACTAGCAAGGAACAACATAACCACACCTTCATCAACAGAAAAGCTGCATTTTTCTTGGTCAAACTCAATATTTTTAGACGATCATCCCAAATTGTCCATGGAAGGCCATATTGCACAGTGTATCTAAACTTCTAAAAAGCTAATGATAAAATGTTGCTTGAGAGTCTTTAGAAAGTGAAGTCTCTGGGTATCAGAACAGAGACTCAAATAACATAACTATGTAGTTGGTCACAAAATTCAATGTCACCGATGGATCTCGCAGCATGTTCAAAGGTCCAGGACCTATAGTTGGAAATACCCCAGATATTTTTTACTATGCAACCACATGCGTTAACAATAATTATCTTTATTAGTGTCAAAAGTAAGCTTACATTAACACTTCAATGAAGTTACTGTGAAAGTCCCCATGCCATTACACTCCAGCACCTGTTCGGATACACTGAGGGAGAATTCAGAATGTCCTATTCACCCAACAAGCATGTCTTTCAGGACTTGTGGGAGGAAAGCGGAGCATCCGGAATTAACCCATGAAGTCACAGGAAGAAGATGCAGACTCCGCCCAGACAGAGACCCAAGCCGGGAATCAAATCTGGACCCCTGGCGTTGTTAAGCAACAGTGCTAACCACTGTGCTACTGTACTGCCCTAGCCAATGGCTGCTAAAAATAAGAATCGCGTTGACAAATTTGGAAACAAGCATTATGAAGAGATATTTTCGTTGCAGAGTCATTGCTCAAGAAATCCTCCATGTTATAATTATGATTGATTGACAAAATAAAATTCGTTTTTGATAAGACATTTACTTATTTGCACATTTTACATAAGAGCATGATTGATCAATTATCTCAAAACATAAACAAGCATGCAAACAACGTTGTTCGAAGTATTTTTGGCAATTCAATGTTGAATATATTTATCTCGACAGACCCTCTCTTCCCATCTCCAATATTTTAATAAGGAATTAATGATGATGCTCAAAGAGAATAAAAAACATTTTTTGCAATCACCCCCCCCCCCCCCCCCCCCCCCCTTATCTCCTGGGTGGCTCACGGCAATGTCCAGGAGATTACTCTTTAATTCGATCCTGGAGGGTTGATAATTATAGGATTGAATGGGATATTGTTCATCAGGTCTCCAGCACCCTTCACCTCACCTCCCACCCCGAAAACAGCTTCCTGCCGGTTGCCTGGGGAACAGCGCACGCATGCGCAGTCGTCCCGGACGAGACGCGGGGTCTGCCGGGAAGGGTGCGTGGACCTCCCGCACTCCACGCCAGTGCCAGTCGGAAGCGCACGTTACTGCAGAAATGGCGGGGAGCGCCGGGGAATGGTGCCTGATGGAAAGTGATCCCGGAGTTTTCACAGAGCTCATCAAGGGCTTCGGTACGGCCAAAAACTTTCCCCTATCTTCGTGTGCTTTTGCTGTGGCGGGCCAATGAGGTTGGAGCTGCTACAACCGCCGCCTTTGGCCTGCTTGCTGCAGTCCCTTAGCCTGGGACTGGATGCAGCTAGGCTGTGAGGAGCTTTGGTTGCTGGCTGTAGGTCCACTCATGCTAGTTGTTATTGCAACCTGTCAGAGGAAAATAAGTGTCCATCTTTTGAGTGTTCAATGTGGTGACAGAAGCAGCAGCATCCTGCTTTTATCTTTCCTCCTGGGTCATTTGCTTCTTTTGGTTGTCATTTATTTGGCCTTCTTTGCAGTTGCTAGCATTGGAGCACATCAGGGTAGGCCAAATATTTAATCTTTTTCTTGACAGTAAGCTTTGGAGATAGCAGACATTTTTTTCTGGGATGTACAGGGCTTTAATATTGTAATCTCACACTACGACTTCAAGGCCACAGTAAGACAAAGTTTGATAAGTTTTTGTGTTTTGTATATTTTGAATGAAAGTGCAAACAATTTTAAGTGTTACCCAGATGAATTGATTGATCAAAACTTTTAGTTGAAAAATAAATAAATAGCCAGTTGATTCATCATTATGCCAGCATTGTTAAACATGCTGTACTATATGTAATTACATGGTGTCTTAGTCTGGTGAAATGTTCTGGTACTTCACGCAATTAATCACTTTTTTAGTGCAGTGATTGGCATGTTGACAAATGATCTTTTAACTATGCAACAGAAAGTCAAGAATCCACGAGACGTGTTGAGAGCGAACAAGAAGGAAACCTATCAGACTGCCTATTTGGTCTTGCTCCTACCTGTCGCAGATGCATTTGCCTATGACAGTGTTGGTAGGAATAATCACTGCATCGTCCTTTTGGAGACAAAGTCCTGGCTTCACACAAAATACACCCTCCACCATGCTGTTTGGTGCTTGGCTCTATCACTATGCTATTTGGGATAGAATCAGGATTGATTAGGCAGTTCAAAACTGGGTAACCACGATGTGTTGTGTACAGCAGCAGCAGAATTGTAATCAATCACAATTTGTAACCTCATGGCCTACAAATTTCTCACTCAATCATTGCCATTAGTAGGGGACCAATCAATATGGCATCACCATCACTGACTCTCCCACCATCGACATCCTTAGCATGCCATTGACCAGACCAGCCATTCAAATACTGGGTGAATGCAAGAGCAGGTCATGCCGAGAAATCACACACATAATCCTGAATTGGAAGTCTTTCCATGCTCCTTCACTGTCACTGGGACAAAATACTTGAACTTCCTCCCTAACTGCACTATGGGTGTACCTATGCCACATGGCCAGCAGCGTTTCAAGAAGTCAGTTCAAAGCTATCTTTCAAAAGCAATTAGGAACGGAAAGTAAATTCTGGCTTTTTCTTCAATATAGTACTAACATGCCATGAACTAATTCATAAAAAGGAATGCCATAATGGAACAATTTGTTTTTCAATTTTCACATCTATTTAACAATGGTTATCTATTTAACAATGTTTATATGTTGCTTGGGGTGTCGTTTATCTGAGTTGGCTACATGGCTAGCACGTGGTTTGGATTAACAGCAACAACATATGTTCAATTGGGACCTGCTTCCTCATTCTGATCTGAAGAGTGGAAGGCAATGGCAAAACACTAATGACAGAAACATAGAATGGAATACTTGGTGAAGTATGCAGTATTTCGGCTGTAGGTATGATAAAATGCAAGTTATATAATGACCTTCACAAGTGCCAAATATGAAAAGTGTTTCGCAGTTCCATGTAAACTTGAAAAGTAGCATTAGAAAGGCATTGTGTCTGTGGGTGAGTGAAACACTATGGCAGGAAATTGTCTTTAAATTGGTAGTTAGAAAGTCAGTGGGATGATGTAATATTTTTTTGATGACCTCATTGCTTCATTATATAAAGATAAGCAAGTGGAGGAACTATTATTGTGAAAAAGGGCCAAATGAAGGCAAGTGCATCTGTGTACAAGTATGAAGTCAAGTTGACCAACCTAGTAGCTGGTTGAGAGCGACATTGGTGAATACCAATTACCATGTATTATGAATTAATATTCGGTACAAACTTTGGGTCCGCACAAGATAGTCACTCAAGTTCAGTATCACCTGACTCAAGGAGCCCCATTTGATCACCTGTTTTTATTTTCTCCCCAATACTCGTATGATATAACTAGGAGGACAAATACCTTTTTCTTTTTTTTTGAAGTGAACGTCTTTTTTTAAATGTCATGTTTGGTTGTCCTGCTTTATGGTCCCAGGTTGGATTCCTGGCTTGGGTCATTGCCTGTGCAGAGTCTGCACATTCTCCCTGTGTCTTCGTGGTTTTCTTCAGGTGCTCCGGTTTCCTCCCACAGGTCCTGAAAGACGCGCTGTTAAGTGAATTGGACATTCTGAACTCTCCCTCGGTGTACCTGAACAAACGCCGAAATGTGGTGACTAAGGGCTTTTCACAATAACTTCATTGCAGGTTAAGTAAGCCTACTTATGGCAATAAAGATTATTATTATTCCAAAAGGCAGCCTGATAAACATTAGTGAGGAGTAGATAGAAAGTAAAGGCAGTGAATTTCACAAGATTAACACTTCTAGTAACAGAATTACAAAACCTATTACACTGGCTCGGTTACCAGATAGGTAAATACAACATTTCTTACTTTCATGTGCTCTCTTTTTCTTGTATTGTCTCTTGCGTCTGCATTCTATTAGGTAGGGAAATGGGCAAAACAGTGACCTTTTCATCTAGATAAATGCAATATCATGCAAGTAAGCAGGACCAACCCAGAATATACTGGTATGGTGGCACAGTGGTCAGTACTCACAATGCCAGGGAACTGGGTTCAATTCTGACCTTGGGTGGTTGTCTGTGTCGGGTTTGCACTTTCTCCCCATGTCTGGCTTTCCTCCGGGTGCTCTGATTTCCTCCCGCAGTCCAAAGATGTGCAGGTTAGGTGGATTGGCCACGTTAAATTGCCCTCTAGTGTCCAAAAGGTTAGATAGGGTTATAGGAATAGGATGAGGGCACAGGCCTAGGTAGGGTGCTCTTTCCAAGGGCTGGTGCGGACTCGATGGGCTGAAGGGCCTACTTCTGCACTGTAGGGCTTCTATTTACAGGAAATGGTGCTGAATATGGTTCAGGGAGGAAAGGGCACAGGTGTTATTGAAGGCAAGTGATTGAAAGTTCAAAGCAGAAAAATGAAGTAGCTCATTCCTTGAACCTTCTGTCTGGGGAATCATCTGCCTCAACACCTCCTTCCAGGACTACCCTTTGCACCAAAATCGAACTTTAATATGCACATATCTAACAACTGAGCATGAACAGCTCTCTGTGGTAAAAATTCAAAAGATTTGCAACCTTTTGAGTGAAGACGTTTATCCTTATCTTAGTTCTAAAGGACCAACCACTTATTCTGAGGCCATCACCACATGTTTTTGATTTCCCAATCGCGGAAGAATCTTCTCGGCATCGACCGTGCCAAGGCCTTCAGGATTTGTAACATGTTTAATTAGTTCATCTCTCATTCTTCTGAACTCCAGTCAATATAGGCCTCGTCTGCTCATTCTCTCCTCATGGGTCCATCCCCTCATTCCATGAATCTGTCTGGTAAAGCTTGCAGTAAGGGCAAGTATGTTCAGGCATCATGAATGTGGAACAGTCTTGATGGACTAGTCCGTCTCTTCCTGCCTATCATTTTCACATGGAACATGAAGCAAATAGTATGGCATGCATAAAATAAACCTCAGCGTATTCTGAAAGTGTACTACCATTTAACCTCAAAACTTTTTTTTTCTTCCAGGGTGTAAAGGTGTTCAGGTGGAAGAAATATGGAGCCTAGAACCAGAACACTTTGATAAATTAAAGTAAGTAACCAGTTCTGAGTAAAATGCTGCCTGTAAAACTGCAGTATTAAGTTGAAAAACTTGGTAGTGCTTCAGTTCTGGTTTTATCTTCACACACAAAAAAGAAATCAACACATTGGGTTAAGAGACGGTCAGTATTATTAGTATTCATGGTAAACAGTGAGGATGATAGCAGCAGACGCCATGAAGACATGGACAGATAGGAAATCGGCAGACACATGGCAGATGCAGATTAACACCGAGAAGAATGAAGCGTGTGCTTTGGTAGGAAGATTGAGGAGAGACAATAAATATTAAATGGTACAATCCTAACGGGGTGCAGGAACAGAGTGGCCTGGTGGTGTATTTGTACAAATCTTTGTGAAGGTGGCAGAACAAGGTAAGAAGACTGATTTAAAGAAATGGGATTCTTTACTTTATTCAGAGAAATAGACTACAGAAGCATGGAAGCTATGCTAAACCTTTCTGGAGTACTGGTTCATTGGAGCTGGAGCATTGTGCCAATTTCACCACACATCTCGGGAAGGATGGGAAGCCTTGAAAAGGATGGAGAGGAGATTGAACTAGAATGGACGAGGGATTTCATTTGCATGGAGAAATAGAATCTTATTCTCCTTTGAACACAAAAGGTTAAAGGGTGAGTTCATAGAGATCTTCAAACGCATGAAGATTTTTGATAGATTAAATGGAGCAAATGTTCCCAGTGACAAAAAGACCAGTAAGCAGAAGACACAAGTTTAAGGTAATTGGCAAAAAAAGAGCTGAATTTTATGATCTGAAATGCACTGTTTGACAGACTGGTGGAAGCAGATTCAATATTTTTTAAAAAGATAATTGGATAAAGATGGAAGTGGAAAAATGTGTGGGACTGTGGGGAAGGGTTAGGAGAATGGGACTAATTGGATAACCCTTTCAACGGCACAGTGATATGACATTGTGTCATTGTATGACATTACCAGCTACAGGAATTAAATCGTTGGTGTATTTGTCAGAATTGATTTCCTGACGTCAGTAATTTAACATTTAACTTTTATCCAACTCCTACTCTTGATAGCATAAATAGTTTTGGTGAAAATTCATTTTTGATTAGATGAATGCAGGATTGTGAACCTGAATAATTTAATGGTAATGAATTATCAGTGTCATGAATAAAGTAAGCTTGACTATTTCCTTCAGCCTCACCTGTTCCTAATATGAGCTTTGACATTCATCAAATTTGTATAAATGCCTTTTCTGTTCTTTTTAACATTTGGTGGTAGGTGACCAATGTCTGGGAAAACAGTGTTCCTACTTGGAGGGTTTTGCTGTTTTTTGAATGTTTGTTACAGAGTTTCTGGTGGATTCCATCTATGAGAATAGTTAATGTTGTTATGACCAAGCCTGTGGCTGCCCTTTCATTTGTTGTACCAAATTTGACCTCTTCAATTTTAATTTTGCAACTCATAAAACCCCTTAACGAGGGAGAGTTGATTGCATAGCTGGAATTGTTACAGTTCTTGATGTGTGTTCTGGCACAGACTATGTTTGAGGGACAGTAGTAACCAATTTAGATTGTAGGTGCGGGGATGAGGCTCTGTTTCCAAAGTCTGGGTGGAGCAGGATAGTGCTAACAGCAGAATCAGTGCAGTGCTTCATCAGTCTCGGAAAAAGTGAGGGAAGGGCAGTGAGGCCAGCAAAGCAGACAAGGTCAGTATTAATATGTGTGGCTAAAATTATGCGGCTTTGGGAGTACATAAATCCTCAAGTGCCGTCAGTTGGCAAACTAGTGGAGGCGAGAACAAGAGGCATGAAAATTGAATAGATATGCAACAAAATCTACCCCCAAAAAGTCAATGTGATTGACAATAGAAACATAGCATAAATTTGCTATAGTGGGAAAGATCTAAACTGTTATGTAATTAATCAAGGTTCAAGAGTTCGACGAGCCGAACAGGAGGTGCTACACTACATCTGGTGGCAGTGTTGTGGGGTGAGACCCACGCAGACACGGTGAGAATGTGCAAACTCCAGACAGTGACCCGGGGCAGAGCAGATAGGGGTATGATGAAGCACATGGGAGGATTGGTAGGCTAATCTGCATTTATTTCAATGCAAGCAGCCTGATGGGTAAGACTGATGAATTCCGAGTATTGATCAACACATGGAATTATAACATTATTGGAATCACAGAAACTTGGTTGAAAGAAGGGCAGGATTGGCAGCTGAAGGCCCCAGGGATAGAAGTTTCAGGTGTGATAGAAGGGGAGCTAAAAGAGGAGGTGGAATTGCCTTATTAATCAGAGAGAACATCATGACAGTGCTTGGGGACAATATCTTAGCAGGTTCCTCAAATGAATCCATATGGGTAGAACTTAGAAACAAAAGGAGGGCGATCACATTGCTGTGGTGTACTATAGGCCCTCAAACAGCCAGGGAGAGATAGAAGGGCAGATATGTAGGCAAGTCTCTGAGAATTGTAAGAAAAATTGTGTAATGGTAGGGTATTTCAAATTCCCCAACAGTAACTGGGATAGTCGAGGTGTGAAAGGCTTGGAGGGCGTGGAATTCTTAACATGCATCCAGGAGAGCTTTTTATGCCAGTAAGTAGAAGGTCTGAAAAGGGTGCTGGATCTAGTTTTAGGAAATTAAGCTGGGCAAGTGAATGATGTTTCAGTCAGGGAGCATTTTGGAAACAGTGACCATAACTCAGTAGACTTTAAATTAGTTATGGAAGGGGACAAAGATAGATGGGAAATTAAGATTCTTAATTGAGGGAGGACTACTTTTGATAAAATAAGCCGGGATCTGTCCAAAATTATTTTTTATAATTTCTTTTTTAAAATTTTATTTTCCAATTAAGGAACAATTTAATGTGGCGAATCCACTTCCCTGCACATCTTTGTTTTTTGGGGGTGAGACCCCCGCAGACACGGGGAAAATGTGCTAACTCCACACGGACAGTGACCCAGGTCTGGGATTGAACCCGGGTCCTCAGCAACGTGAGGCAGCAGTGCTAACCACCATGCCACCCTGGACCTGTCCAAAATTAACTGGGAGCAGCTACTTGTCAGAAAATCTACATCAAAGCAGTGGGATTCATTCAAAAAGTAAATAGAGAGAGTACAAGGCCAACATGTTCCCATGATAGTGAAGGGTGAGAGCAATTATCTTGAGAACCCTGGATGTCAAGGGATATTCCAAGTTGGATATGGAAAAACGGGGGGGGGGGGGGGCTTATGGCAGATACACAGGGCTCAAAACAGCAGAAGTGCAAGAGGAATGTAGAAAGTGCAAGGGTTACTTGAGAAATAAATTCGGAGAGAAAAGAGGGGGCATTAAAAAGCACTGATGGGTAAAATAAGGGAATATCCATAGGTGTTCTATCCCACATATTATGGGCAGGAAGTTGACCAGGGAGAGAGTAGGGCCCACTAGGGACCAACGTGGCAATATATGCGTGGAACCGGAAGATCTAAGTGAGATTTTAAATGAGTACTTTGCATCTGTCTTCACGAAGGGGAATGATGATGGAGGTATAGAAATCAGGGAGGTGCATCGTGATTTACATGAAGGACTTAACATTGAGAGGGCGAAGGTATTAGCAGTTTTAACTGGCCTAAAAGTGGATAAATCCCGAGGCCAGATGAGATGCATCCCAGGTTGCTGTGGGAACTAAGGGAGGAGATTGCAGTGGCTCTGACAAAAAATTTCAAATCTTCTCTGCCACAGGAAAGGTAACTGAGAACAGCTTATGTGGTGCCATTATTCAAGAAGGGAAATAGGGACGAACCAGGATAGCCAGTGAGTCTGGCTTCAGTGATAGGGAATCTACTGGAAAAACTTCTGAGGAACAGAAGTAATCTCCACTTGGAGAGGCAATAATTAATCAAGGACAGTCAGCATGGTTTTGTCAAAGGGAGATCCTGTCTTACAAATTTAAGTAAATTAAAAAAAAATTATATTGATTTTTGTTTGTATTTATAACAGGACAAAAAAGGTAAGAACACGCAGGGAACATATGCATAAACCTGAGGCACATTAACAGTGACCTCCCGAGTGGTTGGCTGTAACAGCCGTATTAACAACTGTATGCATGTTGGCCCATGGTATTAAAACATACCAGCTGCTCAGAAACAGGTTCTGGAAGAGACTGATGAATTGCTTCCATGTATTCTTCCCATCCTCTGATGGCAAATTTTATTTTCTCCAATTTGAGAAATTCTGACAGACAGTCCATGGCCCTGGGTGATGCTGCTGATCTGCAACTGAGCTGGAGTCTCTGGTGGGTAATCGGCGAGGCAAAGGCTTGGGCATCTACTCTTCTCCCTGTAAAGAGCTCTGGCTGCTCTGACACCTGGAACACTGCCACGAGCGGTCGTGGCTCCACCCTCAGGCCCACAACCCTGGACATGGCTTCTAAAAAGGCGGTCAAATACCCAACAGGTTTGGGGCCGGACCAGGACATGAGTGTGGATGGCGTTGAGCCTCCCAGGCACTGTTCGCATTTGTCCTGTACCTCATAAAAGATCCCTCGAGTCTGGCGGTACTCCACGGCCCTGACCATGGAGCTACTGACGGAGAGGAAAAAATACAAGTGGAATTTGACCTGCTTTCCACTGGAAAAGCTGGTTCACTGCTTTTCCGGGTGGAAAGCAGGTCAAATTCCAACTGTATTTTTTCCCTCTCTGCCAGTAGGTCCACGGTTGGGGCTGTGAAGCACCACCAGTCCACTTCCAATAAGGAGGGAGTCAGCCAGCCAATACCTAGCCACCCTTTCCTTCCTGTCCTTGAGAGCTCTGTATGCTATTATTTGCTGTCTTTTCAGAATATGGAGAGACCTCCCCATTCTGGTTGCAGGTTACGTATCCGTCGATAGCTTATGATATTTTCTCACAGAACGCCTTGTCGACGAGGAGGGCTGTGTCTGGCCTCTGTGGGGGCTGCTGGTTCTGGCCTGCCTACATCCCCAAGTCTGTGTAGTGCGGCGCATGGTCCCAGATTACTAATGCAGATTATTCCACCTCTACCATCCCAAGAAGCACCGATTTACCAACTACAGAGAAGTCCATGCGAGAGTATATTAATCTTTATTATAATAATCTTTATTATTGTCACAAGTAGGCTTACATTAACACTGCAATGAAGTTACTGTGAAAATCCCCGAGTCGCCACACTCTGGTGTCTGTTCGGGTACACTGAGGGAGAATTCAGAATATCCAATTTTTTCCCCCTGATCTGGGGCTAGATCTGTCTCTCGTTGGGTCACGAAGTTGGAGTATGCCCCCATGATGAGCTTGTGGGAGTCAAGGTCGGGGATCTCTGACTTGTTTTGTTTTATTACGGAGGTTGGCATTGTTTCAGTTGGGGCCGTGTATATTTACAAGCATCACCGGTGTTCCCTCCGGGATGCCACTACCTATCACGTACTATCCCCTGGGTCCGTCACTGTGTCTGTCACTATAAAAGCTGTCCTCTTACTAAACAATATGGCCACCTCCCCTCATCCTTGTGCTGAAACGTGCCTGGCCAGTCTGCCCTACCCAGCTTCTCCTTACCCTTAGTCAATCCTCCTCCCTCAGGTATGTCTCTTGGAGGAAGACTATGTCAGTCCTCAGACTTTTAGATTGCCGAAGACTTGGGGTCTTTTCACCGGACCGTTAAATCCCTCACATTCCAGGTGACTAATTTGATGGGGAGTTTCTATCATCCTCCTCCTCCCACCGCCTCCTGTGGGGTCAGCCATGGTTAGCTCGTGAACATGCCCTTGCACACCGGGGTTTCCCCCTTGTTCATGGGCCATCCAAGATAGCCACCATTGTCTTCCTCTTTCCAACCATCTGCATGTGCGACCTGTTGTAACCAAGAATTCTACCCCCTCTCTAATTCCTTGTTCCCCCCCAACCACTCCCTTCTCTCATTTTTGATTAACTTTGCCCCCCCCCCCCCCCCCCCCCCCCCCCCCCCCGTCAGATTGTGTCGGTTTTAAGGGAACAAAAAGAAAGTCAAAGTTAAAAGTTCCTGATTGGGGTGGCGCAGTGGTTGGCACTGCTGCCTACGCCACTGAGGACCCGGGTTCGATCCCACCCCTCGGTCACTGTCCATGTGGAGTTTGCCCATTCTCCCCGTGTCTGCGTGGGTTTCTTCCCCCACAACCCAAAGTTGTGCAGGATTGATTTGCCATGCTAAATTGCTCCTAAATTGGAAAAAAATTATTGTGTACACTAAATTTTAAAACAAAGCTCCTTATTGTCCCTTATTGTTCCCTTCAGAACCCGTTCTTTTGGATGAACATGTTTGCTTCCTCAAGAGTATTAAAGTAATGGTCTGTACTGTTGAACGTGACCCACAGTCTCTCTTGACAACATTCCAAACTGCACCTTACTTTTAAATATAGCAGCTTTGGCCCCGTTAAATGCTGCTCGCTGCTTGGCCATGTCAGCTCCAATGTTTTAATAGATGGGGATTGTTTGTCATTCCCACCTACACGACCACGTGCTTCTCGCCCTGTTGAGCACCCACTCTTTATCTTGAAACTGGTACAGTTTTGTGACTTATCGCCCATGGCGGCTCTCCTGGCTTGGACCTTTGATGGAATGACCTGTGGGCCTGGTCTACCTTTGAAGGTTTGGCAAAGTCCTCCACTCTGACCTGTTTCCCCAGCATCCTCGCAACTTATTCTTTTGGGTTCCTGCCCTCTGGTAACCCGACAATTCTCACTTCTGCCAGCAGGACCTAGTCTCCTAATCGTTGACTTTCTTCTTGTGTGCTTTCTGGGTTGTACCAACCTTGCTGCCTCAAGCGAGACAATCTACTCGCCCTGGTCGGTGGATTGAATTTTTTGAGGAGGTGATTAGGTGTATAGATGAGGGTAATGTGGTTGATATAATCTTCATGGACTTTTGACTTGACAAGGTCCCACGTGAGAGGCTGATGAAGAAGGTAAGAGCCCATGGGATCCAGGTCAATTTTGCAAAGTGAATACAAAACAAACTTAATGGTGTGAGGCAGAGGGTAATTGTTGAAGGTTGTTTTGGTGACCGGGAACCTGTTTCCAGTGGTGTTCGGTGCTGGGCCCCTTTTAGTTTGTAATGTACATTCATGATCTGGATGTGAATGTAGGTGATATGATAAGTAAGTTTGCAGATGACACAAAAATTGATGACATAAATAATGAGGAGTGAGGCCTTAGATTACGGAACAATATAAACGGGCTGGTTAGATGGGCAGAAGCCTGGCAAATAAAATTTAACCATGAAAAATATGAGGTAATGCATTTTGAGTATGAACAAGGCAAGGGAATATACAATGAATGGTCGGACCCTAGGAAGTGCTGAGGATCAAAAGGACCTTGGTGTGCATGTCCACACATCTCTGAAGACAGGGCAGGTTGATAAGGTGGTAAAGAAGGCCCATGGAATTCTTGTCTTTATTAACCGAGGCAGTGAATATAAGAGCAAGGAGTTATGTTGGAGCTGTATAAAACACTGGTTAGGCCCAAGCTGGAGCGCTCTGTGCAGTTCTGGTCACCCACACTATAAAAAGGAAGTGATTGCACTGAAGAGGGTGCAGAGGAGATTCACCAGGATGTTGCCAGGGCTGGATCGTTTCAGCTACCAAGAGAGAGACTGGATAGGCTGGCGTTTTTTTTCCTAGAGCAGAGAAGGCTTTGGGAGATATGATTGAGGTGTATAAAATTATAACGACATTGATGGGGTGGACAGGAAGGTACTTTTTCCCCTTAGTGGAGGGATCAATAACCAGGGGGCATAGAACATAGAACATAGAACAGTACAGCACAGAACAGGCCCTTCAGCCCTCAATGTTGTGCCGAGCCATGATCACCCTACTCAAACCCACGTATCCACCCTATACCCGTAACCCAACAACCCCCCCTTAACCTTACTTTTATTAGGACACTACGGGCAATTTAGCATGGCCAATCCACCTAACCCGCACATCTTTGGACTGTGGGAGGAAACCGGAGCACCCGGAGGAAACCCACGCACACAGGGGGAGGACGTGCAGACTCCACACAGACAGTGACCCAGCCGGGAATCGAACCTGGGACCCTGGAGCTGTGAAGCATTTATGCTAACCACCATGCTACCCTGCTGCCCCCTATAGATGTAAGCTAATAGGAAGGAGATGTGAGGAAAAACTTTTTCACCCAAAGGGTGGTTACAATCTGAAACTCACTGACTGAAAAGGTGGTGGAGACAGAAACCCTCAACATTTACAAAGTATTTCGATCAGCACTTGAAATGCCATTGCATACATGGTTACGGACCAATTGCTGGAAAATAGGATTAGAATAGTTAGGTGTTTGATGGATCGGCAGGGACACGATTTGTTCTTGTTCTCTCCCTCTCTTTCATCCCCCCACCCCCATCCCCTCGGCTACTGGGTCACTATCTGGTGAGCACCTCATAACTACTGATGCACATCAGGAGGAGGCAGGAAATTTCAAGAGATCGGGCAGCTGGAGGTCTGCTGGATCCCAGGGCACAGTTGGCCCCCAGCCAGATGCCGAGTCTCTGGAAAAGATTCTCCCTGAGATGATGGAGAAACAACGGCCGAGCCAGGAAATTCATGAGCAGGTATCAGCGACATTCCAGCAACTGCAAGGCTGATTGGAGGAGTCCAAAAACCTTTGGGTGCAGGAGATAGTTCTGGGAGTGGGGAAAGAGGGTGGAAAATGGTTCTGTGTGCTGGAAGGAAGGGTGGGGAAAAAATGTTCTTGCAGGGTTTGGGGATGGCCGGAGGGTGGAGAAAGGGAATATTTGAAGGTTTTTATGGAGGGGGGATGGTTGTTGAGGCACCAAGCCTCCGAATGGGCGAATCTGGAGGCTATGAGGGCGTCGGTGGTCCTCCCGGCATGTTGGACCTTTGCTGCTGCCTGTCTGCCTTCTCAAAGGAAGCTGCATGTTCCTCCTCCTCCAGAGTGTCGCCCTGCTGCTGTGCCAGGTTGTGGAGGACACAGCAGACCGTAGCAATGTGTGAGACCCTCTGAGGGCTGTACTGCAGAGCACCACCAGTGCGGTCAAGGCAGTAGAATTGTATATTTGGTAATCCTGTGCACCACTCGGTGACAGTCCAGGTGGCAGCGTGGGCCTCATTATAATGGGACTTTGTCTCAGTCTGAGGCCTCCACACTGCCATCATCAACCATGACCACAGCCGGTAACCCATGTACCCCCACGAGCCAACCCATCAGCCTGGGTGGTCCTTGAAGACCTCGAGGATCTTCAAGTGTCCCAGGGTGTAGCTATCATGCACACCCCCTTGGTAGCGTCCACACAAGTGCATGATGTTGAGGCGGTGGTCGCACATTATTTGGACATCCAGGGAGTGGAACCTCTTCCGGTTGATGAAGGGCACGTCCTGATGCCATGGTACTCTCATGGTGACATGCCCCTTGGTCCTGAGGCATCCCGGCGATGATGGCAATCCTGCAGCCTGGTCATCTTGGTCAGCCTGGTCCAGGTCAAAGTGAATCATAGAATTTGCAGTGCAGAAGGAGGCTATCTGGCCCATCAAGTCTGCACCGGCCACCGGAAAGAGCACCCCACTTAAGGCCATGCCTCCACCCTATCTCCGTAACCCAGGGACCCCACCCAACCCTTTTGGACACTTATGGGCAATTTATCATGGCCAATCCACCTAACCAGCACATCTTTGGACTGTGGGAGGAAACTGGAGCACCCGGAGGAAACCCACGCAGACACGGGAAGAACATGCAGGCTCCGCACTGACCGTGACCCAGCAGGGAATCAAACCTGGGACTCTGGAGCTGTGAAACAACTGTACTAACCACTGTGCTACCATACTTCCAATGTAGTGGAATGCACGGGCATGCAGCGCATCCATGACCATCCGGGTGCATTTCTGGTCTGATGATTGTGAAATGCCGCACTAGTCCCCGCTCGAGCCCTGGAATGACCCGGTGGTGAAAAAAATCAGGTTTGCCGTGACTTTCAAGGCCAGTGGGAGCGGGTGTTCTCCATATGGTGCCAGGTCTGGGAGGACGTGGCACAAGTGCAGCACTGTCTCCCTGGTGAGGCAAAGTCTTTGGCAGCATATGGTGTCCAACACCTCATTGTAGACACAAGTCCTGTACACCCGAGGTTGCCTTCTCCACTGTCTGCTGGCCCACTCCTTGGCCTGATGGGCGGCCGGGTCTTGAGCCTGACCGGTGGCACCCTGTTGTGGGCTCCGGCTTGGGTTCGCCTTGCCACAGCCAGTGACATCTGTCGGTTGCCACAGCATTAATAAGGATGATTGCCAGTTCGACTGGCTCTATTCCAAATTCATCATCAACTCTGGGAGAAATGGGAGAAGGAAACGGTCAGTAAGGTTATCCATTATGGAACCCTCAATCCCTCCCAACACCCTTTGTCCTCATGATCCTGGAGGCTGATAGCCCTACTCTGTTTCTGGTGGCATGCACCAGCTCAGTTAGCTGCTGGCCATAACCCAACACAATGCTGAAGGATATATGATGATGGCCAATTGGTTGGATGAGTATTGCCCATAGGAATGTGAGAGGGTACATAGGTAGACATGGGCCAGACCAAAATGCACTCTGGATACACAGGCTTGCACGTCTCTCGCTCTTATTGCAGTCATGACATTTTATGCAAAGCACCTGGAAAGTCAGTGCGTGACCTTTAACTTAAAACTCAAAAGGGGAATCAAATATTGCCCCCCCCCCCCTCCTCCACCATTAGCATGACTGTCTCGCCATGACTTGCAGCCAGCCCCTTTGTCTGGCAACTTTCCATCTTTAGACTCCCTCCCATACAAATCAGGAGCCCTGATTCCCCAGGCCATTGGCAACAACATGTGAATGATTGTGCTCAGATCTTTGGTGCCCATGCAGAGAATAGCAGTGGCTGTGAGAAGGTCCTCATTGAGGAACCCTTGCACTATAATTTCTGACTGCACCCACCTGCTTGAATGGTGGAAAGTAGCTCCCAGGAAAGGCAAGCAATGGGAAATGGGAAAATCTTCTAAAACTTAGGATTTTAGACATAAGAGGTGCACATTGTAGGAAGCACATCAGATTTCCGCCACCAGGAAGCGGCACGCCGCTGAGAAACACGCAGCTGGGGAACTGGAGAATCCCACCCGTTATATGCTCAAATTCCTGGGCTTGACTTTATTCCATTCCCAGAGCTTACATTTATCATTCCTGAAAGAAGAGGCTCAGCCAGCAGAGGGCTATAAGCTCTCCGAATTCACCAATGTTCTTGATCACACACAGTAATTTAAACTTATAAAATGCAGCATAGGGTTGTCACCTTAAATTGGATACTACAGTGATGCAGGAAGTCATGATGTACTCTAACTGGCTTGTGCTGTCTTTATTGTCAATTGTTAAAAATAGATCTTAAATAAACATTTCAAGACATCCAATTTGTCAACCCTGTTCAGTGATGGGGGAGAAATCTGAAAGGTCACAGATAGTATTTAAAGACCGGAGTACCCATTTTCGGAACAGTTGAATATTTTGAAAGTAGCTGACAAAAATGTGTTTTGTGTATAAAACAATAGAAAGATCCAATCTTTTGAACTAAGTCTACAATAACCTTATGACAAAAATAACTTCTACAAATGCCTGTGTATGAGAATTGGTATGTGATGCCAAATGGTGCTTAAAAATGAAGTGTTACAACAGTATAGGACTTAAATAGGAAGCATATTGGGCAAAATCTTCCGGCTGTTCATGCCGGCGGTGCACCCTCGCCGCAGGTTTTGCGGCAACATCTGGTGGATTCAATGGGAAATCTCGCTGACCGTGTTGGGACCAGAAGATCCCGCCACTAGCCAGTGGTGGGCTGAGAAACTTGCCATGGGGAGCCAGAAAATCTCGCCCACTGTTTGTCTTGATTCAAACTTTATGATGATGGGACAGAAATGCATTCAGATTCTCAAAGTTGTAATGAAGAGGGAAGTAGTACTTTATCAATTTACCGGTAAAGAGTTACAGAAATTAAAATGATATGCCTTGCTGCTCAGTCCTGGTACTCGCTTCAATTCTTCAAACATGCTTCTACTAGTAAAAGGAGCTTGCATTTTTCAGATATTGCAAAGTCCTCAAACAATTTCATTGTCCTCAAACAATAGTTTGTTCAATCTAGTAGGCAACCCACAAGTAACCATTGTGTATGATCGTAGTGTTCATAACAATGTTGTAACAGAGGTAGATAGGTGCATATTTTCAAGTAGTGTATGTAATGTGGTTCATGTAATGAAGATCTACAAAACTAACTATGATAGCTTCAGTAGTCCTCTTTCTTTCTAGACCAGTTCATGGCCTAATATTCCTATTCAAGTGGCAGCCAGGAGAAGAACCAGCAGGGTCCATTGTCCAAGATTCAAGACTTGAGAAGATCTTCTTTGCGAAACAGGTAAGCCTGGAAAACAGATATTAATAAGTATGAAACAAAAGATAATTAGAATTTAGGTGGAAAATGCTATAAATTCATTCCTAAAACAGGAAGTTAGAATTATTTTGCAATGGCATTTTCAATTACTGGGAATAAAGGAGCTTCACGAGGGACAAAAGTATTTGAGGAAAACTTGTACAGACTGAAAGGAAAATTAATTTGCACAATAAAGCGTGTGGCTGGATTGAATTCATTGCTCCTGCAGATACCAGTGATGAGTGGGCTTAGCTTTGTAAAAATAATCTGAATGAACATGAGCCCAGCTCATGTCCTCTCAACAGCAAGGACAACTTTCATTTTGCCTTTAATGTAATGCAATATCTTTTAATCCTTTTATAGGAGGGTTATCAAGCAATATTTAGCATTGAGTCACTTGGTACTAGGGTGAATGATAAAAAGCTTGGTCACCTTAAAGGAGAAATGAGAGGTGGAGGGAATTCCAGAACTTAGGGCCTAAGTGGCTGAGGCAAATATGAATCTGGATGCTTACGAGGCCAGAATTGGAGGAATGGAGATATTTTGTACGGTTGGTGAAGGCTACAGAAGTGGGAGGTTGGGACAAGGATGTGATGGGATTTGAAAACAAGGATGAGCATTTTAAAATCAAAGTCATACTTAGTTGGGAGCCAGTGGTAGGTCAGCGAGCATGGAACTGGGAATAAATAGCATTGAATACTGACATCTTAATGGAAAATGGCATTGATGGTTTTCTGCCATTTTCCCTGATGATTGGATAATATCCATGGCAATAAGCTTTTATCCCTATAGTGTTCTGGCCATCAGTGAAAGCGAGAGCTAGAAATGCTGATTGCCCATATGGAAAGTGTTGGTTCTTCACTATGCTTTAGCTGCATGATTAATCTCACTTTCGTTTAATGGCCATCTGTCCACTATTTGCCCAAAAACATACCGATTGAAGTACTTGTCTGGGCTCTTTGTGTAGGCTCCGAAAAGTCTGTTGTTTTCTGGGCTATATGTGTGCACTCTGCAACAGCTGAAGATACTCGCATGTTCACATAGAGATAGGAATAAGCCAAAAATAGAATGTATGCAATCTCTGAGGGTCCTCTTGTCCTGCTTCATTTCATAGTCCTGAATGAAGGCTTATTCTTAAATTGGCAGCTCATGAAATCCTTACTGCAAAATTCAGAAACTCCCATGAATGAAGCTGAGGTTTTAATTTTCATTGTATGTCTCCTGTACTATAATTGGAGGGAGAAAAAAAATCATATAAGATGTTTGGCAACTTTCCAGCTGTTCCTGGTGATGCTGGAGCTCCAAATCTATGCCCTTGATTTTGAAGTGTCCATAGTGCGCAACTAAAAAGTAGCTTGGTGCTAAGTGTGAAGGTGCTGAAGTGGTGTAGTTGTGTCCACGTGAGTATTTGACAGAAAATTTTGTTATTCCCAAGCCTATGTGAACAGGTGAGTACCGTCAGATGTTACTGAGTGCATACGTGCAGGCAGGATATTGTAGACTTCCTGCCTCCTTTGAGAATAGAGATTGGCAAAGCTGATGTCTGCATAAAAAGTGGATGGTTGATCTTTATGGCTTTCACTGATTTCCATGTGTTTCTGGTGGTATAATAAATCAAATAAGTACACTTCTAGTAATAATCGCTTATTGCCACAAGTAGGCTTCAATGAAGTTACTCTGAAAAGCCCCTAGTCACCACATCCCGGTGCCTGTTCAGGGAGGCCGGTACGGGAATTGAACCTGCGCTGCTGGCATTGTTCTGCATTGCAAGCCAACTCAACCAGTCCCTTTTATTGAATTGTGAGATTTTTGCCAGTGTTTGAGGATCATATTCTGAGGATCAATAGCTGAGCCTTGTTTTCTGTTTTATGGTTCGATTCTGGCCTTGGGTCACTGTCTGTGCGGAGTCTGCACGTTCTCACAGTGTCTGCGTGGGTTTCCTCCAGGTGCTCCGGTTTCCTCCCACAGTCCAAAGATGTGCAGGTTGGATGGATTGGCCATGACAAATTGTCCTTGGTGTCCCAAAAAGTTAAGGTGGGGTGACTGGGTTACATGGATGGGATAGGCTTAAGTGGGGTGCACTTTCCAAGGGCTGGTGCAGACTCGATGGGCCAAAGGGCCTACTTCTGCACTGTAAATTCTATGATTCTAGACATGTACTTGCCAGCAAAAATCTTTTTAAGATTGTGAAATAGTTTGGTTTGCGTATATGTGTAGGAAAATGATTCCACCTGTGGACAAAACCAGAATTAGGCCCTGCAAATATAAGATGGTCTCTAATAAATCTGATGTGGAGAAGACTTCCGGTGGCGGCCATGGAGGAGTAGGGCACGCATTCGGCAGCCCCCGTCTGGAACGGACTCTCGCACCTTTTTTCAGGAGTTTTCACGGGCGTTTTTTTCTTTTAATTTAGAGTACCCAATTATTTTTTCCAATTAAGGGGCAATTTAGCATGGCCAATCCACCTATCCTGCACATCTTTTGGGTTGTGGGGGTGAAACCCACGCAAACACGGGGAGAACGTGCAACTCCACACGGACAGTGACCCAGGGCCTGGATTCGAACCCGGGTCCTCAGCGCCTTAGGCAGCAATGCTAATCACTGCGCCACCATGCTGCCCTCTTCACGGACGTTTTGGGGCAGATTGGTGAAGCAAACACTGGCAAAAGGATTCCCTCTGTGTGGATAGCTGGACCAGGAGTGGCCGGGTGAAGCGTTTAAGTCCCAACAGACAGGAGCGGGTGCCGAGGCACGGTATGGCGGCCGGTATAGACTAGGGTGCATGGGCGCAGTGGTCACAGGAGCAACAGGAGTTCCTTAAGGGCTGCTTTGCTGATCTTACAAAGGACATGCTGGCCCCGACTAAGGCGACACAAGGGAAAGCAATTAAGGAGATGGGGGGGGGGGGGGGGGGGGGGGGGGGGGGGGGGGGGGGGGGGGGGGGGGGGGGGGGGGGGGGGGGGGGGAAGCTATCCGACCATGATGACGAGTTGGTCGTATTGGCCCTGAAGGTGAAGGTGCAGGATGACCTCCACAAGAGGTGGCAGGAGAGGCTCTAGGACCTAGAAAACAGGTCCAGGAGACAACTTGAGAATTGTGGGCCTCTCCAAAGGTGTGGAGGGGTCAGATGCGGGAGCATTTGTGTCCAAGATGCTGGAGACGCTGATAGGGACGGGGGTATTCCCTCGAACCCTGGACCTGGACGGGGCGCACAGAGCCCTCACCAAGGAAGCCCAAGGCGAATGAACCGCCGAGGGCCATG
This sequence comes from Scyliorhinus canicula, assembly GCF_902713615.1. NCBI lineage: Eukaryota > Metazoa > Chordata > Chondrichthyes > Carcharhiniformes > Scyliorhinidae > Scyliorhinus > Scyliorhinus canicula. The sequence continues at coordinate 99,853,403 of NC_052149.1, forward strand.
GTGGTGAGATTTCATCGCTTCTCGGACAAAGAACTTGTCTGGCAGTGGGCAAAAAAAGAACGGAGCAGCAGGTGGGAGAACAGCGTGATACGCATCTACCAGGACCTGGGTGCGGAGCTGGCCAAGAGGCGTGCTGGATTCAACCGGGTGAAGGCAACCCTCTTCAGCAAGGGGGTGCAATTTGGGATGCTACACCTAGCGAGGCTATGGGTCACGTACAAGGAACGGCATCACTATTTTGAGACGCTGGATGAGGCGTCATTCGTCAAACAAGAAAAGCTGGACTCTAATTAAAGGACAGTTGAGCTTTGGTGGAATGCGGCGGTGGGGCTGGGTAACACGGTACCATTTCTAATATAAGATTGTATACAATGTTGGGTGCATGTAAGGGCTATGGTGGTGACTGGAGGGTGCAGTGTTTTTGGCAAAGTTGAGATACGGAGGGGGTAGGGGGCCCTGTACTTCGTGCGATTTTTCAGGAAGCTGGAGCCTTGGTTCAACAAGTGTCTCCTCACGGGTCAATGTCTTCTGTTTATTTTTTGTTTCATATTACTATTTACTCACTGGGACGGGAGAGGTAGTTTAATTGGTTTATTCTTGTGGGGAGAGGGGTCCAGACAATGAAATTAAATGAAAATTGCTTATTGTCACGAGTAGGCTTCAATGAAGTTACTGTGAAAAGCCCCTAGTTGCCACATTCCGGCACCTGTCCGGGGAGGCTGGTACGGGACGGTCTGATCGGCGCCAGGGGTGGGAGCTGCTGTGGTCAGCATGGGTCAGTTGACTCTTAAGGAGCGTGGGGGGGGGGGGGGGGGGGGAGCAAGTGCTCAGCCAGTGCTTGGCGGGGTTTTTGGGTCGTGGGGCTGTTGGGTGCGGGGGGAATGGCAGGGATGCTGCATTGCCGACAGAGGAGGTATCAATTTCAGGGTACCAGTTGAGGGTCGGGGGCGGTGGCTCCCTGTGGGGGCGCTCAGGGAAGCGAAGGGTTGGGCTCGAGGTTGGCCAGAAAAGGGCGATGGCGAGTCGGTGGAGCAGGGGGTTATCCCCCCGTCCAGGCTGATCACGTGGAATGTGAGGGGTTTGAACGGGCCGGTCAAAAGAGCGTGCGTGTTCACGCATCTAAAGGGGTTAAAGGCAGAAGTAGCAATGCCAAGGGGCAGGAGGAGAGACTGAAAGAGCTGCCGCTCAGGGTGGTAGAGAAAAGTTTTCGTTACCTGGGTATACAGCTGGCCAGGAAATGGGATGCCCTGCACAGGCACAACCTTACCCGGTTGGAGCAAATGGAAGGTGGGACATGCTCCCACTGTCACTGGCAGGGAGGGTGCAGACCGTGAAAATGACTGTCATCCCCAGATTTTTGTTTGTCTTTCAGTGTCTCCCCATCTTCATCCCTAAGGCCTTTTTTTAAGTGGGTGAGTAGGTTCATTACAGGCTTTGTGTAAGCGAGTAAGACCCTGCGAGTAAGGAGATCGCTGTTGGAGCGCAGTCGGGCTGCTGAACTTTCGCAACTATTACTGGGCGGCCAGTATCGCTATGATTAGGAAGTGGGCGATTGGGGTGGTGGTGGTGGGAGCAGCTGGAGGCGGCGCATGTAAAGGTACTCATCTGGGAGCTTTGATAACGGCTCCTTTGCCGTTCATGCCAACCCGTTAGTCCACAAGTCCGATGGTGGTGGCGACACTGCGGATCTGGTGAAAGAGGGGGAGGGGTGGCATTGTTAGTCAAGGACAGTATTACGGTGGCAGAATGGACGTTTGATGAGGACTCGTCTACTGAGGTAGTATGGGCTGAGGCTAGAAACTGGAAAGGAGAGGTCACCCTGTTGGATTTTTCTACAGGCCTCCGAAAAGGTCCAGCTGTGTAGAGGAAAGGATTGCAAAGATGATTCTGGATAGGAGCAAAAGTAACTGGGTAGTTGTTATGGGGGGACTTTAACTTTCCAAATATTGACTGGAAACGCTATAGATCGAGTACTTTAGATGGGTCCGTTTTTGTCCAATGTGTGCAGGAGGGTTTCCTGACACAGTATGTAGATAGGCCAACAAGAGGTGAGGCCACATTGGATTTGGTACTGGGTAATGAACCAGGACAGGTGCTAGATTTGGAGGTAGGTGAGCACTTTGGTGATAGTGATCACAATTCAGTTACGTTTACTTTAGTGATGGAAAGGGATAGGTATATACCGCAGGGCAAGAGTTATAGCTGGGGGAAAGGCAATTATGATGCAGTGAGGTAAGACTTGGGATGCATAGGATGGGGAAGGAAACTGCAGGGGATGGGCACAATTGAAATGTGGAGCTCGTTCAAGGAACAGCTACTGCGTGTCCTTGATAAGTATGTACCTGTCAGGCAGGGAGGAAGTGGTCAAGCGAGGGAACCGTGGTTTACTAAAGTAGTTGAATCACTTGTCAAGAGGAAGAAGGAGACTTATGTAAAAAATGAGATGTGATGGTTCAATTAGGGCGCTCGAGAGACAAGTTTGCTAGAAAGGACCTAAAGAGAGAGCTAAGAAGAGCCAGGAGGGGACATGAGAAGTCTTTGGCAGGTAGGATCAAGGATAACCCTAAAGCTTTCTATAGGTATGTCAGGAATAAAAGAATGACTAGGATAAGAGTAGTGCCAGTCAAGGACAGTAGTGGGAAGTTGTGCGTGGAGTCCGAGGAGATAGGAGAGGTGCTAAATGAATATTTTTCATCAGTATTCACGTAGGAAAAAGACAATGTTGTTGAGGAGAATACTGAGATACAGGCTACTAGACTAGTAGGGCTTGAGGTTCATAAGGAGGAGGTGTTAGCAATTCTGGAAAGTGTGAAAATAGATAGGCCGGATGGGATTTATCCTAAGATTCTCTGGGAAGCTAGGGAGGAGATTGCTGAGCCTTTGGCTTTGATCTTTTATGTCGTCATTGTCTACAGGAATAGTGCCAGAAGACCGGAGAATAGCAAACATGTTCCCTTGTTCAAGAAGGGGAGTAGAGACAACCCCGGTAACTATAGACCAGTGAGCCTTACTTCTGTTGTGGGCAAAGTCTTGGAAAGGTTTATAAGAGATAGGATTTATAATCATCTAGAAAGGAATAATTTGATTCCAAAACCAACACTGTTTTGTGATGGGTAGGTCACGCCTCACAAACCTTATTGAGTTCTTTGAGAAGGTGACCAAACAGGTGGACGAGGGTAAAGCAGTTGATGTGGTGTATATGGATTTCAGTAAAGCGTTTGATAAGGTTCCCCACGGTAGGCTATTGCAGAAAATACGGAGGCATGGGATTCAGGGTGATTTAGCAGTTTGGATCAGAGATTGGCTAGCTGGAAGAAGACAAAGGGTGGTGGTTGATGAGAAATGTTCAGACTGGAGTCCAGTTACTAGTGGTGCCCCGTAAGGATCTGTTTTGGGGCACTGCTGTTTCTCATTTTTATAAATGACCTGGAGGAGGGCGTAGAAGGATGGGTGAGTAAATTTGCAGATGACACTAAAGTCGGTGGAGTTGTGGACAGTGCGGAAGGATGTTGCAGATTACAGAGGGACATAGATAAGCTGCAGAGCTGGGCTGAGAGGTGGCAAATGGAGTTTAATGCAGAAAAGTGTGAGGTGATTCATTTTGGAAGGATTAACAGAAATACAGAGTACTGGGCTAATGGTAAGATTCTTGGTAGTGTGGATGAGCAGAGAGATCTCGGTGTCCATATACATAGATCCCTGAAAGTTGCCACCCAGGTTGATAGGGTTGTTAAGAAGGCGTACAGTGTGTTAGCTTTTATTGGCAGAGGGATTGAGTTTCGGAGCCATGAGGTCATGCTGCAGCTGTACAAAACTCTGGTGCGGCCGTATTTGGAGTATTGCGTGCAGTTCTGGTCGCTGCATTATAGGAAGGATGTGGAAGCATTGGAAAGGGTGCAGAGGAGATTTACCAGGATGTTGCCTGGTATGGAGGGAAGATCTTATGAGGAAAGGGTGAGGGACTTAAGGCTGTTTTCGTTAGAGAGAAGGTTAAGAGGTGACTTAATTGAGACATACAAGATGATCAGAGGATTAGATAGGGTGGACTGTGAGAGCCTTTTTCCTCGGATGGCGATGGCTAGCACGAGGGGGCATAGCTTTAAATTGAGGGGAGATAGATATAGGACAGATATCAGAGGGTTCTTTACTCCGAGAGTAGCAAGGACGTGGAATGCCCTGCCTGCAACAGTAGTGGACTCGCCAACATTAAGGGCATTTAAATGGTCATTGGATAAACATATGGATGATAACGGAATAGTCTAGATGGGCTTTAGAGTGGTTTCACAGGTTGGCGCAACATCGAGGGACGAAGGGCCTGTACTGCGCTGTAATGTTCTATGTTCAGTGGAGGAGGTACAAGAAAGTGGAGGGAGCATCGGTCTGGACCCCGATGTGTAACAACCACAGGTTTGTCCCGGGTAGGATGGATGGTGGGTTCCAGAGCTGGCAGAGGGCAGGCATCAGAAGAATGGGAGATCTGTTCATAGACGGAAGCTTTTGCAGGTTGAAGGCGCGAGAGGACAAATTTAATCTGCCGCCAGGAAACGCCTTTAAATATCTGCAAGTACGAGCCTTCCTGAAAAAACAGGTAGTGGCCTTTCCGACGCTGCAGCCACTGAGGATACAGGACAGGGTGGTCTCCGGCAACTGGGTGGGGGAGGAGAAGGTGTCGGATATCTACCAGGAACTACAGGAGGTGGAGGAAACCCCAGTGGAGGAGCACTAGGGCAAGTGGGAGGAGGAGCTAGGTGAGGAGTTGGAAGCGGGTCTGTGGGCAGAGGTCCTGGGCAGGGTTAATTCCTCCTCATCATGTGCCAGGCTCAGTCTAATTCAATTTAAGGCGGTCCACCGGGCACACATGATGGCAGCGAGAATGAGCAAGTTTTTTGGGGTAGAAGACAGTTGTATGAGGTGCAAGGGCAGCGCTGCAAACCATGTCTACATGTTTTGGGCATGCCTGGAGCTTAGAGAGTTCTGGCAAGGGTTCGCGAGGGCAATGTCCAAGGTGCTTAACACACGGGTGGTGCCGAGTCCAGAGATAGCGATCTTTGGAGTGTTAGAAGACCCGGGAGTTCAGGGGGCGAAAGAGGCCGACGTCTTGGCCTTTGCCTCCCTAGTAACCCAAAGATGGATTTTATTAATGTGGAGGGATTCGAAGCCGCCGCCCCCCCCCCCCCCCCCCCCCCCCCCCCCCCCCCCCCCCCCCCCCCCCCGGAGTGTAAAGCCTTGGGTTACCGACATGGCTGGGTTTCTCAGCCTCGAGAAAATAAAGTTTGCCTTAAGAGGGCCTACGCTGGGTTTCTCTCAGAGGTGGCAGCTGTTTGTCGCCCTTCTCGGGGGAAATTAAAATGTCGGCAGCAGCAGCAGTCCGTAGTGGGGGGTGGTGAGTGCTTCATTGGGATGGTGTGGGAAGACTGGGTCGCGTGGGGTAATGTCTATTTAATTATTATATATTCTCTTTTTGCACTATGTTAATGTTCACTCTAGTTTGTTTTGTTATTATTGTTACTACTGTTTTAGTATGAAAAATTCTGCAAAACCTTAATAAAAATACTTTTAAAAATAAATCTGATGTGGAGATGCCGGCATTGGACTGGGTTGGGCACAGTAAGAAGTCTTACAACACCAAGTTCAAGTCCCAACATGTTTATTTGGAATCACTAGCTTTCGGAGTGCAGCTCCTTCCTCAGGTGAATCCTCTAATAAATCTAATATGGAATTCAGGAGTAGCTTCTTTGTCCATCACCATGAGTTGAGGCAAATAACATCAATGCGTTTCAGAGTATGTTAGATTTGTACAATGGAGAAATCCATTGAAGGACGTATTGATGAGTTTAGATGTAGTAGGGTTAGTGGAGGAGGAGGTTTATGTGGAGCATAAACACTGGCATAGAGCTGTTACGCCAAATGACCTGTTGCTGTGCTGTGAGTACTTTATACGTTTCTGGATAATCAAGAGTGGACTACCCTGGCTGATGTTTTTTTTTCCTTTTCCTTATCCAAGTATTTTCATCTATACGAATACAATAATTTTTGTATTTCTATTGCATTTGGTAAAAAATTCATTTTAATGCAAATGTGGGAAGGTATCTCCTCATTGTCTGACTTTTTCATTATCCCTCTTTCTCTTGAGGTTATCAATAATGCCTGTGCCACCCAAGCCATTATTAGTGTGTTGCTGAACTGTGTCCATCCAGATATAGAACTAGGGGAAACTCTTGGAGAATTTAAAGAATTTTCACAAAGCTTTGATGCGGCTGTAAGTATAACCTAACATTGCTTATTTCCTAACATGTGGACTGGTGTACCAAAGTAACAGGTGCATTTCTTCTATAATTGTATGCTAAAATATTACCACGCTTCAGATTAAAAATGCAACCTTTTTTATATATATATATATATATATATGATATATATATATAAATAATTAGCATTGACCTAGCAAAAAGGGACATTTTCATCTTCACATTGGCTCTTAAACCAGGTCTTATGATGCAGTTGTTTCTCTAAGATCTTTTGGAAGTTATGTATGCATTGTAGAACCACTGGATGAAAGTTCACAGCTGTAGTTCCGCACAGCAAGTTCCGTTTCTTAGTTGCGACACTGGATGTCTGCAGAGCATGCTTTTCCGAATGCGAGAGAAGGGATGAAATGAATTGGCCAGCTATTTTTGCATCTCCTGACATTCAGACATGGACTTTGAAATAAGGATTCTACTGACTCATTTCATTGGGAAACTCTTCAGTTCCCATAGAGCTGGAGAGAGAGAGAGAGGGGGAAAGCAAAAGAAAAATTGTATTAATACTTTTTAAATAAATTTTAAAAATAGCCATTTTGCTCATTTTTAAATGCTTTCCCTTTTGAATTCCTGATGTGACATTTTTCTAACTTATTCCACCTGAGTAGACATCAGAGTGGAAATCATCACTCTATTTAATTCCAAGTCACATGAAACAAATGTTTAACATTAACTTTTTTATAACATAATAGAGTACTTTTGTACTGACTGTCTTTGATCATTAAAACAGATGAAAGGCTTGGCATTGAGCAACTCCGAAGTCATTCGACAAGTTCACAATGGCTTTGCCAGGTATGAGGAAACGTCTACCATATCCATGAATTGCAAACCAGCTTTCTCCAAAGTTGCTCTTAACCTAATCTGCCACTTTCCTTACCAGGCAGCAGATGTTTGAGTTTGATGCCAAGACTGCAGGAAAGGAAGAAGATGCATTCCATTTTGTTAGTTACTTTCCCGTCCATGGAAGATTGTATGAGCTCGATGGATTAAGAGAAGGACCGATTGACTTGGGTAATGATGATTTCAATATTTAACATGAACTATTGACCACCTTTGTCTTGTTTTGTACACCAGTAGCTCAATTCAAGCTAAATAGGACTGGGGTAATTAGCGTTGTTAGAACAATGAGGACCACTTCTCAGAAAACCTTCATGTAAGATGTTTTTTTTTGTTCTTGTGCATAATCAAGTTTGTTTCTTTGAGGCAATTTAGCTTTCCAAATCGGCTTATTTAATTGTCTGTTCACACCTTCCTTCCCACCTGAAGGGGGTGATGTTCATTTGGTGATGATTTGACAGCCCTGTTAGCCATTTTGTGAGCTATTCCTCACTTGCCAGCTTAGAAAGAAAAGACTTGGATTTTTATATTGCTTTCATGACCTAAAGCGCGCTTTGTAAATTCATTATTTCTGAAGTACAGCCTCTCTCTTCTGTAGGTAACAAGGTAAAATGGCCAGGTGAGCGGTTTAGTGGTGTTGGTTGAGGGATAGATGTTGCCCAAAACATCGGGATAATGCATCAGCTCTTCTACTACTGGTGCTATGGGGTATTTTCCGCCCACCTGAGCAGATACAGATGTCAATTTAACCTCTCATCCAAAAGACACAACTCCAACAATGCAGCACTCCTGCAGTACTGCATTGGAGTCAGCCCAGGTTGTGTTTGTGTCTCCGGAACGGGTTGTTAAAAATCGGTGCAGTTGCACCCAATTCTATTGTCATCTCATGTCAATAATCGTGTTTTCCAGCAGAAATACCTGGTAGCAATTTGTTGTGGGAGTATTGTCTGCTTTTTGTTTTGTTTGTACCTCAAATATAAAGAAACAATTCTGTTTTGGCCTCAACTACAACCTGACTGAGATCAACTAATCAGATAGCTTGCTCTTGGCCTATCGCTGGCACAAGGGCAACATTTGACAGTGAGCTAGTGGAGCTTCTTGGTTTTTGTTTTGTCACACCCTCTTTCGTCACCACCCTCCCTCCACCCTCAATCACAGCATGGTTGAGATGGTCCTTGCAAAGTGGATGAAACTTGTCTTCCATCATTTCTTAGCAAGTGGTAACCTATTTCTTTCCTCTAACCAAGCAGTTTGCTAACGCAATTTTTGAAAAAAAATTCAAATTGATCGAATGAGTGGCTTATAAACATAACATTTCCTGCAGTTGGTGGTACTGGTGAGCGGTATTGAATCAGAATGAATAATGCAGGATATAGAAGATACTCTGTGGAATAGGATTTGTATCATTCTGTTAGACTGATCTGACACTCAAAAAAAAAACAAAGAACAAAGAAAAGTACAGCACAGGAACAGGCCCTTCGGCCCAACAAGCCTGCACCGACCATGCTGCCCGTCTAAAATAAAATCTTCCACACATCCAGGGTCCGTATCCCTCTATTCCCATCCTATTCATGTATTTGTCAAGATGCCCATTAAACGTCGCTATCGTTCCTGCTTCCACCACCTCCTCCAGCAGCGGGTTCCAGGCACCCACTACGCTCTGTAAAAAAAAAAACTTGCCTCGTGCATCTCCTCTAAACCTTTCCCCTCGCACCTTAAACCTATGCCCCCTAGTAATTGACCCCTCTACCCTGGGAAAAAGTCTCTGACTATCCACCTGTCTATGCCCCTCAACAAATTCACAAGTTTGTACTGCTTAGCATCATGATTGCAATGAAGATTGTATCCCACATTGCCACAAACTGCATCCTGTTTGTGCCACCCTAGAAAAGAAACTAGAAAAGCAATAAGTGCTAGATGCTAATTTTTCATTATTACAGGAGTTATTTTCTAAATTGCCCATGATAGGTTTGATGATGTAAACTCAATGCTCTGACAGTTACTTTTCTCCATGAAATGCACAAGATACTTCACATCGTAATATTTTCTCTGTAATCATTCCATAATTTCATTGTCCACTGTATTGACAGTAAAATTGCACATCTCCATTATTTTTCCTGTGGTTTTGCTTGCTGGATTACAGAAATGATCAACCAGTTCCTTTCACAGCGTCTATGGTTATGTCGTCATGATGTAAAATTATAACCAGGCACATAGATTTTGTTTTTTTTCTTCCAAACAAGCAGGCACAATTATGGGATGCTATTCCTAAATAATGGATGTAAATCCCAGAAAGCCATGCAGTGCAAAATAGAAATTGATGTAATCTGTAGCTGTATTACAGGTAGTTGCTGATAAAGCCGAACACTCCTCAGCAATAGCAAATTGTTTCTCATGGACTTCTTTAGGTCACTCTCCCCATGTACCCTGTATTTTGTGGCTTAAAGGAAACAGGTAGGTTTTACAGTTATAACTCAAAGTATGGTATAAGGAAAAGAGACGGGCGGCATGCTAAATGCATGTAAAATGTGGGGAGCTGGAAGACATCCGCTGAAAATACTCAACGGTCAGTGTCAGGCGAAGGCAGCAGGACAGATTGCTGGGGACAATTCTATAAAGATGGGTAGGACTATATTGTATTCTAATGGGGCCTAGTACAACAAAACTCTGCACAGCTGTGAAAGTGTAGCATTTCTGAAGAATTTTGCAATACTTGGCTGCATCAGAATAGTATCACGCTTTGATTGAAGACATTTCTCCTTATCTCAGTCTTAATTGATGGGTCCCTTATCCTGAGACTGTGCCCCAATATTCTAGATTTCCCAGCCAGGAGAAGCAACCTCTGTCTACTCTCAAGCTCCTTCAGAATCTTCTGTTTCAATGAGATTACCTCTCATTCTTCTAAACTCCAGAGAGTATAGGCCCAATTTACTCAGCCTCACAGGACAATACCCTATCTCAGAATTAATGTAGTGAACATTTGCTGGACAGCCTCCAAGGCAAGTCGTGTCCGTCCTGAAATATGGAGACCAAAACTGCGCACAGTACTCTGGGCTGTATTCTACAGAGTGGTGCACTACTTGCCTCTCGACCCCGCCCCAGACTTAAAATTCAGCCAGAAATCGATCAACTACGAAGTCCGCCCCACATGGATGTACTGTGGGCAGCAACAACAAGGGAAATGTGGGAGTTTACCCAAGTGCTCAGTTGTGGGTGCTGCCGAGCCTGCAAACGGGCATTATGAAGACCCCAATGGATCGCAGATTTGTGTAAGCAAAGGCCTATTGGGTGGGATCAGATACCTTAAGGAGAGGGGTGGGGGTGTGGATTTGCCTTGCAGGTGGGAGGAAAGGAGAGATATAACATGGCGGGGTAGGGATACAAAGGGCACCACCCTGATAATAGCCCCTTCCAACCCTTCTGAAATCTTTTGAGCAAACAGACTCGCAAACTCTCGCCTGCCTGCCCATGCCAAATGTGTTATAGCATCCACAGTGTAAAATTGGGGTCAGTTGGCTTGTAAATAAGCTCAAATGACCCCTAATTATTTATTATAATCTTTATTATTGTCACAAGTAGGCTTACATTACTGCAATGACGTTACTGTGAAAATCCGCTAGTCGCCACACTCCGGCAGCTGTTTGTGTACACAGGGAGAATTCAGAATGTCCAATTCACCTAACAGCATGTCTTTTGGGACTTGTGGGAGGAAAGCAGAGCACCTGGAGGAAACCCAAGTAGACACGGGGAGAATGTACACAGACAGTGACCCAAGCGGGAACCGAACCCAGGATCCTGGTGCTGTGAAGCAACAGTGCTAACCGCTGTGCCAGTAGGTTTCCATTCACACCTCTCTATTATGGAACAGCCCGGGGTGTGTGAGAAGGTGGTGGACTAGCTACCCCTCATTTTATGTGCCATCTCCCACCACTAAAATCACGTTGGGCGGGGGCTGTAAAATCCAGCTCTTTAGATGTGGTCCCACTAATGTCCTGTGCAATCGTAGCAAGACTTTCTTACTCTTGCACTTCAATACCCACTAATGGATAATATGCCATCTGATTTTCTAATTGCTTGATCGGCCTATTTGCTGATTTGTCCTCCTACGTATACGTCCAAGTCCCTCTGGGCATCAACGTTTACAAGTTTCATACCTGTTAAAAATATTTTGCTTTTTTTATTTATTCAAAGGGAATAACCTCGCACTTCATACTTTATATTCACCTGCCAACATGTTGCCCCTCTATATCTCTTTACAGCCTCTTTGTCTCATCCTCACATAATTCCTACCAGCATTGTATTGTCAGCAAACTTAGATACGTTACTCATGGTCTCATTTCTATATCATTAGTATGAGACCCCAGCATTGATCCTTGCAGCAGTCTACTAGTCGCTGCCTGCCAACTTGAAAATGCTTCTTTTACTCCTATCCTCGGCTTCCTGTCCATTATTTAATCTTCTACCCATGCTAATGTATTACCCTGACCTCATAAGCCAATATCTTGCATCTTAACCTATTGTGTGGCACCTTACCTAGTCCATTTTGGAAATTCAAGTGACGGCCTCCATGAGTGAGGCAATGGACAGTATGGAGCAGAGGCCTAGGAGACGATGACGAGGGACCTTGAAAATGCTGCCACAAACCAAGGGAACCGGATTGCGGCACCTGAGGCCGAGGTGGCAAGCCTGGTAAAGTACCAGAAGGGCTTGAAGGATAAAGTCGACGACCAGAAGAACCGATCGTCTCAGCAAAACCTGAGAATCGTGGGGCTGCCTGAGGGAACGGAGTGGAGAAATCCCACAGAATACGTAGCAGCGATGCCCGGGAAGCTGCGCGGCGAGGAGAACTTCGCCAAGCCTCAGAGGTAGTCCACACCCAGAGGTTGCTTTGTCAGCAGCCCAGGGCTGGGGAACCACTGCGACCAATAATCGTGAGGCAGTACAGGTTCCTGAGGTGGGCGAAGAATGCAAGAGGGTGCAAGTGGGAAGGACATTCCATCCACCTGTACCAGGGCATTGGTGCCAACCTGGCCGAGCGCCAGGCAGAATTCAATGGTGCCAAATCCGCACTGTGCAAAAGTGGGGTGCGGTTTGGCATGCTCTACCCTGCCAAGCTATGGGTCATGTACCAGGGTAAAGAACATTACTTTCATGCCCCGGAGGAATCCAACAAGTTTGTCCAGAAAAATGGACTGGGTGACCAATGATAGAGGGCAATGGCCAGAACGTGGACTTTAAGAATTCGAGAAGGGCAGGGGTGACCACAGGCAGAGGCGCGGATAGAGGGGGAAAGGGGGCAGAAGGAGATGGGGGTCAAATAGGGGAATCGACTGTGGGGGGAGAGACTACAGTAGCAAGCAGCCTGGTGTATGGAAGCCACGGCGTGCCCCCTAGGAGGGAGGGAGCACCTGGCAGTGGTGAAGGGAAAAACAGAACATCAGGGGAAACAAAGGACAAAAAGGGGGAAGGATTGGGTGAGGTAGAGAAGGGGGTAAAGCCAAGGAGCAATGGGGGGGAAATCACAAGGGCTGGGGGGCAGAATGGGAGAAATGGAGGGGGGGGGGGGGGGGGGGGGGGGTAGAGTGCTGGTTGCAGCAGACAACACATGGAGATGGCGAAAATGAGGAAGTCGTTGCCGGCCATCTTGATTGGCCCGGGAGCAAGGACGGACAAACAGGCCAAGCCCACAGGTTGAGTATGGTTGAGCACACAGGAGGATGGGTGGGGGAGGGGAGACAGATTGGAGAACTTCTTCATCTCTAACTAAGCATTTAGTTGTTTGAAGTCACCTGTCAAATAGCAACATTTTGTTTGTGTTTGCTTTTAAAACTTAGGCGATTTTAAAACTGTTTGGTCCCAAAAATTAAAGTTGTACAATAATGAACCTAGAATGGTATTACTTGTGATAAATGGAAAGGTTCATGAGCCGCAATTTCCGAGCTTCCTGGCATCAGATTGGTGGGGGTACCCTAAAGGTGCACTGTGGAATCCTTCCCAGATAAGGGTTTGCATGACAATCGCCCAGAAGCGCGCACATTCTCTGGGCAATTGCGCTGTGAACCAAATGTGATTTCAATTGCAATCTTCAAATGGTTCCGACAGAGTTACCAACTTCTGGGTAACCAATCAAACCCCCCACCCCCCCCCCCCCTCTCTCCTCTCTCTCTCTCTCTCTCTCTCTCTCTCTCTCTCTCTCTCTCCCCCCCCCCCCCCCCTGCGGTTTTGGATACAGCTGCTCTGCCTGAATCTCACCCAACTGGAGGTGGAAGGTCGGGTGAGATTGGCACAGAAGGAATTCGGCAAAAGTTAATGGGCACTGAGTGGCAATCTGACACTTGCCACTCTGCGAAAGTTGCAGCCCATTGTGTTCGAATCACAAAAGCTTTTTACTATGTGCATTTGCTATGTACACGCAATGTGTTATATTTTAATGAAGGGTTTGTTTGTATCCAGATGAGCCTTTCCTACTGAGCTTAAATATGCTAGAGAGGGAACAGAGGAGATTTATTTCATAGAATTTACAGTGCAGAAGGAGGCAGTAAGGGCAATTTTGGACACTAAGGGCAATTTATCATGGCCAATCCACCTAACCTGCACATCTTTGGACTGTGGGAGGAAACCGGAGCACCCGGAGGAAACCCACGCACACAGTGGGAGGATGTGCAGACTCCACACAGACAGTGACCCAAGCCGGAATTGAACCTGGGACCCTGGAGCTGTGAAGCAATTGTGCTATCCGCAATGCTACCGTGCTGAGGATGTTGCTGGACTGGAGCACGAGGGAAGATTGGATTGGCTAAGATTGTTTTAGACCTAATTGAAGTGTATAAAATTATGATGATCTAGCTAGAGTGGATTGTAAGGCCCAACTCTACTTGGTTGAGGGATCCATAACAAGGGGCATAGTGCAATAAATAGGAAGTTAAGATGGGATTTGAGGGAAAATCAGTTGGTGGAGTTTTGGAACTCACTGCCTAAAAGGGTGCCAGAGGCAGAAACTCTCAACATTTGTAAAGCACTTCGATGTGTACTGGAAGTGGCATGATCTGCAGGGCTACAGACCAAGTGCTGGAAAGTGTAAATAAGTTGGAAGACACAAATTAGGCCTGTTTTCATTAGAATTTATAAGGTTATAGGGTGATCTGATCGCAGTCTTCAAGATATTAACAGGAAAAGACAGGGTTTAGAAAGATAAATAGTTTCCACTGGTTGGAGATTTGAAAACTAGGGTGCATAGCCATGAAATTAAGGCTAGACCATTCAGGAGAGATGTTAGGAAGCTCTTCTTCACGGAAAGGGTGTTAGAGGTTTGGGACTCTCTCCTACGATTAGCAGTTGAAACTACAACAGTTGTTAATTTTAAATCTGAGATAGATAGGTTTTCGTTAAGCAAAATAGAAGGGATATGGGCCAAAAGCAGGTATATGGAGTTAGGCCACACATCAGCCATGATCTCATTGAATGGCAGGGCTGAATGGCACACTCCTGTTCCTATGTCTTCCTGGGTGAACGTGATTGGCTGAATGGCCTTCTCTGCTGTCATGTTCTGTGATTCTATTATGATGCCCTGCATGGTGGAACATCATTAATGTAAAACAATATATTCTCCCAGAGGAACACTGTGGGAAACCTATTGGGTTTTCAACAAATGTTTCTATTTATAAATGTCCTTTGTATCGTATTACTTCTATATCTGCAATGTGCTTTCCTTTTAGGGACGTGCAATCAAGATGACTGGGTCAGTGCAGTGCGACCAGTCATAGAGAAGCGAATACAAAAGTAAGTCTGACCTTCCCTTTTCATTCCGTGTGTAAATACATATTCTACAGCTACTTTGTCGCACAGGCACATTGTGGCTAAAGAAGAAAATATTCTTGACAATTCTCTGCATGTAGGTAAAAATTTAGAATGCTGAAAGTGGTTCCTCACTGTTATTGAAAATACCATTGAACATTATGATGAGGAAATTTGGATCTGTGAGGAATAGCCCCAATTGAATGCCGGGCCTTTTATATTTCTTTTATACTGTGCTTTGACCAGGATGGTGATAAGAATGCAAAGGTTAGCTTCAGCACCCTGGACTAGGGGTAAAACAACCATGGTTCTCATTCCTGCTTACCAACCACTTTCTAGAGAGGGAGTTTGTAGACATGAGGCGAATACGTAGCATTGGTACCTCCTGTGG
The DNA here is from genome assembly GCF_902713615.1 of Scyliorhinus canicula. Classification (NCBI taxonomy): domain Eukaryota; kingdom Metazoa; phylum Chordata; class Chondrichthyes; order Carcharhiniformes; family Scyliorhinidae; genus Scyliorhinus; species Scyliorhinus canicula. Next base: position 99,868,724 of record NC_052149.1, read on the forward strand.
TTAAACTAACCTGACACTACCCAACATATGGAAAATGATCACTTGAGAATAATACTGAAGGACTTTTGTAACTTGTAGAACTGTGAGCCATTGAGAGTTATCTCCTTCAGGAAAAGGGGAACGCAAATTCAAAACAGGAACTAATTTTGGTATGTATTCTGTATTCATGGACAAGGTTAATTCTTTAACTGTTGTTCACTTGAATTTTCAAAGCATGTTCAACAGAGTTTCTCATGTAAAGCAGTTGGGAAAGCTAAGCACATAGATTAAGGCTGTGGACTGGGCGTCGTGAGATGGGATTTTGAGGTCACGAGCACCGAGGCATCAATGGCTGCCATGGAGTTCAGCTGAATGCTGTAAGTCTCCTTTAAATCCTTGCGTTTTCTTATTGGTGAACGTAGTCCAACAAACCTTTGCAGCCTGTTTGCTGCTGCAGCAAAAAACTGCAAAAATGGAGGCGCTCGATTTAAAAAAAACCTTCAGTTTCCACTAATTTGAGCACGCCCCCTCCCCGCCTTGATGCTGGAGCTGGAGCTTAACTCCCCCTCCCAGGATCACACACAGTCCGAGGATTAAGGCAATAAATTTGTTGATCAAGTGAAGTGGACAACTGAATAATAGTAAGGTGCTTATCATCTTCAGCCTTACATTGATTGATTATGCAAATAGGTGAAGATAGACATCTTATGCCACAATTGCCATATAAGCAATTGCTTGAAACTTGGGCAAAGGCAGTCAGAATAATGTTGACCAATAATCCTTAGCACCATGAATCTCTGAAAGTAAAACGGAGAGATTTCTACTGACGAAGCTGCAAAAGATTAAGGGAGACAAATGATCATACCCTGAAAGCATCTGATCAATCATTGAAGCAGCTATTGGGTACTGAGAGGCATTTTGTCATTTCAAATTTTTCTTACTGTGCTTGGTGGGTATTGAAATAAAACATGGTAATACTGTACATCCTAAATGATTCATTTCTGAGTTATGGCATGTGATTTTGGTGGTCGTATAGCAAAATGAATGGATGCACTAGAAAGACTTCAGAAAATAATGACAAAAATGGTACAATGTTATGGCAAAGTGATCAAACAACTAAACTGCTTTTTGCGAGTGAAAGAAAATATGGGCAGCACGTCTTTAAAATGACTGGCACTAGTAAATTTGATGTGAGCAATCTGGTAATGAACATCGAGGTAGAGGAGGCAGGCACAACATTCACAAACCTTGAGCAAGGTTAGAGAAAGAATTGAGGGTTATAGAGATGTTGATTTCAGAACTGCTTAATTTAATTTTTTCCAAGGAGGTTTGGAATTTGTTTTTCTTAAAAAGCCAAGGATCCACACCTTGCACTAAGGACCAACTCCACGTTAACATAATTGTACACGGACTGGCAGGCTGAACAGCCTTTTCTCATTCCGGTCTCTGCTCTTCAAAATTAAAATCAGTGACCAGACCATTTTAAAGTCTTTCTTGGCTGTGGTTGGTTTCCATGCTAAACAGTTAAACACGCACAGTATGAATATGTATATTGATAGATTTGGCTGAAAGTTCGTGATCTTGCAGTGTAGTGCTGAAGGAGTGTTGGATTGTTGGAGATGGTAGTAAAAGGGAGATGTGTTTTCAGTTGGGCGTAAAGGTCCCATTGGCATTTCTCTATTGGGGATGCCCTCCACTAATCAAATTTACTCTTCTTTTGATTTGCAATTTGAGGGACCTGGCTATGTCCATTTTAAATGTCCTATTTGACAGTTGTGGAGCATTTTGGGAATCCCAAGAACAGATGCAGCACGCTAGAAACTCATTGGACTCGTTTCACCATGTTGGAAATGTCTAAGGATTACTTGTTTCGTTTTATTCTCTAAATTTCATTGTTTTAGTCGTCTTGATACAAACCTGGTGTTGTTGTTTTGCTCTAGGTACAGTGAGGGAGAGATAAGGTTCAACCTTATGGCAATCGTGTCAGACAGGAAGATGATATATGAAAGAAAGATTAGGGACCTACAGAGACAGCTGTCGGAGGTGAGTTGTTTAATGGCATGAAATGTATCAACATATATCTGTTGCTGTTTGATTTTTGGTTCTTTCATGTTTTCTGGTAGATTTAATCGTTTATTTTTGCAAAATACTTTGCAGAAAATAAGCATGAGATTTAATCTTTTTCTGTAAAATACATAACCGAAAACAATGTGGGAATTGTAACCAATTATGTAGCCAGCCTTCTGGTTTAGTAAAATATTTTATGAATTTAATTTACATATAACTCTTTATAACAATTTTAAGCTGAATAGTCTTTGAGGCAGACTTTTATTTCTCACTGTTGTACTTTAAAAGAGTATATAACCGCTTCATTTCCCATGATTCTAGCTACATGCTAATTTGACTGGCTCTGTAGTCAAATAGTCTATAGTCTGAAACCACTCTGCATAGACAGTAGTGTCTGTGTGTTTACTTGTATCACTAAAATTCTAAACATAACCTTCAGACATTCAGATGACTGCTTTCTAATTAAACTATCAAATGTTACATGGCAAAATTTGGAGCTACAGCTTCCTTCATTGCGCATCCAGTTGAAATTAATTTTGCTATTTACATTTCATCTCTTCTTGACAATTAAATCTATGCAATACTCTTCTTGGTATTTGTGGAGTACTGTCTTTATTTCTATGTCTGGCGCTCTGCAATATCATATGCAAGACCACATTTTGGGACTCCTCAGTTATCACCAAGAGGACCTCTTCTGCTATTGTGGTTAATGATTCCACTGGAGAGATACATAAATATAGTGTGCCCTCACTAGATTTGTTCTACATCTATCTGCCTATATTGATGGTGCTGGCAATTGCTCCTGTATAAAAACAAAAATGCTGTAAACACGCACGTGGGGAGAGAAACCAAGTCAATATTTCGGGTTGATGACCATTCATCACATTAACCTGAAACATTGGCTCTGGTTCTCACTCCTTAGATGCTGCCTGACCGGAGTGTTTCCAACATTTTATGTTTTTATTTAAAATTTGCATCACCTGCAGTATTTTGCTTTTGCTGTTGTATAACTCCACAATTGCTAGACTCTCTGATGCTTTCTGTGCATGGTTGTTCTCCACGTGCATATCAATTCTGTTATGGAAGCATCATAGTTAATCATATCTTCAACCAATGTTGATACAAGCATACGCAAAGGTTAATGAGCACTGACCAGTGATTGACCCGAGGACATTTCTGGCCTGTATGGTTGAGTAACATTCACTCTTTAAAAAAAAATAATATTATTTTTATTGAAATTCGAACTATTTTTTTACGAAGTTTACAAGAAAAAAGATAAACCATACAATAACACAGTAACGGGAATAACCCCCTTCCCCCCCTCCTCGAAGTATTTTATTTGTTTTGCATTTTATGTTACATATCTTTAGCGTTTTTAGTAATTTACATGTGACAGCACCATCTGGAAATGGGAGTGGGAGGTGTTACAGATAGCCTCACCTCTATCCCTGTTCCTCTTTTGGATGTACATTGGCTTGTCGTGTCCACGTCCGCCTCGGCAGCTTCCGTTCCCCCCACCCCCCCACCTTCCAGCTCTCTTGGCTGTTGGCTTCAAACAAGCCCTGGAACAAGTTGGTGAATGGCTTCCATGTCTTGTGGAAGCTCTCTTCCGACCCCGGAAGGAGAATTTGATTTTCTCCAGGTGGGGAAATTCTGACAGGTCTGCCAGACTGGGCAGTGCTGCTGATCACCAGCCGAGCAAAATCCTTCGGGCGATTAGGGAGGCAAAGGCAAGAGCGTCAGCCTCTCTCCCCATGCGTAGTTCTGGCTGGTCTGATACCCCAAAGACTGCCACTTTCAGGCTTGGCTCCAGCCTCACCCCCATAACCTTGGGCATTGCTTCAAAGAAGGCTGTCCAGAACCCAACAAGTCTGAGGCATGACCAGGACATGTGGGTGTGGTTGGCCGGGCCTCCCTGACACCGTTCACATTTTGTCCTCCACCTTCGGGAAAACTTGCTCATTCAGTTTCTAGTTAGGTGCGCTCTGTGCACCACTTTCAGTTGCATTAGGCTTAGCCTTGCGCATGTGGTGGTGGCGTTGGCCCTGTTCATTGCTTCGCTCCAGAGCCCCCACCCTATTTAATAATAATAACAATTGCTTATTGTCACAAGTAGGCTTCAATGAAGTTACTGTGAAAAGCCCCTAGTGGCCACATTGCGGCGCCTGTTCGGGGAGGCCGGTACAGGAATTGAACCCGCGCTGCTGGTCTTGCTCTGCACTACAAGCCAGCTGTTTAGCCCACTGTGCAAAACCAGCCTGTTTATATTTATGTCTCCAGTTCTTATTCCCGTTTTTCCCATGTCTCATCCAGCTGGAAGTGTGTACCCTGTAACAGTCGCTCATACAGGTCCCCACAGTTGTCTCTTCTCTTCTCTCTCTCTCTCTCTCTCTCCCCCACCCCCCACCACCTAGGTCACCTGTGTCCAACAATTCCTCTGTCATTGATTGTCTCGATGTCTGCGTATGATATTGTCTCCTTGCGGAGGAACTTTTTGACTTTTAAGTGGAGCAGTCTCATGCTAACCCAGGCTTTTAACCCTTACAGCACCAACTACATAAAATACAATATATCTGAAATTCCCACATTCAACGCAGGGTAGTGAATCTGGAATTCTTTATGGCAGAGTGCGGAGGCTGGGTCGTTAAATATGTTCAAGGCTGAGATAAATAGATTTTTAATCAGTAAGGGAATCTAAGGGTTGGGCAGATTCTTGATTAACAAGGGGTGAAACATTATCGTGTATCAGTAGGAATGTATGGTGGGGATTACAGTCAGATCAACCATGATCTAATTGAATAGCAGAGCTGGCCACCTTCTCCTAATTAGTATGTTCATTCAAACTTCACTTTAGCAGAATAATACCTTGCACATGAAGCAATGCTCTTTTCCTTTCAACAAAAAGCATCATCCAATTCACTGAGCAATACCACAAGAGACCTGCTCGTATCAGGAAATTTCAGTCCTCCACTTGTATTTGAGAGAACGTCTAGATTAATTTATTAGCTACACACATTGTTTATTCACTTTTTTTTAGCGTGGAATATGACATTGATGTATTGGAGGTAGACAGTGCTACCTGAAATACAGCTTCTTTGTGCCAGAATGGAACTGAAACTCGTGCTTCAAAAATGTGACAATTAATCCTCTGGTGAACTATATGAAAAATGAGTTAGCGGCTTGTATTTTACTCTATATTCTAAAATCTGCACTTGGTGTTGCCATTGTTGTAATGCAATAGTGTACATTATTACTACTGTTGCAGTATCTCAGGATCACAGCATAAAATAAGTATAAAAGTTCACAAAATGCTAATATGCGTGCCTGTTTTTTTTGATCAAATACTCAGCCAGTGGCAAATGTTGTCTGAGCTAATATTTCGGCATCACACTATTCAATCTTTGTTCACAGCAAAAATATTGACGAGGAAAATGATTGAATTTTAAAACTGCAACAAAATTTCAAATCTGAAAACAGAAATAATACTGAACTGCATTTATTTTTTTAATAAACATTTTATCAAGGTATTTTTTGGTATAACAACAACACAATAAACAATGTACATGAAACTATAAACATAATGCAAAAGCCATCTCCCTCCCTTACAGGTCTCACCTTTATTAACCCCCTACTCTAAGCTAAACTAACACCCTCTTCCTCTCTTCCCCCCCCTTCTGTTGACGATTAATTTTCAACAGGGATATCTGCCTGTAGGACCCACACATCTCCGGGTTCTTGTCCCGCTTCAGAATCAGCAAAATCATGGCCTGTGACATCGTCGGGGGCAGCACCCCTCTTTTCCTTGCCTCATTGAACATCCTCATCAACACCAGCTCCAATATCCCAGATAACTTATTGTAATACTCCACTGGGTTCCCATCTGGCCCTGGGGCTTTACCCGCCCGCATGGCCTTCAGCCCCTCCACTATCTCTTCCGTCCCGATCGGGCCCCCCAGCCCTTCCACCAGCTCCCCGTCCACCTTTGGGAAATTCCCCCCCCCCAAGAAGTGCCTCATCCCCTCTGGCCCCGTAGGGGGTTCCGACCTATACGGAGAACTGTAGAAATCCCTAAACACCTTATTCACCCCTGCTGAATCTCCAACTAGGTTCCCATCTCTGTCATTTTCCCCTATCTCCCTGGCTGCCTCCCTCTTTCTAAGCTGCCGTGCACACATTCTGCTGGCCTTCTCTGCATACTCCGAGATCGCCGCACTCGCCTTTCTCAGCTGCTCCACTGTCCTCCCTGTGGTTAACAAGCCGATCTCCGCCTGTAGCCTCCGCCGTTCCCTTAAAAGCCCTGCCTCTGGGGTCTCCGCATACCTCCTATCGAACTGTAGTATCTCCTTAACCAGCCGGTCCGTTTCTGCCCTGTCCACCTTCTCCCTATGGGCCCGTATCGAGATCAGCTCCCCTCTGACCACCGCCTTCAGTGCTTCCCAGACCATCGCTGCTGAAATTTCCTCCGTGGCTGTTGACCTGCAGGTAGTTCTGAATACATTTCCTCAGCCGCTCGCACACACCTTCGTCAGTCAAAAGTGCCACATCTAACCTGTGAGGTGACTCACAGGGGCCTCACGGTAGCATGGTGGTTAGCATCAATGCTTCACAGCTCCAGGGTCCCAGGTTCGATTCCCGGCTGGGTCACTGTCTGTGTGGAGTCTGCACGTCCTCCCTGTGTGTGCGTGGGTTTCCTCCGGGTGCTCCGGTTTCCTCCCACAGTCCAAAGATGTGCGGGTTAGGTGGATTGGCCATGCTAAATTGCCCGTAGTGTAAGGTTAATGGGGGGGATTGTTGGGTTACGGGTATACGGGTTACGTGGGTTTAAGTAGGGTGATCATTGCTCGGCACAACATCGAGGGCCGAAGGGCCTGTTCTGTGCTGTACTGTTCTATGTTCTATGTTCTATGTGACAGTAATTGGTAGTTACTGTCTTTACTAACCTGCAGGTCAACCCAGTGCGGAGCATGGTCTGAGATTGTGATCGCCGAGTACCCCGTGTCCACGTGTCTCCCGTCAGTAAAGCCCTGCTTAAAACAAAATAAATCAATCCGGGAATACACTTTATGCACGTGTGAGTAGAAGGGGAACTCCTTTGCCCTCGGCTGCCGAAATCTCCATGGATCCACCCCCCCATCTGCTCCATGAACCCTTTTAGTTCCTTTGCTATTGCTCTCGCCCTTTCTGTTTTTCAGCTTGACCGGTTCAAGCCAGGGTCAATAACTGTTTTGAAGTCCCCTCCCATGACCAACCTGTGCGAGTCCAGGTTCAGTATCTTCCCCCAGCATCCTCTTTATAAACTCCACATCATCCCAATTTGGCGCAATTTGGTATTTACTAATACCACCTGCACCCCTTCCAGTTTCCCACTGACCATAATGTACCGACCTCCCACATCCAAAACTATTCTACCCGCCTCAGACACCACCCACTTATTGATCAGGATCGCGACCCCTCTTTGAATCCTGTCCCGAGTGAAAGACCTGATTGGCCCAGCCTTTCCTCAGTCTAACCTGGTCAGTTACTCTAAGCTGCATCTCCTGCAACATTACCACGTCCACCTTCAGTCCCCTAAGATGGGCGAACACACGTGCCCTCTTGACCGGCCCATTTGACCCTCGAACATTCCAGGTGGTCAGCCTAGTTGGGGGTTGACCTGCAGGTAGTTCTAAATACATTTCCTCAGCTGCACCCCACCCCCCGCCGATCAGCCATCACCTTTTTTTGGGCCCGCCTCCAGCCCATGCTCCGCGCCTCCACCAGCCCGCCCCCAGGCAGCCTCTGCCCCCAACCTCTTCTCTGTCCCTTGGCCCAAGTCCTTCCCTCATCAGCAGAACATCCCCCCCCAGTAACAACACTCTGTAACCCAACCCCTTTGATAAACCAAACATATGCACCCGCAACTGCGCTTCCGTGAGCTAGCCTGCCCAGCTAGCTTGGTGGTCCCCATCCCTGGCGCAGGATAGTCTCCCACCTATTGTCGTCCCCCCTGCCTCTCTCTCTCTCTCTCTCTCTCTCTCTCTCTCTCTCTCTCTCTCTCTCTCTCTCTCTCTCTCCTCTCTCTCTCTCTCTCTCTCTCTCTCTCCTCCCACCCCTCCCCGTTTATACAAACATACTCCAACATCAAACAATCCCCACACAATTGCCTGACAGAAAAAAACCAAAATCTAAACAAACACGCCTCCGTCCCCCAACAGTGCAAATGTAAACTTTAACTAACTCCGCTCTGCCTCTGGTCCCAACTCAATACAGAAGTCATTACAAACAGCTTCCACAAAACAAGAAACTTTTTTTTTTAAAGAACAGAGAAATAAAATGGGGGAAGAAATGAACGTTACAGCAAAGTTCAAAAGTTCTCCGTCCACCACCAGTCCTTTTCACGAAGTCCAGCACGCCCTCGAGCGACTCGAAATAAAAGTGCTGTTCCTCGTACGTGACCCAGACGGGCCGGATAGAACAGTCCGAACTTCACCTTTTTCTTAAAAAGGATCGATCTAATCTGGTTGAAGCCTGCTCTCCTCCTGGCCACCTCTGTACTCAGGTTTTGGTAGACCCACAGGATACTATTGTTCCACTTACAGCTCCATGTCTGCTTGGCCCACTGTAGAATGTGCTCCTTATCCAAGTACCTGTGGAATCTCACCACCATTGCCCTAGGGGAGTCTCCCGTTCGCAGCTTCCTCGCGAGTGCTCTGTGAGCCCTGTCCACCTCCAAGGGTCGGGAGAATGCCCCGTCCCCCAGCAGCTTTTCAAACATATCTGCAATGTATGCCCCAGCGTCTACTCCTTTGGACCCCTCCGGGAGCCCAACGATTCTCGAGTTCTGCCGGCGGGACTATTCTCTAGGTCCTCCACCTTCTCCAGGAGCTTCTTCTGCTGGTCTCTCACCATCCTCGCCTCCAACTCCATCGCAGTTTGATGTTCCTCCTGCTCAGCCAGCGCCTTCTCCACCTTCTGGATCGCCCACTCTTGGGCATCCAATCTAAGCTCCAGCTGCTCAATCAACTCTTATCGGGTCCAAGCAGTCCCGTTTCTGCTGAGCAAAGCCTTCCTGAATAACTTGCATCAGCTGCTCCGTTGACCACTGGGTTGACAAACCAGAGGTCCGGTCCTCCGCCGTGCTGTCTCCCACTGCAGCTTCAGCCCAAGCCTTCTCTCTCTTTCTGTTTCAGCCTTTACGAGCGCTTCTAGTCCTTCTATCCATGCACCGATGTGGGAACTCAGTGCACAATTGCCTCTGTCTTCAGTTTTACAGTTTAAGTCCAGTAGAAAATCAGGGGGGAAAGGTCCAAAAGTCCGACCTGAGCGGGAACCACCAAATGTGAGACTTACTCCTTCATAGCCGCCACCGGAAGTCCCTGAACTGCATTTATGGCACTACATTAGCCGTGTTTTTTAAAAATAAATTTAGAGTACCCAATCACTTTTTTTTCAATTAAGGGGCTATTTAGCATGGTCAATCCCCCTACCCTGCACATCTTTGGGTTGTGGGGGTGAAACCCACGCATGCACAGGGAGAATGTGCAAACCCCACACGGACAATGACCTGGGGCCAGGATTGAAACAGGGTCCTCAGTGCCATTGGCAACAGTACTAACCACTGTGCCGCTCACATTAGCCTAGTTTTACTTAGCAGTATCAATAACCTCACAAAATATATCTAATGATGAGAGCACAAAATTAGTTAGTCGAGAAGAAATCTACTGGTGATAATGTGTAGTATTGCTAACTTAGCAATATGTACTTCGAGTTGCTGACTTGTTTTTCAGTGACCGGTTACCTGGGTAACTAATGACACATTTCCTGTCCGAGGTGAGACCTCTTGGCCTTCTGTCTATTCTATTTAGGTAATGTGCGTTTAATTCTGTCAAAAGATAATTAGTCAACAATCCTGGGCAGTTCTAGCACCCTTTTACTGGGTTAGATTTGTATGGCAGTCAGCAGCTTCACATGCTGTTATTATTATTATTAGCTTGCTTTTTTAAAATAAATTTCGAGTACCCAACTATTTTTTCCAATTAAGGGGCAATTTAGCATGGCCAATCCACCTAGCTTGCACATCTTTGGGTTGTGGGTGTGAAATCCAGGCACACATGGGGAGAATGTACAAACGCCACATGGACAGTGACCCAGAGCTGGAATCGAACCTGGGACATTGGTGCCGTGAGGCAGCAATGTTACCCACTGCACCACCATGATGCCCCAGTTAGCTTGCTTTTTAAAAAAATGCCACTTATTGTCTTGTGGTTTAAGGATTCCTTATTTTCCTGATTTTTATTTCTTAATTTTTTGTGTCGATCTTTTTGCTATCTTCAGTCAGCTTCATCTTTGCTGTTTTTTATTTATCCCAACTCCCATTCTTTTTTTACATTTTGAGTACCCAATTCATTTTTTCCAATTAAGGGGCAATTTAGCGTAGCCAATCCATCTAGCCTGCACATCTTTGAGTTGTGGGGGCGAAACCCACGCAGGCACGGAGAGAATGTGCAAACTCCACGCAGACAGTGACCCAGAGCCGGGATCGAACCTGTGTCCTCGCCTTCCATGAGGCAGCAGTGCTAACCACCGCCACCGTGCTACCCTACCCAACTCACATTCTGATACTTTCCTTTGCTTTTGTTTACTACTTTTTTCATATACCTGTGTTAATTTGTTGTCTTTTCTGTTGCCAGTACAGTTCTCGTCTTCACATATTGCTGTGGCTTTAGGAAACTGCAATTCTTGGTCACTGAAAAGGAGCTGAGTCAGCATTTGGTTAATTTGCGGAATATTTCTATAATCATACAACATGGCACAGTGGCACAGTGGTTAGCACTGCTGCCTCACGTTGCCAGGGACCTGGTTCGTTTCCAACCTTGGGTGACTGAATTTGCACATTCTCCCTGTGTCTGCGTGAGTTTCCTCAGGGAGCTTTGGTTTCCTCCCACAGTCCAAAGATTAGGTGCGTTGGGCATGCTAAATTGCCGCTTAGTGTCCAACACTTAGGTGGGGGGGGAGGATTGGGCCTAGGTGCTCGTTCAGAGGGTCGGTGCAGACTCGATGGGCTGAATGGCATCGTTCTGCACTGTAGGGATTCCCTGAACACAAAAAGAGGTAATTTAACCGATTGTGCCATTTCCAGGATTTGAAAACTATCCAATTATTCCCAATCCCCTGTTCCTTCCCCCATGGCACCACAATTTCCTCCTTTTCATGTATGTCCAGTTCACTTTCGGAATATGTAGTCCTGCCATTGAAGTTTTCTGCATGTCTAATAGGTTGCTTTCATTTTTTCATGGTTAACATTAGCTTTGTCTTCTCTGAATATCCAGTTTTCAGGATTTAATTTAACGTGCAGCCTTTGGAGATGCATCAATTATTTACTGTTGGTTATTAACTAAATTAAGTCATAATATTAGATTGTTCTCAATTTACTTGTGGAATCTGTGGATCATTGTTTTGATCTGTATTAAATGAGGTGAATATCCTCTAACTAAATGGTAAAAAGAAGTATTTAATGTGGGCAAAGTAACTTGGGCAGTTGAGAACTACTTTTTTGTAAGGTATTATCATTCACTTCAACTGAATGTAGTTTTGAAGCAACTTGATGATGAAATATTAAAAACTGCAGTTCGTACTCTTCCTTGACATATTTCATCATGCTGATAGAGAGCTTCAAACATTGCCTCCATTGATGAATTTTCCTTAAATGTTGGCATCAGTAGAAGTTTCTTCAGTTTTTTAATTCTAGATGATAAGTGAGTAATACTGGGATTTTACGAATATGTCCTTTCTTCTTTCCCGCTTTGTAATTTGAAAGATAAACCTTTGTTTGCAATGCATCCCAGTTCATAAAGTCTCACCTACTTAAGTCAAGATTTTTTAGTAAAGGTTTGGGTCTTTGGTGCCCGTCCCTTCCCCAGTCACTTGTGCTCTAAATCAGCATTGCTAACTCTTACGACACAATTTAGTGGTGTGGATTCCCTGGCTCAGTTGTTGTTTTGACCATCTAATTTATGGGAAATCTGAGACTGGCACAACATTACTCTCCCGGTGGTTCGATTGGTATAAAAGCTGCAACAGGGTCATACAGGTCAGAAGGTCCCTTGTTCAATTCCTGGTCTGTGCTTGAACTGATTCCAGTTTAGGTGGCAGCTGGTATATCATTGTTGGCCACAGCATCCCTGAGTTAGCGAAGGAAAAAATGGATAATGCTCCCATTGCCGAAAAAGTAAAAATGAGATGAAAGACAGCATGGGATTCTACTATGATGATTCAATTGGAGCATATCTTGGTAGCACAGGGCTTAATATGAAGAATGGCCATTTCAATGAAGGACAGGAAGAAACCCATTGACTCCAGACCTTTGGAAGAGGAGAAAATGAGAAACTAGTCAATCCAAGCACCTCAATTGCTGCGCTGCCTCATGTCAATTAATTCTGGACAGAACACATATTGTTCCTAGGATCTTCTGGGTGCTCCCTTTGCCCACTCGCTGATCAGCCTTTTTGAGGACCGTTTTCATCAGAGTCAGCCATATGGGAAATGAACTCATTTGTTGAGGTATGTTGCTGTTTTGGGCTTATTATCCGTTTGTTGGTTAGTTTGAATCCCCTTAACAGAAGTGCAGAATGAATTTTTTTCTGGAACTCGGCTCCACCGGCTGTTAAGCAAGTTTTCAATAACATCTAGCATATTTTGGAGGACAAGGTGAATTCTATTACCTAAAGAATGTAAGACAAAGTGAACTTTGCACTGGGGGACAAATGTAATGGTATCTTGGTCATCCTTTGGGCCTCAATACATTGGAAAAGTAAACTTAAACAGTGGCTTCCCTTCTGTCTCTGTGATATTTCCAGGGAAGGTGACGTTGAGTTTGGTCATCTTCTATGGACTGCGGGGTGCCACTGGTTCCTTCTCACGTTTATGGGTAAGCTCTGGTGTTGATTTATTTGTGGAGATGGGTCTTCACATCCTGACAGTTGCAATGTTACTGATTAGATCACATCTACTTCATTGGCTTCCTGTTTTCCCTGATCTTCTGTGCCTTACTGTTTGATCCATCTTTCCCTCTAACCTCCCAACTTCTGGGCCATTTTGTTGCCTTTGGCTGTGGAAATTTGTAACATTTAATAGGTTAGCTGTCACCTGATTTTAATTGCTGCTTGATTTACTATATCTTCAGTTTAGTTATCCATAATTGTTCAAATCTTTCCTGTGAAAGTTTGGTGCTGATTATCTCGGATTCATATTGCTTCATCTACTTGTTGACCACTTTGTTGGAATGTCAGTCTTTGCAATCAGTCTTCATTTGAGTGTCTCCAACTTGATTGATATTCTTGACATTCATCACTATTTTTTCCATGTCTTGGTTAGCTTTCCCCTGGGTTGCTGTTGGCTATGCTTGAAAAGCTGCTTTAAGCATTGTCCCATTCGATACTCTTTTTAATATATTTTATATACTCACACGTAAAGCAATGTCTTTTCCCCTTCCCTTGACATCCATTCGGAAAGATTATGACACTTATAAGGCACTGAAAGCGTTGCAAATTCTGCCTACAAAACTCTCAATTTCTTATCAACTGACCTTCATGAATGATTTTTCTTTCTATTCTTTTCAATCTTAAGTTTCTAGCTACTGCTGATTTTAATTCTTTCTCCCTGACTACGCGAATGGGTTGTCGCTGGTTTTAAATGAGCATTAGGAACTAGGAGTGAGCTTGGAAGGAAAAGTTGTCAATTCAGTGCTCTGGAATGGCAGAATGAAGCATTGGCAGACTTTGTGCTGCTACCATGTGCATTTTGGTCGGTAGTATTCAGTGAAATTGTTTCATTATGAGGAAAACCAGAGAGAATGCTCAGGGAGGATATAATCCATGTCTAAAATGAGTCCCCAACTATAAACCCAAATAAAAGCACAGATTTCAATTATAACTCATCGCTATACACTGTCTAATGCTGAGTAATAACAACGACCTGTATCAAAGCCAAAAATAAAGATCTTTAGGTTCCAGGATTCATACCACGCTGCATGATAAAAAGCATCTCTCGGCCTTCTAAATAATTTGGTACTGAACTCTTGTAAAACTATCTAAAGTTCAAAAAGTGGATGTACACTGAACTTCCACATGTTTTCAGTTCCTCTTTGTACCATTGGTAGCTAACATGGGCACAAGCTGAGAGTTGTACCCTTTTGACTTCTATTTCACATTTTGTTTGATTCTTTAGAATCATGGCCATTTGTCTGCTGCGTATTTGGGACTCAGTTGGAACTTTTGTTTTATATTTGTTCTTTCAATTTGTGTTTTTTAATGTTATCTTTTTGTATGGACCTGTTTCTCCTTTGGTGATGTACTTTTATTTCCTTTTCACTTTATCTGTCTTCATTGCTGCATAATAAATCTGTCTGGATTTAAACTCATAACTACTGAAGGCGTGTGCACAAACAACCAGAAGTATTTTCCTTTTTTCCTCCCCTTGTAGATGTGTCTGGCCTGGTCCTTTTCAGAATGACTAAACCATTTGTTGTGTGACTAATCTTAGAAGTAAATGTGCATGTTGTTGCTCTCCACTAACTCTTCAATGTACTGCATTAACAAACCACTTACCTTTTTTAAAAAATAGAATCATAGAATCCCTACAATGCATAGAGTGAGCACCCATCCTCGGCCCACTCCCCCACTCTATCCCCATAGCCCCACCTAACCTGCACATCCCTGCACACCATGGGGCAATTTTATCATGGCCATTCCACCTAAGCTGCACGTCTTTGGACTGGAGGAAACGGGAGCATTCGGAAAAAACCCACTCGGGCACGGGGCGAAAGTGCAAACTCCACACAGTCGCCCAAGGGCAGAAACCCTGGCGCAGTGAGGCAACAGTGCTAGCCACCGTCCCACCCTTATTTCTGCCTTCCAGTTTCCTCCTTTTTCTGTATCCCTTTTTCAGTTAGTTTCAGTTTGTTTGTTCAAGCCCTATCCTATGTTAACTTTTAGCCTATTTCTCTTGAATCTCCTCTGCCCTCTTTACTAACAGTTTTAAACTGAGTGCTTGGCTCTCGTAGAATTTCCTGACACAGCTCCCACACACTGGCTGCCATTGATAACTCAATTTTGTGCTTAAAAATAAAGTGAACTATTAATAATCTGAATTAAATAACGTAAGTACAGAGAAAATTGGAATTTAGTCCGAAAAGGATGTAAATGTTTAGTTTATTTAAATTAAGCAACAATTGAATTTAAAATAGTTGACTGAAATCCATTGTAAGACAGTCCGAGAAAGTGGGGGGCTCCAAGTGGAGCAGCAACCATTTGCTCCTTTTATTATTTAATCTTTTAAATTATTTTAACTTAATTTCAAATTACCCCGTGTTCCTTATCTGAAAATTCTAGAAAACTGTAAACCGAAGAAATTATGGATTATTTAAAAATGGCTGTGCATTTTGATGCTGAGAAGGAGATCGCATACTGAAAACATACTGAAAAGGTTCTTTCTATCTATGTTTTATTTGTGCAGGAAGAACCCATGGATACAGATCAGAATAGCAGTATCATAAACTCTATTCAGTCAGAAGTAGCTAAATATCAGATGCTGATTGAAGAAGAAAATCAGAAATTAAAACGGTATAAGGTGGGTTGTACCGAAATGGATTGTTGTACTTCTCTATTCAAACCATTTTAGCTTGTATCAATAAAAAAGCAAAATAAAACCATAAGCTGTTGGAGAGGCAGGTGCAATTTGGAAGAAAGAAACATCCAATGGAAGTACTATGCACATGTGTACATTTTAGTCAGATTTATTGGTTGAACCTCTTCTTCCCACAATACCCCTCACCACCACCACCAGAGCTCTGTGTTTACTCTGACTCTGGCCTCTTGTGGGCTTTTCCGTTCATTCGTCCTACCATTGGCAGTTGTGTCTTCAAACACCTAGATCCCATGCTCTGGAATTCTCGCCCAAAACTTACCCATCTTCCCAAGCATAGTGGTTAGCACTGTTGCTTCACAGCACCAGTTTCCGAGGTTCGATTCCTGCTTGGGTCACTGTCTGCGGAGTCTGCATGTCATGTTCGCCCTGTGTCTGTGTGGGTTTCCTCCGGGTGCTCCAGTTTCCTCCTGCAAAGTCCCAAAAGATGTGCTTGTCAGGTGAATTGGGCATTCTGAATTCTTCCTCCATGTACCCGATAAGGCACCGGGTGAGTGTGGTGACTGGGGGATTTTCACAGTAACTTCATTGCAGTGTTAATGTAAGCCTACTTGTGACAATAAATATTATTATTATTATCTCCCTCCCATGCTGTAAGATCTTCTTTAAAGCCAATTTATTTGACCAAGCTTTTGGTCACCCCGGGCGGGATTCTCCGTTGCCCGAAGCCGAAATCGGGAACGACAATCGGGTGGAGAATAGCTCCCAATGTTGAAATCGTCACAATCGCATCTCATTATTGAGAGAGGGCGTGCGGACCAGCCATGCCGCTGGCCGGGGGCCTTCAGCCAGGACTGGGGGCAGTAATGGGGGGGTGGCCAGAAAGTGGGGTCGGGGCGGACACATACGCGGTCGAGCACAACAGGCGCCATCGGTGTGGGGTGTGTCTAGTGTACGCGCGGCTGCAGCTTGTCAGCTCTGCGCGTGTCCATCAGGGACCCAGCGATGTCCCCCACTGTTTTCCGCGTGTTCTGCGGGTATTCCACACGCACCGGTGCTAGCTCCTCACCGCAAGCAAAATCGGTGCGGGTGTGGCGCCGATTTTACCGACGTCGGTGGAAGCACTTAGAGGCAGGAACGGGGAATCCAGCCCCCCATATAATACCTCAGTCTTTAACTCATCATGTTTTTGCTGACTGTGTCGCAAAAATAATCTAAAATAATTTTTTAAAATCTATAGGAATGCAAGTTTTGAATATTGAGAGTTCGGTTCCTGAATCTGAGATCCCCAAGAAGTGGAACCTGCAAATTATAGATAAGTCTGTTGGGTGGCTGTGTTAGATATGTTAGGTGGTATGTTTATTACAGTATATGTGTTAACTTTATTCTATTGGTCTTGTTTCAGATTGAAAACGTCAGAAGAAAACACAATTATTTGCCCTTTATCATGGAACTTTTGAAGACTCTGGCAGAGCACCAGCAGTTAATACCACTGGTAGAGAAGGCAAGTGTATCTTTATTTATAATTCATTCAAGGGATGTAAGTGTTGCTGGCAACAAGCATTTAGTGCCCATCCTTAATTGATTTTGGGAATATGAGCCCCCTTCAAGTGCTGCAGTGCTTGTGGTCTGGATATACCCACAGTGCAGTCAGGTTTCTCAGTAACTTAGTCACACATTATTGACTTATTGATATTGGAGGTAAAGCAACATGCTTCCTCCCTATCCAATTTTATTAAAGTAGTCAGCTTAAATAATTACATGATTGTAGATTTTGTGCCAGCTGTTGGAGATGTGAAGTAAGTGATGACCAAGGGCGTAATGTGTTTTTGGGAGTTGGTTTAGCTCAGTTGGCTGGACAGCTGGCTCATGATGCAGAGCGTGGCCAACAGCGCGGGTTTAATTCCCATACTGGCTGAGGTATTCGTGAAGGCCCCGTCTTCTCAACCTTGTCCCTCGCCTGAGGTGTGGTGACCCTCCGGTTAAGTCACCACCAGTCAGCTCTGCCCCTCGAAGGGGAAAGCAGCCTCTGGCCATCTGGCAACTTTGCGAATGTGTTTTAATTGCATGGTAGGGCGTGAATTCTACATTCGATTTGATGAGAGTTGATTAAGGAATTCTGAAGCACCAGTGAACTACTTTGCTGGGTTGGAGTGATTAGAAAGGAAAAGCAAAGCCAACGATATTATGAGTATGCTCTTTCAACTGCCTGTTCAAAGAGTCAGGTGTGTATAGATCTGGGAGCAGGTCTCCTGTGCACACTTGGGTTGGGTGAGTTGCCCTTATTCGGAAGAACTTAAGGAAGCAAAAGAAAAATGTCAGACTAAAAATTGCTGATCTGCACAATAGCCAGATTCTATCTCTGTGAATTTGGTAATCTGGAATTGTGCATTTATGCTATGAGAAGTGTAGCCCGCTGCCCTGTACTACAGTGTTTGATACGGTCAACACATCCCAACATTAGGTAGCAATGGAGGTTTAGAATTTGTGGGAAGTAAAAGGCATCGTGGAAAGGGATGAGAGCTTATTTTAGACAGAAACAAGTGTAGACAAGCTCCCACAAATCTCATCACAAATGATCAGATCTAAGAATTCTGTCTTGACAGAGTATGTTCTCCATCTGCCAGCAGCTTTGACCATGTGACAGCAGGCCAAGTTCAGGGAAGTATATATGTGATTTGTGTATTTGTATGTTTAAGAGTACATGTGCATATATATTTTATATAATGCAAATTTTCAACAAAGTTAAAAGCAACTTAAATACAGATTGAGATTGAAAACTTTGTAGCTCGGCCTACCTGATGAGCACCATTAGGAGTTTCAAAGGATGTGTGCGATTAGAGTTTTGACAGCATAGTGAAGAACCAAATTTGTGTGATTTTCTTCTGCATAAATCCCAATAATGCCCCATGCAATAGGTCTTAGGCTGGAAACAGTTGAACATTGGGAGGATGGATCACTCATGGATTCCTCATATACCAACTCTACTCAATTACAGAATCCCATTCAAAATTATGGAGAAAGAAAATAAAGTTGACTACATTTTGCTGGATTCACATGACTAATGTATTTATTCTTCAACACAGGCTAAAGAAAAACAGAACACCAAGAAAGTTCAAGAAGCCAAGTGAAACTCCCACCAATAACTTTGTGACCATTTGCTGCTGATAATTCTGTTTTAAGAAGTGAAATCTGACCTATAACCAGTGGACTTTTCAGATAGTTAACGAGTGCAAAGCACTCTCATTTGTAATTATACGTCACATACAAGATTGTTAAATGTTCCCTATTTGCATCACATGCATGCACTATGTACCATGTTTAATACAAAAAGTTTGTTTTTAAATATATCGTTTTCTCCCCATAAAAGTTGTTCAAGTGCTGCTGACACTTTACAGTCCCAACTTCAAAAGATTTCTCTGTCTTGTGTTGAGTAATGGAATTAACTAGGTGCATGATAAGGTAATAAATGCTAAATAAAATTATTTAAAAAAAAGTCTTTGCTGCTTGTCACTATTTGATTTTATTCATTCTACACGTCAAGTTAAACTTGGCGATTACAAGTTTGAATCCTGTGAGTGCACAATACACTGGAAAAAAGCAGTAGTTTAATTCTAGTGGTAGAAATTATATTTTTGTAAACAACAAATTGCCACCACATTTTCAGGAATAGCAGCAATGAGACAAAACAATCTATCTGACTTAACGTTTACCGTGCCTGTTTCTTGTGCCCAGATGTGCAAACTTCTATCCATGCGATAGGTGGGGGGTAGGGAGCAGGGTTTCAGAAATCTGGAATTTGGATTACTGTTGCTCCTCAGGACATTGGTTGTTGTATTATTGAAAGTACATTATCAAAACTGACCAAAACCTCTTGTAAAACAATTGTTTTGCTCATCCTTCATCCCTGCCCAGCAGCCCAGAAAATTTTATATAATGCTTTTGTGCTGGATGTATCTAAATCAACGTGGTGGTTCTGTATTTTCCCTTTTAAATCCATCAAATTCAGACCACGTGCATACAGACAATTAGGATCAAGTGAATGATTTATGGTTTTATGTGCTCACCATGTGGAAGGAAGATTATATTTTATTTCCACCTTTCCTGGCTAGGTTTCCTCTTTATCATACAACCTTCTCCCTCTGAGATGGGAGTGTTACTAACTGAGAGAAGGCTGGGAAATGCTATCATTATGCATCCAATGAGATTCCCTTACAGTGATTGGGTAGCTAATTTTTTCCAATAATCAGCATTCTTGTTCTTCAGCTGAGTTCCAGGAGTGTTGTGCAAATTGGATTCATGAAATGATACAGGACAGAAAGCATTGTGCATGCACATGTTAAACTGTCATCTGATTATCCTTTCTCTGGGAAAGTGTGTTTTGCTCGTTAGCCTGGCTGCGACTAGAAGCAGGAAACAGGAGGAGGAGGTATTTGCAACTTGACGCTGTCACAAAGCATGTTCGGGCTCTGGGTGTTCTGATTGAGCACAATTACAAATACGCTGGGTCGCCTGTTCTCATGTACATTATTTGACCACACTATTTCAGCAACGGTCAAGGAATTATTTTGTCATATAGAGTTGGGTGGAACAGGAAGGAAATTTTGTAAATTCTTTAAAATGTCCATAGAATCTGGAATAATTTTCAAAAGTTGTTTGAAAAGGACAAAGTTTGCAATTTGCAGGGCATCTCTTGCAAAGAAGAGCTGCAGGCATAAAGGAGAGATACAAACAAAGGAGCGGAAGGGTAAAGGTATGGATGCAGAGACAACGAGAAAGCAGATGGCGACAAAGAGGAGCACAGAATTCCTGGAAAGAGGGGAAGCAAATCACTCGGGAAGACGTTCGCTAGGTTGATTCCAGAGATGAGGGGTTAGTTGGTATGAAGAGAGATTGAACAGTTTAGGCCTATAAGAATGAGGGGAGATCAAATTGCGGTATACAAGATGATAAAAGGTATGGATAAACGACACGTTGAGCGGATGCTTCCTCTTGGGCATTCTAGAATAGAGGCCATAGTCTTCGGATAAGAGGCAACAAATTTGAAAGGGTTGGGGAGAGACTACTCCCAAAGGGTTGTGAATCTGGAATTCGCTACCCCAGAGAGTGGTGGATGCTGGGACGATGAGTAAATTTAAGGAGGAGTTAGATTTTTAATTGGTAATGGGTTGAAGGGTTATGGAGAACAGGCAGGACGGTGTAGTTGAGGCCAAGATGAGATAAGACCATAAGACATAGGAGCGGAAGTAAGGCCATTCGGCCCATCGAGTCCACTCCACCATTCAATCATGGTTGATTTCAACTCCATTTACCCGCTCTCTCCCCATAGCCCTTAATTCCTCGAGAAATCAAGAATTTATCAATTTCTGTCTTAAAGACACTCAACGTCCCGGCCTCCACCGCCCTCTGTGGCAATGAATTCCACAGACCTACCACTCTCTGGCTGAAGAAATTTCTCCTCATCTCTGTTCTAAAGTGACTCCCTTTTATTCCAAGGCTGTGCCCCCGCGTCCTAGTCTCCCCTGCTAATGGAAACAACTTCCCTACGTCCATCCTATCCAAGCCATTCATTATCTTGTAAGTTTCTATTAGATCTCCCCTCAACCTCCTAAACTCCAATGAATATAATCCCACGATCCTCAGACGTTCATCGTATGTTAGGCCTACCATTCCTGGGATCATCCGTGTGAATCTCCGCTGGACCCGCTCCAGTGCCAGTATGTCCTTCCTGAGGTGTGGGGCCCAGAATTGCTCACAGTATTCTAAATGGGGCCTAACTAGTGCTTTATAAAGCCTCAGAAGTACATCCCTGCTTTTATATTCCAAGCCTCTTGAGATAAATGACAACATTACATTTGCTTTCTTAATTATGGACTCAACCTGCAAGTTTACCTTTAGAGAATCCTGGACTAGGACTCCCAAGTCCCTTTGCACTTTAGCATTATGAATTTTGTCACCGTTTAGAAAATAGTCCATGCCTCTATTCTTTTTTCCAAAGTGCAAGACCTCGCACTTGCCCACGTTGAATTTCATCAGCCACTTCTTGGACCATTCTCCTAAACTGTCTAAATCTTTCTGCAGCCTCCCCACCTCCTCAATACTACCTGCCCCTCCACCTATCTTTGCATCATCGGCAAACTTGGCCAGAATGCCCCCAGTCCCGTCATCTAGATCGTTAATATATAAAGAGAACAGCTGTGGCCCCAACACTGAACCCTGCGGGACACCACTTGTCACCGGTTGCCATTCCGAAAAAGAACCTTTTATCCCAACTCTCTGCCTTCTGTCTGACAGCCAATCGTCAATCCATGTTAGTACCTTGCCTCGAATACCATGGGCCCTTATTTTACTCAGCAGTCTCCCGTGAGGCACCTTGTCAAAGGCCTTTTGGAAGTCAAGATAGATAACATCCATTGGATCTCCTTGGTCTAACCTATTTGTTATCTCTTCAAAGAACTCTAACAGGTTTGTCAGGCACGATCTCCCCTTACTAAATCCATGCTGACTTGTCCTAATCCGACCCTGCACTTCCAAGAATTTAGAAATCTCATCCTTAACGATGGATTCTAGAATTTTGCCAACAACCGAGGTTAGGCTAATTGGCCTATAATTTTCCATCTTTTTTCTTGTTCCCTTCTTGAACAGGGGGGTTACAACAGCGATTTTCCAATCCTCTGGGACTTTCCCTGATTCCAGTGACTTTTGAAAGATCATAACTAACGCCTCCACTATTTCTTCAGCTATCTCCTTTAGAACTCTAGGATGTAGCCCATCTGGGCCTGGAGATTTATCAATTTTCAGACCTTTTAGTTTCTCTAGCACTTTCTCCTTTGTGATGGCAACCATATTCAACTCTGCCCCCTGACTTTCCTGAATTGTTGGGATATTAGCCATGATCGAATGGCAGAGCAGACTGGATGGGTCAAATGGGCTACTTCTGCTCCGAAATCTTACGAGTTTATGAAGAGGTCAATTTTCCTGGTTCAGCAGAAAAGGAGACAGGTACTCTTGGAGATACTGTTGGTCAAAGAGGTCCAAAACCTGGAAAGCTGTGAGAATAACTTGGGAGATTGTAAAGAGCTGGGTGGTTTCCCAGGAATTGCGAAACCGAAACGGGATGTCGTTGGTTCGTTGAAAAGGAACACTAGAAAACCATCAGGATGTTTGTGACCTGAGAGTGAGAGGGATTGCTGATGATGATGAAATGAAAATCGCTTATTGTCACAAGTAGGCTTCAAATGAAGTCACTGTGAAAAGCCCCTAGTCGCCACATTCCAGCGCCTGTTCGGGGAGGCTGGTATGGGAATTGAACCGTACTGCTGGCTTGCTTTGGTCTGCTTTTCAAAGCCAGCGATTTAGCACTGTGCTAAACCAGCTACACATTGTGTATCTGTGAAACTCAAAGGTAAAAGTTGTTGTCAGATAGGACTCCTGGGGCGGCATTCTCCCCTACCCGGCGTGACGGAGGGTCCCGGAGTAGGGGAGTGGCGCCAACCACTCAGGGGTTGGGCCTCCCCAAAGGTGGGAAATTCTCCCCACCTTTGGGGGCCAGCCCCGCGCCGGAGCGGTTTGCACCAGAAGACTGCCGCAAAAAACCGGCGCCCCCGGCAGCGGGGCTGGGCGAAAGGCTTTCGCCGGTCGGCGTATGCGCCGGCAGTGACGTCAGCGGCAGCTGGCTGCTGACGTCACTGCCGGCGCATGCGCGATATGGGGTTCTCTTCCGCTTCCGCCATGGTGAAGGCCGTGGCGGCCGCGGAGGAAAATAGTGCACCCAGGGCACTGGCCCGGAGTCTGAGCGGGGGGCCCCGATCGCGGGCCAGGACACCGTGGGGGCACCCCCCGGGGTTCGATCGCCCTTCCCCCCCCCCCCCCCGCCCCAGGACCCTGGGGGCCCGCTCGCGCCGCTGATCCCGCCGTTCCAGAGGTGGTTCAAACCTCGGCGGCGGGAGAGACCTCCCAGCGGCGGGACTTCGGCCCATCCGGGCCGGAGAATCACCGCAGGGGCCTCTCCGATCGGAGTGGCGAGATTCCCGCCACCGCCACTTCCCGGGTGGCGGAGAATCTCTGCCACGGCGGGGGCGGGATTTTCGGCGGCCCCAGGTGGTTCTCCGACCCTGCTGGGGGTCGGAGAATTTCGCCCTTGATCTATCCAGAGTAGATAAAGAGCAGTTCATCTTGGAACTGTGTACCTTTGTATTGCCATATTTGTGTGGGGACTGAAGCAAATGTTTGTATTTGTTTAAGAAGTATCTTTGTGAGATTGGTTATTTAAAATGAATTTTAGCTCTTTATCTGAAGAGTAATTTGCTTATTAATTTGTGTTGACTTGGATTTGTATTAAAGTAAAAGTTACAAGTCAGATCTTGTTGGTATTTTCTTTGTGGCTCATTTGGCAAATGTTATTTTGGGTTACAGTTGCCCTATGGGGATCGTAAAATGCTAAGAAGTCGTGCAGTTTTGTGTTTCAGGCTCTGGAGGAGAAATCGTGACCCGGTTTCCTGTTTTCTGGGGCATAAAATGGACTATTTACATAAAATGAGAAGATTCTTAAAAAGCAACAGACATCATGCATAATGGGTGATTAATCTACTTTTTTTTTCTCCGTATCATTTCCTTAAAATTTGTGATCTCCATTAACTCATGATTTGTCGGGGCAGCAAGGTGGCGCAGTGGTTAATGCTGCTGCCTCACGGCGCCGAGGTCTTGGGTTCGACCCCGGCCCCGGGTCACAGTCTGTGGAGTTTGCACATTCTCCCAGTGTTTCCATTGGTTTCGCCCCCACAAGATGTGCAGGGTAGGTGGATTGGTGACGCTAAATTGCCCCTTAATTGGAAAAAATGAATTGGGTACTCTAAATGTAAAAAAAAGATTTTGTCATTCAGCAATATTTAATTTTTTTTCTTCTTCTTTGCTATAATTTATCATTGTCATATGTAAGAAATATTATTGCGACATTTATGATTCACAACAATAACAAGGCATTTTTTCCAGTCAGCATCTTAGATTTTTTTTCTGTTTAGAAAACCGTTGCAAATCTTGAGATTGTGGAGTGTTGTTTTGATCACCGGAGGCAAAACCGTTGTTGAGTCCTCTGCCCAGTTGTGCTTTGAGCTGTATTGAATTGCATGGGATGGTGACTGGGGCAGAGGACCAGTAACATCTCCCAGTATTTGATAGGGGAGTTCTGGTTGCTTAATACAGAAATTATTGGCAGTACCACGAAGACAAGTCATAAGCTCGAGGAAAGGAGCTGCAGTAATATCCTGACGAGTCAGATCCCAGGTGATCTGCCCACAGATTCCGAGTGAAGTGGAACTTTGTGAGTCTGAGGTGGCCCTATTTCCACATGAATCAAACTATATCACCCAGTATGCTTGCCAACAAGAACTATGTCAAAAACAACAGATTCCAAAACATAGGAAAGCAGCAAACGTGTGAAAAAGCCTTTATTCAATGGCCTAGCTTGTAAAATCCAGAGCTTTGCATTGAAAAATGTCAGGTGTTAGGTGTTTTGTCTGGAATAATTTTATAACATTCCCCTGGTTAGTGTGCTGTCTTCGGACCTATGTAATACAGTGCCACCATGTCGTCAATGCAGTCAAACATGTTTCTGCTGTTTTCATGCTGTATGAAATCCCAGAGCACTGCTACACCCTTGTGGCATCAGCTAGGGAAACGGGAGGGTATTCATCAAATTGTTCAGGGGCATCAACCTCCTCGGTTGAAGAACGCCCTGCAGCTCAGTCATACAAAGGATGGCATCGTTCGCCTCCGCCTATGTTTCCATGGTTAATTGTCTCTGGAAACTTTCCATGGTGGACAAGAATTGCTTTGTCTTATAGTGTTGATTGGACTCACTCTGTCACTCCTTTTTGACATCTTGTACAACTGTAACTTGTTTGAAACCAGCGTGGTGGAAGCAGTTGGCAATTTTGGCTCCTGTCACCCATCTTCCACGCCTTCATCATGAGCATTTCCTTTAAACGCAATTGGATTTTACTCCTCCTTAGCGATGACCTGAGAGTTCAGTTGTCACGGCAGTGTATTCTCAGGTTCCTAAACATCCCCAGTTGGTGTATGCGATGCTCACAGATGGTTGGTAAAGGTAAAGTTGCCACAGTGATAGATGACCATAGGCTGCTTTCCCCTTTGAGGGAGAGAGCTGAGGATCACCACACCTCAGGCGAGAGGCAAGGTGGGGCCTTCATGAATGACCTCAGCCGGTGCGGGAATTGAACCTGCACTGCTGGTCTTGCTGAGCATCATGAACCAGCCCCCAGGGAGGGTTGGTACCTCTGACAGGAATACTTGTCTCAGAGCACCTGATTAGTTTGCCCGCTTTGGTTCCCAGAAGGTGCTTGCATGTGGTAAACGCCCACACCAAAAGCAACCACTTTGACAGGCGGACGAAACCAGGTGAGTTTGGGATTTGTCTATCTCCAGCATGTAAAGACTGTTCCGGCAGACTGGGCAAAGAAATAACTTGATTTGTTCAGAGGTCAAGAAAGTGGTCCAGCATCGTGCTGTGGAGCGTGACAAGACACTAAAGATGTAATGGTCATCCACTGCAGCCAAAGAGGGGGGTGGCAGAGTGGTTAGCGCTGTTGCCTTACAGCATCAGAGATCCAGGTTATGGGGATAGGGCAGGGGAGTAGGCTTGGGTGGAATGCTGAAGGTCCTATAGGGATTCTAGGTTGAGGTTTTTGGTCATAACAGTTCTCTCTGTCACTGTACTCGGGCTTCTACTGCTGAGAGCGGGATTGCTCCTGTGAAATAATTCGCCTATCATGGGGATAAGTAGGGTGCTCTTTCAGAGGGTCGTTGCTGACCTGATGGGCTGAATGGCCTCCTTCTACACTGTTGTGATTCTATGAAATAAGAGACAGATGGGCAGAACACTTCAGCAGCATGGTGAACAGACCCATCTACCGTCTACCCCTCAGCCCTCAACCAGATTCCTCTGTGACCAGTTCTGAACGAACTTAGAATTTTTTTTTACAGTGCAGAAGGAGTTCCTGTCAGCTAATGTAATCCCTTGGGGATGGTTGGAGCCCAATGGGACAGGTGGGGTAGTTGGGGTGTGGAGTGTTGGGATGATGATGTGGGGGGGGGGGGGGGGCCTAGGGGACACCGTGAGGATGAGGACATTCTGTGGGAAGAGTCCCTTGGGGGTAGGGGATACCCTGTGGAAACAGGGTTCTGGATCTGTGTGGGTTTACGCAATAGTTACCCAGAAGTGAGAAGTGTTTTTCATTCTTATCTTTTCTGGTTAACTATTGGTGTAACCCGGTCGAAACCATGATTTAAATCGTGTTTTCCAGGTGGTTCCTACAATTGTGCAGGGGAAGTTTGCACGTGCGGCCAATTGCTGTCAAACGAAGGGGATTCTCCAATGCATCTTCAAGACCCCCCAACACAGAAATATAACCGCATAGCAGCTGATGGATTCAAACTGCTTTTTGTGATAGGTAGAGTACAGACACCACTGAACCTGCCCATATTTGCAAAGCCCAAAACAAAACATCTACTGTTAGATGTAATTCCACAATTGGACTGAACTCGCAAAACAACCCTGAGTGTGCTAATATAAGCTCATATAAGCTTGCTGGAAATTACATGCATTCCAACACAGGACCAATTCTCTGCAAACAAAAGGAATATGACCGGGTCTTGTGCCTTTTGGAATTATTCGGAAGTACGGGAAGCTGACAGTTTCCTATTGCTGTTTCCATGGCAAAGCCTCAGCTGATCATGATTGTTTGAAAATTGGCAATCTTCTGTTTGTCTGGATAAGTCCAAGATGAATGCCTTCAGCAACATACCTCTCTTTTCTGCAACAGACAATGGTTATTGTAATCACCCTTACGAGCGATACACTAATTAATCTCCCCATGGGCCTCATTGAATATGGACGTCCCCCCTATTGGGCGGAGGTCTGCCAGCTGGGGCTCATTACCTTACACTTTAAATGCTGGACTAGGACCTGCACTTCCCTTCGTCCCAACCAGGACCTATTGTGTTGTATGCCACCATAGCGGCCATTCCCTTAAATTCAAATAAAACTTCAGCTAACTTACCTTCTCGGCCATTGGATCTTTATGGTGGTGGTAAAAATGACGCCTGCAATTCTGGATGTCTTGGCCACACTGGAATAATCCCGTACTGGAACAAGGTCAAAGGAAATTCAAAAATGCTGCATTTTTGGGAAATTGGTGGCCTTTAATGTAGGTTGGGACGATTGGCCCCAAAATACCGAGTGGATGCGATATATCTTTCAGGTGAATAGTATCAGTGGAGAAGACCGATGAAAAGTAATTCTCCTGACCGTCTAAGGGGCCCCCGACATAATCAAGAGTCTTACTGACCCGGTAGCCCTGGACTCTAAATCCTTCGATGAACTGGTGGAGTTAGTGACGAATCACAGTGACCCCAAACCGTCAGTGATAATGTAAAAGTATTGGTTTAACACGGCAACACTGACAGTTGATGACAGATTTCTTGATGTGACTCCAAAAGCGGCATAACATTGTGAGTTTGGTCCAACTCTCGACAAGATGCTAAGGGACCTTTGGAGTGCAGGATCAAAAAGTTGGCAACCCAGAGGAGGTTATTGGCAGAGCCAACCTTGGACCTGAAAAGAGCCATTGAAATGGCCCTATCAAACGAGAATGCTGAGAAGGGGATCCAGAAGCTCTCGGTTTCCATTGATTAGAGCGTCCATAGTACTGCACGGCCCCGGTAGCAGTGCCCTCTCAGGACACCGATTGCCACCAAAGCAAAGGCCAACTTCACAGCATTGTGTCCGGACTCAGTGGCTGAGGGCCTCTACTGACCAACAGGACACCTCCCCGGAGGATTGTGGGGAGTACACGTCACATTGCTGCATTTGTTGTCGCAGAATGCACGGCAGCCAATGCCGCCATAAGCAACAGAGACCACACCCCTGGCCAAATCCCCTGATTCCAGGTCTTTGCACATTGCCCAACCCAAGGAGGACGACCTGATGCAGCTGAATTGCATCACAGCCTGTAAAGTGGCCCCGATTCACATTGGGCTCCAAATTACCAGTCACCCCCTGGTAATGGAGTTTGATATGGGGGCTGCTTTATCCACCATCGATCAACAAACCTTTCATCAGCTCCCCATGGGCATTCTGCCCTTGGGCTCATAAGAAACCAAAGCCTGGCTGGCAATATGTACAGGGAGCGGAGCTGTTGAACATCAGAGGCACCATCGTGACTCTGGTCATTTGTGAACAACAGTCAGGCTTCTGCAGATAATAGTACAAGAGCCGGACTCAACCTGTTCGGCCGCGATTGGCTACGGACACTCATCCGGACTGGTTGTAAATACTCCGGATGGGCACCAGCCGTCTGCTGGTGAAATATCTTCGGGAAATATCTGGAGGTTTTCCAGGAAGGCCTAGGAAGAATAAAAGGGGCGAGGATGAAAATTTACGTCGACCAGGAGGCCCCGCTTAAATATCTCAGGGCATGTTCGGTTCCCTATGCCCTACTTGCGACGGTAGAAACAATGTCTGGAAAGCTTGGATATCATACAATGTGTGGAATGGGCAGCACCAGTGGTCCCGGTAGTGAAGCCGGATAAGTCGGTCCAACTTTACGGTGACTACAAGTTGAAAGTGAACAGGGCCTTTCGCCTGGATCGGTATACCATGCCGCATGTGGAAGACCTGTATGTGATGCTAGCTGGGGGCCACTCATTCACAAAGCTCAACATGAGCAACGCTGTTCCTTTAACTGGAGCCGGATGCAACATTGTGGAAGTACGTTACCATCAATACCCACAGGGGTTGGTATGATTATGCTCAGTTCCCTGTGTGATTTTTCAGACAGTAATGGAAGGCATCCTCCAGGGACTGACCTGAGTATAACTGGGTGATGTGCTTATTTAAGGAGCCACCGAGAAGGAACACCTGGACAACCTGGAAGAGGTCTTCGGATAGTTCTCCAAAGGTTACGTACCTGAAATACCACATGGATAAAGATGACTTAGACCCAGTAGACACAAAGGTTCAGGCCATAAAGGGAGCCCTGACACCTGTAAGCAGAACTGAACTGAAAATGTTTTGGGGGCTCATGAACTGCTATGGGAAGTTCATCCCAAACCTGGCCATTCTATTGGCACCTCTGTATGGGCTGCTGAAAACAAACCAAAAATGGGCAAGGGGAGCACTACAAGAGGAAGCATTTGTCCGGGTAAAGAGGCAGCTGCTGTCCTCTCAGCTGTTAATACATTATGACCCTTCATGATTGCTTGTCCTCGCATGCAATGCCTCCCATATGGCATTGGGGCAGTGTGCCCCACTGGTGGGAGGATGACATGGAACATCCAGGACCCTGACCGATGCAGAATACCGCTGTGCCCAAACAGAGAAAGAAGGATTGGCCGTTATGTACATGGTAAAAAAGTTACACTAGTACATCCACGAGCGCCATTTTAAAATTATCACTGCTCATAAGCCCCGACTGGGTCTCTCAAGGAGGACAAGCGGATTCTTTCGATAGTGTCGGCCCGGATCCAACGTTGGGCATTTCTATTAGCGGCTTACGAGTATACGCTCCAGCAACGCACGGGAGTACAGATAGCAAATGCAGATGCCCTGTCGACTCCCGCTGCCTGTGAGTCCCCCCTCTTCAGTAACAGATGAAGTCATGGCAGCTCTGAACGTTATGGACACTCTGCCCTTGACAGCTGAGCAGATCCGCACATGGACTCAGAGAGACTCCACACTGACAAAAATACACCACATCGTGCTGCACGGCGGGTTGCAAGGAAACCCTCCAGAGAAGCTGCAGCCTTATCTCACAAATTAACAGGAGCTAAGACTGGACGATGGTATCCTCCTGTGGAGAGCCCATGTGGTCATCCGCAGCTGGGCCGACACACGATCCAGAAGGATCGACTTCATGGACACCCTGGTATCTCAAAGATGAAGATGCTTGCTAGGAGATGTTTAGTGGTGGCCTGGAATCGAGAGTGTGGTAAAACAGTGCTCGACATGGCAGGAACACCAGAAGGTCCTTCCATCGGCCTCACTCCACCCCTGGGTATTTAATAGGGTCGATGTTTCTGGTCCTCGTGGGCACCCACCCAAGATGGCTGGATGTACACCGAATGCCCACTACTACTTTGGGGGTCACCATGGAGAAACTACGCCAATCATTTAGCAGCCATGGTATACCAGAGGTACTTGTCACAGACAGTGGGACATCGTACACCAGTGAATTAGTTCCAGACGTTCATGCTTCCCAATGGGGTAAAGCACCTCCGAATTGCTGCATACCATCCATCCGTCAAATGGGTTGGCAGAGCGGGTGGTTCTAGCATGAAAGCAAGGCATGAAGTAGGAGACTCGGATGTGACGACCCTGGCGAACAACTGTTCCCCGGACTTGGAATATCTGACTGTGAAGTGCCGACCATACTACCTTCCGCAGGAGTTCACTTCTGCCACCATCACGGAGGTCTACATCCCATCCCAGGTGGAAGTGAAGGCGCTTGATGAATTGTACACCGCTATAAATAACAATGAAACAGAACACCCAGAGGCCTTGTTCATCATGGCTGGGGACTTCAACCAGGTCAACCTCAAGAGTGTACTGCCAAAATTCCACCAGCACATCTATCCCACCAGGGGACCTAACATCCTTGACCACTGCTACGCAAACATCAAGGGCGCCTATCGATCCATCCCCCGACTGCATTTCGGAAAATCGGATCACAAGATGGTGCTCCTCCCAGGATAGAAGCAGAAACTTAAGCAGAAGGATCAGTTAAGAAGGTACAAAGCTGGTCCAAGGCAACAGAAGAGCTCCTATGCGACTGCTTGTAGTCAGTGGACTGGTCCATATTCAAGAACTCAGCAGCCTTTTTTCAAATAAATTTAGAGCACACAATTCTTTTTTATCCAATTAAGGGGCAATTTAGCATGACCAATTCATCTACCCTGCACATCTTTGGGTTGTCGGGGTGGGACCCAATCAGACATGGGGAGAATGTGCAAACTCCACATGGACAGTGACTTGGGGCCGGGATTGAACTCGGGTCCTCAGTGCCATAAGGCAGCCGTGCTAACCACTGCACCTCTGTGTCGCCCTATTATGCTGTAAATATTATGTGTTTTATATGTCTAATTGTTAAATTGTTAAAATTAGAAAGTTCTAATAAAAATAAAGAAAGGAAACTATAAACTGTTGACCCTCTTATGAACGGACACACCCTGCCTGCCGTCACAGCTCTGAAGTCAGACCGGCCTTCTTGTAAGTGAACCCTCGGAAAGCAATGGGTCCTGATGAAGTCCCTGGTCGTGCACTCAGATCCTGAGCGGACCAACTGGCTGATGTGTTCGCAGACATCTTCAACCTCTCCCTTCTCCATTCCAAGGTTCCCACCTGCTTCAAGAGGGCCATCATCATACCGGTGCCAAAGTAAAACCAGGAAACGTGTTTCAACAACTACCGTCTGGTGGCCTTGACATCTATTATTATGAAGTGCTTTGAGGAGTTGGTCATGAGACACATCAACTCCAAAGTCCCAGAATGCCTTGATCCACTGCAATTCGCACACCGCCACAACCATTCCACTGCAGACGCTATCTCCCTGCCCCTACACTCATACCTGGAGCATCTCGACAACAAGGACTCCAATGCCAGACACCTATTCATTGACTATAGCTCCACCTCTGCAACTTGATCCTTGACTTCCTGACCCATAGACCGCAATCAGTAAGGATAAACAACACCTCCTCCACGATAGTCCTTAATACCAAGGCCCCACAAGGCTGTGTACTTAGCCCCCTACTATACTCCCTGTACACACACGACTGTGTGGCAAAATATGGCTCCAATTCCATCTACAAGTTTGCTGAAGATACAACCGTAGTCGGCCAGTTCTTAAAAAATGATACTCAGAGTGCAGGAGAGAGATAGAGAACCTAGTGGCATGGTGTAGTGACAAAAATCTCTCCCTCTATGTCAGCAAAACTAAGGAGCTGGTCACTGACTTCTGGAAGCAAAGTATTGTGCACACCCCTGTCTGCATCAATGGTACCGAGGTGGAGATAATTGACAGTTTCAAATTCCTAGGTGTGCACTGTGCACATCACTAACAATCTATCCTGGTCCACCCATGTCGACGTTACCACCAAGAAAGCATAACAGCGCCTTTACTTCCACCAGGAAACCAAGGAAATTCAGCAGGCCCACATAGACTCACCAATTTTTATAGATGCACCAGAGAAAGCACCCTATTTGGCTGCATCATTGCCTGGTATGGCAACTGTTTGGCCCAAGACCATAAGACCATGAACACAGCCCAGTCCATCACGTAAACCCGCTTCCCATCCATTGATTTTGTCTGTACTTCCCACTGCCTTGGGAAAGGGGGCAGCATAATCAAAGACCCTTCCCACCAGGGTTATTCCCTCTTCCAGGCTCTTCCATCAGGCAAGCGATACAAAACTCTGAAAACACGCTTCTTCCCCGCTGTTATCAAGCTCCTGAGTGACCTTCTTATGAACTGAACTGATTTCTCCACACATCTTCTCTACTGACAAGTACTATACTCTTTATACTTCCCCCAATGTCTGTGTCTATGTATTTACATTGTGTGTTTATCGTATGGTCTTATGTTTTTCATATATGGATATGCCTGGACTGTACGCAGAACAATACTTTTTCCTGTACCTCGGTACACGTGACAATGAATCTAAATTTAATCAAATACGGGCTTCCTCAAAACAAAGCTGCGCGGTTCCTATTCTACTCTCAGACCATGCCACATGTCACAACGGGAGATCGGCCGGGCCTCTGGACCTGCCTGAGCCAAACATTCCAGTGTCTTTGCGGGAAAGTAGAGATGAAGCAAGACCTCCAGAGAAAATACCTGTGCCACTTGACATCTGACAGACATTTCAAACCAGTGGATGCCGTACATGTCCGCAGTTTCGGGGATGGTGCCCAGTGGGTCCTAGGTGCCATGATGGAGAATACAGGGCCGGTTTCATACTAGGTCGGAATCAAGGAGAAGACCATACGGATGTACGTGGACTACTTTCAAGGACAGGGAACCCGCCTCGGAGGAAATCACGACGGACATATCTACCTTGATCGCCTTTCACGCTGCCCTACAGTCTGGAGGCAAAGCCCACCATGGACCAGGGTCCAGGCCAGCAGTACGATGATTACTCGGCTTTGGATATGGACAACCAGCACTTCTGGACAATGTTGCAACTAGAGCCGAGCTCTCGGCAGTGACCCTCTGTCATTCTACAGGGAAGAGGCGATCACTGACTCGATATACGTCTCCCCCCCCCCCCCCCCCGACCCAGCCCCACTGCTGGGAGAGGCGCAGCCACATGCGAAGCGGCAAAGAAGGCCTCATCAGCTGGCCACTAGAGGGGAACCTTCAGACTTATAGGGAGGCAGTAGGAGATGTAATAACCCTTACAAGGCCCACGGGAATACACTAATCAATCTCCATGTGGGGCTCGCAGAATACGAGCTTCCCCGCCAGTGCGCGGAGGCCCACCCAACTGGAGCCTTACATTTTAAAAGCCGGCCTGGACTGGGACTGGCAATTCTGATAGTCCCAACCAGGACCTATTATGTTGTATGCGGTGTAGCGGCCATTTTCTGAAGCTCAAATAAAAATCCAGTTAATTTACCTTCTCGGCCTCCTGGATCTTTCTAGTTATTCTCAAACATGTAGACATGTCTAGTTTTGTATTTTTCAGCACTTGTGTGCATGAAAATCATTTTACAAAAGAACAAACACAAAGCTGAGGTGAACTATTTATGGATTCATTCAGTTCTACTTTCCAAGACCGAATTTTTATTCAAAAGTGGTAGTCTTCTGACTTTACATGTAATGAAGTGAAGTAGCCACCAGGTGGCAGGTGCTTCACGCACAGATCTTTAAGGCCTTTAAACAGTGCTGTGTTTTGGAGGTGTGACACTAGGGAGCTTGTCAATTTAAATCAGGGAGCTTTATTTCCAGTGTGTGATCTTCTCTCTCTGCTTCCTGCGCTAGGACTTATGACGTCACTTCCAGTGAATACATTAATACAAGAGCGTTTAACTGGAGCTAAGAAGAATTAATACAAATTTCTTCTCCCCTTAAATTGAACGTCCTCAACATGTTCAAAACAAGGTCAACATGTACAATAGACAATGGGCGGGATTCTCAGTTTATGAGGCTAAGTGTTGATGCCAACGCAGAATTTGGGGACTTTCACGACAGAAAAACTGGCGCTGTACCTGGACCAATTTCACTACTGTTAGGGGGCTAAGGCGCAATGTGGAACACAATCGATTCCAATGAGAAATGGTGCCGGATTCGCTAGTTTCGCAATTGCCACCCAAAGACTGACGAGCTGCAACTGCATAAACAATTCTCCCCCCATACACACTACCCTAGCCAACAAGATGGCAGCGAGGAGAGCAACCCTGAGATTCACAGACGCCAAGCTGGAGACACTCTTGGACGTGGTGGAGGAGAGGAGGATGCCCCTGCGCCGGTCCCGGCCCAGGGTGGAGGCTGCCAGCCGCCGAAGTTGGCTGTGCCTGGGCGCAGGTGGTAGAGGCCGTAAATGCCGTGGGCAACACCATCCGGAGAGGCCAGCAGTGCTGGATAAAACTGCACAGACCTCCTCAGGGCGGCCAGGGTGAGTAGGCAGCCGTGTGCCCCTGGCACTAACCCCGTCCTACACACCCGTAACACTACACCCCCCCCCCCCCTCCAGAGGGGGGCCAAACCCCCATACTGAACCACATGCGGGTACACATAAAGGCCGTCATGGCCAGGTGCCTTGGCCACTGATGCCAGCACCTACCCACCCCCTGGGCTGCATGCGTCATATTGTCTAACACTGTTGTTTTGTATGTTCACTCCACCCCCCCCCCCCCCCCCCCCGGCCCCACACCCCCCACACCCCCTCCCCCACACACCCAGGAGAAGGCCACGCACAACCGCCGGGGCCCGGGAGTGCATGAGGACAGGAGGGGGGCCGCCAGACCTGTGGCCCCTCACCGTGGCCAGCAGAGGGCCCTGGACATGGTTGGCAGCCCGGAGGGAAGGGAGGTCGCCAAGGTGGAGCTCGGCCGCACCGAGGGAGTGAGACCCTGCTGAGTTGTGGTTCCCTATGCCACGTGTGTCAACCCACCCCCTTGCACCAATACCACCTCCACATGATCCTCACCCCTACACCACCCCCACACAACCATTGGCCACCCCCATGCCAATACCCACCTTCAGCGGGCGGTCTAATCATGCATCTTGTCTTGCAAGGCCTGCTGGAGATGGGGTGGATCCAGTTGGCATCCCCTGCCCCCAGCCAATGCCACAGCCGGAGCCCCCCCCCCCCCCCCCCCCCTCCGTGAGCCGAGCATTGATGACGAGAGCAAGTCAGACACCCAGCCCTCCGGCCGAGACTCAGGACACCCCAGAGCTCGGGCCGGAGGATGACACTGACTTCCCATCACAGCTGTCTCCAACAGCCTTCACCATCCCAGAGACGCTCACCTCGGTTGGGCACTTTAGTGAAGAGGATCCTGGGACACTCTCTGGTGCGCACCACATAGCTGCTCCGATACAGCAGGTGGAGGTGGGAACATCCGAGGGGGCGGACAGTTGAGGGCAGGTTGACCCAAGGAACTAGCTGCCGTCCAGACTGTTCGCGGGCTTCTGGAACGGACAGGCCATCTGTAGTGGAGATACAGTCGCAGAGCCAGGGACTACATTAGGGGTTGTCGGCGAGCATCCAGCACCTGCAGGTGCAGTTGGAGGAGTCCAACCACGTGCGACAACAGGAGGTTGTGCTGACCATGCGTGCCACCCAGGCCAACACCTCACGGGAGGCATCCATGGTGGAGACATTGGGGGGATGATTTTGGCTATGGATCCGCATGTCCAAAGCCTGGGGCATTCTGTGCAGGCGCTGGCCGAGATCCAGGTCAGGGTTGCCGTCTCACAGGCGACCATGTCCCAGAGCCACCTGGAAGTCGCAGCAGCGCTTCTGAGCGTGGCCCAGTCACAACAGGCCATGGCTGGGAACGTCAGCGGCATTGCCCAGGTGCTGGCCAATGTGAGGCAGACACAGAGGAGGTGGCCCAGTCCCAGAGGGAGATAGCGCAGTCACTGGCTGATGTGACACAGGCCCAAAAGGTGATGACATAGTCTTTTTTTTTTAAATAATTTTTATTGGAATTTTTTACAGAAAATATAAAAATATAACAAGTATAGCAACAAGCAGTAATATGCAACTAACAGCCCCATAACACCCACAATTCCCCCCAAACCGTAACATCACATGCATCACACTCCCCCCACCCCCCCCCAACAAGAGAACTTAACCATAAATTAAAATTAAATAAATCAAATTTAAATAAAATAAGCAAACATAATCAACGTCCACCCCCCCCCCCCCCCCCCCCCCGGGTTGCTGCTGCTACTGTCCCAGTACCCTATCGTTGAGCTAGAAAGTCGAGGAAAGGTTGCCACCGTTTAAAGAACCCTTGCACCAATCCTCTCAGGGCGAATTTAACCTTCTCAAGCTTAATGAAGCCCGCCATGTCATTGATCCAGGTCTCCACGCTTGGGGGCCTCGCGTCCTTCCACTGTAGCAAAATCCTTCGCCGGGCTACTAGGGACGCAAAGGCCAGCACACCGGCCTTTTTCGCCTCCTGCACTCCCGGCTCTACCCCAACCCCAAAGATCGCGAGTCCCCATCCTGGCTTGACCCTGGATCCCACCCCCTTCCAGAACTCCTCCAATGCCGGGCATGCCCAGAACATATGGGCATGGTTCGCTGGACTCCCCGAGCACCTGACACACCTATCTTCACCCCCAAAGAACCTACTCATCCTCGTCCCAGTCATGTGGGCCCTATGCAGCACCTTGAATTGAATGAGGCTAAGCCGCGCACACGAGGAGGAAGAATTTACCCTCTCCAGGGCATCAGCCCATGTCCCGTCTTCGATCTGTTCCCCCAGTTCCCCCTCCCACTTTGTTTTCAGCTCCTCTACTGAGGCCTCTTCCACCTCCTGCATAAGCTTGTAGATATCGGATATCTTCCCCTCCCCGACCCAGACCCCCCGAGAGCACCCTGTCACTCACCCCCCTCGCGGGGAGCGCAGTGAATCCCTCCACCTGCCGTCTAGCAAATGCCTTTACCTGCAGATATCTAAACATGTTTCCCGGCGGGAGCCCAAATTTCTCCTCCAACTCCCCCAGGCTCGCAAACCTTCCGTCGATAAACAGGTCCTTCAGCTGTCTAATGCCCGCTCTATACCACCCCTGAAATCCCCCATCCATGTTCCCCGTCGCCTTGTGCGAACGTCCAGCTCCTCCAAGCGGTCCAGCCACTTCTTATGAAGTGCCTCGTGAAACTCCACTTTCCCCACGAGGACCACGGACTCCTCCTCTCTTTCAACGGCCTGCTGCTGCAACTCCCGAATAGACTCCTCCTGGGCCGCCTGGGTCCCAAGCAGCTTGGTCGTAGTTGCATTCATGGAGTCCAGCAGCTCAGCCTTCAGCGCAGCAAAACAACGTAGGAGCGAGGCCTGTTGCTCCTGCGCCCACTTCCACCAGTCCTCGGGTGCTGCGCCGGCCGCCATTTTGTTTTTCTTCCCCTTTTTTTTGGGGAGTTACTGCAGCCTTTTTCACCATATAGTGTGGGGCAAGTTCTTCCAGGCACCTTCCCCCACCGGGATGCGTAGAAACAGCGCCGTTTGGGGTCCTCGAAACGGCCCAAAAGTCCCTAAATAGCGGGAGCTGCCGAACGTGCGGCTTAGCTCTGCATAGCCGCAACCGGAAGTCAGGTGATGACATAGTCAATGGGTGATGTGGTGCTACCATGGCCGGTGATGGTCTACTCCCTGTGCGAGCGTGCAGACCCTGGTCGAGACCAGTGTGGGCCTCCAGGACAGGGAGCACCAGGTGCCATGGGAGCCTCAGGGGATAGCTCCGCGTGCACCCTGTCCCATGGAGTAGCCCGGGCCATCGGGCACCCCGAGGGAGGAGGAGGTGATGGGGCCCGTGCCGGTGACTCCTGCAGGGGAGGTGCTGGAACACAGCAGCACCTCGGACTCCCCCGCCCCCCTCCTGTCCTTGGTGGATCTGGTGGGCAGTGGGCAGAACAGGGTGACACCACAGGTCGCCTCCACTCCTGCTGTACCATCTGGGGATCCACCTAGATCAACCATTAGGTCCGTAAGGCCAGGAAAGTAGACACCAGTTAAGTCAGCATGGGTGCAGGGTACAGTTTGGTTGTAGGGGCCAGGGCACAAACCTGTACATATTTGTTCACATTAAACACCTGTTACCACTGTTACAGTCTGCTTCGGTGCTCAGTCTGATGGGGGGCTGGTCTGGGCTGATCAGGGTGGGGGGGAAATGGGCGGATCCTGTTTGTGGCCCATGCTCCCCCCTCCTCCCCTCTACCATCCCCACCACCGCCACCCCAGGGATCCGTTGGGATCATGTGATGGAATGACCAGCTCGTATGCAAGGATCACCCAGATGGAAGTGGGAAGTGCTCCGTGGGCAGGAGTGAGATGTTGTTGCACGATGCGGAGCACCAGAGATCATCGCAGAGCGTGTTGTCATCATCCTCCATCCCATGGACCAAACCTGGTGTTACTGCCAACCCAGGGCCCACACCCTGTATTGCGACAGGTGTGGGGGTGGGGGGGGGGGGGGGGGGGGGTTGGGATGCGGTGCTGTGCCTGTCATAATATACATCTGTGTATATAATGGAGTG
This sequence comes from Scyliorhinus canicula, assembly GCF_902713615.1. NCBI lineage: Eukaryota > Metazoa > Chordata > Chondrichthyes > Carcharhiniformes > Scyliorhinidae > Scyliorhinus > Scyliorhinus canicula. The sequence goes on from NC_052149.1 coordinate 99,908,171, forward strand.
CAGACAGGCAGTGATTGACACACAGGATGACCAGTAAGCACACAGAGCAGAGCAGCCAATCACCAGACAGGACACGACCACTATAAAGCCAGAGGGCACCAGTTTTCCCGCTCTCTCGGGTTCCAGCCTCTGAGACAGTCAGAGTTTGTGAGCAACAGCCAGTGCAAACACCATGCGGTAGCTAGTACGTCTGGTCAGGCTAGTACTAGGTTTCCAGCCAAGTCAGCATAGTCTCAACCCACAGTTGAACATGTATAGTAGTTAAGATGTTAAATAAAATAGTGTTGCATCTTATCAAATGTTGGAAGTCTGTCTCTCGCTACACTGCATCAAGTGCAGTCCACGTCTACCCAGCCTGCCCAACACATCAGTGCCCCTGGCCAGCCCCCCCCCCCCCCCAGTCGGTGAACATGGAGGCGATCAGAGTGTCCTGTACATGTTGGCCCTGGCACACACGTCATGCATCATCCCATGCCTGCCTGAGCTCCATGTCCTGCCCCCCCCCCCCCCCTTCTTTCCTCGCCCTCCTCCGCACCTCCTCCTCGGACAAGGCCTGGCCTTCATCCTCCTCCTCCAGCGCATTGCTCCTCTGCTGTGTGATGTTGTGGAGGACGCAGCCGGCCACCACGATGCGGTCAACCCTCTCACCGTCATACTGGAGGGCCACTCCAGAACGGTCCACGGAACCTGAATCGAATCTTCAGGAGGCCGCGGTGCCGCTCAATCACACCCCTGGTCACTGCGCGGTCATCGTTGTAGCGAGACTCCGCCTCGGTATGTGGCCTCTGGATAGGTGTCATCAGCCACGACCGTAGCAGATAATACTTGTTACGAGGTAACCAACTCCTCAGCCAGTGGGGGGGGGGGGGGGGGGGGGGGGCGCGCGGGGGGGGCGCTGGGAGGGGGGGTGGATCCGGGGCATCCCATCAATGGCAGCGGACCTTGCTGCCCGGGCATCCTGGTGGGCTCGGTCCACATTGAAGTGGATGTATCGATCTTCCTGGGCATATAGGGGGCGGAATTCTCCGTTGCCAGATGGCAATATCATAATCGAGCTGTACGGCGCACGTCATTGGGGTGGCCGCAGGACATCACCTGAAGGCCCTCCCCCGGTGCCCACAGATCCCCCCCCCCCCCCGATGGGCCAATTCACGACGGCGTGGATCACTTGTGCTCTCAGTTTTTATAGAACTCGTGGGGCGGCTGCGGTTTGTGTATGGCGCCGCCACAATCGGGAGGGGGGGGGGACCGTGTCACTGGCCGGGTGGGGCTTCAGTGAAGACTGATGGGACTGGTGGGGGTTGTTCCGGAGGTGGCGAGGGGGGTTCCAGGGGCGCTCTATCTGGCTGGGCGGGTCCGGGCGCGGTCGGTGCCATATTGTACGGTCCGACCGCTGCAGGCCGTCGGCATGCGCATGCACGGCCACAGACCTGGCCATCTGCGGCTGGTTTTGGTGCTGGTGCCGGGAGCTTTATCCGGCGCCACTGCTAGCCCCTCACTGGTCCCAGAATCAGTGAGGGTTTGACGCCGAGTTTGGCATTGTAAAACGCCACAGTTCCCATGCCGGCGCCAGCACTTAGCTGCAAAATCCGAGAATCCAGCCCAGGGCCTCCGTGACTGCGCAGATGCATCAGTGCACTGAGGTCTGTGAGATTGCGGACAGATCCCCACTTGGCACCTGGAAGGACCCCGTTGCGTAAAGGTTTAGGGCAACCATCACCGTGACGGCCACCGTGACCTGGTGTCCTCCCCCATACCCCCGCGGTGCCAGGTATGCCATCATCTGGCAGATATGTCGGACTGTCTCTCTGCTCAGCTGGAGTATTCGATGGCATGCCCCCTGCCTTTTATCCCCCTCCCCCCATCTTCCTACCCCCCTTCTTTTTCTTCTGTTCACCCTCCCTCAAAGAACAACAAAGAACAAAGAAAAGTATAGCACAGGAACAGGCCCTTCGGCACTCCAAACCTGTGCCGACAATGCCGCCCGTCTAAACTAAAATCTTCTACACTTCTGCAGTCCGTATCCCTCTATTCCCATCCTATTCATGTATTTGTCAAGATGCCCCTTTAATGTCACTATCGTTTCTGCTTCCACCACCTCCTCCGGCAGCGAGTTCCAGGCACCCACTACCTTCTAGGTAAAAAACTTGCCTCGTACATCTCCTCTAAACCTTGCCCCTCGCACCTTAAACCTATGCCCCCTAGTAATTGACCCCTCTACCCTGGGGAAAAGCCTCTGACTATCCACTCTGTCTATGCCCCTCATAGTTTTGTAGACCTCTATCAGGTCACCCCTCAACCTCCGTCGTTCCAGTGAGAACAGACCGAGTTTATTCAACCGCTCCCCATAACTAATGCCCTCCATACCAGGCAACATCCTGGTAAATCTCTTCTGCACCCTCTCTAAAGCCTCCACATCCTTCTGGTAGTGTGGTGACCAGAATTGAACACTGTACTCCAAGTATGGAGGGGGAGAGGAGGCAGGGTAGAATTTTTGTTGCAAATGTTGTACATGGAGGCAGCTGGAACAAAGAAGGCAACGGCAGCCATCTTGGATGGTCCCCAAACAAAGGGAAACCCCGGAATGCAGGGAATATCCAAGAGGTAAGTATGGCTGATCCCACATGAGGGGGAGGACAAAAGCCCCCCAACAGATTAGTCACCTGGAATGTCAGGGGACACGATGGCTGGTGAAAAGATCCAGAATCTTTTTATAAAATTTAGAGTACCCAATTATATTTTTTTCCAATTAAGGGGCAATTTAGCGTGGCCAATTCACCTACCCTGCACATCTTTTGGGTTGTGGGGGTGAAACCCACGCAAACACGGGGGAGAATGTGCAAACTCCACATGGACAGTGACCCAGGGCCGGGATTCAAACCCGGGTCCTCAGGGCCGTAGGCAGCAATGCTAACTGCTGTGCCACCGTGCTGCCCTAAAGATCCAGAGTCTTGGCCCATTTGAAAAGCATGAGGGCTGACATAATCTTCCTCCAAGAGACACTTCTCCTTCGGGAGAAGGACAAACTGAGGGTAAGAAAAAACTGGATAGGACAGAACTACCAGGCAAGCTATGGGGTGAGGGCAAGGAGATGGCCATACTGTTTAATAAGATGACAACCTTTATGGCAGCCACTAAGGTGACAGACCCAGGGGGATGGGACATGGATCCACAAATGGAACCTGTCAAGTCTGATGGAGGAAAGAAAGAGAGACTCACAGATGTGGGGCTCACTCCCACTCTCAAGTTAAAGATCCGAAGTTGCAGTTTCTGGGGGAGAGCTACCTTTCATGTGACTGTTCGGCACATCGCCACCACCGGAAGTCCCACTTTGTATTAATTCCTGTTAAGAAATAGCCGATCGAGAAGGCTAGTGCGCAGTGAATCCTTTCAATCAGTTTAATCCTTAAAACATTCAGCGATTCCTGATGTCTTTGGGATTGATTTCTAAATCAACTTCCTGATGCAAATCAAGTGCCACATCTTCCCCAGGGAAGATGTCAGATAATTCGAAGTAAATAAAGGTAGTTCACCTGAGGAGGGCAACCTTTGCACAATATTTTACTGCTTTGCAAATGAGGAGAAAAGAATACTCAAAGTGTTTTCACTCCGCGATAGTCTGTCTCCTTTGGAGCCAACTTTAAGTATATTTTAATATTCAACTAAAAATATTCAACTAAAAATGGCCAGTATAATTCCCTTCCCTGGCCTCAATGTAATTAATGGCCTACTCAGTTGACAGGAGAAGCAGGAACCCATTCTTGGGTCTTTGCCCATGTTATTTTCTAACCAGTTCCAAGGACAACTGCGGAAAGCAGCCTGAGCTGGTTTGGCCTCTGGCTCCAACTTTCCCCATGGGGGACCTATCGCTTTCTGCTTGGCTGGGGCTAAACTGCACCCAAGGATTCCACGGCAGGAGGGTTCATTTTCAGCGCCGCCCTTTGGCGCAGATGGGGTTACCCTATCAACACTGGCAATACGAATGGCTCCATTTTGAAAGGGGCCAACTGCTGGGTGTCAAGATTGTTTCCTAATATGTGGCCTGTGATGTAAATAGGATCCCAATTACCGTTTTAGGCTGTACCAGGTCAGAGCTGATGCAGTGTGTGGGCGATGGAACCAAAGAATCCCCACAAAGTATGTGCCGAATGATTATTGTGCTCTGAAGGAGTTGGAGCTACCATTCTAGACCTGCACCATCCCAATTATAAACCCCACTCCCAGCTTTCTGTTTACTCTCCCCATTCACACCCTGTCTTAATAAGGCTTCTTTATAGATTATCAACTGTTTCCACCAGCCCCTCAGTGCGCACACTGAAACGGCTCGCACGCAGTTTGTACATGTGCACATTGTTTACTCTTTATGCTGAGGTTAGGCTGGGAGAATACAAAACAAAGCTGTTTTAATGCAAATAGCATCCGTGTCGAATTTAAATCTTTTGTGGAATTAATGAGAATCAACCCACAGAAATTTGCATGGTGTTCCTAAGCAGTCATAATCCCTTAACACATACTGAGCTTTGTGCACAATTCCTAAACACGCAACTTCACGTGTTCATAAATAACACAAGCTCCATGTGCTGTTCCTAAGCACAAGGGGCTTCACGTGTTCATAAGCACAAAGAGCTTAATATGTGCATGAGGGATTCATGTGAGGTTTATACGCGCATTAATGCTAGGAATGTCAGTCACTCAGGATCTTTTATACTTTATGTCACACACTTAACAATACAGCCTAGCAACCTGAAGGTCAGTTCGCAGCCTGCTTTCACTCTGCACCATAACAACCAGTGGCTTTGAATACTTTGGCACTTGGATTGGAACTGATACTGAACCATGTGCACTGACATTCACCTGGCTGAGTCTCAGGTGGAGGGAGAGCAACTGAATAGTTTACAGTTTGGCTACACAGATTCTTTGCACTGAATTTATATTGCTTGATTTGATTTGGAACAACACATACTCAGGTAAAGGTTTTCAGCAGGTACGGGACGGCGCAGTGGCACAGTGGTTAGCACTGCTGCCTCACAGCGCCAGGGACCCGAGTTCAATTCCGGCCCTGGGTGACTGTCTGTGTGGTTTGCACTTTCTCCCAGTGTCTGTGTAGGTTTCCTCCGGGTGCTCCGGTTTAGACCATAAGAGCACAAGAAATAGGAGCAGAATTAGGCCACATGGTCCGCTCCGCCATTCAATCATGGCTGATGTTTTTCTCATCTTCATTCTCCTGTTTTCCCCCCATAACCCCTGATCCCTTGATTATTAATCAAGAACCTATCTATTTCTGTCTTAAAGAGACAATGATTTGGCCTCCACAGCCTTCAGTGGCGGAGTTCCACAGATTCACCCAACCTGTGGCTTCCTCCCACAGTCCAAAGATGTGCGGGTGAGGTGGGTTGGCCAAGCTAAATTGCCCCTCAGTGTCCAGGGATGTGCAGGCTAGGTGGGTTACGGGGATAGGGCTGGGGAGTGGGTCTCGTTCTGGCGCTCTTTCAGAGGGTCAGCTTAGACTCAATGGGCCGAATTGCCTCCTTCTCCCACTGTAGGAATTCTATTCTATGGATCACAGGACTAGTAATCCAGACACCCTGCATACTGCTCCGGGGAACCGGGTTCAAATCCCACCATGCCAGATGGTAAATTCAATAAAAAAACCTGGAATTAGAAGTCTAGTGATGACCGTTAAACCATTGTCAATTGTAGTTTAAAAAAGCATCCGGTTCACTAATCTCCTTTAGGGAAGAAGATCGTTATCTAGTCTGGCTGACATGTGACTCCAGACCCACAGCAATGTGGTTGACGCTTAACTGCCAATTGGGGCAATTAGAGATGGGCAACCAATGCCAGCCTTGCTAGTGATGTTATCATCCCATGAAAGGAATTTTAAAAAGTGATATGGTTCTGACGAGAGGGAACTAACCTGAAAGGTTAGCTTTGTCTTTTCTCTCCTCAAATACTGCCCGAACTGCTGAACATTTTCCGTTTTTTTTTAACAAGCGGCGATTATCCGCCTGGGGTGAATTCAAACCCAGGTCCTCCCAGTTATATGGGTGAGAATTTGCCTCAGATTTAGATACAGTGTTTGGATTATTTATTTAAACTGGTTTTCTATGCATGAAGATGGCAGGCAAAGGGGTTAACCACTGCCTGTCACACTGCACGAAATTAGCCTGGCAACATAACGATCAAAAGGAATTTGAACATTTACCTAGGCTTCCCCGTCACCTTTTCTCTTTCCATTTGGTCATTAGACGTGAGGGACCCTGATACAGTCACATTGATTTCACACTCTCCACTGCCCTGAGTAGATGATGATGGGCCCGCTTGAACTGTTGCTGACCGTGTCAATATCGGGTGGAAAATACAAGTGAGAGATAGGCTGAGTTTACAAATTTCAGAGGGGAAGTGAAAAAGGAAATCAGAGGCAACAAGTGAGAGTATGAGAAGAGACAGGCAGCTAACACAAACGGGAATCCAGAAGTCTTCCATAACCATATAGATAGTAAAAGGGTATCCATAGGAGCAGTGGGGCCAGTCACTCAAAGATCTTTACACGGAGGCTGACAGCAGGGCTGAGAGACTAAATCAGTACTCTGTATCTGTCTTTACCAAGGAAGAAAATGTTGTCAAAGTCAGAGTGGAAGAGGAATAGTTGAGATACTCGATGATCTAAACATTTAGAAAGCGAATACGTTAGAAAGGCTGGCAGTACCTAAAGTCATCAGGACTAGGTCGGACACAGCTTTTTAAAATTAAGAATATTTTTATTTGGGACGGCACGGAGGCGCAGTGGTTAGCACTGCTGCCTCATTGGTTTGATCCCGACCCCGGGTCACTGTCCATGTGGGGTTTGCACATTCTCCCTATATTGCCCCTTAATTGGAAAAGAATAATTGGGTTCTCTACATTCATCAAAAAAAATATAACTATTCAGGAAATTTTCAATTATACAACCTACATAAAAGACAAATAGTTTTATACAATTTTTAAAAACCTTCCCCTCAACCCAGTCCCACATTTCCCTTATTAATCCAAGCCCCCCATTCCCCCTCTTCCCTCCCTCCCACCTATCCACCACTCTATTTTCTGATGACAACCAGATCCTTAAAGAAGGTAATAAACGGCACCTACCTCAAATAGAACCCCTCCTCCGACCCTCTGATGGCGGATTTGACTTTTTCCAAGTGCAAGGACTCGGACGGGTCCCCCGCCCATGCCTTTGCTTTGGGCCGAGCCAATGTCCTCCACCTGAGCAAAACCCGCCTCCGGGCTATCAGAGAAGTGAAGGCCAGGACATCAGCCTTAACCCCCTCCTGCAGCTCCGCCAAGTCCGTCACCCCAAAGATCTCCACCCATGGGCACGGCTCCACTTTAACCCCCAAAATCTCTGGCATAGTTTTGAAGAAGGAAGCCCGGAACTTGACCAACTTCAGGCAGGACCAAAACATACACGAGTGATTCACTGGCCCCCTTGAACAACGCTCGCACCTATCCTCCACCCCCGGAAAGAACCCGCACATGCGCACCCTGGTCATGTGCGCCCTCTTAACCACTTTAAACTGAATCAGACTCAGTCTTATGCACAAGGAGACAGAATTAACCCTGCGCAGAGCCTCCACACTCCCCCCACCTCAAAAGCTCAACACAATTCTTCCTCCCGTTTTCCCTTTACTTCTTCCAGCAAAGCTTTTCCATCAATTACCCATAAATAACTGATATCCTCCCTTCCCTTATCTCATCCAGGGAAGCTCGGTGGTGCAGTGGCTAGCATTGCTGCCTCACAGTGTGTAGTTTGCACATTCTCCCCGTGTTTCCGTGGGTTTTGTCCCCACAACGCAAAAGATGTGCAGGGTAGGTGGATTGACCACGCTAAATTGCCCCTTAATTGGAAAAAATGAATCGGGTAGTCTAAATTTATTTTTAAAAAACTCATCCAGGGACAGCACCTTGTCCATAAGGGAGGGGACTGGCACCGAGGAAATATAGAAAGTTCCTTCCGGACAATATTCCGTACTTGTAAATATCTAAACATATCCCCCCCCAGGAGCTGGACCTTCTCCACCAGCTCCTCCAGTCTAGTGAACCTACCCTCCACAAAGAAATCCCTAAACTTCTTGACTCTTCCCTCGCCCAGATCTTGTCACAAGAATCCTTCCCAGCCAGTGTGAATCTATGGTTCCTACAGATAGGCGCGATTAGTGACAAAGATCCCAGTATAAAGTGCTGTCCAAATTGGTTTCATATTCTCAGAGAAACTGTTACCACTGGGCTCGTAGAGTACTTAGCCAGCAAGAATACAAGAGGAGCAGTAACAAGTGCCCTCAAACTTGAACCTGGACAATAAGCCTCCTCCATTAGCCCCCAAACAGATCCCGAGTCCACAAACCACCCCGCACTTTCTCGATGTTTGTCATCCAGTAATAATCCATCAAATTTGGTAATGCCAAACCCACCGACTGTCTATCCCTCTGCAGTAATGCCCTCCGAACCTGGGGAGCCTTACCCACCCACACAAATGTCGAGATTATCTTGTTAATCCAACTGAAAAAAACGATTTAGACAGAAAGATTGGAAGACATTGAAACACAAACCAGAACCGAAGCCCAACTGTCCCAGAACCTCATCAAAGTACCTCCACTCCACACAGTTGAAAGCTTTCTCCGTGTTCATGGAGATGATTACCTCTGGCTCGACCCCCAATGAGAGCGACAGAACCACATTCAGATGTCTCCTAATATTGGCCGACAATTGCCAGCCCTTGAAAAATTCCATCTGATCCTTGGAAACTATCCGCAGCAGGTAACCTTTGAAATGAGTTGCCAACACCTTCGGCAACAGCTTTGGATCAGTATTCAACTGGGTGGAGTGGGGTACCTTTTTGAGGTACAGGGACAGATGGCTTCAGTTCTAAGTTCAGGGAAATGGGCTGATATAACTCGCACTCCAAGGGATCTTAATCCTCCTTCAGGATTAAGGAATTAGATGTCTGTGCCAGTGTGGCCAGCAACACCCCCCAGGACAGAGAATCATTAAAATGTCCAACAGGTGTGACCCCAACTCTGTTGCAAATATTTTATAAAATTCCACAGGGAATCCTTCGGGGCCCGGTGCCTTCCCTGACTGCATAGACCAGGTACATTTCATAATTTCCTCCAGTGGTGGAGTCTCCAGCTCCTGCCTTCTTTCCCTCTCAATCGCATGGAATACCAACTCATCCAGAAACTGTACTTTGTTGAGTCTTCCTCCGGAGGTTCTGACCTGTATAGCCCCTGGTAAAAGGTCTCAAGCACCCCATTGACCTTTCCCAGATCGGAATCCAACCATCCCCCCAAGTCCTTAACCTGCACGAGAAGCCCTCTGCCGCCTCAGCTGGTCAGCCAACAAACAACTGACCTTCCTCCCATACTCGTGAAACATTCCTCTCGCACGACAAAGCTGTCTAACCGCTTTCCCCGTCAAAACTAACTCAAACTCCATCTGGGGCCTCTACCTCTCCGCTAACAGCTCTGTTGCTGGGCAGCAGAGTATTGACGGCCCACTGCAAGGATTGACTCCACCAACCTTTGCCTCTCTGCCCTACCAGACTTTTCTCTGTAAGATTTAATCGAAATTAACTCCACCCAATGACCACCTTTAATGCCTCCCAGAATGTGGAGGTGAGACTTCCTCCTTCTTCTTAAACTCCACATAGCTCCCTATAGTGGAAGGTATCTTCTCTCACACCCCCCCCCCCCCCCCCCCTTGTCTGCGAGCAACACCGTATATCCAACCTCCATGGGGCTCGCTGACGCAGCCCTCCTCCAAACACAAATCCACATAATGCGCAGCATGGTCAGATAAGACTGCGCAGGAACTGTAAGGAAAGCGGAGGCTGGGGCACCAGGGGAGGCCGCATCGCTCACAGCAGAAGAAATGACCAAGGTGATGGCTGTGGAACTTGTGAAACAGTTCACAAAACACATGGAAGCGATGAAGAAGGAGATGGGGGCGGTGTTGAAAGTGCTGGTGGACGAGGCGATTGCCCCGGTGAGGGCGGCAGTATCAAGCGCAATGGCGGAGGTGTGGGAGCAAGGTGAGACACTAAAGGAAGTGGAAGAGGCATTATCGCAGCACAGTGATCAACTCATCTCGATGGGGAAGGAGTTGTGGAAGGTGATAGAGACCAACAAGGGTCTGCGAGCCAAAATGGAAGACCTGGAAAACAGATCCAGGCGACAGAATGTGAGGATCGTGGGTCTGCCCGAAGGGGTGGAAGGCCCGAGGCCAACGGAATATTTTGCCACGATGTTGGCGAAGCTATTGGGGGAGGGAGACGATCCCTCCCGATATGAACTGGATCGGGCTCATTGGTCGTGGAGGCCTATACCAAAGGCAAGTGAGCCGCCAAGAGTAGTAACTGTGTTTCCGTAGGTATAGCGTGAAGGAGAAGGTCCTGTGCTGGCAAAGCAGAAGCAGGTGGTGCAGTGAGCTGGAGCTGGTATATGCATATACCAGGACTTTACGGTGGAGCTGGCGAGGAGGCGGGCTGCCTTCAGCCGGGTGAAGAAGGCACTGTACATCAGTAAGGTGCGATGCGGCATAGTATGCACAGCTAAGGTGAGGGTGACTTACGAATCCAAGGACTTTTATTTTGGGACGGCGGAAGCAGCGGAGGAGTTTGCGAAGGCAGAACGACTGTGGCAGAATTGAGAAATGGTTGTGTACCGATGTAGCCTCATGTAACTTTACTTTTTCACTGCGTGTTGGTGTATGTACTAAATGAGTTGACGCTGTATATATTTGGACAAGGGAAGAGATGGGTCTTTCATTTGCAATGATGGTTCTTTAGGGTTTGGGTGTGTATGGGTGTGTGTGCAATGGGCAGCCTGGTAGCATTGTGGATAGCACAATTGCTTCACAGCTCCAGGGCCCCAGGTTAGATTCCGGCTTGGGTCACTGTCTGTGCGGAGTCTGCACATCCTCTCCTTGTGTGCGTGGGTTTCCTCCGGGTGCTCCGGTTTCCTCCCACAGTCCAAAGATGTGCAGGTTAGGTGGATTGGCCATGATAAATTGCCCTTAGTGTCCAAAATTGCCCTTAGTGTTGGGTGGGGCTACTGGGTTATGGGGATAGGGTGGAGGTGTTGACATTGGGTAGGGTGCTCTTTCCAAGAGCCGGTGCAGACTTGATGGGCCGAATGGCTTCCTTCTGCACTGTAAATTCTATGAAAGTATGCGGGGGTTGTGTGCTAATGGGGATTTCTTGGTTTTCCTGGGACCAGGCAAGGGAGAAGGAGACCCAATTGGGGGCCACCACGCTGGCCGGTTTAAGCCAGCCAGTAAACGGGAGTGGGGTGGGGGAGGGGCTGCGGCCATCAGAGCCTGGTAGAACAGGTTTTGGTGAGTCTAAGCGGGGTGAAAAGTTGGGGGAAGGAACCGAGGTTGGCGGTGGAGTTTACAAGGGGAAGTGAAGGGGAGGAGTCTGGGAGGGGGTGTGGGGATGGTCTACAATTCATGGGTGTCATTCACGGTACTCTTTCGGGGATTGGATGGCATTGAATATTGGGGGGGGGGGTAGGTTGGAGGGGTGGACCGTATATGTCAATGGTGACCATCGGCGATTACCGATTCCTTTTCCTTTTTTCCTTTTTTTTTCACCTTGGGAGGGTTTGATTTATTTGATGCTTATATTGTCAGGTGGGCCGTTGATTGGGGGATGGTTGGAAGAAGGGATCGTTGTTGTTAATAAGGGGATTGACATTGTATTCGTTGCCGTTTACTGTTTGTTGTGGTGTAAATTCTGAAGAAAATGGAGAATAAAAATATTTATTAAAAAAAAAATCTCCATCGATGATCAGCTGATGTGAGTCCAGGTCGGGAAACCAACACCCTCTAGATCTGTATCCTCCCAGTGCGGCACGTATACATTCACCAAGACCACCTAGGCTCCAGCCAACACCCGACCCACTATCACATATCTCCCCCTGAATCCACCATTATTTACCCACCGAGAAAGATACCCTCCTATTAATTAGCACCACAGTCCCCCTCGTCCTCGCGTCATAGTTCAAATGAAACACCTACCCCACCCACACCTTCCTCACCCTCGTCTGATCCCAAACTCTCAGATGTGTTTCCTGCTAGAAAAATACAAACCTTCAAACTTTTTAGAACATAGAACATACAGTGTAGAAGGAGGCCATTCGGTCCATTGAGTCTGCACTGACCCACTTAAGCCCTCACTTCCACCCCATCCCGGTAACCCAATAACCTCATCTCACCTTTTTGGACACTAAGGACAATTTAGCATGGCCAATCCACCTAACCCGCACATCTTTGGACACTGGGAGGAAACCGGAGCATGCGGAGGAAACCCACACAGACACGGGGAGAACGTGCAGACTCCGCACAGACAGTGACCCAGCGGGCTATCAAACCTGGGACCCTGGCGCTGTGAAGCCACAGTGCTAGCTACTTGTGCTATCATGCTGTCCACGGTGGGCAAACGTCTGAGATCTTTTACTGGCCCATTTAACTCCCTTATATTTCATGTAACCAGCCTGATTCCCCCATCCTGATCAGCCATATCCCACCCACAATGAGGGCGGACAGGCCTCACCTCACCTGAGCACCAGGCCCACCCATAATAGATGCTGTCACCCCCCTTGAACCAGTATTCCAACAAAGAAACTAAAATCATCACCAGTCTGCCCCTCCCGGCACAGTCCCCAATCCCTCCCTTTTCTCTCTTCCTGCTCCCACCCCCTGAGCACCAAACAAACCCTGCCCCATCAGCCCCACCCCTCCCCTTCCCAACAAAGAAACCAAACCAACCTAGGCTCGTTACCTTAAGGAACAAAGGAAACAAACTTTGCTCCCCACCCCCTCCACCCTCCCCGCCACCCCAGGTAACCAGCCATGGCTCTCCCCCCCCCCCCCCCCCCCCCCCCCCCCCCACTTTGCTCCCATTCACTAGAATCTCTGCCAGCAGGCTGACCCTGGGGAAAAATACAAGTTACCATTCAATAAATCCACAAATAGCCCCCTTACCTGAACCCAAGTTTAATATTGAACATTATGCAAACGCATCCCCACACCCACTCCCTTGCCCCTCCCAACATCTCCAACCATTCCCAACAGTGCTATGAAAAGGCAAAAAAAAACCAGAGTACAAGATTTAAGACATAACAGAAACATGGAAAATACAATGAGCAAGAAAAATAAATTAAAAACACCACTCAGGAGAAACTAACTCATTCATTCAAACTTCCCCAAGTCCATGTTTCTTTGCAAAGTCATTCACTTCCTCCGGGGTATCGAAACACTGGGCCCTGTCTCCAAATAAGACCCACAGGTGAGCCGGTTACACCACTCCAAACCTCACTTTGCTCTTACAAAGAGACGCCTTGGCCTTATTGAACCCCCCCCCCTCGCCTTTTCGGCAGTTTTGTCCCATCGCCCAGGTAAATTCTGACAGTGTGCACTCCCATCAACATTCTTGAGTTTCCTTCGCCCACCTCACGAAGTTTTCTTTGTCCAAATGCCTGTGGAGTCAGACTATGATCGCCCGTGATGGCTCCCCAGATCCGGGCTTCTGTCGCAAAGCCCAATGGGCCTGTTCCACTTCAGGAGGGTTTGGAAAGATCCCCTTCCCTATCAGCTTCCCAAACATCCTCATCACATTCCGTGGCATTCGCACCTCCTATACCCTCCGGCAGCCTAACGACCCTCAAATTTTGACTTCTGGAACGATTCTGCAGGTTTTCAACATTGGGCTTCAATGTCTTTTGCCCCTCCACCAACATCACCACCTCTGCCTCCAAAGAGACAATCTGATCATCTTGATCCGTGACTACCTCCTCCACCTTCCGGATGGTTGAGCCCTGTACCTCCAACCGCCGTTCCACCCTGTCCAGAGCTGCCCGAATGGGCTCAGTCATCTTTGTCAGATCATCCATGACCGCCTGCCTCTGCTTCCTAATCTCCTCCGCCAGAAATTCCACCAGCCTCTCAGCTGTTTGCTCCCCTCCTGCAACACAAGGGCCTCCCGAGTTAGACGAGGACCACTTACTTGACTTATTCCTCATATTGTTACCTCCAGACATCCCATGCCAGAGGTGCACTCCAAACTCTCCAACTGCACGATGTTTTTTACCTGAACAGCACCAGTTTAATGGGCAAAAAAGGGCCAAAAACAAAATCTCTAAGCAGGAGTCACCTTATGTGGGACTGCTCACTTGATGACCGCCACCGGAATTCTCCAGTTATCTGATGATTCTGATGATACTGATGTAAGGGTGTAAATTGCTGGGATGCAGGCTCATAATTTTCCAATCCTCCTTGGATACAGAGTGGTGCTTGAGGACTAAGAATTGCAAGTGTTACACCCTTGTCCAGGAAACCCAACAAATATAGGCCAGTCAGCTTAACTGCTGAGGCGGAAGAGCTTTTAGAACTGAAAATTCAGGAAAATGTGGATTAATTATGGAAAATCTGCTTGGATTTATTAAAAGCTTATTATGTTGGAACGACTTGATTGAATTTTTTGGTGAGGTGACAGAAATGATTGATGAGGATAATGTGGTTTCTTGTTGTGTATAAGGACTTTCAAAAGGCATTTGATAAAGTGCCACAAAATGGACTTGCCAACAAAGTTGAAGAGCAATAAAGGGAAAAGGCATCATGGATATGAAGCTGGCTGAGTGACAGGAAACGGAGAGCAGTGGTGAAGAGTTGTTCTTTGTACTGGAGGAAGGTATATAGCGGGGTACCAGAGATCATGTTGAGACTACTGCTTTCCTTGATCTATATTAATGACCTATACTTGGGTGTACAGGGCACATTTGTGTACATGGGCAGCACAGTATCACAGTGGGTAGTACTGTTGCTTCACAGCTCCAGGATCCTAGGTTCGTTTCCCGGCTTGGGTCACTGTCTGTGTGGAGTCTGCACGTTCTCCCCGTGTCTGCGTGGGTTTCCTCCGGGTGCTCCGGTTTCCTCCCACAAGTCCCGAAAGACGTGCTGTCAGGTAATTTGGATATTCTGAATTCCCCCTCTGTTTACCAGAACAGACGTCGGAATGTGGTGACTAGAGGCTTTTCACAGTAACCTTATTGCAGTGTTAATGTAAGCCTACTTGTAACAATAATGAATATTATTATTAAACATTTTCAGAATTAGCACGTGATGCAAAACCTGGAAGTATTATGGAGGATAGCATGCAAACATATTGGTGGAATGAGTGGACATGGGACAGAAACATTTCATGTAAAGAACTGTGAAGTGGTACATTTTGGTTGGAAGAACGAGCACAGGCAGTATAAAATATAGCACACAATTCCAAAGAGATTGCAACATGGTGGGCACAATTGTTGAAGGTGCCAAGCACACTGAGAAAGTGGTTAAAATGCCTATTGGATCCTGGCTTTGTAATCAGAGGCGTTGTGTACAAAGCAAGAAAGTGAACCGTTATAAAACTCTGGTTTGGCCTCAACTGGAGTAGTGCCTAATTCCTGGGACAAAACTTTAGGCTGGATGTGAAAGCTTCCGAAAGGGTGCAGAGAACATTTACTAGAAAGATTCTAGGGCTGAAGGAGTTCTGTTATGAGGATAGATTGGAGAAACTGGGGTTATTCTCCATAGAGAAGAGGAAATTGAGTGAAAATTTGATAGAAATGTTCAAAACCATGAAGGATCTGGACTGGGTCGACAGAGAGAAACTATTCCCAATGGCAGAAGGGTCAAGAACAGAGGACACCAATTGACAAAATAACTAAGAACGGTATGAGGAGAAACGGATTTAGGCAGCGAATGATTGGAACCTGGAATGTACTGCCTGGAAGAGTGCTGGAAGCAAATTCAATTGTGGCTTTCAAAAGGGCACCAAAAGAGAAAGGATTTGCCAGACTGCAGGGCAGGGCAGAGAGGTCAGACTCGCTGAGTTCCTCTTACAGAGAGTTAGCACAGACACAGCAGACCAAATGCCCCCCTTCTGAGCTGTAACCACAATTCTTGGGAGATGGCGCCTCCAGAGTGTTGTTAGGTAGGCAATTCAACGTGCAAATAACACTAGACAAACGTTACTTCAGCAGTGAGACAGCAACGTGGTGAAATGATGTCCACTTGGACTATCCTGGTTTGTTCCAAAGGCAGGATGCTGTAAAACAAAATTATTGTCTGTACTGTAAATGTGCCAGCAATTAGCCTCTTATAATGCCATTGCTTTGTCTGCTATTTTAATGGAAGAATTTAAACCATTTAAACCAATATTACATGAATAGACTGTACTGGTATGCTAACATCACACGCACCAATTTGGACTCCTTGTCTTACTGTATCTTGTTTAGATTTATACGATCCTGTGTAACACTGATTTAGGCAAAGCGAGACATATAGGTTGAAGAAGCGGACAAAAGTTTTGCAGATGGAGGATAATGTGGGAAAATGGGAGGTTGTCCAGTTTTGCAGGAAAAACAGAAAGCAGGAATATTATTGAAGTGGCGAGAGATAGCGGAGTGTTGTGGTACAGAGAGAAGTGGGTGTCCTTGTACACCAATCACAAGAAGTTAACATGCTGGCACAACAAGTAATCAGAAAGGCAAATGGAATTTTGATCTCTGTTGCGAAGTGGATGAGTATAAAGGGAGGGAAGTCTTACTTACAACTCTATAGAGCATTGGTGAGACTGCATCTGGAATACAGTGCCCAGTCTTGGTCACCTTATTTAAGGAAGGATATCATTACGTTGGAAGTAGTCAGAGAAGGTTCACGAGGCTGATTCCTGTGATGCAAAAGTGTCTTACGAGGAAATATTGAGTAGGTTGGGCTTATAGTCACTGGAGTTTAGAAGAATGAGAGGAGAGTTTATTGAAACAGGATTCTGTAGGGGCTTGACAGGTTAGATGCTCAGAAGATGCCTCCCTTATGGTGGAATCTGGAGCTCGCGGGTACAGTTTGGGGTCTCCCATTTACGACTGAGATGAGGAGGAATTTATTCTCTCAGAGGGTCATTTATCTTTGGAATTCTCTCTCACAGAGAGCGATGGAAGCTGGGTCATTGAAGGCCAAATTAGACAGATTTTTGATTGACAAGGGAGCCCAGAGTTATTGGGTACAGGTGGAAAATGGAGGTAAGGTCACAACAGATCAGCCACAATCTTATCGAATGGCAGAGCAGGCTCGGTGGGCCAAAGACCTGCACACAATTAATCTATGCATTTTCATAAAGACCATCCTGCACCTTATTGTTGGCTATGAGTTCTGTTCCAGGTTTTATTGAATGTACGTAAAGGGATTTAAAATATAAAGAAATCACTTTCATCTTGCATTGCTGTATTCTCCCCAGTTAAGAGGGCATGTAAATCTCACACCTTGATCACACCATTGTCACAATCAAGCAGTCGTGTAATCTTTATCTCAGGCTTTGAAATTCTCAGAACTAGCTGACTGGAGCTTGTTTCAGCCTCACCCTGACCGCCCCCCCCCCCCCCCCCCCCCCCCCCCCCCCCCCCCCAGGGTACATGTCTATATTTTAGTTTATGAACGATGGAACATTTTTTCTAAGAAATTCTCAAGGGTTATTTTGGATTACTGTTTATGTGAGGACTATTTTAAAAACGAACAGTACTTTCTGCAATGAAGCAAGATAATGAAAGAAACTGTTATTTGGCTGAATTCTTTTTAAACATGTTTTTGAAATTGCAGACTTCATGCAGTCAGCAGACAGTGTGGACTCAAAATATCTCACTTTCTTTCATTCGATGATATTTTACAATGAACAATTTATTCTATTTTCCCATTACCAAGCGTATCGCCTTCCCAGTACTTTTCGTAAGTGAGCTCAATGTACTGACACATGTCACAGCTTCTGACAATCCATTCCAGCTGCCGATTCTTCTATTAATAAGATAACATTTACCGTGTTAACCTTGGCCATTCGCATCTCTGAACCTGTGCCCTCTTATCCTGCAGTTTTGGCATTTTAGAAAGTATTGTTTCTGACTTACTTTCTCAATCCAGTTAAATCCCTTATATCATTTCATAAGGTCCCCAAGGCCACCCCTTTTCAAGACTGAAGAGGACAGCTTACCAAGTCTTTTCTCATAGCTCATTTGTTACCAATCTTTCCTGTTTTTGTCTGTATTTTCTCAGGGACCTGATTGACCTTTTAAGTTGCAGGACTGAGAACTGTACTATTATTCCAGGTATTTCCTGCCTTGTGTAGATTCAACCTGGCTTCATGAGATTTAAACTCGACTGATTTTACAATATAATCCACCGTCCTGTTAACATTGTTATCTAACACCTGACTGATATGGCATATCAAAAAGACTCTTGCGTTTTCTTTAAATCTTTCCTCTTGAAAATCCTGACTATGCAGGAGCTACATTGGTCAGATGGGGTCTTGGTTCAATGCCTCAATCACTCCCACAGTGCAGCACTCCCTCAATACTGCATTGAAATGTCAGCCTTGAATATTGTTAAGATCCAGAGGTGAAAGATGTAGCTGTAAATCTGACTGGTTTGGAAAGTAGAAAATACAATGTTGCTGCAGTGGCGATTTTCCTGCAGTTGGGCCTGTAACATTATTGGAGGAAGAATCATTTACTCCGTATGACAAATGTAGGGAAATGGTACCAATAATGCCGATCGCCTTAAAATAAGCAAAATACTGCGGATGCTGGAATCTGAAGCAAGAACAGAAGAAAACCTCAGCAAGCTTTTAGGAGAAAAACAGAGTTAACATTTCAAATCCTTCGTCAAGGGAGGGAGAATGTGTTAGCGCTGAGGACCTGTGTTTGAATCCCGGCCCAGGGTCACTGTCTGTGTGGAGTTTGCACATTCTCCCTATGTTTGACCCCCTCAACCCAAAGATGTGCAGGTTAGGTGGATTGGCCACGCTAAATTGCCCCTTAATTGGAGAAAAAATAATTGGGTGCTCTAAATTTTTTTTTAAAATGTTTGCGGACTGAGCGAAGGTGTTCTGCAAAGCAGTCACCCAGTCTGTGTTTAGTCTCCCCAGTGTAAAACAGACAGCATTGGGAACAGCGAATACAACAAATTGAAGGACGTGCACGTGAAATGCTGTGTAACGCGAAAGGAGTGTTTGAGACCTTGAATAGTGAGGAGGGAGGAGATAAAGGGGCAACTGTTGCACCTTCAGCGATTGGAAAGTGCTGTGGGAAGGGAATTGGGTGTGATGGAGGAGTGGACCAGAGTGTCACCCTGTGGAATGCTGACAGGGGAGGGGGTGAGGTAGCATCATGCTGGAGTGCGCGGAAATGGCAGGAATGTTGATAGCTGAATTGGTTCAGGTACGGCGCCGGTTTTCATTGTCGTAGAAGTCCACGAATCCTGCCCCGGTGTCATCACTTGGTCTCAGGAACAGAGAATTTCGCCAATCATCTCTGCATTTATAGTTCACGCTATATCACGCAACCACAACTCTGTTTTTTTTACTGGTTTTTTTACTGTGTAGATCTTGCTGGTCCAAGCAATGGTGATGGCACAGACACCGATGGGAGCCATGAACCCAAGACTCAGGACACCCCGAGCTCGAGTCCGGGGATGACACAGATTTCTCGTCACAGCTGTGCCCCCCCCCCCCCCAGCATATCGGGTGGGCAGCGGGCAGCACCACATCACTTGGGACACTCAAGCAGCAGCCGGGACCATCCAGACCCAGTTGCCCCAGAAGACACCCGCCAACGGGGACCCAGGGAATCACAGCAGGCAACTTCCACTCCTGATGTACCGTCTGGGGATCCACCTAGACTTGGCGTTAAGGCCCGTAAGGCCAGAAATTTAGACCCCAGTTAAGTTGGCACGGGTGCAGGGCACAGTTTAGTTATAGGGGCTAGGTCACGTATCTGTACATATGTCTTCACATTAAACAGCTGTGCACAATGTTACAATCTGCCTCGGTGTTCTGTCAGGTGGGTAAGAGGGGTGGCTGGTCTTGGCTGGCTACAGAGGGGGTGTGGGGGGGGAATGGGCGGGTGTTATGGGTGGGGTTGTTGACTCAGGGATTGCAGTTCAGCCAGTGCTCACCACTCCGGTGAGCCTGGAGCCAATCAGAGTGTCCTGTGCGCGTTCGCTCGGGCGCACTCATCGTGCGGCCTCCCGTTCCTTCCTGGGCCTCATGTCCTGCCCATCCTCGCCATCCCTGCATCCTCCATAGATGAGGACTGGTGTTCATCCGCCTCCTCCAGCACGTCGCCCCTCTGCTGCATGATGCTGTGGAGGAAGCAGCAGGCCGCCACGATGTGGGCGTGCCTCCCAACGTCATATTGCAGGGACCAGTCAAGGCACCTGAAATGCTCGATCACGCTCCAAGTCGCTGCATTGGCATCATTGTAGCGGGTCTCCACATAAGTCTGTGGTCTCTGGATAGGCATCATCAGCCACGACCGCAGCAAATAATCCCTATTGTCCAGGAGCCAACCCCCCCAGATAAGGGATGCGCCTCAAAGAGGCCGGGATTCATTGAGTATGCCACCCACCATCACACCACACTTGTGCCCCCAGTCCTCACCCAGCCCGCCTTACCTTTCCCCTGCCACCCCAACCTAAACCCATTCCAACGCCCTGTTCCTCCCAGGGTCTGATTACATTACTCCAGGGTAATGGGCCTGTGCCGGCATTGTCAGCGGGTCTGTGTCAAAGGCAGCAGGGTGATGATAACTGTGAGCTGAGCTCTAGTGCTCCTCAATCTATGCCATAGTCTGACTCCTATCTGTCTGCTAAGTGCATGCATGTGGTATGCCTTGGGTAGGGGTGGGAGGCAAATCCAGGACCACCATTCTCGGGGCTAGGGTAGGGGTTTGGAGGTTGACCCGAATTGCGGAATAACGTGCCAGGGCTTCATATGTCTGGGTTACAACGTATTTTATTGTTGTAATATTGTGACCCCAACTGCCCCTAGTCCCTGGTGGTGCCATCCCCTTCCCTACCCCTCCCACCCACCCCCTTCTCCGCACCCTTCCCCCACTCCACCCTCTCAGTGATCCTTCATCTGCTTAGCACTTTGTGCTCTATTGCTACGTCTAGATGTGTCCCCAGAAAGCACATCAGCGGTGGAGGCAGCCTGTTGCTTACCATGTTCGGTGGCCTTTGATGCCCCTGGCGTCATCCTCTGCAGGGTTTGGGGCCAGAGGGTCCAGACCCACTTGGTGGCGGCACATGCTTTGCTGTGCCACCATGTTCTGGACTCTAACTCCAAGACGCGCTGTTGTTGGGTGGCGGGGGGACTCCGGGGAGCTGGCAGCTGTTGCCACCCCGTAGAGAGGCCTCATCTTGCTTGTAGGGCCCTGGGAGGTCTCCTTGGGATGGAGAGGCAGCTCCGGATGCTCCTGCATCACCTGGCTCTGCCAGCCCTGGCAGCTCCCCATTGTCTGCACCATCATGTTGATGCCCCTCTGTGATGCCCCTCCTTGAGCAGGCAATGGGCAGCACGGTAGCATAGTGGTCAGCATAGTTGCTTCACAGCTCCAGAGTCCCAGGTTTGATTCTCGACTTGGGTCACTGTCTGTGCGGAGTCTGCACGTTCTCCCCGTGTCTTCGGGTGCTCCGCTTTCCTCCCACAGTCCAAAGATGTGCAGGTTAGGTGGATTGGCCATGCTAAATTGCCCGTAGTGTCCAAAAAGGTTAAGTGGAGGTTACTGGGTTACGAGGATAGGGTAGAGATGTGGGCTTGAGTAGGGTGCTCTTTGTAAGGGCCGGTGCAGACTCAATGGGCTGAATGGCCTCCTTCTGCACTGTAAATTCTATGAGACAGTGCCTCGCCAATGTCCACCTGCACCTGGGACATAGCCCTCAGTGACAGGGACATGCTCTCAGCAACGCCCACCTGAGACTAGGACATTCTGCACAGCGACCCAGCAAGGTCCACTTGAGACTGGGACACGGCCCCCAGCGACTGGGACAAGGCTAAATCGCAGGCTTTGAAAGCAGACCAAGCAGGCCAGCAGCACGGTTCGATTCCCGTAACAGCCTCCCCGAACAGGCGCCAGAATGTGGCGACGAGGGGCTTTTCACAGTAACTTCATTTGAAGCCTACTTGTGACAATAAGCGATTTTCATTTCATTTTCATTTCATGACTCGTAAAGGTCCACCTGAGACAGGGACATGTTTCTGAGGCGCTAGCTATGACCGCCACTGACCGAGGAAAACCTGGACATCTCCAATCATGTGCTGATGTCATGCTCCAGGTGCTCCACTGTGGTCTCCACCCTAGCAGTGTTGTCCTCGATGCCACTCATTGCTGCCGCCATCTCCTGCACCCGCAGCATTTAGAACTCCTCCAATTGGCTACTGACCTGCTGGAGTGTCGCTGACATCCCCCTCTGAATCTCTCGGCCATGACCTATCAACTCCGGGTAAAGCTGGTCCAGAGACTCAGCATCAGACTGGGACTCAGCTGGGTCCTGGGAGGCGGCTGACATCTGACTGCTGACTTGCCTGTAAATTCCCGCCTCCATCTGATGTGCATCAGCAACTGTAAGGTGCTCCCCAGATTGTGCCCCAGAAGCCTGTCCACTATGGTCCACTGAGGTGTGTGTCTCTGCGCTGGTGGAGGGTGGGGATGATAGCTGTGACGTGATTACGGTGGCATCCTCGGAGCTCACCTCCCAGGTGTTCGAATGGGAGGCAGTGGGGGGAACCATCCCGAATGAGCTGGCACCATTGGATGGTTGAGATCCTGTGGGAAAATGAACATGTGGTCAGTGGGAGGGAAGGATAATTATTTATGGTATGAACAACACACGTCTGATGGGTCATCTGGGTGGGGGCTGGTAGATACTCACCTCTGCAGCATAGGCCGATCTCGGCAACCTCCAGGGCTCGTTCCTCGTAGGGGGTGAGGACTCTTATGGCCAGCACCCTGTCGCCCGCCTGGGGACTCTCCTTTCTGTTGTGGGCCGACCTCTCCTGCAAGGACACAGAGAGGGCATCGTGAGCAGTATGCTTTATGCATCGCAGGAGGGTGGGGCAATGAGGGTGGACAGGCATGGGCACCACTGCTGGGCATGGGTGGGTATGGTGCCTGGCAGGGCAGTGCCAGGCACATGGTCATTGGGAGGGGGGTTGACAGGTGTGGCCCGTGTTAGGGGGCCGATGCCAACTCACCCGAGCAGCCCAGTGGAGGTCGTTTAGCCTCTTGAGGCACTGGGTGGCGGTCCTCCTGGTCACACTCGAGCTGACGGCCGCTGCCACATCCTTCCAGGCAGCACTGGCTATCCTGTAGCTAACCCTCTGAGCCCATCGGGGAAGGCAGGGTATCCAGTCTGGGTTTCACCAAGTTCATCAGTCTGGCCTGGTCGGCATCTCCGAATCTTGGAGTTGGTCTACGCAGCAGTATGTCTGCATGGTGTATGCCCTGTTTGGAGTCCATCACACAAACCCGCCTTCCATCTATTGACTCTGTCTACACCTCCCAATGCCTTGGGAAAGTGGGCAGCAAAATCAAAGACCCCCTCCCTCTCGGGTTAGTCTCTCTTCCAACCTCTTCCATCGGGCAGGAGATACTAAAGTTTGAGAACGCGCACTAACAGATTCAAACAGATTCTGGGCGGCACGATAGCACAGTGGGTAGCACTGATGCTTCAGAGCGCCAGGGTCCCAGATTTGATTCCCTGCTTGGTCACCGTCTGTGTGGAGTCTGCACATTCTCCCCGTGTCAGCGTGGGTTTCCTCCGGGTGCTCCGGTTTGCTCCCACAAGCCCAAAGGACGTGTTGTTAGATAATTTGGACCCTCTGAATTCTCCCTCTGTGTACCCGAACAGGTGCCGGAACATGGCGACTAGGGGCTTTTCACGGTAACTTCATTGCAGTGTTAATGTAAGCCTACTTGTGACAATAAAGATTATTATTATTATTAAAAACAGCTTCTTCCCCACTGCTACCAGACTCTTGAATGACCCTCTTATGGACTGAACTGGTTTCTCCATGCATGTTCTCTACTGAATAGTACTGCATTCCGTATGCTTCACCCAATGTCTATGTCTATGTATTTACATTGTGCACTTATTGTATGTCCTATGTTTTATCATGTATAGAATGATCTACCTGGATTGTAAGCAGAAATGGGCCGAATGGCCTCCTTCTGCACTGTCGTGATTCTATTTTATTCTATGAACAATACTTTTCACTGCCCCTCGGTACACATGACATTAAATCTAAATCTAAATATGCGGAATCGGTTTAAGTGCTGCTCCCCCTCGTTAGCTGGGAGCTATCAACGGTCCTGGCGAATCAGCCGGCAGGACAGTCATTTGTGGAGCGAACATCCTGGGGCCTCATTAGTGGATCAATTAACATTAGATACAGGTGACGGCCTCGCCAGCTTGGCTGTCGGGAAACACCCGACATTTCCCACTCGCTACCACACTTACAACAAACTTGGTTAGATCGCACCCGAGATCTTACAAGCTGGTGAGTTTATGATTCTCAATTCCAGTGAGTTGAACTGTAACTGGCTACTTCAATGGGAATAATACAAATGAAAATCATTCACCTAAAATCTCAACTGATTTCACAACGATTTTGAAAGTGCTCAGCACAGGCACAGGTCTCTAACCGTAATGAGGCAAATCAAGTCGTGATAATCGAGATGCACTCCACTTATATCGACATTTGAACAGTATAAGAAATGGCCAAATATACAAAGCCTTTAAAACTGTTATTTGTCAGCCTGTGTCGGTTAATGAGGGCAGCTGAGGTGCGCTGATCCGTGACTATTATTTGCAGTTGTTTTTCTTACCATTTTGGTTTATGGTGTGTAAAATGGGAAGTAATGAGTTTGTTTAACTGTACAATGTGTTCTAGGTGGTTAATGTGTTCTGCAGGCGTGGGGCTATTTTGGGTCATGGGTTGTGTGGAGACTTTTTACAGGAACATTTTCTGTCTGATGATCTTACCACATGTGTTAGCTAGATTGTCAAACAAGAGGGAAAATGGCTGCTCTATTTGACTTTGTGGTGAATTCTGCGCAGCAAGTACGCCAAAGTCTCAGCTACACTGACAGAAAATCAGATCAGCAACATTGGATAAATTTAATAAGGCTTATCTAGATTTAATAAATTTCTTCACGTTCTAAATCTGTTTAAGATTCCATTTTTCAGTCTTGCACTGAGAGGTTGAGGCGCTAACCTTCGCACCAGGTCTCTGTAGGTAATTCTCTGCCAGTCATTATTATTTACCTTTGATCCTAATTGGCAATTTGTATCACCTGCTACTGTTTCTTTGAGTGACTTTGCTGAGACCAGGGCCCCACTCCATTATATACATAGATGTATATTATGACAGGGCCCACAGTCTATCTCTCATTCAGCAAGTGGGGCTATCAATGAGTAGCACACCACACTGTTGTTCCAGATGTTTTTGTTTCTCCCAGTTTCTCCTTTCCACCTGAACTGGAGCAAAGTCTATTGGGGGTGTTAACAGCAGTCCACTACCTCGCCAACATGACTGTGCTTCATGCCTGTGTTTAGAAACCCGCAAAGCTTTTCTTGGCACCTTTACCACAAAAAAGATTTTAGTACTTGGCTGCTTTTCCATAAATGAATTATGATCCCTTGTCCAACAACTAAATAGTTTTGCACAGTCTATATAATCCATGTAATAGATATCATTGCAGCATGGGAACCAGACAATGGATGTGGACGTTGCTGCCAAGGTAAATCTCCCCTTGCAGATTCTATTTCACCTCGGCTTGCTGCTCCAGCTCCACCATCCACAGGCCCTCTCCCTCCTGCTCTTGCTGCTCCTCCAGACCCAGGTTCAATGAATGGGGGAGCGGCAGGTGCAGCAGAGAGGTGTAATCTCCTTCACGGGGCTTACGTGGTTCGTGCGGAGTAAGAGCACCCCCACTGAAGGGCAGGGAAACTCCATTTAGCTTTGTATAAAATGTCGGCCAGTAAGGCACCAACCAGAGAGAGTTGGTAGGAATCTACCGGGAAGTGTACATACTGTAATTGTAAATAAACCAAAGTTCTTTGTTTTACTCGGTGTGGATTCCCCGTGTCCTTATTAAAGGAGGGAACCTGTGCTTGGACTTTGAGGAGCAGTTATCCTCGACTGCTCAGGGGGAAAGGGCGTCTTGAAGCCACTGCCATGCAGGAGATCTTCAGCTGCACCACCAGGAGGCAACCGGAATCTCAGTATTGAGGCGCGGAGAACACAATCAGTTACTGACCAGTCGATCGCGATCCCTTCAGTCAAAAGCTCCTCAGAAAACATTCCTCTGTGAATGCGATTCCCACCTTTCCATATCTATGAAGAAACAAAATCTCCCAAAAGTCATGCTTGACTTCACAATTTTTATTTGAAGAGAAATTTTCCAAAGAAAATTTCTGACACTTCTTTGCTGTGTCCAATGGAAGTGTTTCAGTGTTAAGTGAATGGAACCTTTTCTCATTTCAGGTTGGTATCAAGGTGCAACAAGCAACTAAACACCATCTATCCTGTCCCAAATTGAGATAACTATTGGCATATTGAGACCTTTCCATTTTCCACACCAGCATTTCACGTAACCTATCAGAGTGAAGTTGGTAATCTGAGGCTATATTTGTAGGCCTGGTAGCACCCAAGCTCAATGAGAGATTGTACAATGCAGTCTCTTACCAGGAGGGAAAGGAGAACATCTCTCCCATAACCCATGGCTGGGTTTAAACATCGTTTTTAAGATGAAAGTGGCAAAGGGCAGTGTCATCACTAATTTCCTGCTGAATTTCATTCCCTTGCCCTCCTCCTCCTCACCATCACACTCAGAGGAGCAACATCAAATTGGCTGATGTGTTACAATAGTGACTACAATTTAAAAGCACTGCATTGGATATAATGGCCGGGATTCTCCAAGCCTCCGTGCTGAAATCGTGCTCGACGCGGGGGTGGAGAATGGGGTCTCAGACCCACAATCAGCTCCGACGCCGGGACGTGATTCTCTGGCGACCGGGAAATCGGCGGCAGTCGCACGCGGTCGACGCAGCACCGGTCGGGGGCCGTTGAAAGAGGCTCCCGTGGCGATTCACTGCGGTCGACCGGCCGGGTTCCCGGCGAGTTCCGCCGGACTGGTTCCTGTATGATTTCACCCGGCGGGAGCTCGGACTTGCGGCCGCGGTGGCTGTCCTGGTGGGGGGAACGGGGGGATCAGATTACGGGAGGGGCCTCCACTACGGCCAGGCCCGTGATCAGGGGCTACTGATTGGCAGGCAGGTGCGATCCAGGGGAGGCCTACCTTCTTCCACGCCGGCCCATTGTGTGGTTCCGCCATGTTGCGCGGGGGCCGGTGCAATAACGGCCATGTTGCGCGGACCTGCGGACGGAAGTGCAGGACACCTCATCGGCTGCGTGGTGCACACTGGGGCCCTGCTATCCCTCTTGAAGTTGGACAATCACTCTGGACTTTTTGACTTTTCCAGCGGGCGTGGGGACATTTTCGGAGAATCCCAGCCAATGTGTTTGGGGGCTTCCTGAGATTGAGACAGGTGCTGTATAATTGCAATTTTGTCATTATGTGAGGATTTCCTTGGTTTTGTGTTGAAAATGGTCATTTTGTGAAACATTTGCCTGCATATAGAGACTTTTTGTTTGCTATTTTTGTTACCTTATCTATCTAAAGAAGGAAGCCCTAAAATAAATTCAACAAAATGCAGAAGGTAAAGTCAAAATGAGACTGCATCACCCAATAAAGGTGTTAGTGAGAATGGAAAAGGAGCCCCCAAATGCCATAAAGTAGACCCTGAAAATCAAAATGTAGCCTCAAGAAAATTAGGCTTGGCAGTTTATTCTCAAAAAGAGCCAAATGTAATGTCCCACTGTGGCTCCTGTAGTCAGGGATCAAAGGCAGGCATCTGGATTCTCCTTCCTGAAACTAGGTGTTGAAGCCGGGGCAGGATTCGTGGATTTCCACAACAGCAAAACTGACGCTGCCTCTGGACCGATTCAGTGACCGTGGAGGGGTGAGCTCCAGCGCCAAGTGAACCTCACCATCGGGAATTCACCCCAATGGAGGCGGAGAATTGCAGAGGCCCCAGTGAAAACTGGGTCGGGCCCTGAATGATATGCCAAGGGTGTTTACTGTATGTGTGATCTGGAACGCATTGAAGCCGCTGTCGAGGCGACAATGAATTGTGATTTGGCGTGAAACCATTACCTGCCATGATTTTGGCATCAGAAGCGATTCTCCGCCCAATCACGTTTCCCGATTCTGGCATCGGCCAATGGAGAATCCCGCCCAAGATGCTTTTGTCCGCATGTGTTGATGTTACACCAGGAGCAGCTTGACTGGAGGATGTTGGGGTGGGGGGGGGGGGGGGGTATAGTTGCTATCATGGTAATATTCCAATGGTTGTTGTTTGCCTGCTCCCCAGCCGCCCCCTTGGGTAGTTTACCCATGGCGGGGAGGTGCAGGTGGCCTGCTTGCCTGTCCGTTAATAGAGGCCCTCACTTTTCAATTAATGACCAATTGAAGGGTTCTTTCCACTGCCCCTGGTGTTGCTATATTTATCTGGTTATAAAAATGGCAGTCAATATGGTTGCCTTCCTTAATCCTAATTACGTTTGCTCTAGAGTCGCCAGGTATCTTTCGATACTGCCACAAGGTTCAAACCCGAATACTGATCAAAGAACCAATACACCAGTTAGTTAGTTCAAAGTCAATACTATTTATTTACGCACACAGTAATAGCTAATCGTGCACAAAATACTACAAACTAAACTATCTCTAACTCGAACGCCTATACTTAACTTCGGGTGCCCACTCAGTCAGAGGAACAATGGCCGTTGTTCGGATCTGAGGTTGTTGGGTTTGAAGAGGTACAGGAGACCAGCTAAGGTCGTCCGTCTGGTAGCGAGCGTTGACCTTGAACTTACTTGCTTCTGGTGCAGCTGGTGGACGGGTCTCTCCGCTTTGAGACCCGAGTCCAAGAGAGCGATTCTCTCTCGGGGGCTTCTTCTTATACCCGAAGGGGCTTTGTGCGCTTTTGGGCGGGCCTTGAACTTGGCCCCACTTAATTGGGCCATATCTCGATCACTTGTATTGATCTTGACCAATAAAGGGGTGGGTGCCCTGATGGCTGGGCGTGTCCTAGGTGGCCGTTGGCCTTGTTTTGTTTATGCTTTCGGTTTGGGGACCTGGCGCCGGGGTGTCTGGAGCTAGATCGGTTGCTTGAGTGTCTTTCCTTTGTTCCCGAAGATGGGCCATCAATATATTAATTGACCTATAGTTTCAGTCTCGTCTGGGAGTTGCCTTCTCCAATATGCATACAGGCTCTGTGCCTGCTTGCTTTCCTAACATTGTCCATATTTCCCTACAGTCATTGCAATTATCCATTTTGTATTCTGGAAGTGGCCATCCCAGATGGCTACACTGGGATTTCACCCATGGTGGGGGAGGCTGGTACTAATTGTCCAGGCTGTCAAGTGACCGGGTCAAGGTGGTGCCTCCTGTTTGGCCACCCCAAGAATCCTCCCTTGTGTATTCCCCTCCAACAGTTCCCATTGCCCCTCACCCCCTGGCCTGTTGATCCTGGACCCCATCCTCTCACCAGGACCTGCTAGCCTGGCGCCGCGAGACCCTGAACTAACATGAAAGTCCATGCTGCTGGTCCATAGTCCCGAATGTGGCCACCTCTCCAGTAGTGCTGCTGGCACAACAGAACTGCCAACAATCCGACTGGTGAGCAGCCCACCCTCAGACGTGGGAATTCCTCTCTGATCGAGGCAGAAGGCCCACCTGAATTAAGGCCAGACAGCCATGATATGGCTGCAGGGTGAGTTGACTAAATGTAGGCAGGATTACCCCCCTATTTTTTACATCGGGCGGTGAGGCCACTGCCCTCCTTGCAAAATTCAACCCTACTTCCTTCAGATTCAATGTGGCTTCGGCAGTGCAGACTATATGCTATTCCATCAAAAAGAGTAGTTCAATGGGATCTTGTACCATATTCTGATGTTCTCAACTACATTTCCTCTCCCTACTTGACTCAACAGGTTCCATCTTAAAAGTGCACAGAATAATTTTGTCCCCATTCTTTTTCCAGCCTGGCTGGAACTCACTGACACAGTAACCAAGTGTTAACAGTCATCCCAGTGGAAGTTACCAGTCCATTTCACTCATTAGTTTTATGTGCATGATTGAGATCAAGCCTGACCGCTATGCAGGGTGACCCTGCGAAGGAGTAAAAAATTGTGTTCTGTCATGTTTTCTTTCCTCTGTGCTCATGCTTATTGACGTACAAGATAATGGAACATTGTCAAACAATGGAATTTATTGTATTCACACAAAACTCCCTTTGCATAATTTACATCACAAGATTTCTAATCTTTCCACATTGTCTTCTTTCATCAAAGAGTGAAAGTTCAAAAGTAATGACACCGTTAAGTCACATTGACGCCATCTGTCGTAGTTTATGTCATTTTTGCTTTATTTGGGCTCCACAACAATCACATCGATTTAAAGTAGCCAGTTCAGTGTTGGTGAAAAGGCAGAAGTTAACTTATAGAGCCAGGGATAGATATTCTTACGTTTTGCAGATTCCGTGGCTCATAACCTCTGGTAGAGTGGCAATAGAGTGGGGTTGCCATTCCGCTCAAAGTTACTTACCATGAAATCCAACCATTCCTATCTCTCCTGAGCCTCCGACTCAGGCAGGGCAAGACCCGTGTCGTGCAACAGGTGCTCGAGGCCTTCTGCCCAGGTCTGCAGCATCGGAGGTATAGGACTTGCCCCTTTTTTTATGGCAATGACTGCTGCAAACTGGTAAGTTAAAAGGTGCAGCCACTTTGACAAGCCAGGGCGAAGGTAATTGTGTGAGGTAAATAGGGAGGATTTGGTGTGGCCGGGTCAGACCTGGGTCATGTCTTGGGTCAGGCCAGGTGTGGGGGCGGTGAGGTCGAGCCTTTGGGTGGGGAGGGGGTGTGGGGCATGGGAGGGTGTCAGGTTGAGCCTGAGGAACATACATAAGATAGATAGTCAAAGGTAACTTTGACAAAGGGTCATCTGGATTCAAAACACTAGCTCTTTTCTCTCCCTACAGCTGCTGCCAGATCTGCTGAGATTTTCCAGCATTTTCTCTTTGGTTGGAGGTAGATAGTCAACATCTTTTCCAAAGCAGAAGAGTCTAGAACTGGAGGGCATACGTTTAAGGTGAGAGGGGATAGATACAAAAGAGACCAGAGGAGAAATTTCTTCACACAAAGGGTTGTGAGCTTCTGGAACGGGCTGCTAGGGGCAGTGGTAGAGGCGGGTACAATTTTTTTCCTTTAAAAAGCAGTTAGACAGTTACAGGGGCAGGGTAGGCATGGAGGGATATGGGCCAAATGCGGGCAATTGGGACTAGCTTAGTGATAGAAACTGGGCGACATGGACACGATGGGCCGAAGGGCCTGTTTCCATGCTGTAAACATCTATGACTCTATGACTCTAGGTGGGGTGGGGGGTATCCGGTTGAGCCTTTGGGTGGGGTTGGGTGTTGGAGTAGGGGTTGGTCTCGGGAGGGTGGGCGGATGTCGGGCCGGTTTGGGTCGGTTCAGACCTGGAGGGGGAGATGTCTGGTTGAGTTTGGGGGAGGGTAGTCAGGGCATTAATGGGGGGTCTCCTATGTGGGGTCGGGAGTTGAAGGAGTTGTGGGGGATGGTGGGTGGCGGGGATGACATATTACCCGCGGATACATGACACATTGCCAGCTAGTAAAAGCCCTTTCCCAGCACCACCAGTGGTACAAGCCGGAGATATTCCCATCTTGGTTAGCCCAAGGAGCTGTAGAAACTGCCTAGTGAGAATGTGAAGGAAAATTCTTTGTTAACTGCAAAACGCATTCATGCCAGGGAGGCACAGGGGACCTTTTTTTAACAATCTGCTGACGACTATAATTTACAAAACCGTGTCAGAAGTCGCAAAGTGCCCACTCGTCCTATGAGGTAAAAGTGTCTTCCAAGTTTTACAGGGGTAATATGATGTGGGGGACCAGCTGGCTAGATGGTTAGCATGTGGTTCCGAATGATGTCATCACCGCTGGTTCACCATTCCGGCTGACAATTGAAGTAGATGTGGGACCTGTCTTCTCATCCTGTCCTTAAGAGTGGGAGGCAATGGCAGACCACCTCTGATAAAATGTGGCAAGGAAACAGCACAGTACGAAGCACCAGCAGACAATGAACCAGGGACTTGTCTTTGGGCACAGTACACATAACATGCATATAGTGTGACCAATACTTTGAAGTAACCCCCAACGCTGTAAGCACTTCCAACTTCTTACCGTTGTGCTTCGTCTTGATGCCTGCATGTGATATAAGACCCCTTACTTTGTGCTGCTTTAATAACCCGAGGAAGACAGCGGTTAGAGAGCAGAGGTTTATTTAACCATCTACAATTTTCTGCTCAAGGTAGCATCTCACCCCAAATACAGTCCTTACTGGGAGAACTAACCACATCAGGCCCTGCTTTGGGCTGGCTTTTATGTTTGTTCATAACAAGCTCCATTTGGGTGGCCTCTGCCCCTTTATCTGGGAAACTCATACTCCATGAGTCCTATGGGGAGATCAACAATGGTTTCCCCCTGGTCCTCACGGGGGTTATAATATCCGTCCCCCCAAAGTTCAAAAGTCCCCCCTCAGCCGCCTTCTGCGCTGCTTTGCCCGTGGCTGTGCTTCCACCTGCAGCGGCCCTGGGTTGGGCAGAGTGTATCGGTTTGTTAACCGCCGTTTCCTCACCGACCTCTGAAGGCTATTGCTGGGACCTCAGTCCCGGACACAATGCGTCCGCTTCGGTGTCCATCTCTGATCGGGAGTTATCCTCCTCCTGCTGGACTGGGTGCTGTGATCCAGACTGCTGGGTCCTCAGGCTGAATGGTGTTTCCTGGCACGGAGGAGATGCCAAGACTGCCGGTTGGGCATCGTGAAGTGCGGGTTCTTGCTGCTTCAGGTGGTCCAAGAGCTATCGCTGAACTCTTCCCCTGAATCTGGTCTTTGTACAAGACTGGACTGTTCTCTCCCACACCGTGCCTCGGAGCCAAAGTGCCCCTTCACCATTATTGCGGGCATAAATTGCTTCCCCTGCGTGAAATTGCCACCTTGGTGTCCTCAAGCTGTGGTGCCTTTTTGAGCCTCGTGCTGCACCTCCACTTTTCTGCCGAGGCTCGGAAATGTGAGACTCAACTGGGTTCTAAGCATCGGCACATCAATAGTTCCGCAGGGACAATTCCCATCGTCACCTGTGATGTGTGATAATTAAAAAGGGACTGAGCCAGCTGCGTGCCCACGGAACTCATGGTTTGTTTTTGATGCCCCTTTTGAAGGACTGGACTGCCCTTTCCGCCAGGCTGTTAGAACAGGGATGATAGGGGGTGATTCGAAAATGCCAAATGACGTTTCACTTTGTGAACCCAGTAAATTCCTCCCTAGTGCATGGCGTCCCATCATCTGTTACCACAACCTCAGGGATCCCATGGGTGCTAAACAATCAAGGCCCTGGACAAGTTGAGGCCACCCTGTACACCTCTAGCCACTTTGAGTGGGAATCCACGATAACGAGAAATATGGACCACATGAATGCTCCTGTGAAATCTGCATGTAGAGGCACCCATGGGCGTCCTGGCCATTCCCAAGGATGAAGGGAGGTTGGAGGCAGGAGCTTCTGATGCTCCTGGCACATCGGGCAGCTGTGCACAACTCTCTCGATGACCCCATTGATGCCGGGCCACCAGACATGGCTATGGGTCAAAATCTTCATCTTAGAAGCACCCGGGTGGCCACTATGCTGGTCCTGTAGCAGGAATTCCTGACCCTGCAGCGGGATAACCATGGAAGCTCCCCACAATATGATGCCACCTTCTATGCTTTTCTGAGAACTTCTGGGTAAAAGGCCAGAAAGCTACATGAGGGTCCCCCTTATCTGCTCTGCACAGCATGAGGTGAAGCTTCCCCAGTCCTAGATCTCTCTGTGTCCATGTCCCCTGAGTAGCCTTCACTGGCAAAATATCCATAAAGTTGAGAGTTGCAATCACCTCATCCGCCACTGGTTGGATGGGGCACTCACGGGCAGCGGGAGATAACTGAGGGCATTGGCATGGGCAATCTGCGTTCTGGCAGTGATGAAATGAGTATTCAGCTGTGGCGAGCTGAAGGGTCCAACACTGAATTCTAGCCGATGCGATAGGTGGGATTCCCTTATCCTCGCTAAAAAGGCCAAGCAGAGGTTTGTGGTCTGTCACAGTGGTGAAGCACTACCTATAAACATACTGGTGGAACTTCTTAACACCAAAAGTTACTGCCAAGCCCTCCTTCTAGATTTGAGCATCACGTCGCTCTGAGTCTGCCGGGGTCCGTGAAGTGAACAAAATGGGGCGTTCCATGCCATTGGCCCATCTGTGTGCCAGCACCGCCCAAATGCCTCAGGGGGAAGCATCACATGTTAAGATTAGAGGCCAAGTCGGACCATATTGCATGAGGAGCCACATGGACAACAGGCGCTTTTTTACTCCAGCAAATGCTTTGTCCTGTGAAGTACCGCAGAACCACTCCTGGTTCTTCCTCAATAATATGTGGAGCGGAGCTAACAAAGTGGCCTGGTTTGCAATGAACCTCCCATAATAGTTAAACAGGCCTCGGAACAACCAGAGCTCAGTGGCTTTCTTTGTGCTTGAGGCCACTTTTACAGCCCAAATCTTATCTTCCACCAGGTGTAGACCATCCCTGCCTATCCTGTAGCCTAAATCGGTCACCACTCTAGCGTGTAAAACACACTTGTTCCTCTTTAGTTGGGTGCCTACTTGGGAAAGCCGCCTCTTCTGTCAGGTATTCCCTCCCTTCTCGGAGATAGTCCATATGTTCCTTCTCTGTGGTGTCTGTGATGAGCACGTCATTTAGATAGATAGCCACCCTCGGCAGGCCCTGTAAGATATTCTCCAATGCCTGCTGAAAAATTGCCGGGGCTGATGACACCGCGGACAGGAGGTGGGTGTATTCAAGCAACACTGATGGAATGCTTATGGTTGCAAATTTCCTGGACTCTGGATCTAGCTCCACCTGGAAATGAACATGGCTCATGTCAAGCTCTGTGAAGGAACATCCTCCGGCCAGTTGTGTGTACAAATCCTCCACCCTTGGCATCGGGCACCGGTCCAGGTGAGAAGCTCTGTTCACATTGAGCGTAGAATCCCACAGATCTGGACAGTATGTTGTGCTTCATTAACGGCGCCACAGGTAAGGCCCATTCTGCAAGCTGCACTGGGCATGTGACTCCCAGATCCTGCAGGTGCTGAAGCTCCGCATCAACCTTGGCAAGCAATGTGTAAAGGACAGGCCTCTCCCTAAAATACCGGGGCTGAGCATCAGGATCTACGTAGATATGGGCATTGGCCCCCTTTATCCTGCCCAGGTCCTCCTGGAACATTTGGGAGTATTTGCCCAGCTCGTTAGACAGATTCCCGGTGCCCATCTAAAAAACCTGTTATCAGTTGAAACGGAGGACTCCCAACCAACCTTGGCCCAACAAATTGGGCCCTGGTCCCTGTGGCACAACCAAGGGAAGTAGGACCGATTGCTCCCTGAGCATTACAGGAATCATGGTCTTCCCATGATATCCAAATGCTCACTGGTATAGGTCGTTAACCTCCCTTTGGTGGCACACAATATCAGCAGCATGATCTCTGCATGGAGTCATCGAAATGTGCAATGGTCCGGAATGGAAACAGCAAATACAGTGTCCATTCCCATTATCATGGGGTGACCATTGACCTCCAAGGCCCTGGTTTGCAGTGATCTCGGTGGCTGTTATGGATGAAGTTCTCTGCACCGAAATAGGTGGCTCTGATCATCACGAGTTCCCCAAATACACGTTTGGCAATATGGCCGGCTCACTCCTTCATCCTCAGAGGAGGTATCCCACCGGTTAAAGGGAACTCCCGTGATCGGGACCTGGCTGTGGAATTGCATCTGAGGCTGCCCTTTCGGAGGAGATCTGGTCGGGCCAGCACTGTCCCGTGATGCAGAGGGACTTTGAAACAAACGGTGGGCACACGATGGTTCCACAAGCAAGTCCGGAGTTTCCTTTTTCCCTCAGCTCCAGTTTAGTAACTTAAGGAAGCCAGAGGTTTATTTATCTATGTACAGTATTCTGCTCAAGGCAGATCTCACTCCCTGTATAGTCCTTACTGGGAGAACTAACCACACCAGGAGCTTTGGACCGGCTTTTATGTTCGTTGGTAACGAGCTCCAGCTGGGTAGCTTCCGTCCCCTTTCTGGGATGCTCGTACTCTGCAAATTCTATAGTGAGATCAACAATGGTTCCCTCCTGGTCCAACAGCTCCTATATGTGGAGTATCAAATGTGCTTGAGGTGAGTGACTTGTGTGTCCCAGTACAACCAATTTGGGACTGATCTGCCTGTCACTCACTGGGCGTGACGGCAAAACATTGTGCCCTTGTTGTAGTGGGTGGTCATCTGCCTTAACAAATCCCAGGCTGATTAGCAACCTCTCTGAACACCGCACAAATATCAGCCCGTGCTCAGCAGAAAATCCAAGTTTTCTTGTCTATTTTTGCAATTATATCCCCACTTCAGTTTATTTAAAATCTCCCTCCTGTGCAGTATCACATTACGCAAATGCAAAAGTGGACAAGTATCCATGCTTTGTAACCATTCTTTAGAATCTGTGTGAGTGCTGCTGTAAGTGACTCTCATTTTTCCCTGTTTTGCACTGGGATTCTGCTTGGTATTCTCACTGAACCCAGGACAGCATTGCACAGGGGATCACAGCCACAAACCTATCGCTTACTACTGTGTGTTACTGTGTCACCCTGTCGGGCAAAATCAGAAATGTAACTGCATAAATGTGGTTTTGTTCTGGTCGTAAAAAATTCTGCGGTCATAAGGTGCAAGTTGCTGACATGTAAACTGTGGCGTGGTACTGAGATGTCTAGACGAGGAAGTTCCCAAGGACAGTAACTGGTTTATTTTGAGTCAGCTGATGTCAGCCCCAGTGATCGTGGACTGAGGAAAAGTAAAACTCGCCACAGTTCCCATTTCTGTTCACTGTCCTGTGTCAGCGAGGGCTCAGTGGCAGCACTGTAACCTCTGAGTAAGAAGGTTTTGGGCTTAAGGGAATTGAACTTCAGGCAAATTGGGCACATAATCTCGGCTGACACTTCAGCACATTAACGAGATGGTGCTGCGCTTTCGAAGATGTTGAGACGTTGAAGTAAGGCCCTTCCTGCCCTCCTAGAGGGAGGGAGGCCACAAAAGATTCCATGGCACCATTTCAAAGAAGGGGAGTGGAGTTGTACCCAGTGTCCTGATCAATATCAATATCCTGGCCAATCCTTCCATCAACATCAATAAAAAAAATGATTTGGTCATGATCACATTGGTGTTTGTGGGAGCTTTCTGTGTGCACATTGGCAGCCACATTTCCCACATTACAACAGTGAGCACATTCAAACCAAAATGTCATCGGCTGATAGGGAAATGCGCAAGTGGAAATGCTGACAATAAATATGCATATGTGGTTGCTGGATGGAATCAGACTCAACTGTGATGTTTTCCATTGTTGGATAGCTGACTGGAATTAAAATTGAGGCTCACAGCTGGACAAGGTGCTGAAGGTTTGTATGTTCATATGGGGTTACGACCCTGGAATAGAGGAGACAGTTAGGAGAAAAAGAAAAGGATGAGGTCTCTGGTCACCCATTAAAGTGAAGCATTTTGAAATTCTACAGTTTAATAGGCGCTGTCCACATTGCAATTCATAAAAGTAAGGAATGATCATGAAATAAATTGACGGGGGTGGCATGTGGTGCAGTGGTTAGCACTGGGACTGCGGCGCTGAGGACCCGGGTTTGAATCCCGGCCCTGGGCCACTGTTCATGTGGAGTTTGCACATTCTCCCTGTCACTGCGTGGGTTTCACCCCCACAACCCAAAGATGTGCAGATTAGGTGGATTGGCCATGCTAAATTGCCCCTTAATTGGAAAAAAAATAATTGGGTTTTCTAAATTTTTTTTAAAAATGAACATGAAATAAATTGATACCAGCGCAATACAATAATCTGATGACAGTTGAGAGTGACGGGAAGTACAGGATTATTTCACTTCTTCAGTTAGCTCCTTTCTTTGTCTTGTATGTTATTTCACAAAAGCAAAATGACTTGGCAAATCCACACACTTCTTCTTTTTAACCTCAAGGCTTCAGTGAACATAATTGCAACATCATCACAACCAAGGGAAAAATGTGCAGACACAAGATGATAGTTTTTTTTACCTCACATAATACAAGATTTGAACATTGTTGAAAGTTGCAATTTTAGTTTTATTAAGGATGGAAGCACCTATTTAGATACTCAGTCATTTTGTTACCATTTACTGTGGGGCAGAACAGTATAATTAAAAATTTTTTTTTTTTACATAGAATTTACAGTGCAGAAGGAGGCCATTCGGCCCATCGAGTCTGCACCGGCCCCTGGAAAGAGCACCCTACCCAAGGTTAACACCTCCACCCTAACCCCATAACCCAGTAACCCCACCCAACACGAAGGGCAATTTTGGACACTAAGGGCAATTTATCATGGCCAATCCACCTAACCTGCACATCTTTGGACTGTGGGAGGAAACCGGAGCACCCGGAGGAAACCCATGCACACACGGGGAGAACGTGCAGACTCCACACAGACAGTGACCCAAGCCGGAATCGAACCTGGGACCCTGGAGCTGTGAAGCATTTGTGCTATCCACAATGCTACCGTGCTGCCCCATTCAATGTAATTATTAAAGATACGATTAATATTAACATCACTTTTCCTCTCCAAATATTGAAACATAGAAAATAGGAGTAGGAGTAGATTATTCTGCCCTTTGAGCCTGCTCCCCCATTCAACGTGATCGTGATGCATCCTCTATCTCGAGGCCATACACCTCCCCATACCCCTTAACACCTCTACAGTCTCTCAATCTACCTATTTCCTTAAGTATAATCAGTGTCTTGGCCTGCACAGCCGTGCGTGGTAAAGAATTCCACAGGTTCAGCACCCCCTGAGTGAAGGATTGCTCCTCATCTCAGCTCTAAATATCCCACCCCACATCCTGAGAATGTGACTTTTTGTTCTAGACCCGCAGCCAAAGGAAACAACACCCCTTCGTCCAGTCTAGCCGGCCCTGTGAAAACTATATACCTTTCAATGAGATCCCCTCTCATTCTTCTAAACTCCAGTGAAGATAGGCCCTCTCAACCCTGTTATAACCCTCAAGGAGGTCACAAGATAAGGACAATTAGATTCCAGGTGACCTCCTCTGTATATTCGCTCCTACGGTAATGAGGGGGCAGGGTTTACCCCTTAACTGAGAGATCAGACCTCTGGTATAAAAACCCCCACGTGTGCCCAGGTAGACCTTTCACGGAGTGGAGAGTGTATTATCGTAAATGAATATAATCTTTATATTCTACCTGCCTGGTCTATGTGTGCCGTTTTAGTGGATTAGAACATAGAACAGTACAGCACAGAACAGGCCCTTCGGCCCTCAATGTTGTGCCGAGCCATGATCACCCTACTCAAACCCACGTATCCACCCTATACCCGTAACCCAACAACCCCCCCCCCTTAACCTTACTTTTATTAGGACACTACGGGCAATTTAGCATGGCCAATCCACCTAACCCGCACATCTTTGGACTGTGGGAGGAAACCGGGGCACCCGGAGGAAACCCACGCACACAGGGGGAGGACGTGCAGACTCCACACAGACAGTGACCCAGCCGGGAATCGAACCTGGGACCCTGGAGCTGTGAAGCATTTATGCTAACCACCATGCTACCGTGCTGCTACAGACCCAATCTCTCCTCATATGACAATCCTGCCATCCCAGGAATCAGCCTGGTGAAACTTCATTGCACGCCTTCTGTGGCAAATATATACTCCATTTCTGGCAAGTATTTACTCCCTCTATGGAAAACATGGGTTTGATATAACAGATTACTGTCACTCAACAATAAAAGTCAAGCTCAGTAGGTTCTGTTTTTTGACACTAGGGGTGTAATTTTAGCCGAATCTGCCCGGCAGGAACCTTGTTGAATCCACTTCCTTTTACACCACTCCTGATGTTATTTTCTTTGGTCAATCAAGAACCCATTTTTGTTTTCTTTCAAATCCCTCACCCCTCACACATGTCTTCATTAATCAGCCGAGATAATGAGTGATGTGCTGGCAGACACGTCTTTGATCCTGATACCAAGAGATGCTTAACATCCAGCCGAGTGGCGTGGGAAGTCTAGTTGCTTTTTCCTTTCCAGACCAGGGTCCCTTAAAACAGATAACTGAGTGTAAACTAGGAACTGAACCCGATATAGTCCAATGTACTCCAGGGCGCTGCCTTAAACTTCCAAGCCATATGGAGGAGTTCATTTATAGCACCTTTAACTGTGGCAAACAGATTTAGGTTAACATGTTGCGTGTCACTTGGAAACATATTAAGGGATGGCACAGTGGTTAGCACTGCTGCCTCACCGCTCCAGGGACCTGGGTTCAATTCTGGCCTCGGGTGGCTGTGTAGAGTTTGCACTTTCTCCACGTGTCTGCGGGGGTTTCCTCCGGGTTCTCCAGTTTAGGTTAGGCGGGTTGGCCATGCTAAATTGCCCCTCTTTAAAAGGTTAGGTGGGGTTACTGGGTTATGGGGATAGGGTGGAGGCGCGGGCCTAACTTGGGTGCTCTTGCCAGGGGCCGGTACAGATACGATGGTCCGAATGGCCTCCTGTCTGCACTGTAGGGATTCTATCATTCGATGATATAACAAGATTGTAAAATAAAACAGGTGATTAAAACATCCATTACAAAACAATGAGGAATATTTCATGATATTCAACAATTAATTTTTTAACATAAATTTAGAGTGCCCAATTCATTTTTTTCCATTTAAGGGGCAAAATTTAGCGTGGCCAATCCACCTACCCTGCACATCTTTGGGTTGTGGGGGTGAAACCCACGTAAACACGGGGAGAATGTGCAAACTCCACCCAGACAGTGACCCAGAGCCGGGTCCGAAACTGGGACCTTGGCGCCGTGAAGCTGCAGTGCTAACCACTGCGCCACCGTGCTGCCCTATATTCAACCAATCTAATTACTCTCTTCAACAATGCTGTTTGGCCCAATTTGTGTAATTAACTTGTTCATAATCATCTATAAACAAACGTACATGTACATTGTTCTGAATAGTATACCAAGGGTAAATTTGGCCTTCTGTTGCAGGTTTTGCCTACTAGGGGGTAAATTTGGTCTGAGGGGATAAATTTTTTTTATATTTAGAGTATCCAATTCATTTTTTATTACCAATTAAGGGGCAATTTAGCGTGGCCAATCTACCTAGCCTGCACATCTTTTGGGTTGTGGGGGCGAAACCCACGCAAACACGGGGAGAATGTGCAAACTCCACACGAACAGTGACCCAGAGCCGGGATCGAACCTGGGACCTCGGCACCGTGAGGCTGCAGGGCTAACCCACTGCGCCACCGTGCTGCCCTGAGGGGATAAATTTGGGCAGCGAGAGGTAAATTTGGCTGCAGGGTTCTGTGTGGTCAACATGATATTCCAAAATTAGAGTTCTTCAAGACCACATGTTGTGGAAAATATGTAAAGGAAGTACATCTCTGGATAAGCTTATATCTTGTGT
Organism: Scyliorhinus canicula; assembly: GCF_902713615.1. NCBI lineage: Eukaryota > Metazoa > Chordata > Chondrichthyes > Carcharhiniformes > Scyliorhinidae > Scyliorhinus > Scyliorhinus canicula. The sequence goes on from NC_052149.1 coordinate 99,949,796, forward strand.
GGTTTAATGATAAAGTGACCATTGTTATCTGCAGTCATTATCTCTCTTTCATGGTGACTATGATAATTCCATTGCTGGGGATCTGTAAGGGAAGTAAAATGACAACTGAAATTTGTAAGATGCCTTTAATGTAAACAAAAACATCACAAGACCCCGTATAGATGGATATGGATGCCAAAGGGATTAGGTGACGTAGTGAAAAACTTGGCCAAAAATGAGCTTTGAGAAGGACTTTAAAAGTGGGGAAAAGCATTATAGCAAGGCAGAGAATTCTAGGCAAAGAATTCCAGACAGCAGTCCGGAAGTGTCCCCAGCAAAAGAATGAAGAGAAGGAAGATGATTGGACACGTAGAGTCAGGGATACAAGGTTTGTAGGGCTGGAAGGGTTTTAGGATTGGAGAAAGACATTGAATTGGTTTGAAGACAAGGAAAAGGAATTTAAAGCTAGTGAATGCATGACAGTCCCAGGAAGGATCCGCGAGGGCGAGTGATAGGATTTGATCGAGAGGACTCCAGTGGAGTATTGAGCAGGATTAGTGTTTACAATGGATAAAATATAGGAGGAAGAAATGACATTTAAACCAATGAAGTCAGGATGTGACAAGGACATGGTTAAGGGTTCAACAACAGGAGGATTGAAGTAACAGTGGAACGGCACCGATATGGCAGTGGAAGTAAGTCATCACATTGATTGTACGAGGCAGCATCAAGCAATGCACCCAGTTGCCTCATTGAGATTGAGACTGAGTTGGGGAGGGGGTTGGAATCTGCAGCAAGGGAGCACAGTTTGTGGAGGTGCCAATTGATCATGAGTGGGATTCTCCGTCGGGCGATGCCGAAACCGGGAAACGATTGGGTGGAGAATTGGTTCCGATGCTGAAATCGCGGCAATATCACGCCAAATCACAATTCTGTGTCTCCTCAACAGCGGCGTCAATGCATTCCAGAACGTAGCTGGGCCAGACACTGGCAGGCTGGCAGGGGTGGGGCGGAAGGGGCGCTGCCAGGACGGGTGGGAGGGGGGGGGGGGGGGGAGGGTGAGTGTGACGTGAAAAGGGGCTGTGTGGCCAGAGTGACCCCCACCCACAGGACTGGAGCGGTGTCTATGCACGGACTGCTATTGGCGCAGGCTGGAAGGCAGCCATCTTGCTGCGCATCCCACTGACTACCCACCTTGGTCTCTGGTCCTGCAGTGACACAGGCCATTTGAGTGCTGCCAGCCCCCCACTCCTGCACCCCAGCCTTCACCCTCTGCCCTACTACCTCCGCACACCACCCTCCTCTCCTCTATACCACCCCCCCTCCCCAGCCGCTACCTGCTGGTAGGACATCATGCGGCCCACTCAAGGGTAATGGCCACAGTAGCCCCTATGGGGGCACCAGATGGGAGCCGCGGAGCGTACCGCTGGTGTGGGCAGTTCCAGCCGATGTGTACCCCTGGCAGCAGGAACGGGTACGTGGGCCAGAGTCCCCACAGTGCAGGGCAGCAATGGGGCCAGAGGTTGGGGGGGGGGTGGGGGGGGGGGATGCATGAGGACCCTGTGGGATGCAGAGTCCGCAGCACCAAACTGAGGCACCATGTAGTCCATCTGACCTGTTTGGGCATGGGGGTATGCAGCTCGCTAGCAGGTCAGCCTTTCACCCCTTGCAGACAATGGATATACTAGTCCCCGCAGCCCTGGGGATTGCCCTGCGGCTGTATGAGCTGGAGCTGCTCGAGGAAGAGGAAGCTGCAGCAGTGGAGCGTGCAGCAGCGGTGCATACAGCAGCAGAGCGTGCCCCAGAGGAACAGGAGGCAGCCACTCAGGATGGTGAGCCGGCCAACCAACAGGCCGAGGAGGAGGAGGTGCAAAGCAGGAGCTGCATGAGACCTCGTGTGGACTGGCAGCACCTGTCATTCGAGGAGCTGCCAGACCGGACATGCCGTCGAAGATTCTGGCTGGGCAGGGGTAAAGTGCGACATATCTGCCAGATCATGACACCCTGGCACCACGGAGGGATGGGGGAGGATACCCACTCCCAGTAATCGCCAAGGTGACAGTCGCCCTGAACCTCTATCCCACAGGGTCCTTCGGATGCCGAGTGGGGACCTATCCAGGATCTCACAGAGCTCAGTGCACAGGTGCATCCGTGCCGTGTCGGAGGCCCAATATGTCCAGTTGGCTCAGTACATCCATTTCAATGTGGCCTGAGCCTCCCAGGATGTCCGAGCAGCGGGGTTCACCATTATCACCGACATGCCCCAGGTCCAGGGGGTGATCGACACGGATACATGTCCCCCTACAAGTACTTGCAGATGACAGTGTGCTATAAGGGAGTCCACTCGATGAACATGGAGCTCATATTTGACCATCTGCTGCGCATCATGCACATCTGCGTCCGATACCCAGGCAGTGTGCATGACGGTTTCACCCTGGCACACACGACGATTCCTGACATATTTCAGACAGCCCCCCAGCTGGTGTTGGCTCCTGGGCGCAGGATTTATTCACTACAATCGTACTTGATGATGCCTATCCGGAGGCCACAGACTGACGCCGAGACCTGCTCCAATGCCGCCCATGCAGCGACCAGGGGTGTAATCAAGCAGTGCTTTGGCCTCCTGAAGATGTGGTTCAGGTTCCTGGATATTCTGGAGGGGCCCTCCAGTATGACGCTAAGAGGGTCGTATGCATCATGGCCGCCTACTGCGTCCTCCACAACATCGCACAGCAATTTTAACACGGCCAACCCACCTAACCTGCACATCTTTGGACTGTGGGAGAAAACCGGAGGACCCAGAGGAAACCCACGCAGGCACGGGGGAGAAAGTACAAACTCCACACAGTCACCCAAGGACGGGATTGAACCTGGGTCCTTGGCGCTGTGAAGCAGCTGTGCTAACCACTGTACCTCATGCTGTCCCTCTACCTTCAGAAAATCTAGGCCTCTCCTCATAACAGTTTTACCGTCCCAAATCAATTTGGGGCTGGTTTAGCACAGTGGGCTAAACAGCTGGCTTGTAATGCAGAACAATTCCCAAGTTCAATTCCCATACCGGTTTCCCCGGACAGGGGTCGGAATGTGGCGACTAGGGGCTTTTCACAGTAACTTCATTGAAGCCTACTTGTGACAATAAGCGATTATTATTTGAATGTAAAGACAATTAACGACCAAACCTGAAGAGTCATAAAAAACGGAGAGGGGCCTGGGACCATGAATGATGTAAAAACAGGAGCGGGGCCTTGGAAGATGAGTGATATACTGAGTGTCAATTGCGAAACTTGCGAATCCTAATCCCGCCTTAAGTAGGGTGCTTTTTCCAAGGGCTTGGTGCAGACTCGATGAGCTGAATGGCCTCCTTCTGCACGGTAGGTTCTATGATTCTCTGATAAACTAATTAAATAGAATAAGGCTGGTGGGCCAGGTGATGTGTTGTCTTGCATGGTGTGGGAGCTGGGGGACCCCATTGTGGTTCCTAATGACCACATCTGTATTAAGTGCTGCTTGCACTTGGTGGAACTTCGGCTCAGAGTTGATGAGTTGGATCTTGACCTTTGAATGCTGCGGCACATCAGGGAAGGGGAGAAGTACCTGGAGGCAGTCACACCCTTGAATTCGGCCAATGGTCAGGGACAGGAGGGTGTGGCTGCGAGTGAGGTAGGTAGAGGGGTCCAGGAGGTTGGGTTGCAGGAGCCTCAGCCCTTGACCTTGTCCAATGGGTTTGAGATTCTTGCTCCCTCTGTGGACATGAATGGGGAATGCAGGGAGGATAAGCAAACTGACCACAGCACCATGGTACAGGGAACCATTCAAGTGGGGGGAACAGAAAGGAAATGTAGTTGTAATTTGGGATAGTGTAGTTAGGTGCACAGACGCTGTTCTCTGTGACCAGGATCAAGAGTCCCGTTATGTTGCCTACCTGATGCCAAGGTTCGGGATATTTAATCTGGACTGCAGATCAACTTGGAGTGGGAGGGTAAAGATACTGGGCAGGATTCTCCGTTTCTGAGACAAAGTGTTGATGTCAATGCGAATTTGTGGACTTTCACGACAGGAAAACTGGCGCCGCACATGGACCGATTGCGCTATTTCTAAGGGGCTAGCACCGGCGCAATGTGGAACACAATGAATTCTAATAGGAAACGGTGCTGGACACCCAAAGGCTGACAGACTGCAGCTGCATATAAAGGAGAGCAGCCCCGAGGTTTACTATTTAAAAAAAATTATTTTTCTTACAAACATGTATCAAAAAAGGTTAAAACGAATAAACACCCTGGGAAACATACTTTCCAGCAGTCCCCCCCCCCCCCCCCCCCCCCCCCCCCGCCTCTCCCCCCTTCCTGCGATGAACAGCTCCTCAAACTCGGTCACAAACATCACCCACCTTTTCTCAAACCCGTCTGCAGAGCCCCATAACTCATACCTTATCTTCTCCAACTGCAGGAAGACATACAGGTCACCCAACCAAGCCGCTAGGTCCGGTGGCAATGCCGACCGCCACTCCAGCAAAATTCGCTGCCAGAGAGGCGAAGGCCATGACATCAGCCTTCCTCCTCTCCATGAGCTCCGGCTTCTCTGAAACCCCAAATATCGCCACCTAAGTGTCCGGGTCCACTTCCTCCTCCACTATCCTGGCTAAGATCGCGAACACTCCCACCCAGAATCTTCCCAATTTTTTACAACCCCAAAACATATGCATGTGATTCGCAGGTCCCCACCCACACCTCTCACACTCATTGCTACCCACTGAAAGAACCCACTCATTCTCGCCCAAGTCATAGGCACCCTGTGCACCACCTTAAACCGTATCAGTCATCCTTGCACAAGAAGAGGTCCCTACCAACGATTACCCTACCCAGTGCCTCACTCCATACTCCCCAATTGATTTCCCCTCCCAACTCCACTTCCCATTTCTCCTTGATCTTCACCACCTGCTCGCCTCCCTGCACCCCCAGCACTTGTATGTATCCACAATTCTTCCCTCCCCTTCCTCATCCAGAAGCAGCAGTCACTCCAGCCGGGTGTATCCCGGCAACCGGAACCCACTCCAGATGATTCGGCAAAGCTATGTCATTTAGCTTGTCAACACACTCCAGATGATGCGGCAAAGTCCCTAACCTGCAGATACCTGATCTCACTCCCCCTCGGCAGCTCTACCCTCCCCCTCAGCTCCTCCAAATACAGATCTCTCACCTTGGCCAGCCCCCACTACCTCCACCTCCTGTATACACTATCCATCACCCCCCCCCAACGGCTCAAAGCCATGATTCTCACACAGCGGCGTTAGCACTGACATCACTTCCACCCTAAAATGCCTCCTCAACTGATTCCATATTTTCACCGTGGACTGCACCACCTGGCTCCTTGAATACCTACTCAGAGTCATTGGCAATCCTGCCATCACCCATAGCCCTCAAACTGGACCCCTTACAAGATTCCTCCTCCATCCTAACCCATTCTACACCTTCACCTTCGCACCATCGCCGCACCTTATCCACATTTGCCACCCAATAATAATGAAGCAGATTCGACCAAGCCAACTTCTCCTCCCACACAAAGTCCGAAATGATCGTGTTCACTTTCCGAAAAAAGGCGTTTGGTATAAAGATTGGGATAGCCTGAAAAATAAACAAGAACCACAGCAGAATATTCATTTTCACCACTTGGACCCTCCGCACCAACATCAACTGCAGTGTATCCCACCTCCTGAGATCCCCCTGGCATCCTCCACCAGCTTGGTTAAGTTCCACTTTCGGAGCCCCATCCATTTCCTCGCTACCTGAATCCCCAAATAACTAAATCTATGTTGTGGAGGGCGCAGCAGGCCGTCACAATGCGGGCGATCCACTCAGCATCATACCGGAGGGCCTCTCCAGAGTGATCCAGGCAGCTGAATCGCATCTTCAAGAGACCGAAGCACCGCTCGATTACACTCCTGGTCACAGTATGGATGTTGTTGTAGCGGGTCTCCACATCAGGCTGTGGTCTCTGGATAGGCATCAGCAGCCATGATCGCAGCAGTCCATATTGAAATGGACGTATTAATGTGGCTGGGCATATAGGGCCTTCGTGTCAGCGCGACCTTCGTGACGGCGGGGGGTGGGTATAGCAGAGGGGCATGCGGGGGTGGGGGGCTGGGGGCACCCATACAGCCGGTGTGACTCTGAAGAATCATGAGCGCAGGTGAATGGTCAATGGGTGCATGGCAAGATGGCCACCGTAATGGCAATCCATGCCTGGACACCACCCCGGCCACCCAGCCTATTCTCCCCATTCCCCCACCCCCGGCCCTGGCAGGACCCCCTTACCCCAGCCAGCACCATCAGCGTTCGGGCTGGCAGCCCGCAGTTGCTCTCTCCGGCTCCTACCTTCTCTCTCTCTTACTCAGCAGCCACCACGCCAATTTCAAAACTTTTAAAAGCACAAATGAACCGCGCCATCGGGAACGTGGCCATCGGAGGCAGAGAATCACGCAGGCCCCGGTGAATACCAGGTCGGGCCCGCTAATGACATGCAAACGTTGTCTACTGTTCGTGCATTCTGGTACACATTGATGCTGCTGTTCAGGTGACAGAGAATCGTGATTTGGCTTCAAATTAGCGCCTGCCACGATTTTGGCATTGGAACCGATCCTCCGCCCAATCGCATTTCCCAATTTTGCCGTTGGCCAACGGAGAATCCTGCCCACTGTTGTTGAGTTCCATGTATGTACCAATGACATAGGTAGATGAAGAATTGAGGTTCTACTGAGGGAATATCAGCAGCTAAGGGCTAAATTATAAAGCAGAACCAAAAAGGTAATAATGTCTGGGTTGCTACCTGAGCCACAAGTTAATTGGCACAGGATCAATAAGATTGAAGAGGTAAATGCATGGCTCAAAGGTTGGTGTTGGAGAAATAGATCTGAACTCATGGGATATTGGCATCAGTACTGGGGAAGGAGAGAGCTATTCCGATGGGGTAGTCTTCACCTGAATTTGGCAGCACGGTAGCATAGTGGTTAGCACAAATGCTTCACAGCTCCAGGGTCCCAGGTTTGATTCCCGGCTTGGGTCACTGTCTGTGTGGAGTCTGCTCGTTCTCCCCGTGTGTGCGTGGGTTTCCTCCGGGTGCGCCAGTTTCCTCCCACAGTCCAAAGATGTGCAGGATAGGTGGATTAGCCATGCTAAATTGCCCTTAGTGTTGGGTTATGGGGATAGGGTGGAGGTGTGGGCTTGGGTAGGATGCTCTTTCCAAGACTCGGTGCAGCCGAATGGCCTCCTTCAGTACTGTAAATTCTATGATTCTATTCTATGAATCATGCTGGGACCAGAGTTCTGGCGAATTGCGTTACTAGGGCTGTAGATAGGGCTACAGACTAAATAGTGGGTGGGAGGGTTCAGTTGTACCAAAAATTAGAAAGTTAAAGGAGAAGTTGAAAGGGTTAATGACAAAGACTTTAAATGAGTTAAAGGGACCGAAGGCTCAGGAGAGGTTAGTAAAGTTTCCAAACCGCGTAATAGAGCAGAGAGTATAGAAAGTGTCAGGAATCTAACTTCGGGCACAGCAAAACAGGATGAGAAGGGTGTTAGTCAACGCAGGACTGAGGATGTTGTACCTAAATGCGCGCAGTATACAAAATAAGGTAAAGGAGCTTGTGCGCACATTGAAATTGGTGGGCATGATATGAGCATCATTGAGACGTGGCTGCAAGGGGATCAGGGCTGCGATCTAACTAAGGATATGTGTCCAATAGAAATGGTAGGCGATGAGTAAAGAGGGTGGGTTGCACTGTTAGTAATGAACTAAATTAACTCGATAGCAAGAGGTGATATAGGATCAGAAGGCATAGAATCTGTGTGGGTAGAGGTGAGGAATCACAAAGGTAAAAATACCCTGATGACAGTTATGTACAGGCCCCCAAGCAGTGGCCAGGATGTGGGACAGAAAATAAATCAGGTAGAGATAGAAAAGGCATATGAGAAAGGCAATATTACAATAATCATGGGGCTCTTCAATATGCAGGTGGACTGGGAAAATCAGGTTGGTAGTAGACCCCGAGAAAAGGAATTTGTAGAATGTCTACGAGATGTTTTTTGGAGCAGCTTGTGACAGCCTGCTAGGGCACAGGTAATTCTGGATTTGGTGATCCAGCCACATCCAGATGTGAATGGTGGTGGACAACTGGCGCAGTGGGGCGGAGAATCCAGCCCCATATCTATGGAAGGATGTGCTAGCTTTGGGGAGGGTCCAGAGGAGATTCACAAGAATGATCCCCGGAATTAAGGACTTGCTATATGAGGTTCGGTTGCAGACTCTGGGTCTGTATTTGATGGAGTTTAGAAGGATGAGGGGGGATCTCATTGTAACTTACAGAACTTAAGGGCAGCACGGTAGCATTGTGGTTAGCGCAATTGCTTCACAGCTCCAGGGTCCCAGGATCGATTCCCGGCTGGGTCACTGTCTGTGTGGAGTCTGCACGTTCGCCCCGTGTCTGCGTGGGTTTCCTCCGGGTGCTCCGGTTTCCTCCCACAGTCCAAAGATGTGCAGGTTAGGTGGATTGGCCATGCTAAATTGTTCCTAGTGTCCAAAATTGCCCTCAGTGTTGGGTGAAGGCTGTGATGTACAAGTTACTGAGTGTCTTTAAGACAGAGATATGTAGGCTCTTGATTAATAAGGGGACAAGGGTTATGGGGAGAATGGGGGTTATGGGGATTGGGTGGAGGTGTGGACCTTGGGTAGGGTGCTCTTTCCAAGAGCCGGTGCAGACTTGATGGGCCGAATGGCCTCCTTCTGCACTGTAAATTCTATGATCTATGATCTACTGAGAGACCTGGATAGAATGGACGTGGAGAGGATGTTTCCACTAGTCGGAAAAACTAGAACCAGAGGACACAATCTCAGACTAAAGGGACGATCCTTTAAAACTGAGATGAGGAGGAATTTCTTCAGCCAGAGGAGGTGAATCTTTGAACTCATTGCCGCAGAAGGCTGTGATGTACAAGTTACTGAGTGTCTTTAAGACAGAGATACGTAGGCTCTTGATTAACAAGGGGACAAGGGTTATGGGGAGAATGGGGGTGAGAAACATATCAGTCATGATCGAATGGCGGAGCAGACTCGATGGGCTGAATGGCCTAATTCTGCTCCTATATCTTATGGTCTAATGGAAAGATTCTTCCAAAAAATTCACGAAGATCAGCAAATACCTGAGGACCGACAGAAGTGATAATATTACCATTTGTTTCAGATAAAGGAGACCAGACTAAATGCAACAATTACAGAGCACACTGATTATACCAAGAAAAGTATCTGCTACTGCAGAGGACAGCAACCAGTTTTAGACCAGAATGAAGCACAATAGGTCAATTGTTGGTGGTAAGACTGATTTCTCAGGAAAGTTCAGAACACACCATTAACTGCTATTTCTAAGAATACGACATATGGCCAGAGGGATATGGTACGGCTCAAGAATGTATAGCATTCCTGAGAAACCTGTTAGGCTGTTGCGAGACTACGATAAGAATCTGAGTGTCATTAAAGTGCATAGAAACAGAATGGTTTAGCCCCGTGTTGGGTAACCTGCAGCCCAGGGGCCTCATGCGGCAATTTGGGCCTTGAGTGCGGCCCACTAGGCGTTTTGTTGACTGTTGCCATGCGCTGGGTTGTCACATTCCACTGATTACTGTCCATGTAACTTTTTCCTACCAGTATGACTGAAGTGATACACGCGTAAAGTGAGGCCAAGTGTGTGAGGTGCACGCTGATTATTCACAACAATGATTGTGAGAGCCTTGCACTCCCTCTGCATCCAAAGTGTAAATATTATTTCATTTTTACCATTTGATGTTGATGGTAGTTCTATTAATATATGGATGATTAAGCATTTTCTATAATTTGTTATGAAATATTTGGCGTGTATTAAATGTATTTAAATTTATTTGTGGGTCATGATTTCAACCTTGCGGCCCACTGAGATGAAGGAGGGCCACTCATGTGGGCCACTCACTAGCCCTAACCCTGACCTAGGCTGCCCATCACTGGTTTAGACCAACAGTTGGTGTCAGACAAGGAGAGACAATGTTGTTGATTTATTAAATCTAGAATCAGCTGCTTATGGTGAATGGGCAGAAATGTCCTCAAATTAAATACCGGAAAGACTGAAGCTATTGTTCCAGGCTTCAAACACTCTTCGCTCCAAACATTGTTTTCTCGCTACCAACTCATAGAATCCCTACAGTGCAGAAGGAGGCAATTTGGCCCATTGAGTCTGCACTGACCCTCTGAAAGAGCACCCTATCTATACAACATGCCCGCACCCAATCTCCGTATCCGACTAACCCCACCTAACATTTTGGACACCAAGGGCAGCTCGGTAGCATTGTGGATAGCACAATGGCTTCACAGCTCCAGGGTCTCAGGTTCGATTCCGGCTTGGGTCACTGTCTGTGCGGAGTCTGCACATCCTCCCCGTGTGTGCGTGGGTTTCCTCCGGGTGCTCCGGTTTCCTCCCACAGTCCAAAGATTTGCAGGTTAGGTGGATTGGCCATGATAAATTGCCCTTAGTGTCCAAAATTGCCCTTAGTGTTGGGTGGGGTTACTGGGTTATTGGGATAGGGTGGATGTGATGAACTTGGGTAGGGTGCTCTTTCCAAGAGCCGGTGCAGACTTGATGGGCCGAATGGCCTCCTTCTGCACTGTAAATTCTATGATCTAAGGGGCAATTTATCATGGCCAATCCTAACCTGTACATCTTTCATAGAATCATAGAATCATAGAATTTACAGTGCAGAAGGCGATGTAGCCACCTAAGATGGACACTGGGCTAACAAAATGGAGAACTGCTAAGACTGCAGGGAAAAAGCAGTTTAGCCAAGACAAGCAGTCTGCAAAGACTGATTAGCATTCTGCACGTAGCAAAACTAGTTTCTGGCCAGGTGGAAGATCTCAACCAAAGGTGTTAATAGCAAAACGCTTTGCATATTAATGAGGCAATCCAGATCTGGGCACACACAATAGCAACATTTGGTTTTGAATAGATACTTTAAGTGGAGGCCCAGACAAAACGGCACCAGAAGTATCCATCACAAAAGACCCTAGAGACCGCCCCACACATCGAGAAGGGACCCTCAGATTGGGGGGTTTGTGAGACATCGATTGGGAATTGATCCAATCAATGCATGACAGGCAAAGCCCGCCCCGAAAAGTCACGGACATTGGGGGCCACTATAAAGATAGACCCCACACATGGACCTGTCTGTTGTTTCTGCTCCGGCTCCGCTGTTGACTCCGTTGCTGTTGTATCCTGACTCCGACTCCAGCCGTTGATCCTGTCTTCCATAACCAGCCGTTGAGCACCAGCCATCGTTCAGTAAGTTCCAAAATGACGCTCGCTACGTGAACTTATACAGTACTCGTCTAATAACGAACAGAAGGTGCAGCCCAGAAAGGAACAAAGGCCTTGTCCCCTGACCTTGCTGGTTCCCACTTAGATAAGTATTTAGTCGTTTAATAGTAGAAATAGGTATTAGTCTTTAGCGTGTGCATGCGTATTTATTATATTTGTATTTGTAACCTGACCTTGAGATACTTGCGAGGTGTTTATATACGACACCTGGCGACTCCGAGCTGAAATTACACATACAGAGCCTAGCAGTGTTAAGCACACGGCCTTTAAACGGAGGCGTGTTAATACACTCCAATAAACGCGTATTACACTCAAGTAAAACGTGCAACAGCGACCATTTGGCCCATCCAGTCTGCATCGGCCCTTGGAAAGCGGACCCTACTTAAGACCACACCTCCACCCTAACCCAGTAACTTCACCTACACTTCAACTTCACTCCACACAGATAGTGACCCAAGCTGGGAATCGAACCTGAGACCCTGGAGCTGTGAGGCAGCAGTGCTAACCACTGTGCCACCGTGCCTTGTGCTATAACCAATATAATTGTTTTCATGCTTTTCAAAACCAAACAAATCTACTTTGGTTTGTTCAAAAGCATAAAGGGAGTGCCTCAGTTTGAGTAGCTGGATAGTGGGCACCTTTAGAAATGTACCCATTGCTGCATGGCACTGCTGTTCAACTAATAACAGTGACTTGCAAAATGGAATGTTCCTGTCCTGCACCTTATCTAATTTTCTATGCAGTCACTTCCTTTCTGCACATTCTGATCCATGTGATATTCTTTATGTCTAAATATAGGATGTTGCTAAGGTCAATTTACTTGTCAATCTTTCTGAACATACAAAGGTTCTTATTGAATTACATTAAAAGTTCAACTCAAATAATCAGCAGCTGAACCAGTTTGAGGAGTGGCTATCATTTTACAAGATCAATCAAGTGACTGAGATTCTGCCAAGTACATTTCTTTTGTTTTCAATTCTGTTTACTTTTTGCCTTATTTTAAACATGCTTGGCAACTTTTTGACTACCCTACCCTTTCTCTTCCATCCTTGAATGACTCAGAATGACAGAGCTTCCAATATCTAACAATTGGCACTGGACATGCTGGCTTTTAAAAATATATATTAATTCATAGTATGTGGACATCACTGGCTGTGCCAGAACTTATTGCCCTTGAAGTGAGTGGTCAGAGCATCCTTAAGTGTCAACCACATTGCTGTGGATCTGGAGTCACATGTAGACCAGACCAGGTAACAGCAGATTTCCTTGCTTAAAGGACATTACAGAACCAGATGGGTTTTTATAGCATTTGACAATGGTTTTAATTCCAGATTTTGTTTTATTGAGTTCAAATTTCACCATCTGCCACAGTGGGATTTGAACCAGGGTCCTCAGAGCATTACCCTGGGTCTCTGGATTACTAGTCCCGTGACAATACCACTACACCAATATGCCTCCGCCACCACTTCCCTCTACCAGACTGATCTACCTCAGTGGTTTCTTCCTGTCACTCATAGGATGATATTCCCCATCTGATCTAGGATCACACAGTGCTCCTCTAAAAGGACAACCACATTGACTAAGGATTAATATTCACTTATTCCTCTCTTTACTTATACCATAAAAAAAATTTAACTTCAGTAAAAGAGTTGAGCAAATAACCTGGGCGAGATGCTCCGTTTCCCGATGCTGATTTTGTAATCTGCGATCGGCAGAGAATCCCTTATTACGACAAAATCGGGGCAGCCATGTTTGATGCTGGTTTTACGTGCTCCGCCCCCTCTGAAACTGCGTCATAGCACGCCGTTGGGACGGCCTCAGCGCATCACCTGATGGCCCTCTCTCGATGCCCTGCCCCCGATGGGCTGAGTTCACAATGGCGTGGGGGAATGTGTGGTCTCAGCCACGCAGGAACCCGCGTGGCGGCTGTGGACTGTGTCCAGCGCTGCCACAGTCGGGCGGGAACTGTGCTGCTGGCTGTGGGGACTTCCGTGAGGGCTGAGGGGACTGATGGGGCCAGGGGGTCACTATCTGGCAGTTAGCACTTCTGCCTCACAGCTCCAGGGTTCCTGGTTCAATTCCAGCCTCGGGTGACTGTCTGTGTGGAGTTTGTACTTTCTCCCCGTGTCTGCGTGGGTTTCCTCTCGATGTTCTGGTTTCTTCCCATGTCATAATATACACACAAGTATATGATGGTGCATAGACAGACACTGACTGACACACTGAAAGACCAATCAACACACAGAACGCAGCAGCCAATCAGCAGACAGGTCACGGCCACTGTAAAGCCAGAGGGCACTAGTTTTCCCGCTCATTCGGGGTGCAGCCTCTGAGACAGCCAGAGCCCGTAATCAGTAACACGAACATCTACCATGAGCTAGCCGGATAGTCTGGTCAGGTTAGCCTCAGGTCTCCAGTCAACGTAACATAGTGTCGACCCACAGTGCAAGTATGTTTAACAGCTCATAGTTCAATAAAATAGAGTTGTACTTCTACAAGTGTTGGTAGCCTGTCTCTCTCACTGCTCTGGTAAACGCAGTCCTCACAGACCCAGCATACCCAGCACATCATCCCACAGTCCAAAGATGTGTATGTGAGGTGGATTGGCCATGCTAAATTGCCGCCTAGTGTAAAAAATAGGATAGGTGGGGTTTCTGGACTACGGGAATAAGGTGGAGGTGTGAGTTTAAGTAGACTGCTCTTTCCAAGGGCTGGTGCGGATGCGATGGGTCGAATGGCCTCTATTTGCACTGTAGGGATTCTATGATTGACAGAGCGGCTCATGACCTATGCAATAGAGCCATAGCTATTGTCTAGTTGTGGGGAATCGTTAAATAACTGAGTTCCTAGCCAACATTTGAATACTTTCCAGTCATAACGTCCTTCAATTTCTCGGTTGATATTGTGCTGCACAGACTGGGAAGGACCCAGGTTCCTTCATAGTCTTTGCTGAATTGTTGAAATTGGTGTGTGATGCCTACATTGGTTTCACCATACTCATGGTACGAGCCCAAGGTTCCCAACACTGATTGTAGTCAATGACTCCTGCCAGAAATATGCCTGCATAGACACCTGTTGTGTGTTTCACATACAGCTCTCGCTCACATGTGAAGGGTGACTATTTGTGTGAGATTCAAGAGGTCTATTACTGTTAAGGGACATAGAAACATTGGAACTGGAGCAGGCCTTTCAAGCCTGTTCCCTCATTCAGTTAGATCATAGCTGATCTATATTTTAATTCTATCTACCCACTTTGGTTCTGAATGGGAGATGGTGATGTGGTGGCAATGCTATGTGACAAGTAATCCAGGGACACAAGCTAATGTTCTGGGAATGTGAGTTCAAATCTCACCTTGGCAGCTGGTAGAATTTTAATTCAATGAATAAAGCCGGGAATCGAAAGCCTCAATAATAGTGATCGTGAAACTTTTGTTGATTGTTGTAAAAACCCTTCCTGTCAACTAATGTCCTTTAATGAAAGGATATCATCCATCCTTACCTGATCTGGCCGACAGGTGACTCCAGATTCACAGCAATGTGGTTGGCTCTGAAATGGGCTGCGAAATGTCCTAGCAATCCACTCAGTTCACGGGCAGTTAGAGATGGGTAACAAATGTAGGCCTTGTCAACAATGAAAAAAAACCCTTAATACCCTGACCATACAAAAATCTGTCAATCTCAGTTTTAATTTGTAATTGAGCTATCCTCGACGGATTTTAGTGAGGGAGAATTTCAGATTTCCCTGGCCATTTTTGTGGAGAGGTGCTTCCTGATATCACGCCAAATGACCTGGCTTCAATTTTAATGTTTATGCACCACCCCGTCCCTTGTTCTGGACTCCCTCCTCAAGGTAAGTAATTTATAATCTTTATTAGTGTCACAAGTAGGCTCACATTAACACTGCAATGAAGTTACTGTGAAAAGCCCCTAGTCGCCACACTCCGGCGCCTGTTCAGGTACACCGAGAGAGAACTCAGAATGTCCTATTCACCTAACAAGCACGTCTTGGGAGGAAACCGGAGCACCAGGAAGAAACCCACGCAGACACTGGGAGGACGTGCAGACTCCGCACAGACAGTGACCCAAGCTGGGAATCAATTTTGCAGCCGGTGGTTTCCAGATGTTTTGTGCAGCAGGATGGGTTGGGTGGCACGCGCTTTGCTATCATAGCGGGGTGCCACATTTAAAAGGTGCTCAGATATCAATTTACCCACTGATGTTGGAGAAGATCCACTTCCTGAAGCTCCTGCAGCTAGAAGATCTATGTTACAGATGCTCCATCCCGTCACTGCTGAACGAGGTGTTCCAGGGTACACTGTAACTGGAGGTCCCCTCCCAGGTCATTCCCAATATGTCCAGGCTATGTAGGTTACACGTGTCCCAATCCAACATTATTTTCAGCTGGCAGCGTGGATGTTTGTCAGGGGAAGCAATTCCGGTCGGGCTTTCGTCTGCATCCCATCGACGTGATGCAAAAGAATTTCCGACTGTCCTCTGGTGGGAATGGCAACCGGTCATTCATGTGCTGGATTCTCTACTGGCGGGATGCTCCGTTTTGCCGGCAGCCTGGGGGGTTTCCCGAAAGCGTGGGGCTGCCCCACAATGGGAAACCCCATTGATCTGCCGGCATAATGGAATATCCGGCCGGCGGGGTGAAACAGAAATGTGGCGCGGTGGGGGGGGGAGAATTCAGCCCCATGCCTTTTGGGACTGGCAGGAGGAAACCAGAGTACCCCGACGAAACCACACAGACATAGGGAGAACGGGCAAACTCCAAACAGACAGTGACCCTGGCACTGTGAAGCAACTGTGCTAACCACTGTGCTACCATGCCACCCTAATTTCTATCTATCCTACCTGTTACAAAGTGTTTTAATAAACAGCTTCCCACTTGGGGTTTCAGTATAGCCACGATCAGCTCGTGTATTGCAATTTGAAACAATGGTGGAGGGAGCTTCAATAGTATGGTACTCAATTTCTTGGTGTTGGATCATGTGTGTCTGTTGACTGTTCCCTGCATGCTGTCAGTCAAGCCTAGGTGTGAGCAACAGAAACTAAACTGAAAGTAAGCAGTAGACAAAAGAAAGCAAAAATTTTTAAATGCACTTTGAAATAAAATTTCTGCACACTAAAAGCTGGTCTGTCACCTCTGTACATCTCAGAGATATAAAACATAAGAAATAATACTTTGCGGAGCAAATTGAATAAACACTGGGACGAAAGATTTGTGGACTTTGTGGAAAGCGTAGCAGAGTTGGAGGAATTGGTAACTTCAAAGAGCCAGGACAGGGACAATGAGCTGAATGGCCTCCTTCTGTGCTATAAGGTTCTTGGCTGCTACCATCAAAAGAAAGGAAGATTAGGCCCAGACCTTCAAAGAATTTGTAGACTGTTAGGGGTAGATACAGTTAGGTTGTTTGGCCCATCAAGTCATGCTGTGGTTCATGTTGTCAGATCAACCTCTTATTTAATGCCATGCTCCTGACAGCTTCTTCATACTTCTTAGATTAGTCTTTTCAAGCAACAAAATCACTATTTGTGACAGATCCTTCAGTCATTTGACAAATAGATAGACTGAATTAGGGCTAATTGACATTCACTTCCTCTATCACCGATGCACGGTGGCAGCCGTGTGTAACCATCTACAAGATGCACTGCAGGAACTCACCAAGTCTCCTGAGGCAGCATCTTTTAAAACTATGACCACTGTCACCTGAAAGGACAATGGCAGCAGACATGGGACACCACCACCTGGAAGTTCCCTTCTAAGCCACTCATCCATCCTGAGCTGGAAATATATCACCGTCCCTTCACTGTCACTGGGTCAAAATCCTGGAACTCTCTTCCTAACAGCACTATGGGTGTACCTACACCTCAGGGCTGGCAGAGTTTCAAGAAGGCAGCTCACGACCACCTCCTCAAGGACAATTAGGGATGGCAATAAATGCTGGCCTAGCAAGTGGCACATTCCTTGAATGAAGAAAAAAACAAGGTCAATCTTAAAATGATTGACTAGTGCTAATTCTTGAGTCACTTAATCTGGTTTGATGTGCTAATTGAGTCAGGAAAACCTAATAAGCAACATTGTTCTGGAATTGTTCAATTTGTTAGCACAATTGTCCAAGGCAAAATTAAGCAACCAAGAATACAGAGTACGGCAAATCTGAATTGAACTCAAAAGACAGATCAATTAAACCTAAATAGAACATTTAGTCTCCCAATGAGAAGACTAGAAGATTGAACCACAAGAAAGGGGAGGCAAAACCATGGTCTCCTGGGTACTGTGTCCAAATGTTGCGTTGGAGTGAGAAAGAGACTTGTGCTGGGAAAAACAATTTACTCCTAACGAAATAGAGTAGCCATAACATTTGGATAGTTTATTGCAGGCTTTGTGCCAAAACTGTGCTGCATGTGCTTTATCTGTCAAGTTCATAAGACTATAAGACATAGGAGCAGAATGAGGCGCCTTAACCCATCGAGTCTGCTCTGCCATTCAAACATGGCTGATATTTTTCTCATCTCCATTCTTCTGCCTTCTCCCCATAACCCATGATCCCCTTATTAATCAAGAACCGATCGAAGGGCAGGACGGTAGCATGGTGGTTAGCATAAATGCTTCACAGCTCCAGGGTCCCAGGTTCGGTTCCCCGCTGGGTCACTGTCTGTGCGGAGTCTGCACGTCCTCCCCGTGTGTGCGTGGGTTTCCTCCGGGTGCTCCTGTTTCCTCCCACAGTCCAAAGATGTGCGGGTTAGCTGGATTGGCCATGCTAAATTGCCCGTAGTGTCCTAAAAAGTAAGGTTGGGGGTTGTTGGGTTACGGGTATAGGGTGGATACGTGGGTTTGAGTAGGGTGATCATTGCTCGGCACAACATCAAGGGCTGAAGGGCCTGTTCTGTGCTGTACTGTTCTATGTTCTATCTCTGTCTTAAAGACACTCAGTGATTTGGCCTCCACAGCCATCTGCAGCAAAGAATTCCACAGATTCACCACCCTCTGGCTGACAAAATTCCTCCTCATCTCTGTTTTAAAGAATCGTCCCTTTAGTCTGAGATTGTGCACTCTGGTTTTTCCTACAAGTCCTCTCCACATCCACTCTATCGAGGGCTCGCAATATCCTGTAAGTTTCAATAAGATACCCCCTCATCCTTCTAAACTCCAACGAGTACAGACTCAGATTCCTCCACCATTCCTCATATGACAAGCTCTTCATTCCAGGGATCATTCCTGTGAATCTCTTGTGAACCTTTTCCAAGGCCAGCACATCCTTCCTTAGATACGGAGTACAAAACTGATCACAATACTCCAAATGGGGTCTGACCAAAGCCTTATACAGCCTCAGAAGTACGTCCCTGCTCTTGTATTCTAAACCTCTCGACATGAATGCTAACATTGCATTTGCCTTCCTAACTGCCGACTGAACCTGCTCATTAACCTTAAGTAAATCTTGAAGAAGGACTCCCAATCCCTTTGTTCTTCTGATTTCCTAAGCATTTCCTTGTTTAGAAAATAGTCTATGCCT
Source organism: Scyliorhinus canicula (assembly GCF_902713615.1). Classification (NCBI taxonomy): domain Eukaryota; kingdom Metazoa; phylum Chordata; class Chondrichthyes; order Carcharhiniformes; family Scyliorhinidae; genus Scyliorhinus; species Scyliorhinus canicula. Next base: position 99,968,684 of record NC_052149.1, read on the forward strand.
CCATTCCTCCTTCCAAAGTGAATAACCTCACACTTTTCCACATTGTATTCCATCTGCCACATCTTTGCCCACTCTCCTTGCCTGCAGCCCACCTGCTTCCTCAATACTACCTGTCCCTCTACAGATCTTTGTATCATCTGCCAACGTAGCAAAAGTGCCTTCAGCTCCTTCTTCCAAATTGTTACTGTATATTGTGAAAAGTTGAGGTCCCAGCACCGACCCCTGAGGCACACCACTAGTCACCAGCTGCCATCCTGAAAAAGACCGCTTTATCCCCACTCTCTGGCAGTCAGCCAATCCTCTATCCATGCCAGGATCTTACCGCTCAACATGGGCTCTTAACTTATTTAACAGTCTCTTATGCGGCACCTTGTCAAAGACCTTCTGGAAATCTTAATAAATCACGTCCACCGGTTTTCCTTTGTCTAATTCCTGTTACCTCCTCAAAGAATTATCGGGCATTGACAAGATTTTAGGGTCCATTATTACAGATGAGTACTTGGAATGCATGATAAAATAGGACTGAGTCAGCACGGCTTCGTCAAGGGAAGGTCATGTCTGACAAACCTGTTCGAATTCTTTGAGACCTCCTCGATAAACTGGGTGTCATAACCTCCACGGGGAAACCATTATCTATCTCCCCGCCGGGGTTGTGGAGATCGAGCTTCCTCGGTAGTGGGCTGGGGCTCGTTAAACTGAGCATAAAAGCTGGTCCGAGCAGGCACCACCAGGTTGGTTATCCCAAAAGGGACTGTGAATGTATATAGTTTCTGCCATGGGCAGACCTTATGTTAAAGTAAAATAAAGTTTTATCCTTCCTACCGCTGGCTTCCTTGGCCATTAAACTGGGTCACAAAGCAGCCTCGCACTATGATTCCAAATTTTGACTCGAGAAGTCTCACACATTTGCAATTTACATGGCAGGGAAGAGGGGGCTGATTGGATACTTTTACAAAGAACTGACATAGGCACAATGGGCTGAGTGGCCATCTTCTGTATTGTGTCATTCTATGGTCCTATGAGCATGGTTTGTTAGCCCACTGCACCAGTCAATCTCTCTAAAGGGCTTTTTAATATTTACAGAAAGTGGTAGCTTATAACACATTTTACTGTAAACAAATGATTGTTATCTTTCCAAATGCTGTCAACTTTCTTCACTGTTTGGGACATGTTCAAAACAGTTTTGCGTTATATCCTTTCTTTATTATTCACGTATCTACACATCTCGCCTGACATCAGATATTAGTCTGATTATCCAGGCTGTGGTACAATATTTGCATTATGATAAAGTATTTATATAATATTCCATTGTACCAGTTAATGTGTGTGTGTGTGATGCTTGAAACACATCACGCACAAGAACTTTTTAAAAATTCTACCTTTCATTCCAAGCTACTGCTGGATGTCACCATAATTTTCCATTATAAAACTGGAGCGGTCTGTCATTGTGATACCAAGTGATAGATGGTGTCATTGACTGTGCTATCAAGTGGGACTTACACTGCAATAATCTGCTCACTGCTGTTCAGCTTGGATTCTATTAGGGACACTAGACACCTGACCTCATTGCAGATTACCCCAATCATAGATAAGAAAGTTTCAATTCAAAAGGTGAGTCGGGTGTGATGCTCTTGACATCAAGTCTGCGTTTGGCATCACGTGATTGTCAGACTGACATCACGGAACCCGAGTAAATTAAGTCAGTGGAAAGCGGGGGAAAACTCTCCAGTGATTGGAGTCATACCTAGTACAAAGTAAGATGATTGATGGAGGCCAATCATCTCAGCTCCAAAATATGGCTGCAGAAGTTCCTCCAATTAGTGTCCAAGGCCGAACCATCTTCAGTTGCTTCATCAATGACCTTCCCTCAAACATAACATCAGAAGTGGGGATGTTCGCTGATGATTACACAATATTCATTACCATTCACAACTCCTCAGTTACTGAAGAGGTCCCTGTCCATGCACAGCAATACCTGGATAACATTGAGATTTGGGCTGATCAGAGGCAAGGAACATTCATGCCACACAAGTGCCAGGTAAAGACCATCTTCAACAGGGGAGAATCTAATCACCTCTCCTTGACATTCAATGTCACTAGCATTTATGAACTAGCCATATTAAAAACTGTGGATATAAGAGCAGATCAGAGGTTTGAAATTTTGCAGACAGTAACTCACCTCCTGAGTCCCCAAAGCCTCTTCACCATCTTCAAGGCACAAGTCAAAGAAAATTACAGCACAGGAACAGGCCCTTCGGCCCTCCCAGCCTGCGCCGATCCAGATCCTTTATCTAAACCTGTCTCCTATTTTCCAAGGTCTACTTCCCTCTGTTCCCGCCCGTTCATATACCTGTCTAGAGGCCTCTTAAATTATGCTATTGTGCCCGCCTCTACCACCTCCGCTGGTAAAGCGTTCCAGGCACCCACCACCCTCTGCGTAAAAAACTTTCCACGCACATCTCCCTTAAACTTTCCCCCTCTCACCTTGAAATCGTGACCCCTTGAAACTGACACCCCCACTCTTGGAAAAAGCTTGTTGCTATCCACCCTGTCCATACCTCTCATAATTTTGTAGACCTCAATCAGGTCCCCCCTCAACCTCCGTCTTTCCAACGAAAACAATCCTAATCTACTCAACCTTTCTTCATAGCTAGCACCCTCCATACCAGGCAACATCCTGGTGAACCTCCTCTGCACCCTCTCCAAAGCATCCACATCCTTCTGGTAATGTGGCGACCAGAACTGCATGCAGTATTCCAAATGTGGCCGAACCAAAGTCCTATACAACTGTAACATGACCTGCCAACTCTTGTACTCAATACCCCATCCGATGAAGGCAAGCATGCTGTATGCCTTCTTGACCACTCTATCAACCTGCATTGCCACCTTCAGGGTACAATGGGCCTGAACTCCTAGATCTCTCTGTACATCAATTTTCCCCAAGACCCTTCCATTGACCATATAGTCCGCTCTTGAATTTGATCTTCCAAAATGCATCACCTCGCATTTGCCTGGATTGAACTCCATCTGCTATTTCTCTGCCCAACTCTCCAATCTATCTATATTTTGTTGTATTCTCTGTCAGTCCTCCTCGCTATCTGCAACTTAGCATCATCGGCAAACTTGCTAATCAGACCACCTATACCTTCCTCCAGGTCATTTATGTAGATCACAAACAGCAGTGGTCCGAGCACGGATCCCTGTGGAACACCACTAGTCACCCTTCTCCATTTTGAGACACTCCCTTCCACCACTACTCTCTGTCGCCTGTTGCCCAGCCAGTTCTTTATCCATCTAGCCAGTACACCCTGAACCCCATACAACTTCACTTTTTCCATCAACCTGCCATGGGAAACCTTATCAAATGCCTTACTAAAGTCCATGTATATGACATCTACAGCCCTTCCCTCATCAATTAACTTTGTCACTTCCTCAAAGAATTCTATTAGGTTTGTAAGACATGACCTTCCTTGCACAAAACCATGCTGCCTATCACTGATAAGTCTATTTTCTTCCAGATGTGAATAGATCCTATCCCTCAGTATCTTCTCCAACAGTTTGCTTACCACTGACGTCAAGCTCACAGGTCTATAATTCCCTGGATTATCCCTGCTACCCTTCTTAAACAAAGGGACAACATTAGCAATTCTCCAGTCCTCCGGGACCTCACCCGTGCTCAAGGATGCTGCAAAGATGTCTGTTAAGGCCCCAGCTATTTCAACCCTCGCTTCCCTCAGTAACCTGGGATAGATCCCATCCGGTCCTGGGGACTTGTCCACCTTAATGTCTTTTAGAATACCCAAAACCTTCCCCTTCCATATGACAACTTGACCTAGAGTATTTAAACATCCATCCCTAGCCTCAACATCCGTCTTGTCCCTCTCCTTTGTGAATACCGATGCAAAGTACTCATTAAGAATCTCACCCATTTCCTCTGAGTCCACGCATAAATTCCCTCTTTTGTCTTTGAGTGGGCTAATCCTTTCTCTAGTTACCCTCTTGCTCCTTACATACGAATAAAAGGCTTTGGGATTTTCTTTAACCCTGTTAGCCAAAGATATTTCATGACCCCTTTTAGCCCTCTTTATTGCGCGTTTGAGATTCGTCCTACTTTCCCAATATTCCTCCAAAGCTCCATCAGTTTTGAGTTGCTTCGATCTTATGTATGCTTCCTTTTTCATTTTAGCTAGTCTCACAATTTCACCCGTCATCCATGGTTCCCTAATCTTGCCATTTCTATCTTTCATTTTCACAGGAACATGTCTGTCCTGCACTCTAATCAACCTTTCTTTAAAAGACTCCCACATTTCAAATGTGGATTTACCCTTAAACAGCTGCTCCCAATCCACATTCCCTAGCTCCTGCCGAATTTTGTTATACTCTGCCTTTCCTCAATTTAGTACTCTTCCTTTCGGACCACTCTTGTCCTTGTCCATGAGTATTCTAAAACTTACGGAATTGTGATCGCTATTCCCAAAGTAATCACCGACTGAAACATCAACCACCAGGAGTGTGTTGAAATACTTCCACTTGCCTGGATGAGTGCAGTTCCAACAATACTATCCACAACATCCAGGATAAAGCAGCCCACTCGATTAGCACCGCATCCACCAATGGCAGCGTATGTACCATCTACAATATGACAGCAACTTCTCACCAAAAGATTTTCAATGGCACCTTTCAACCTCATCATCTCTGCCATCTAGAAGGACAGGGGCAGCAGATGCATGGGAACACCACCACCTGCAAGTTTCCCTGGAAGCCACAAATCCTCTTGACTTGGAACAAAACTGCTATTCCTTCATTGTCACTCGATCCTTCTCGTGCTTCCTTCCAAACAGCACTCTGAGGGTGCCTACACCCAATGACGTGCAGTGGTTTGTGACGAAAAATAAATAAAAGCTTTTCTGGGGTCTACTGTGGAATTCTGTGAAGCAGGATTGGTGGGGTGGTGGCTGCTGTATTTATGTGTTTGACTAATTTAATTAAACTAAGGATAGTTGGACTGCAAACATTGGAACATCAAATGATCTAGGTGGGAAAGCCAATCATTTGAAGTGAATAATGTTGAGTTAGATGTTCTGCAGGTAAATAGGCCAGGGTAGAAATTTGCATTAGGAGATAAAGAGGGTTTGTTGTGTTCAGTTGTTAAATGTAAGTAGAAAAGGGGTTACAACTAGGAAAAGACAATAAATAAATAAGGCAACATTATTAAATGTTGTTTTACTTGAATTTGGTGGCTCTAGGATAACATAAAAGATTTTTACATCCTGGGAAAGGTAAATTTAAAAGAAAGATATGGATAATGGAAAAAATGAAAGAGGGAAACATATTTAAAGAGAGGATGGGAGCTGTGTTGGGCGTAGGACCTCCAAGAGTGTGTCCTGTGCTGGGAGAGAACTGTAAAAAGTGAATCAGGAGATTCACCTGAGGAAGGAGCTGTGCTCTGAAAACTAGCGATTCGAAACAAACCTGTTGGACTTTAACCTGGTGTTGTAAGACTTCTTACTGTGCCCACCCCAGTCCAATGCCGGCATCTCCACATCAAAAAGGTTGGGAGGGGTTATTGGGTTACGGAAATAGGGTGGAAGTGAGGGCTAAAGTGGGTCGGTGCAGACTCGATGGGCCGAATGGCCTCCTTCTGCACTGTATGTTCTATGTTCACAGGAGCCTCAATTATTCACCCTATTCAAAGCTAAGGGTTGGCCGTGATAGGCCTTGGGCCAAATAGTCACCCGACACTCCCTCTCTCGGGTGAGATACCAGTGCAGATTGAAGCTTCACGAAACTGTAACCCCAACGCCTGTATCCTTAGGGAAGGAAAGAAGAACCAGAAGAGATTAATTGTTTTACAATGATGGCAACTGTAAGGGGAGGAGGGCATGGGCTAATTCTTCTTGTCTTTTTGCAGGTACAATGAATTGTGTTCTGTTTGAATGCATATATTACTATAATTCTGCAATCTGCATCTTGATTCCCACTGTTGCAAGTGTTACACTAATTATTTTACCTTTTATCTCTATACTGGACTCCAGCCAATAGGCAAAATGGTGACTCTTAAAGCATCTGTAAACAACTACACTATCATAAACATTACACTGTCATTCCCCAATCGAGTAACATTCTGTACCACGCCATATTCATATCTAGTATTTGTCAGTGTACACTCCTGAACGATGCATAACAATTGTGGGGTGCACGGCTGCAAACTTACAAAGAGTTCTTGGGTAGGTAGTTAGAAACCAGCTCATGGGAACACAAACATGTCAGCACACTCAATTAATGCCTCATTATTTATCTTACAGGGTGGTAAGATACCCTCCATCAAGATGTTCTTGAATGCAGTGAGAACCTGTTTAACAATATAACACAATCAACATTCCAATCATAGGCAAAGCCTGCCTACAAGAAATGGAATCTTAACTATATTCTCGTGAAACACTTTAAATTATTTACACAATGTTGCAGTATACACGGTACTTTGAGCATTTTATAGAATAGAACAGTACAGCACAGAACAGGCCCTTCGGCCCTCGATGTTGTGCCGAGCAATGATCACCCTACTTAAACCCACGTAACCCGAATACCCGTAACCCAACAATCCCCCCATTACCTTACACTACGGGCAATTTAGCATGGCCAATTCACCTATCCCGCACATCTTTGGACTGTGGGAGGAAACCGGAGCACCCGGAGGAAACCCACGCACACACGGGGAGGACGTGCAGACTCCACACAGACAGTGACCCAGCCGGGAATCGAACCTGGGACCCTGGAGCTGTGAAGCATTTATGCTAACCACCATGCTACCGTGAGGCCCGCATATTGACACCTTTATTCACTATCCCAAACCAACACCTGAAATGCCTTCATGTTTTGATGTTAAAAGAGCATACATGATGGCTTATCAGATTTTGCCTGATTTATATTATTAAAATTTCATCCTTTGGAATAGGACAACTTTGGACTATTTTAGACTGCACCGGGTGACGAGACAGGGATGCCCCCTCTCCCCATTGATGTTTGCGCTGGCTCTAGAGCCGTTGGCAATCCCTCTGAGAACATCAAGGGGTGGGAGGGGACTGGTCCGGGGTGGGGTTGAGCACAGGGTTTCGCTCTATGCGGATAGATCTGCTTCTGTACGTTTCAGACCCAGTAGAGGGGATGAAGGAAATCATGAAGATTTTAGGGGAATTCAGCCGGTTTTTAGGGTATAAGCTAAACATGGATAAGAGTGAGATGTTTGTGGTCCAGGCGAGGGGACAGGAGGGGCGACTGGGGGAGCTGCAGTTTAGGTCAGTAGGGGGTAGTTTTAGGTACCTGGTATCCAAGTGGGACCGGCTGCATAAATTGAATCTGGCCCGACTCGTGGACCAAATGAAGGACGATTTCTGGAGATGGGATGCGCTCCCGTTGTCGCTGGTCGGAAGGGTACAAACGGTGAAAATAATGGTCCTCCAGAGGTTCGTTTTGTATTTCAATGTCTCCCCATTTTATTCCACGGCCCTTTTTTAAGCGGGTCAACAGGGCCGATGGGCTTCGTCTGGGCGGGCAATTTCAGATTTTTATTGAATTCAAATTTCACCATCTGCAGTGGCGGGATTTGAACCTGGGTCACCAGAGCATTACTTTGGGTCTCTGGTTTACGAGTCCAGTGACAATACCACTATGCCACCACCTTCCCATAATGTGACTAATGTACTTCATTGAAATGGTTAGGTTAGATTGTTACATGTGGCTCAGTTGGTAGCATTCTTGCTGCTGAGACTTTAGGTTCTGGGTTCCAGTCCCACTCCAGAGACTTGAGTATAAAATGTAAGCCTTTGGATATGAGGTTAAACTAAGATTCCACTGCTTTTGGACATGAGGTTAAACTAAAGCCCCATTTCTTTTGAATATGACCTTGACCTAAACCAAGACCCCATCTCTTTCAGATCTGAGGTTAAACTAAGGCCTCTTCTGCCATTGATTGTGGATACTGTATCAAAGATTCCAATGGCACTATTCAAAAAAGAGTAGGGGAATTCTTCATTGCATGGTATTGCTCAGCCTTCACAATATTTGCTCGTTGTCACAATGTTGATTGTGGAACATTGCAATGCACAAATTAGCTGTTGCATTTTCTACATTACAAGAGTATTTTAATCTCAAAAACGTTTAATTGGTTATGAAGTGGTTTGGGATGTCAAGGGCTTTTGCTTTGGGTACAACAACATCAATAAGCTGCAGCTTTATAAGTTGTTGCCAAGAGAGCAGGAAACTCCATGGGCTGGATTCTCCACTGGCTGGATTCTCCAGTGCGCCGGCAGCGCACCCAAGCCCGGGGATTTCCCGATGGTGTGGGGCTGCCCACAATAGGAAATCATATTGGCCGGCTGGCGGGACAGAGAATCGTGCTGCTGGTGGAGGATCGCAGCACCAGATACCATAAATGCTGAGGAATGCAAGGTTTAGTGAGAGGAAGGAACTGAAGGAAAAAAATGGTGTTGGGGCAATTGAAGGCTGTCCAATCCCTAGGATCTGGAAATCTATATCCCAGAGTACTTAAGGAAGTGGCTCTAGAAATAGTGAATGCATTGGTGGTCACCTTCTAAGATTCTATAGACTCTGGAACAGTTCCTGCAGATTGGAAGGTGGCTAACGTAACTCCACTATTTAAAAAGGGAGGTGAGAGAAAACGGGGAATTAGAAACCAGTAAGTCTGATGTCGGTAGTGGGAAAAATTCTAGAATCCATCACCAAGGATTATATAGCGGAGCACTTTGAAAATATTGGCAGGATTGGACAGAGTCAACATGGATTTATAAAAGGGAAATCATGCTTGATAAGTCTCCTGGAATGCTTCCAGGATGAAAGTAGTGGAGTTGACGAGGAGGAGCCAGTGGATGTGGTATATCTGGACTTTCAGAAGACTTTTGATAAAGTCCCGCATAAGAGATTAGTGTGCAAATGTAAAGTGCTATGGGATGGAGTACTGTATTGAGATGGATAGAAAACTGGTTGGCAGAGAGGAAACAAAGAGTAAGAATTAACGGGCTTTAATCAAATTGGCAGGTAGTGATCAGTGGGGTACCACAGGGATCAGTGCTAGGACCCCAGCTATTTACAGAATATATGAATGATTTAGATGAGGGAACAAAATGTAATCTCTCAAAATTTGCAGTTGACACCAAGTTGGGTGGGAGGGTTAACTATGAGGAGGAATTGAGTGAGCAGGCAAATGAATGTCAGATCAAGTATAATTTGGAGAAATGGTAGCAAAAATAAGAAGGCAGACTATTATCTGAATGGCCATAAATTAGGAGAAGGGATGTGCAACCTTGAGCACCAGTCGCTGAAGGTAAGCATGCAGGTACAGCAGGTGGTAAAGAAGGCAAATGGTATGCTGGCCTTCATAGCAAGAGGATTCGAGTACAGGAGCAGGGATGTCTTGCTGAAATTATACTGGGCCTCAGTGAGGTCACACCTGTGCGCAGTTTTGGCCTCCTTATCTGAGGAAGGCTATAGAGATAGTGCAGCGAATGTCTACCAGACTGATTCCTGGGATGGCGGGACTGACGTATGAGGGGAGATTGGATCGGTTAGGAATGTATTCGCTGCAGTTCAGAAGAGTGAGGGGGTTCTCATAGAAACCTATAAAGACTAGACAAGGTAGGTGCAGGATGGATGTTCCTAATGATGGGTGTGTCCAGAACCAGGGATACGGGGTAGACCATTTCAGACAGACGTTTCTTCACTCAGAGAGTGGTAAGTCTGTCGAATTCATTACCACAGGAAGTAATTCATTACCACAGGAAGTAATTCATTACCACAGGAAGTAATTGAGGCCAAACATTGTGGGCGGGATTCTTCAGTCCGCCAGCTGCGTTTTCCAGCGCAGCGCCTCTGCTGGCTGCGGGATTCTCCGTTCCTGTAGCCAGCCAATGGGGGTTTCCCATTATGACCATCCCACGTCGTCAGGAAACCCACGGACTGGAGGATCCCGCCAACGGAGAATTCCGCTGTGTATGTTTTCAAGAAGCAGTGAGATATAGCACATAGGATGAAGGGGATCAAGGAATATGGGGGAAAGCGGCATTAGGCTATTGAGCTGAATGGTCAGCCATGATCATAATGAATGGCAGAGCAGGCTCGAAGGGCCAAATGGCCTTCTTCTGCTCCTATTTTCTATGCTTCTATGTTTCTATACCTTGTCAATCTCTCCTTTGCTCCGACCTATCGCTGTCCTTCAATTCCATCCCACCTCCTGCGCCCACCTTTCCAACTAGATAACTTATTACATTTCTATCTCTCTTCATTTCGACAAAAGGATCATGTGAACTTGAAATGCAACTTTGTTTCTCTCCCCAGATCTGGAGAGTTCATCCAGCATTTTCTGTTTGCATTGCTGACTTTGGGAGCTGGTTTGCACAGAAATGTAGGAAGGTGCCTGAGTGTGCGTGGGCAGCAAAGATGGAGTTGCAGCCCACGTGTTAACTTTCAAATCATTGTCGTGGGAAAAATTGTACTTCAGCACAGTGGGGCAATATGCACCTTCCTGGAGCATGCTCTCATTAACCTATGTGTTGCAGGAGGTCTTTGACTGTCAAGAGGCAGCTGCAGCAATCACAATCCTGAGCCTGCAGGAGCTGTGAAGTGTATTGTACCGTCTGTGGTCTCCTGAAATGGTCGCTGCCTGTCCTTCTGGTTATCACCCCTCCAGTATTCATCCCCCTGAAAGGAGTGGAATTTGTGTAGTATCTGCTGGTTTGGGGGTGAATGGTGAGGGCAGCCATGTTACATATATGTGACACAATAAACCAGGAAACCTGATTGTTAACCCTGCATTTTACTTGCCGCACAAACATCACCACCGACCGTGTCAAAGCTGGAAGAATAGACATTTGGCAGTGGAAGGTGTGCACCTGTATTGCACCTTCTATTGCTGAAGACCATTGGCCCTAGGAGGAGGGGAGGGGCTGGGGGTGCAGCCGGTTCCCTCCTCAAAAAACATGACTCACATATTTCCATATAACTTCACCAAGCTGTCATCCTGGATTAATAACTCACGTCTCTGGAATGAGGTAGGGCTGGAACAGGTGATTTTCTGACTCAGTAAGTTTGGCAGACACAAGAATTGATGTCCCAAGTACTCTATTTTAGTCTGAAGAACATGGGCATGCGTAGGTTCTTGCTGAGTTTTAAAGATATGGCTGACTTCTCAGAATCTGCATATTGCTGGCAAGTTCTGCATTTATTGCACTTCCTTAGTGCCCTAAGAATATGATAATGGTGGGCCTCCTTCATGAAGCATTGTTTGCAGTATTGATAAAATTAAGTGTAGTTAGGCCTCTGCAGAGGACAGTTAAGAGTTAACTGCAATGGTGGAGGACTGAAGTCGTATAAGGATCAGATAATAATCATCCTAATAATAATAAACTTTATTGTCACAAGTAGACTTGCATTAACAATACAATGAAGTTACTGTGAAAAGCCCCTAGTCACCACATTCCGCCACCTGTTTGGGTACACGGAGGGAGAATTCAGAATGTCCAATTCACCTAACAGCACGTCTTTCGGGACGTGTGGGAGGAAACTGGAGCACCCGGAGGAAACCCACGCAGACACGGGAAGAACGTGCAGACTCTGCACAGACAGTGACTCAGTGGGGAATCAAACCTGGGACCCTGGCGCTGCAAAACAACAGGGCTAACCACTGTGCTACCATGCCACCAAGTTTTCTAATCAGAAGGACAATAGCAAATGATTTGGGTTTTTACAACAATCTGACACCTCACTTTTACAGATAACAATTGTGTCATGGAATGATGGGACATGGAGCAAGATTCTCAGGCCTTCCCGTGGCGTGCTTCTCAGTGGTGGGCCACACCGGTGGAGGGGTCTTCTGGTCCCGCCACTGTTGAATCTACCCCACTTTGCTGGGAAACCTGAGGCTGGGAGATTGATGGAACCATCAATTCACCAGACGTGTGCTTTCAGATATGAACAGTGGTTTTAATCTACTTACGACAGAGCCAGCCTGTTACCCGTTGATGAACTCTCGATGAACTGCAGGCTGACTCTGGACAAGGGTATTTATACAGCAGCACAGGGGGGAGGAGTCATGGGCGGAGCCAAGGGTGGAGCCCTGTACAAACTCCTGAGCATTCCCAGAGCTACTCCCCTAGTGGTCAGATAACGCTACTGCGCTTACAAAGGTATTGGTAAATACAGTGTGAATTACCAAGTTACATTCACCACAAAGATGTCACCCAAGCTCTTGTTTTTTTTTAAAGAAAATATGTTTATTTCATGGGGTGTAAGCATTGATAGAAAGACCGGAATTTATTGCCAATCCCTCATTGCCATTGAGAAGGTGATGGTGAGCTGTCACTTTGACACGCTTGCAGTTAGGGAGTTCGAGGAGGTTTGCACAGTGACGGTGAAGGAACAGCAAATTAATTCAAAGTCAGGAAGTGTGTGGTTTAAAGAGAATCTTGCAGATGGCGGTGTTCCCATGCATCTGCTACCCTCATCCTTCTGGATGGTAGAAGTTGCGTATTTAGAAGGTACTGTCGAAGGAGCTGTGGAAAGTTGCTGCAATATATATTGTAGCTGTATGCTGCCACTGTGCGCCAGTGGTGGAGGAGGTGAATGTTTAAGGCAGTAGATGCAGTATTGATCAAACAGGCTGCTTAATCGTGGATGTGGTCAAGCTTCTTACTATGTTGTTGGAGCTGCCCTCATCCAGGATGTATTGAGGAGTGGAGCCAAGAGGCTCTTGTGGAACCAAAACTGAGTATTTGGTGAGTAGGTTATTGCCATGAAAGTACTGCTGAATAACACTGTTGACAACACTTCATACTCATGTCTCTCCAGAGGGAGGAATGGAAAATAAGGCATATCTTCTAACTGACTCAAGGTGAGGATAGTACTTATTGGCTTACACCAGCTCTCCTCTCTGTAGACTCTCTGGTGGAGGTTGGCAGGGGGTGGGGGGGGGGGGGGGGTGTGGGGGCAGCTAAAAACTGTGAATGACTCTGGCCCCAATGAAATGGAGCCAGGTTCAGGGACACAGCATTGCTGGGGTGGAGATTCTACTGCCCCAGAGATGAGCTGAGATTCCACAAAATCAGAAAAACCCACATAAGTATGTGAGCAACTCACCCGTCCCCTTTTACGAGAAATTGCATCCGATGAAGGGGGAGGGGTTGAAATAAACCAAACATAAAGGATACTTTTTGAACAGAATTAATAAATTAGCCAAATAATAACCATGGAGAGGACTATATGGTTAATGAGATAATTGCAGAATGATTCTAGCATCAATATGCACTCAGGATGATGCTTAGCGTGTGTACCAGAATGGAACACATGCACCCAGCGTTTATGGCACAGAAACATCGTTCCTGACTGGGCTCCATACCAGTTCATTTCAGGAATTATTGTAATGTAAGCACGGGCCAAAATAACACAGGACCTGCCTGCCCTCATGCATGAATTATACTTAGTAATATCCATGCTGGTGAGCACAGCAACTAAGGCATTGAGAGGACACCACCTCGGCAATGAGTGGCAGTTTTGGGCCCCGTATCTAAGGAAGGATGTGCTGGCCTTGGAAAGGGTCCAGAGAAGGTTCACAAGAATGATCCCTGGAATGAAGAGCTTGTCGTATGAGGAACAGTTGAGGACTCTGAGTTTAGAAGGATAAGAGGGGATCTTATTGAAACTTACAGGATACTGCGAGGCCTGGATAGAGTGGACATGGAGAGGATGTTTCCACTTAAAGGAAAATCTAGGACCAGAGGACACAACCTCAGACAAAAGGGACGATCCCTTAAAACAGAGATGAGGAGGAATTTCTTCAGCCAGAGGGTGGTGAATCTTTGGAACTCTTTGCCGCAGAAGGCTGTGGAGGCCAAATAACTGAGTGTCTTTAAGACAGAGATAGATAGGTTTTTGATTAATAAGGGGATCAGGGGTTATGGGGAGAAGGCAGTAGAATGGGATTGAGAAAAATATCAGCCATGATTGAATGGCGGAGCAGTGGCCTAATTCTGCTCCTATGTCTTATGGTCTTTTGGTCTTATGACACCGAAGCCAATACTGCTCGGGTGGCGACCACAGTGGAGAGCCTGGTGCACGATGTCGGCACCATGAGTGAAGGTGTCTAAGGTGTCGTGCAGTTGGTGACGGCCAAGGCTGAGGGTCTCGGCAGTATGTCTGCCTCGCTGGGAGATGTCACCCAGTACCAGGCTGATCTTGATGGGGTTCTGTGGGACATGTCCCGCTCTCAGATGGGACTAACCGTGGCATTGGGGAGCTTGTCCAAGTTGCAGGTGGGCATGGCTGAGGTATTGCAGAGCATGGCCCGGTCACTGGGGGATGTGTCCCAGTCACCGAGGAGCATCGTCGAGGGCGATGCCACGATGGTGCAGACTATGGGGAACATCCAGGACTGGTAGAGTCAGATGATGCAGGGGCAGCCAGGGCCTGAACCAGCTGCCCCTCCATTTCAAGGTGAACCCCAGGGCCCTATGGGCACCAAGCGGGAGAAGGAGGTGCTGAGTGCCAACCCGGGCCCGTCCCATGGGCAGCAACGATGGCCACCAGCACTCCCAAGTTCCGCCCCTCTGATGATGCCACGTCTCAGGGTCAGAACACAGGAGAGGGCGGCACTGCTGTGCATGTGCCGTCGACAAGCAAGCCAGGGCCCTCTGACCCCAGAGGACACCCGCCAAGGGCATCGAAGGCCACGGGACAAAGTCAGCAGCTGGCTGCCTCTACCTCAGATGTGCATCCTGGGGAACACCAAGATGTAATGGTAGAGCTAGGAGGGGCAGCCAACATCCGAACACCCAGAGGCAGGCATGTTGAGCATCACTGAGGGCACCGGGGTAGGGGGAGGGGTTAGGTAGGGGGTGGGGAGGGAGTGAGATCGGGGCTGGGGTGGTTAGGGGGCAGCAATATCTGGAATGGGGTATTCTACAGCACATTATACAACTCTTTGCACAAACATTATGATGCCTCTGTCACTTTCTTCCGCAATGCGGGCTGACTCCCGGACTCTTTTTCCGCCTCTCCAAGCAACTCCCCTCCCCCCACCCCTTCCCGTGTTACCCACCTACCTCCGGCTGTGGTCATGTCCTGGGAGCTGTGTCCCATCCTCTGGGTGTTCGGACGTTGGCTGCTGCGTGTGTGGTGTTGACTCCCACACATTGCCCAGGCATCAAGATTGGGATGCTAGGCAATGACTCCCACATGCTACATGGTGCCTACCCATGGAACCCACTTAGCATGTGTCAAGTGCTCACCTAACCATGATTGCCAGTTCCCTATGAGCGAGAGTCTTCAGCTGTGCAGCCAGAGGCCTCAGCAGTCGGAGGGTGTTATGAGGGATCGATGTGACAGACAGGCAGGGACAGGGGTTGCCCCCAGAATGAGGTTGGGATCCAGTGGTTGGCATGTTGGTGCTGCGAGCGATCGTCCCCCCAGTTGCCGCCCACTGCCTCACACCCCACCCTCCCATGGTGGCCCACCCCTGCAGTGGGGGAATTTCAATGCCCATCACTAAGAGTGGCTCGACTGTCGAGGCTTAGGGCAGCACAATAGCATAGTGGTTAACACAGTTGTTTCACAGCTCTAGGGTCCCAGGTTCGATTACCAACTTAGGCCACTTTTTGTGCGGAGTCTGCAGGTTCTCCCCGTGTGTGTGTGGGTTTCCTCCGGAAATACAGTTTTGGACCCGCCACTGGATCGGTCCAGGTCCAGGACGGGTAGGAGGCCGGCGGCGGTCAAGGTGTTGAGGGGGTTCATGGATCAGATGGGAGGGGTGGATCCTTGGAGGTTTGCGAGGCCAAGGGCAGGGAGTTTACCTACTTCTCCCATGTGCACAAGGCCTATTCCCGGATCGACTTTTTCATTATGAGTAGGGCGCTGATTCCGAGGGTGGAGGACCACAGTCCAAAGGTATGCAGGTTACGTGGATTGGCCATGATAAATTGCCCTTAGGTTAGCTGGGGTTACTGGGTTATGGGGATAGGGTGGATGTGTGAGCTTAAGTGGGGTGCTCTTTCCAAGAGCCGGTGCAGACTGGATGGACCAAATGACCTCCTTCTGCACTGTAAATTCCATGATGATCTATGATAATGAAAATGTTCTAAAATTGCAGTTAATGCAGATGAACTTGGTGAAATAACCATCACTAGGGGGAAGGTATTGAATAAACTAATGGGATTAAAGAAAAGTCTCCGGGACCTGATGGCCTGCACCCTAGAGTATCAAAGAAGGTGGCAGCAGGGATAGTCGATGCATTGGTTATGATATTTCAGAATTTCCTGGATTCTGGAAGAATCCCAGAGGATTTGAAACACGCTAATCTGAACCCCTATATATAAAGGGAGAGAGGCAAAACGTAGAAAACTATAGATCAGTTAATTTGACCCCTGTGGTGGGAAAGTTGCTGGAATCAGTCATTGAGGAGGAGATGACTGAACATTTGGAAAGACAAAGCTCAATCCACCATTGTCAGCATGGTTTTATGAAGGGTAAGTCATGTTTGACAAGTCATGCATGAGTTCTTTGAGGATGTAATCAGCAAGGTGGATAACTGTGGGAATCTGTGGATGTGGTATATCTAGACTGCCAAAAAGTGTTTGACAAGGTGCCACATAATAGATTGATCCAGAAGGTGAGATTGCAGGGGTTTGGGAGTAGAATACTAGACTGGATTGAGGATTGGCTGACTGACAGAAAGCAGAGGGTTGGGGTGAATGAGTCCTTCTCTGGCTGGCGAACTGTAATTAGTGGGATGCCGCAGGATTCAGTCCTTGGACCTCACCTGTTTATAATCTATATAAGTGATCTACAAGCAGGGACAGAGTGCAACATATCACAATTTGCTGATGATAGTAAAATAGGTGGGAAAGCAGGTAGTGAAGAGAAGTTAAAGAGTTTACAGACAGATATAGGTAGGCTAGGGGAATGGGCCAAAATTTGGCAGATAATAATCTTTATTATAATAATAATCTTTATTATTGTCACAAGTAGGCTTACATCACACTGCCTGTTGGTGTACACTGAGGGAGAATTCAGAATGACCAAATTACCTAACAGCATGCCTTTCGGGACTTGTGAAAGGAAACCAGAGTACCCGGAGGAAACCCCCGCACAATGTTCAGTCCCATTCGTGACTCTTCACATACCGTAGCAGCCCATGTCCAATTGCAGCAAGACAGGACGATATCCAGGCTTGAACTGACAAATAATATTCATGCCACACAAGTGCCAGTTACACAAGGGAGAAATGACCATGTCCAACAGGAGAGGATCTAATCACTACCCCTTGATATTCAATGGCATTATCATCGTTGAATGCCTCACAATCAATATCCTGGAGGTTAACATTGACCAGAAACCGAACTGGACTAGCTATATAAATACTGTGGCTGCAAGGGCCGGTCAATAAACCTAGGAATACTACAGCAAGTAACTCATCTCCTTACTCCCCAAAGTCTGCCCACCATCTACAAGGCACAAGCCAGAAGTGTAATGAAATATTCTAATCCTTAAAGCACTGTGGGTGTACTTATACCACATGGACTGCAGCGGTTCAAGTAGGCAGCTCACCACCACCTTCTCAGAGGCAACTAGGGATTGGCAATAAATGCCAGTCTAGCCAACAACGCCCACAAAATTAATCTTTAAAAACTTCAATATTGGACAAATGAATGCCTGATAAGGTACAACTCTGAGATTGTTGTTGGAATACCAAAGATTCTTCCTCAGAAATCCAAGAACCCTTGAGGCAGATGCCTCCCTAGTCCCACTTGATACCTGAACAGGTCGATCTGCCAGTTTTCCTCTCTGCACCTGAACTTCCATTGGCAGCCTCAAAATTGAGGCTGGGAGGGAGGCAGCCCATGGGTCACGATTGGGACGAGGGTGAGCCAGCTGCCTTAGGCCTTGCCTACCCCACATAGGGTTGAGGACACATTGAAGGGTGGGCAGGCGGGCGGTGTGAAGACTACCCAGGGAGTTTTATAGCCATCTACCCCACCACCTGTGGCCATAACGCTTGCATGCCACTGACCATTCTTTTTTTTAATAAATGTTTTTATTGGGTTTTTGAACAAGGTATAATTACCGTTATGTACACAGAATAAGAAGCATATATCTATATATATACACATATTTAGAAGAGAAGGGCACACCCCAACATAGAATACAATGAAATATGAAATAGACTAACTGGTGGGGGACTGTGCACCAGCTCGACAGCGGCAGCTCTGTGCATCTGGCCGAATTATTTACACCACGTAAGTATGCGACTGTTTGGGGGGGGGGGGGGGGGGGGGAGGGGGGGGGGGGGGCAGGGGTGGCAGGGACTGGGGGGGCAAATATACATTTGGGTGCCGGGGAGATAACCACAGTGTGCGACACCTGGCCGGGTCGCGTGCCGCTGTCGCCCGCCTCTCCCGGACGGCTCTCACCGTCGTCCCCCGCTTGCCTCTGCTGCTCCTCCCGTCCTCCATCCCCAACCTCCTCATTCCCCACTCCTGGAGATGTCATGCACATTTTGGCACCCCGTGCCCTCCTTCCGGCTCCCGTTTCCCTGCCCCCCGCCCCGTCCCGCTGGTTCTCCTCTCCTGTCCCCCCTCCCTTCACGGTTCGCCCCTCCCTCCTCAAGTTCAGCTCTCCCCCCCCCCCCCTGTTGTTCGCCTTTCTTTCTTCAGGTTTAGCCGCCCACCCCCCCCTCCCTCCCACCCTCCAAGTCCCTCTCTCCTTTTCATGCCTTGGCTACCCCCCCCCCCCTGATTCTTGACTACGTTCTCCTGATTCTTGGCTACCTGACTATTCTTCCTCTTGTTCGTTGGCCACAAGCGGGTCCCGGAACAGTCGCGTGAATGGCTCCCACGTTCTGTGGAAGCCCTCGTCCGACCCTCGGATGGAGAATTTGATTTTCTCCATTTGGAGAGATTCCGAGAGGTCGGACAGCCAGTCTGCAGCTCTGGGCGGTGCTGCTGACCGCCAGCCAAACAGGATTCTACGGCGGGCGATCAGGGAGGCAAAGGCAAGGGCGTCCGCCCTCCTCCCCAGAATAGATCTGGCTGGTCCGAGACCCCGAATACCGTCACTTTCGGGCATGGCTCCACCCTCACTCCCACCACTTTGGACATTGCCTCAAAGAAGGCTGTCCAGTACTCCACCAGTCTGGGGCAAGACCAGAACATGTGGGCTTGGTTGGCCAGGCCTACTCGGCACCGTTCACATCTATCCTCCACCTCCGGGAAGAACCTACTCATACGGGTCCTTGTTAGGTGGGCTCTATGTACCACTTTTAGCTGTGTCAGGCTGAGCCTTGCGCACGTGGAGGTGGAGTTGACCCTATGCAGTGCTTCGCTCCAGAGTCCCTATCCTATCTCAATCCCCAGGTCCTCCTCCCGTTTCTTTCTTGTTGTGTCCAGTACGGTGTCGGCCCTTTCTGATACTTGTGTCCAGTAGGTCTTCCAGTAGTGTCTGTCGTGGCGGTTGTGGGTACGTCCTTGTCTCCTTTCGTAAGAAGTATTTGAGCTGCAGATACCGTAGCTCGTTCCCCCTGGCTAGCTGAAATTTCTCTGTCAGTTCGCCACTGACCATTCTTAAGCTGTCACCGCCATCCAACGAGAGTGCCAGAGCAAAGGCAGATGAAATTGCAAAGATAAAGCAAAAGTGGTCTTCAAAAAGTGAACATGCTTGAGGGAACCATAATTTGAAGTTGGGGACTGAGTTCACATCAACACAGAACCGACACAGAACACGCTACGAAGGGGCAGGAAAATCCTGCCCAACTCTTTAGTTTTACAAGGGAGAAAAGATGTGGGCTGAAATTTGCCATCCATTCTTGATGGTGGGACCTTCCGGCCTTGCTGATTGACAGCGCTCCCTGTCATGGAGGCTGCGAACAATGAGAAAGGCTGTTGACAGCAGCGGGACCAGAAGTTCCTGCCACTGGCCAACAGCAGGCCACCTCCACTGCCGCAAAACACATTGCAGGGGGGGGGGGGAGGGGATGCAGAAAATCCTTCTCCGTGGTGTTTAATTGTCCTGTGTTTGGTTATGTGAGTCTGTTTATTATTGATGCTCATTGTGCTTAATTGATTAAGCCTGAGTGTGAACTCAGAGAAAAGTAAATAAACTGTAGAAAGACCTGTAGCTGGAGTGAGAAGCATGGAGCAGACATTTTTAAGTGCTTTGAATAAAACCTGTTGCACACGTGGAAATTAGTTTAATCTCTGCTGAGTTCTGAGATATGAAATAAACAACACATTCTAACTCTTTGTAGCTGCCAGCTCAATTATATGCCCTGCCTTATCTACATTAGTTTCTCAAAGATTCCCCATTCTTAGGTCTCTGTAATCTGTACGGCAATGAGCAGTAGCAATCCGAAAGAGCCCAATTACACTTGCTCCCCCATTCTGTGTTGATCTAGCCAATCACATTCAGGAAAATAGTAGGCCTGCTGCAGTAGGCTTTGGTTTCCCTGGTTACAGAAATTAAAAATGTACCCAGGGATCCACTTTCTTGTGCTGCTCAGCAGGCCCCAAGGAGAAGCACCCAACAGGGGCAATCATGAAAATAAAGTGGGAGGGTCCTAATTAATACTTGGTCCAGGCCAATATTCATCCCTCATCCAGCATGGATGATCAGAGATGATCTGGTCATCATCACAGTGTTGTCTGTGGGAGCTTGGTACGCGCAAGTTGGCTGATTATGAATTACAACAGTGACTATACTTCAAATGTGCTTTGCTGGTTGTAACATTCTTTGGGATTTCTTGAAATCATGACAAGTGCTATACAAATCACAAGTCTTTCTTTCTTTTGCAATCAGTAACTCGCTAGAATTCAGCTTCTATAGTGGAGGTGGTGACGTAGTGGCATTTTCACTGAACTAGTAATCCAGACACCCAATTAATGCTCTGGGGATCTGGGTTCGAATCCCACCACGGCAGATGGTGAAATATGAATCCAATAAAAATCTGGAATTAAAAGACGAATGATGACCATGAAACCATTGTCAAAAAAACCCGTCTGGTTCACTAATGTCCTTCAGGGAAGGAAATCTGTCACCCTTACCCGCCCTGGCCTACATGTGACTTCAGACCCACACAACGATGTGGTTGACTCTTAACTGCCCCCCACTGAAATGGCCTAGCAAGCCATTCAGTTCAAGGGCAATTAGAGATGGGCAACAAATGCTGACATAGCTAGTGATGCCCACATCCCAAGAACAAAAAAAAAATTATAGAGTCTAAAATAGACTTACAGAGCAGTTTTTAATATCTGTTTTCCTTTTAGTCTTTAAACTGGCCTCTTTTTCTTCCTAATATAACTTCCTCCCTGTTTACTTCCATTACTTTTGTGCAAATTTTCTCATCTTCTCATTCTCAATATGGGCCTCACGGTAGCATGGTGGTTAGCATCAATGCTTCACAGCTCCAGGGTCCCAGGTTCGATTCCCGGCTGGGTCACTGTCTGTGTGGAGTCTGCACGTCCTCCCCGTGTGTGCGTGGGTTTCCTCCGGGTGCTCCGGTTTCCTCCCACAGTCCAAAGATGTGCGGGTTAGGTGGATTGGCCATGCTAAATTGCCCGTAGTGTAAGGTTAATGGGGGGATTGTTGGGTTACGGGTATACGGGTTACGTGGGTTTAAGTAGGGTGATCATTGCTCGGCACAACATCGAGGGCCGAAGGGCCTGTTCTGTGCTGTACTGTTCTATTCTATAATCTTCCCCCCATCGTACTTTCTTTGACCGATTCACTCATTGCTGAGCCACTTTCACTTGACAAATATTTCCCTTCCAGTTCCTGTGCTCCAAGATTGAAACTCACAACTTGCCTTATTGTCCTCCCAGTCCTGATGTCGAATCATTCAATCATAGAATGTTTACAGCTCAGAAAGAGACTATTCGGCCTGTTATGTCTGTGCCAGCTCCCTGTAAGAGCAGCTCAGTACATCCCATTCTTCCTGCTCTTTCCCGGTAATCCGGCAAACGTTTTCCCTTCAGCTGCTTATCAAATTTCTTTTTAAATTCCACAATTGAATTTGCCTCCGTTACACTCATAGATAGTGCGTTCCCGATCCTAACCATAGAATCACTAGAGTGCAGAAGGAGGCTTTACGGCCCATTGAATCTGCACCAACCTCTGAAAGAATACCCTAAAGAGGCTCCCGTCAGATCCCTGTAACCTCACCTAACCAAAACTGCACATCCCTGGACACTAAGGGGCAATTTAGCATGGCCAATCCACCTAACCTGCACATCATTGGACTGTGGGCGGAAACTGGAGCACCCGAAGGAAACCCATGCAGACATGGGGAGTGTAGTAGCCAAAGGAAGATATTTCATGGAACGCATGGTAGGCTGGATTAGAACAAGGTTTATTTACACTGTACACAGCAACCGCAAGTACCGTAACTCCTCACCTCGAAAGGCCACCCTCTCTCCGACCTGCACCCAGGCCAGGCTTTATATACTGTGAAGCTCCTCCCAATCAGGGGGAAAGGCTCCACCACCGGGGGAGTTCATATTCCATTGTGTAGGAGGGGAATCGGATACACCATAGTGCTTGGCCCCTGAGGGGATCATAACATGGAGAAGATGCAATTCCATTCAGAGAGTCACCAAAGGCTGGTATTGAACCTGGGTCCCTGGCGTTGTGAGACAGCAGTACTAACCACTATGGTACCGTGTCGCCTCTAATTATGTAATTCTGTACAATGGCTTTTCTTCATGTTACCGCTGGGCTTACGATTAGTTGGCTAAGACGTGTTCAGAGGTTGAGAAATCAATGTAATCGTGCAAGAAAACTGACATCTGTGAGTCCATGGGCTATTCAACCATGGAGCGCTTCAGAGCCAAGATAAAGGGAAGGCTGAGGGGGAATTTGATCTCCAGCTCATTCTTCGAATTTTATGGACCATCCATTCAGAAACTGAAAAGCTGACAATCCTGAAAGTGTTTTAGAAACATCGAAGCAAACTAGGAGCAGGAGTAGGCCATTTGAGCCTGCTCCACCATTTGACATGATCATAGCTGACCCTCTACCTCAATGCCATACTCCTGCTCTCTCCTCATACCCCTTGTCACTTTCAGAGTGTAGGAATCTATCTATTTCCTTCTTAAATATATCAGTGATTTGGCCTCCACAACCTTCATTGGTAGAGAATTCCACAGGTTCACCACCCTCTGAGTGAAGAAATTCCTCCTCATCTCAGTCCTAAATGGCCTACTCCTGTATCCTGAGACTATGACGGCTTGTTTTAGACCCTCCAGCTAGCAGAAACAACATCCCTGTAACCAGTCTGTCCAGGCCTGTCAGAATTTTATATGTTTCAATCATTCATTTATATGTAAAATAAAAACAAATTACTGCAGATGTTGGAATCTGAAATTAAAACAGAAAATACTGGACAATCTCAGCAGATCTGACAGCATCTGTGGAGAGAGAATATAACTCACGTTCCAAGTCTGGATGACACTTTGCCAAAGCTCATTAGTCTGTGATGCGTTGTCAGGCAGTGAGATGGGCGAGATTCTCCGCAAATGCGGAGAGTCATAAAGGCTGCCGTGAAACTGCCCGTGTTTCACGGCAGCCTTCACGCCCGTTCCCGGGACCCGATTCTCCCCCCCCATCGGGGCTAGGAGCGGGACCCCAGGAATCACGGCGTCGCGGCCTTAACGACCGTCGTTAAGGCCGCTCGCCAAGATGACGCGCGGCCGGTTCCGCATTTCTCCACCGCCGCCCGACAAGATGTGGCGGCTTGATCTTGTAGGGCGGCGGAGGGGAAATAGTGCGTCCCTTTTGGACGCAGGCCCGACGATCGGTGGGCACCGATCGCGGGCCTGTCCCCTCCCGAGGACAACGGTGGTGCTCCCGCCCCAAACGGGCCTCTGGATGCCCCAAACGGGCATCTGGCGCCCGTTTTTACGACGGCAGCAAGCAGGTGTGTTTGCTGCCGTGAAAAAACGGGCGTAAAGGCCCGGCCGCTCGGCCCATCAGCCGCAGAGAATCGCCGCTCGCCGTAAAAAACGGCGAGCGGCGATTCGTGATGTGGGTCGGGCGAGGGGGGGGAGGGCGCAAAAAATGTCGGGAGGCCCTCCTGCTATTCTCCCAACCGGCGTGGGCAGCGGAGAATCGCGCCCATGATGTTTGCAACCCTACATGGTGTGTTCTTGACCTCAGCTCGGAAGGTTTTGAATGAATCAAAGGAAGTGGTGGGCTCTCCCAATCAATTAGCCATTGGCATTGACAGGGAGGTGAGAATAGATTCCTGATGTGCTCCCAGCCATGCTGAGACAATAATGACATGTTAGTGAGGTGGAATCCTACTATGTGCTGTTACATGTGGTGACATGAAAGCATTAATCCTCTTATTTCAAATCAAATTTCACACAAATGATCTGCTGCAGTTTATTCCATTTGCTCACAAGCTTTTCATCTCTACCTTTAAAAGAAACGAGGAAGTACTGTGTGAGCAACAGCAGCATATTTATTATTTTGTGACACAGTACAAGTGAATCGTGACAAGCTTTTATGGTCTTTAGGTTTAGCCTCATGCATTGCTTGCCTCAGTATTTTGCTTTTCGGAACGTCTTGGAATCAAAGACTCACTCATCACAGCAAGAGACCATTCAACCCATTGTAGCCTGTGCTGGCCCTTTGAAAGAGTATCCAATCAGTCCCACACCTCCACCACAGTTTTGAAATCATTCTGAAAGCTTTTGCTTACCAAGTATTTGAAAGTTCCCAGTGACTCTACCTGTACCAACCTTCCAGATGGCACATTCCAGTCCTGTGGAAGTTTTCACGTTGTCTGACGAAAACAATATTAATTTTTGTTGCTCCAACTTGACCTAGATTCAATGGGACACAGATGACAGATTGGTCATTTGCATTCTTCAAGACGGACGTGCTTTAACTTCATTCAGTGAAAGCCCTGTGCTGTAGATGGTGATATATGTACTGGAGAAGGGCAGGGGCAGTTGGCATAAAAGTTCTCCTTAGTTTCCATTCTTTATAACTTTCACGAGCCACATTGATCACAGCTCATGACCTCACAAGACGCAAAGGTTCAAGGTATTCATGATGATTTGTAGTACTGCCAATACACGCTGACGCCGTAGTACATAAAAGCAGTGACTCAAGTTGTAGTTTGTGACTGAACAACATAACAGTGATTTTCCATTGTGGAACTGAAGCATAAAGTATTTTTGTTAGATTTATGACCTGTTGGAGTCTCACTGAAGCCACAAGAAGTGGATTCAGGATCACAAATGGCTAAAGAAAAGTCAGTGCACTTTATGTTCTAAAGCTGAATGTTCTTCAAGGAAATAATGCTCCCTCATTATCTTAAAACAGCAAAGTTTTAGTTTGAAACTATCAAGCCTTAATGAACTCCCCTGCATTTCCAAACTTTATCTAAAATGTTTAATATCTATCTGGAACGAAAGCAAGGCCTCCTTGACAAGTTTATTTAAAACAATAGTAAACCGTTTTGTAACTAGGCAACGTTGTTTGCCTTATTAACCCTTTGTGAGCTGAACTGCTTCTGCAATTTTTAAACTGTGCTGTTAATGAGCTGGAATTCTGTGCGTTGTGTCATGTACCTTTATTGATTCGTTAAACCTGATCTAAACCCTTCTTTGAGATCTGGAAACGGAGCAAGTGGCTCTACAATAGTAGAATCCTGGCCCCTCGCCAAGGTTTTTAGTTGCTTTGTCAATTTTCAGAATAGACAAGGATGGATCAGCTGTATCAGATTGCAGTTGTCATTCCAAAGTTGGCATGAGGATTGAATTTCTCAACGTCACATTCATAGGTGGTGAATTCTTGATCCTAAATAATTACTGCTCACAAAGGATTTTCTTCACGTCACCGTTGTGTAAGGCATGAGCAACAGCCCATGGCTGGGTTCAAGGTGAAGACTCAATGTAGCTGTGCAAGAAAACTGGCATCTTTGAGTCAGAGGGCTTTTCTACCACAGAGTTCTTTGAAGCTCAGGCCAAGTGTTGTTCTCACACTCATAATCCCATCTGTAATTGTTGGACAGAAAGCAAGAACATTGGTGGTTACTGGGTAGCAATCCAGAGCAGGGACACTGGAGTTACTGGGTAGCAATCCAGAGCAGGGACACTCGGGTTACTGGATATCAATCCAGAGTAGGGACACTGGAGTTACTGGGTAGCAATCCAGAGCAGGGACACTGGATTAACTGAATAGCAATCCAGAGCAGGGACACTTGAGCTACTGGATAGGAATCCAGAGCAGGGACACTCGGGTTACTGGATATCAATCCAGAGCAGGGACACTGGAGTTACTGGGTAGCAATCCAGAGCAGGGACACTGGAGTTACTGGGTAGCAATCCAGAGCAGGGACACTCGGGTTGCTGGATAGCAATCCAGAGCAGGGACACTGGATTAACTGAATGGCAATCCAGAGCAGTAACACTGGATTAACTGAATAGCAATCCAGAGCAGTAACACTGGATTAACTGAATAGCAATCCAGAGCAGGGACACTTGAGTTACTGGATAGCAATCCAGAGCAGGGACACTGGAGTTACTGGATATCAATCCAGAGCAGGGACACTGGAGTTACTGGGTAGCAATCCAGAACAGGGACACTCGAGTTACTGGGCAGCAATCCAGAGCAGGGACACTGGAGTTACTGGGCAGCAATCCAGAACAGTAACACTTGGGTTACTGGGCAGCAATCCAGAGCAGGGGACAATTGAGTTACTGGATAGCAATCCAGAGCAGGGACACTGGATTAACTGAATAGCAATCCAGAGCAGGGACACTGGATAAACTGAATAGCAATACAAAGCAGTAACACTGGATGAACTGAATAGCAATCCAGAGCAGGTACACTGGATAAACTGAACAGCAATCCAGAGCAGGGACACTGGATTAACTGAATAGCAATCCAGAGCAGGGACATTGGAGTTACTGGATAAAGGTTAGAGAGCAGTTACACTTGAGTTACTGGATAGCAATCCAGAACAGTAACATTGGAATCATTGGATAGCAATCCAGGGCAGTAACACTAGAGTTACTGGATAGAGGACAGTGAATAGGAATACTGGAGTTACTGGATAATAATCCAGAACAATAACGCTGGAATTACTGGATAGCAATCCACAGCAGTAACACTGGAGTTACTGGATAGTAAATCAGAGAGGTAGCACTAGAGGTACTGTATAGAGGACAGAGAGCAGGAACACTGGAGTCACTGGATAGCAACCCACAGCAGGAACATTAGAGTTACTGGATAGAAATCCAGGACAGTAATACTGACTGATGCTTTCATTTACTTTCCTAACACTGGGAAATTGGAGCGCCTCGAGTTGCTCAGGCTGAAGTTGTTTTAGCTCAGCACGGTGCCAGAAGATGAACCATAGGATCCTCATGGTTCAGCAACTCACTGAGTAGCTGGGAAGTTATTGGAGGATCTTTCAGTGCTGTCATGCTGTTATTTCTTTTAAGAGTTGCAGCAGGTTGGCCGGCAGTGTTTTCACTTTCCATCCTTTCAGGTAGCAAAGGAATGTGGCCCAGTTTACCAACTCCCTGATGATCTATCTGAGATTGACAACTCAGCATCTGCTAGGAGCAAAATCAATTCCAACATCCTCTGTGATTCATCCATGATCATAAGCAACAACTTGCATTTATGTGACAGTTTTAACGTAGTAATACGCCCCATGGTGCATCACAGGTGTGTTATCAAAATAAATGACATATGGTGATGTGTGGTGGGAGGAGGGTGGAAATGCCCAAAATCTTGGTCAAAGAGGTAGGTTTTAAGAAGTGGCTTTATAGATGTTGGGGCAGTGGGTGGGTGACATGAGGGGAAGGGGGGGGGGGGGGCGATATGGGTATGGTTGTGGGTCTGGCAGGATCGACATTTGACACACAACCTTTTTTAATAAATGTTTTTTATTGGGTTTTTGAACAAGGTATATTTACTGTTATGTACTCAGAATAAAATATACATATATATATATATATAGAAGAGACAAAGAGCACACACAAAAAAACCCGAAAGAAACAAACATTAAATAACTGGTAGGGTATTATGCACTAGCTCAACAACAGCAACTCTGTACAATTGGCAATATTTTTGACACATAAGTAGGCATCTGTTTGTAAAGGGGGGGGGGGGGGGAGGGGGGGGGGGGGGGGGTAACTGGGGAGGTATATTTACATTTGGGTGCCGGAGAAACAATCGCAGAGGGCAATACGTGAATGGATCTGATGTTGGTGTTGTCGTTTGACACACAACTTGAATTCAATTCAGAACATAGCCTGAGTTCTGAATTATGATTGCTACCAATAAAAATTCATCAGAACAATAATGAGTGAAGTATGGATACGTGTAGAATCAAATCTTAAAAGCACACTTCGAATTTTATGCATTGCCTGCTAAGAAACTAGGAGGATGGGAATCCTAGAGGTGTTTGTCCCAGCTATTTGTGGAAACCCAAGTTGAAGAAAGTATTTGGTCTGGTGTACAGGCCTTGTACAGTATTATTCCCACAATATGTTCCAGACTTGTTATCTATCAGATACAGAAATCCATAGTTACAAGGTCACAAGATAATAAAATATAAAAAAGGACTTTAGATCCTCATAGCGACGACTTGCTCGACTCTATAGCAAAACTTATTTATTTTTAAACCAATTCCAAGTCTTTTCTCTTCACTACTTTATCCTGAAGTTTATTCTAGCCATTGATGAAGAAGAATCAATAGATATCAGATTTGATTTTACTTCTTTATTGCTTTGAGCTCGTGTCAACGTGGATTTCTTTAAATGAAGTGTATTATTACATTCCGGATTACTGCCTGAAAGACTGGTGGCAGCAGATTAATTAATAACTTTCAAGTGGAAACTGGGATACAGCAGGAAAGTGGGACTAATTTGTAGCACAGGCATGATAGGTGAAATGGTCATCTTCTGTGTTGCGATATTCTATAATTCAATGTCACAATGTTTATTACAATCCATTTGGGTTGTCACTTCCTCAAAGAAGCAAAGGAGATCAGTCAGTCTAGACCTTCCCCTTCTGAATCCATGCTGATTACTTTTTCCTGGATCCCTATAACATACAGAATTCCCAAGTTCACTCCTGACAAACAATTCCATTAATTTAAATTAATTTAACTATTTTCCTTGACTCTGTTGGTAGAACTCTTGCCTATGGTCAGATGGTTGTGGGTTCAGAAAACTTGTGCGTAAAACCTAGGTTGACACCCCAGCCCTAGACTAATGCATTGTTGGAAGTGCTATAATTTGATGGGACATTAAACCAAGGTCCCTCCTGCCCTCTCACATGGATGTGGGATATCCCGCAGTATCAGTTCTTGAAGAGCACATGAGTTTTCTTGGTGTTCTGGCCAATGTTCACCTCACAACAATCAATTGAAATATATATTATCTGGTCATTATCACATTGCTATGTGCAGCACCTTGATGCATAAAATGGAATCTTCCGCTCTTGGGGCTAGGTCCTGTGGTGGAGGCAGGAGGTCCGAGGGACTCCCAATGCAGAGCGTAGCAGGGAAACATGCCAAATCACGCAATGTCCAGCCTATTAGTTATGCAGCAGCGAGGTTCACATTGAATCTCATGGCGAATCAGGCAGGAAGTCAAGTGCCTCACCACCATGTCTAGGTGCTATATTTAAAAGGCGCCTGGATTCTTCCCTGGATTCCCCCACCTTAGACCTTCCTTCCCGATCACCCCTTCCTTCACATCTTCCCCACCCCCCCTTCTTTCGTGTGCGTGCCTCCTGCTGTGCAATACACTGCCAGCCTCCGGGAGAAGAGCAGTGTGAATGGCGAAGGCAGTCTAGTGGCAGGTAAGTCAAAGAGATCTCCCACACCGAGTGCATGCCACGTTTGCAGATCGGGAAACAGAACGGTCTGATTTCCTGCTAGCCGGGCAAAAAATTTTCATGGGGGCGCAAGATTCTGGCCTGTTGCCGCACATATGAGCATTTATGGCACATAAATAATGATTGCGACGAGTGGGAAAAGTGACCCACCATGAAAGTGCTGATGGGAAGGTTACAAATGGTCTTCCCGCTGATGGATTGTTGACTTCGTTGCCTCACTCCAAAGTTTTTGTTCCCATCCGCCACTGTCCAAATGCACTGCCATGTTTCCTCCATTACAACAGTGACTGTACATCAAAAGTACTTCATTGGCTATAAAGTGCTTTGGGGACATTCGGAGGTCATGAAAAGCACTATATAAAGGCAGTGGGCTGGATTCTTCACTGGCGGGATGCTCCGTTTTGCCGGCAGCCTAGGGGTTTCCCGACGGCATGGGGCTGTCCCACAATGGGAAATCCCATTGACCGGCCGGCATAAAGGAGCATCCCGCTGGCGGGGTGAAATGGAAAAGTGTCGCGGCGGGGCGGAGAATCCAGCCCAATTTTTTTTTCCCAGTAGAACAGACCTCAGGAGCTATAGTAGAGTCAAACTCACATCACACCAATTCTGGTTGAGCTATTTTTTTTAAAAATCCCTACGGTGGAGAAGGAGGCCATTCAGCCCATCAATTCTGCCCCGACCCTCTGAAAGAGCACCCTACCTAGGCTCACTTCCCCGCCCTATCTCATAACCCCACCCAACCTGCACATTTCTGGACACTAAGGGGCAATGTATCATGGGCAATCCACCTAAGCTGCACATTTTTGGACTGTGGGAGCAAACCGGAGCATCCGGAGGAAACCCACACAAACACAGGGAGAATGTACAAACTCCACACAGACAGTCACACAAGGCCAGGATTGAACTGTGAGGCAGCAGTGCTAACCATTGTGCCATCCCTATTACCTGAACCAGAAGGTCTGGACTACTTCCTTACAGTGGGTTTATCAGTCTGCATCCTTATCTCAATCCATCACCAGCCTGGCAGACCGCCTGGAGTCAGACCTATTGGCATGAAGGAGGCTGGTGGTTACCAGTGATATTTTCATTCCTCTGATTGGGGGCGAGGAAGGTGGCTGAGATACCTGGCACACTGTGGTATGGCCAGTGATGCTGGTTGCAGGGAGCAAAATACATATCTTCTGCACTTATTCCAAAGCTCTAATTTTGGGTTGGAGTCCCTTTAATTTTTAAACCAGTTCTGCACTGCCTCAGCAATGCTGGATGCTCGGAATGATGTTTGGAGTTGCTAAAGCGATAATGACGGGATGTACATTGGAGATGTATTCCAGTTACTAACCTTTCATTTCAGTACACCCACCCAAATATGCGCTGACATATTTAGCATCCACCAGTGCTTCAGGAGAATACTTCTGGAACTCTCTTCCGCAGAAGACTGTGGATGCTGCAGCAATTAAATTTTAAAAAACCATTAGACATAGGAGCAGAATTAGGCCACTCGGCCCATAGAGTCTGCTCCGCTATTCAATCGTGGCCGATATTTTTCTCATCCACATTCTCTTGCATTCTCCCCATAACTCCTGATCACCTTATTAATCAAGAACCTATCTCTCTCTGTCTTAAAGACACTCAGTGAATTGGCCTCCACAGCCTTCTGCGACAGAGTTTCACAGATTCACCACCCTCTGGCTGAAGCAATTCCTCTTCATTTCTGTTTTAAAGGATCATCCCTTCAGTGTGAGATTGTGCCCTCTGATTCTAGTTTTTCCTACTAGTGGAAACATCCTCTCTACGTCCACTCAATCTAGGGTTCTCAGTGTAAGTTTGAATAAGATACCTCCTCAACCTTCTAAACTCCAACGAGTACAGACCCAGAGTCCTCAACCTCATATGACAAGCTCTTCACTCCAGGGATCATTCTTGTGAACTTCCTCTGGACCCTTTCCAAGGCCAGCACATTCTTCCTTAGATATGGGGCCCAAAACTGCTCACAATACTTCAAATTGGGTCTGACCAGAGCCTTATACAGCTGAATCTGATCAATATTTGTGTGGTAAAGATACCGAAGGACATGAATCAAAGGCAGGTAAATGGGGCAGTGGCTCAGATCAGCCAAGAACTGAGTGAATAGTGGAACAGCCTCAAGGGGTTGAATGACCACCTCCTGTTCCTTTGTACCTTGTTCCAGTTGTTCAAATGAGATTAAACATCCCTCCGAACTATTTGAAGAACAATGTCCTGGTCACCATTCCTCCCTTCTTCAATAGTTCCAACGTGGTTTCTGGGTCACCGTGATGACTCCAAAATGAGTGTTGTTGTCTTTTTACCCAGATGCCAATAATTACTAAGCTTTTCATAATATTTTATATAATGTACTTGAGGTGTTACAGGGAGGTATAAAGCACGCCTTTTTTCTTTTAATGACTAGTTACAGAGCAATTGCCTCTTCTCACTCAGGTTACATGGGGCATGTTAAAAGGGAAGGAGAATAATTTGAAAGAATTTTTAAAAAAAAGCTACTCAAGCGTTATTCATAGTTTATGAATATATGAAGTAGGAGCCAGAGTACCCCATCAAGCCCATTCAGAAGGCCACAGCTGGACCTCTTCATCAACTCCATATTCCTGATTTATCCCCTTATCCCTTGACTCCAATACTGCTCAAACATCTTTTGGCCTGAGTTTTGAATACACTCATTGATTGGGCATCCAATGCAGAGGATTTCAAAGAATTATAATCCTTTCAGTGAAGACATTTCTCCTCATCCCAGTTCTACATGGCTCCCTTCTGCACTGTAAATTCTATGATACTATGACCTATTATTCTGAGGCTAGGACCTATAGTCATAGACTCGTCAGTCAGGGCAAATAGCCTTTCAGCATCTTCAAGCCTTCTAAGAGTTTTCTGTCTTTTAATAAGGCCACCTTTCCTTCTTCCAAACCCCATTATTCTCAACCCCTAACTCGGGTGTCAATGAACTTACGTTGCACTCTAAGGCAGGTATATCTAGGAGTGGTCTTACCAAAGACCCACAAAACTGTGGCAGGATTTCCTTACTCTTTTCCTCCAAACCTCCTGCAATGGAGGTTAACATACCAGATGCTTTCCGACTTGCTTGTTAACCTGCATGCTAACTTTCTGTGATTCATGGCACAAGGACACCAAATCCTTCTGAATATCAACATTTACTAATCTTTCACTTCTAAAAAATATTATGCCTACAAAGTGAATAATTTGACATTGCACCACATTAAACTCCATCTTCCACCTTCCTGAACAATCACTTAAATTTATATATTTTATGGCAACTTTGTGTCTTACCCACAGCTTACTTTTCCATTTAGCTTCATGATTTTAGCAAACTTGGATGTATTACACTCTGTCCCCTCATCTAAGTCATTAATAGAGTGCAAATAGCTGAGCTCACGCACTTATCCTTGTCGCCACTCCACTTGTGTTACCTTCTATCCTGATAATTACTCATTTATTCCTACTCTGTGTTCTCTGTCCATTAAACAACTGACATTCCATGAGAATATATTATGTCCTGGCTGGTGAGTCTAGAATCAGGGGGCACAGTTTCAGGAAAGGGGTATGGCATTTAAGACAGATTAAAAGGAATTTCTCCACTCAGATGGTGGTGAATCTTTGCAATTATCTACACCAGCGGGCTGTGGAAGACAGAAATTGATAGATTTCTAATGACATCAAGGGATATGGAGGCAGCGTGGGAAGGTGACGTTGAGGTGGATGATCATCTATAATCTGATTGAGTAGTGGAGCAGGCTCAATTGGCTGAATGGCTTACTCCTGGTTCTATGTTCCTCACCCAATTATCCCTAACATTGTGACACCTTCTGAACATCCAAATATACTACACTTAATATTTTACCTTACTCACCCTGCTAGTTACACCCTCAAAAAACTTTAATGTGCTTGTCAAAAATGATTTCCCTTTCATACAACAGTACATAACAACACAAGTCACCATAATCCCATATCATCATAGGCTGCTTTCCCCTTTGAGGGGGAGAGCTAATTGGTGGTAATTTAACCTGAGGATCACCATACCTCAGGCGAGGGGCAAGGTTGAGAAGGCAGGCATTCATGAGTAACCCATACAACAGTATTGACTCTGCCTACATGATGTTGTGATTTGCCAAGTGCCGGGTTACCATGTACGTAAGAATGGATTCTCACATTTTCCCTACTACTTATGTCAGACCAACTGGCCTTTCCTTCCCTGTTTTTTCTCTCTCTCCTTTCTTGTATATCAGGGCTACATTTGCTATCTTTCAATTCGTGGGGATTGTTCTAGAATCTATGGAATTCTGGGAGATCAAAAAAAATGCCCCTCTTTAATTGCTCCAGAGTTATTTCTTTACTAATATTCATCACTTCAAGTTTCTCATTTTCATTAGAGCCTGTTTCCCACAATTTATCGTATGGTCTTTCACTGGCTAAAGGAATAGGTTGTTCTGCATCCAGCTATCGAGCTTGAGGGATGGAACCTAAATCAGGGCATTAGAAGGGTAGGCAGCGGTGAGTGGGGGGGGGGGGGGGGCGTTGGTACATCAGGGTCCAGAATATCATTGGCTTTTGAATATGGGAGGAGAAATATTTGTCTGTTTACCGTGTGACACCCCCAAGTGAGGGTGATCTATGCACTAACTGTGGAAAGAATTTTAATCAGTCACACAGGCCTAAAAACTCTATTCACCTGTTCCGTGTGTGGAAGGGTATTCACTCAATCACTTCCACTTTTAATGACCAGCGAGTTCACAAGTCATTGCAGGTGTTCAATCCATTGTTAGCAGTATCCTGGTTTGGGCTAGACTCATTTCACAATAGTGGCTCATTTCACAACAGTGGCTCAGTCGGGAGAAATTTTCCCTCTGTTGTGCATTGAAATCTCACCCCAGGACATCTAAGTACAGAAGCCTAGACGGATGCTCTGGGAGTACTGATAGAGTGCTGCATTATCAGGCACCTTTTGAATGAGTCATCAAAATGAAATCCCGTCAACTCAGTCAGAGGGATATAAAAAAAACACCACAGCACTAAATTGAAGAACAGCAGCAGAGTTATCCCAATATCTTGGGCAATACTTATCCCTCGATCAACATCGCAGAAACAGTATAACTGATCGTTATCACATTCCTGTTGTGGGAGCTTGCTTTTCATAGAATTTACAGTGCAGAAGGAGGCCATTCGGCCCATCGAGTCTGCACCGGCTCCTGGAAAGAGCACCCTACCCAAGGTTAACACCTCCACCCTATCCCCATAACCCAGTAACCCCACCCAACACGAAGGGCAATTTTGGACACTAAGGGCAATTTATCATGGCCAATCCACCTAACCTGCACATCTTTGGACTGTGGGAGGAAACCGGAGCACCCGGAGGAAACCCACGCACACACGGGGAGGATGTGCAGACTCCGCACAGACAGTGACCCAAGCCGGAATCGAACCTGGGACCCTGGAGCTGTGAAGCATTTGTGCTATCCACAATGCTACCGTGCTACCGTGCTGCCGTTTTGCACAAATTGGTTGTCACGTTTCAAAACTACAACAGTAGCTATGCTTCCAAAGGTACTCTGTTGGCTACAATGTACTTTCTGATGACCTGAGGTTGTGCCCATCATTTCTTCCGGAATTGGCTTTGTTTAAATTTAGAGATAAGATCCCAGTTTGGGGAGTTAGCCACAACTTCAAATGTAATATGAAATTCAATTATATTGTCATGATAGTGTGTCACGACTATTATAAATCAGGAAAATTGTATTTTAAAGGTTACACTTTTAAAAATGTAAGGCATAAATGGACTCTGAGGCCACATGACTTTTCTTTTGGATTTCAACCGTTCTCTCTTCTCTAACGAGGAGACAAAAGGCTGTATTCCTGGGCCTAAAAGACATTTGGAATTCAGTATGTGCTCAACAAATCAGCCATCCTCACCCCCTATTAAAAATATCACTCCCTATTAAAAATATAGAAATCTGCTAGACAGTGACAGAGTTCCGTCTCACAGGGAGAGAGGGACCAGCAACACAACCATCAAATTGTTGTAACCAACCAAGCTAAACAACAGGGCCATATTGCTGTTCCTTGTAAGAGAAATAAAGAACAACCTCTCTCCCTGACTTCCTGATTTCATTTACAAGCATAACTGAGAAAACCAACTGCCCGCAGATCGACTACAGGAGGCATCGCAACTGCTGCAACATCACTGCAGTTTCAAACCCCTTCACGACAGAAGACATCACAATGTGACCAGAAAATAACAGGTTTGCATGGAAACAGACCGAGATCCGTTCCATTTTTGTAAGTATTGCTTTTATCTTCATCTGCACCTAGCTTAGAGTGTGAATGAGAGAGAGTGAGTGAGTGAGACATAGTTTTTTTTAGTAACTGTAGACCAAGTAGTCAAGTGAGAACATGATGACGTGGCTATAAAAGAGATCATGAGGTGGGAGCGTCGGAGCTATCCCCCAGAGCACAGGCAGAGTTCAAGTGCTGTATATAGCTGCTGAGCTCAGGAATAAACTACCTTTATCATACATCCTTGTTGTCGGTGATTTAGGGAAGCCATAACATTCAACAGTAACCTCATGGGTAGGGGTGTGGAAAATAAATTAACATTTTCTTCTTTAAAGAATACAAATGCTTGCTGCTGGGTTCATTAATTCACTCCAATGGCAAGGAATACACACATTCACATACAAATACAAATGATCACAAGCAGTTTAAGATAACACCTTAAAATTGTTTGTGGCAAAATTAAGATCCCCTCCTCCCCAGGTTATACTTTACTGTCAGAATACTAATTAACCCTGTCTCACCACATAATATATATCTGAAGCAGCCTATTCCCTACTTTGTTCCTCGATAAATTGTTATGGAAAACTTGCTTGAATGTGTTCCATGAACTTGTCCTCAAAGCTACTTTTGCCAAATAGCTTTGCCAAGTCTATAATGAAGACTGAAGTCCGCCACTATTATTACACCACCCCCTATGCGATGCTTCATTAAATTACTGATTCATATTCTGCCCATGATTACCATTAGGGAGCCCATAAAATCAACTTCCATCTATGTTTTCTGCCCTTTAATATTCCTTAACTCCCTCTATACTGATTACATACCCTGATTTTCTAAGGTCGTTTCTAACTGTTGCCTTTATCTCATCCTTTATTAATGCACCTTAAAATGTTTAGTTCTTAACCTGTTCCCATGTCTCCACTAATAGATCACCCCCATTTATCTTTATTTGTACCATTAACTCATGGGCCCGAATTCTTTTGCCCATTGGGCGTGTGCATTCAGTGGGCATGCAACGTGCTTCGGGCTGTGATGGGCCGCGGAATGCGATTTCACGCTGGCTGGCCAATGAATGGGCAGCCAACATGGAACACCCACTGGGAAAGGCTGAATGCTGCTAGGGAAGGCAGGCAGAGAATGGGCACTGGAAAAAGGGAGGGAGCGGACTGGCGCTTGTAATGCGCTCCCTCAGGAGGACAGCCGCTGCAGAGCTGCCTCAGGGAGCTGCAGACCTGTATAAAATCATACACGATGGAAAAGCTATGCAAAGTGTGTCTAGGCAGCACATTTGAAAACAGACCTCGGTTCTTTGACAAATTTTCAACCCCAACAGTTCATCCAGCCCTACATCGAGGTTGAAGCTAAAATATAAAGACCGCCTGGCCAATCAGCCGACCGCAAACCATAAAAGCAGATGGTCACGTAAAATGGTGTTTAATTTCCCCCTTAATGGGTTAAATTGCCTGCTTGATTGTTGGCGGATGTGCTTCCAACGCACGCAAGTGTCCGCTGACCGAGATATTGCTCAAATGCGTGATGATGTCAAGATGTGCACCTAACATTTGATCATGAGACTTCACGTGCTTCCAAGTCAGGCGCCTGCCCACCTGCCAGCCCAAGCAATGTAAAATTATGCCATTGTCTTGTGTATTTAGATATAGTACCTCTAATTTATTTTTTTTACGATATAATCCTGATTTATCATTTGTCATCTTAGTAACATATTTAACAGCCTTTTTTATGAATGAGGATCAAGCTTAGACTTGCAGGTGATAAAAGAGTCAGTTCCTGACAAAGCATGTTAATAATTATGTGTAATTGAGATGGAGGCGTACACTCATGCTGCCTTCCTGGGTGTGGACATAGTAGTCACATGTGTCAATAGGTGGCATCAATGTGAAAATGACCAGTACAGGTCTAATCAAAAGCAAACTGATTAAGTAAATCTTGTTAATAAGTGTATCCGTTTTGCATGAACATTTTCATCCAGCCTATTGATAACATAGATAGGGCGAGACTGTTTCCACTGGTAGCAAGGTCACCAGCTCAAGGACAGATTTAAGATCATTGGCAAACTTTCTAATGAGAATTGGACAAATATTTGAAAAGGAAAAACAGACATGCTGTGGGGAAAGGGGAGGAGGAATAATTCAACTGCACTTTCAAAGTGCTGATGCAGGAAGGATGGGCTGAATGGCCTGCAACTATACTCTAAGATTCTATGATCTACTGTGGTGCCACACAATCTAGTTCATTGTTATGGCCAATTAGCCCTTAATTATTTTTATTAGCTTTCGGTTGCTGTCCTTGTTCTTCCATGCACAATGCACAAGTGAATTCTCAGGTGACCCATGCAGAAGGTTTGTACCTTGCTTTGTATTATCTGCCATCATCAAAACTGAGCCTGAACTTTCTCACTGGCTGGCAGTAATGAACTGCTCCAGTGGCTCAGGAACCCTCTGAACATGCTGCCGTATTTTGAAGTGATAGGCTTGCAGAACACTAAGGTATAAACAAACAAGAGCTTTATTGGAAAGGCCGTGAGGATAGTCTGCCCATTTGTCTGTACAGATGGCCAATGATCTCATCAATACATCACGTGTTCAGACTCTTAAAGTGACCTTGTTCCAACTGGGAACAAACATGAGCACGCAATGCATTCCACCCCCTTTGCCTTTAAGGTTCCTGCAATGAAACAAAATTGGCGCGATTCAACGGAATACATTCAAAGTCCAGTTTTGGACCGTTTGGCGGGGTGTTTTACAATGGCTGCATTGGCGAGATTGCGGCCCGTTTTCAATGGTATTTAGTGTCAAAAATGAGCCCCAGTGAGATTCTTTACCATGGCCCTTCTGGCCATTCCCATGGGTGTAATCGCGCTAGTGATGGCAGGTTTAGGGGCGGGATTCTCCTATTCGGCGGCAGAGTGTCTGCGCCGTTGGAAACGCCGTCGTGTTTCATGACGGTGTGAATGGGCCACTGAGAGTACCGATTCTAGCCCCTACAGGGGGCCAGCATTGTGCGCCACAGGATCCACGCATGCGTGGTGGCCTCCCTCAATGCGCCCGCCCCGACGCAACATGGCGCGGGAGTTCAGGGGCCGGCACGAATTAAAATAGGCCCGGGGAGAGAGAGGCTGGCCTGCCGATTGGTGGGCCCTGATCGCGGGCTAGGCCCCATCAGAGGCCCCCCCTCCCCCCCACAGGCCACCCCCCGACCCTGCACTCAGAGTTCCCACTGGCTGCAATTCCGCCGGCGGGATTCTGCCTTTTTAGAGCGGCCGCTCGGCCCATCCCAGACCGAGAATCGGCGGCCCGGCCGTGTACAGCGGCCCGTGACTGGCGGCATGCCAAATGCGCTGGCGCCGAATCTCCGCTCCGTGGAGAATCATGTGCCAGCATCGTGGCGGCGTAGCCCGGTTGCGGGGATTCTCCGTCCCGGCCCCGGGATGGAAGAATCCCACCCGAGAAATTTTGCACAAGCCAAACACATGGCCGCCTTCTCCTCGATTTCGCTATTGAGCCCTGGCCACCAGAAATAGCTACTGACTATCTCCTTCATCCTTACTCTCCCACAATGACCTTCATGGAGCTGGTTTAGGACATATTTCCCTAACAATGTTGGAATGATCACCTTCATTCCCCAGATAACAACCAGCCTGTATGGATAGTTTAAGTCTTCGGACAACGTATGGTTTTAACACTGAGTTTGCTCCCATGGTCTTGCTATAAAGTAGCATGTTCATAATACCCAGTTCTATTTCCTGTTTTGCCATAGCTTTGTAGAGGTTTGAGAATAGTTTCTAGATTAGGGACAAACCTTCCATAATGGTTTAATAAGACCAAAAATGGTTGAAGTTGATTTAAATTTGAGGTGCAGGTGTCTCAGTTATGGCTTTTACTATTGAAGGCGATTTGTGCAGTCCCTTTGCATTAATGATGTGCCCCAGGTAATCAATAGAAGATTTGAAGAATTCACATGTATCCTTCTGTACTCATCATCCATAATCTTCTAGCCCTGCTGGTGTAGCATCTACATTTTAAAGCTGCTCTGCTTTATTCCTTCCAGCAACTTAGATATGATCCAAGTAGCACTGGTCTCCTTCTCATCCACTTAGAATTTGATCCGTGGCAAGTTGGAACATGCAGTTGCAAATGTGATGCCAGATCAAAGTCTTTTATATCTGAATAACCCTTTCTGTGTCATGATTGTCAAACATTATTGTGAATCTGGATCCACACTTATCTGGAGATAAGCTTGCCTAAGTTCAACTTTACTGAAATCCAGCCAACCCAGAAAATAAATCACCAATTAATGGCAGAAGGTACTGCTCTGTATACAGTACCAGATTGATAGAAACTATCATACCGGTGCCAAAGAAGAACCAGGCAACAAGCCTCAAAGACTGCCGACCAGTGGCTCTGCATGTATTACTATAAAGTGCTTCGAGAGGTTGGTCATGACTCAGTCCAAGCTTTTAGATTGCCTTGATCCACTGCAATTTGCCTACTGCCACAACCAGTCCACAGCAGATGCTACCTCCCTGGCCCTACACACATCGCTGGAGCATCCCGTGACAAGGACATCTACGCCAGACTCCTGTTCATTGACTAGAGTTCCGCCTTCAGCACCATAATCCCAGCCAAGCTCATGTCCAAACTCCAAAATTTAGGACTCGGCTCCTCCCTCTGCAAGTGGATCACCGACTTCCTGACCCACAGACCGCAATCTGTAAGGATAAAACAACGACACCTCCTCCATGATAATCCTCAATACCGGAGCCTAGCAAGGCTGCATACCTAGCCCCGAGCTGGTTTAGCACAGTGGGCTAAACAGCTGGCTTGTAATGCAGAAAAATGCCAGTAGCGCGGGTTCAATTCCTGTACTGGCCTCCCCGAACAGGCGCCAGAATGTGGCGATTAGGGGCTTTTCGCAGTAACTTCATTGAAGCCTCCTTGTGACAATAAGCGATTATTATTATTAGCCCCCTATTACACACATGACCGTAAGGAAAAATTCGGCTCCAGCTCCA
Source organism: Scyliorhinus canicula (assembly GCF_902713615.1). Taxonomy (NCBI): domain Eukaryota; kingdom Metazoa; phylum Chordata; class Chondrichthyes; order Carcharhiniformes; family Scyliorhinidae; genus Scyliorhinus; species Scyliorhinus canicula. Next base: position 100,009,953 of record NC_052149.1, read on the forward strand.
TCTACAAGATGACTGATGACACAACCGTAGTGGGTCGGATCTCAAACGACGACAAGCCAGAGTACTGGAAGGAGATAGAGAACATAGTTGCATGATGCAATGACAACAATCTCGCCCACAATGTCAAAACTAAGGAGCTGGTCATCGACTTCAGGAAGCGAAATGTCGTCCATGCCCTGTCTGCATCAATGGTGCCGAGGCGAAGATGGTTGACAGCTTCAAAATCCTAGGTGTGCACATCACCAACAATCTGTCCTGGTCCACCCACGTCGATGCTACAACCAAGAAAGCACAACAGTGCCTATACTCCCTCAGGAAATTAAGGAAATTCGGTATGTCCACAACAATTCCGACCTATTTTTATAGATGTACCATAGAAAGCATCCGATCTGGCTCATCACAGCTTTGTATGGCAACTGCTCGACTCAAGTCCACAAGAAAGTACAGAGAGTCGTGAACACAGCCCAGTCGATCACACAAGCCCGCCTCCCGTCCATTGACTCTGTCTATACCTTCTTTTCCTTTGGGAAAGACCTCTCCCTCACGGGTTATTCTCTCGTTCAAACTCTTCCATCGGGCAGCAGATACAAAAGTTTGAGAAAATGCACCAATAGATTCAAAAACAGCTTCATCCCTGCTGTTATCATAGAATTTACAGTGCAGAAGGAGGCCATTTGGCCTATCAAGTCTGCCCCGGTCCTTGGAAAGAGCACTGCACTTAAGCCCGCACCTCCAACCTATCCCTGTAACCCAGTAGCCCCACCCAATCTTTTTGCGTACTATGGGCAATTTATCATGGCCAATCCACCTAATCCACCTGCACATCTTTGGACTGTGGGAGGAAACCGGAGCACCTGGAGGAAACCCACGCAGACACGAGAGAACATGCAGACTCCACACAGTGACCCAAGCCAGGAATCGAACCTGGGACCCTGGAGCTGTGAAGCAACTGTGCTAACCACTGTGCTACCATGCTGCCATCAGACTCTTTTGGACTGAACTGATCTTATGGACTAAACAGATCTTTTTACACAGCTTAACTTCAGTTGTAACACTATATTCCATATACTTAACCCGCTGTCTAAGTTTATCTATTTTCAAAACGTATCCTCATGTATTTATCATAAGTTCTATGTTTTCATTTATGGAGCAATCTGCCTGGACTGTACTCAGAACAACGCTTTTCACTGTACCTCGGTACATGTGACAATAAATATTAATCTAATCTAATCTGAGAAATCGAAAATCGCCATGTATGTGCACCAAACCGTCTTTTATCATCACGGGTCCCATCGGTGTGGCCCAATCACTTACATTATTGGGTTCAAGGACACCTATCTTGACCAGCCTCTTGAATTCTGCCTCAACCTTAGTCCTGATGGCATAGGGCACTGACCTAGCCTTTAAGCATCTAGCTTGGCTTTTGACATTAATCTTTAAATTGACTAAGATCTTTTTCATGCTTCCCAGAACTCCATTAAAGACAATGGCATGCTTCTTTAAAATCTTTGATAGACCTGCTTTGGACCTCGGCCCAGTTTAGCTTGGTTCTCTCCATCCAGCTTCTCCCTATTAGGGCTGGATAGTTATCTTTAGCGACGTGCAAGGACTAATCTGCGGTCTATCCATTGCTGCACATTTACATCGATACTGTCTCTCAATGGCACTACTTTCCCAGCATAGGCTTTTAGTATTATCTTTGAAGGCTTTAAGGAATTATGCCGTAGTTTCTCTTGGTATACAGTTTCTGGTACCAATAAAACTGCTACTTCAGTGTCCACCTCCATTTTCACTGGTTATATGTCCGGTAAAGAGTGACCCAGTAATGGTTTGTTGCGCCAGCAATGGCCAGTATGTTCAAAAGCAACTTGTCATTTGACCGTGACTCTGATCCTTTTTTGTGCCCTTTTTCTTTCACGTGAACCATTTTCCTTTTATTTGGTTTTCCATTTATACACTCGGTTGTTGTTGTTTTTTGTTGTTCTTGTTTGGAAATTGTTGTTTCTTTCCCCAACACACATTCAATGTGCCCTTTTTACCACAATCCCTGCATTTTACATCACCAGCAGTCTGCTGCTGCATGCCAGTTTTTGCACATTGTTGGCAATTTCAAACCTACGTTTGCGTTCGGGTCTCAGTCAACGTTTGTGCTTCATTAGCTGTTAATCACATAAAGATCATGCCTTATGAGCCTTCTTTATGATCAAGTTGCTTTCTGTTAACAACTTTTTTTGGATAGCTTCACTTCTTAACCCACACATTAGTCTGTCTCTAATAGTGTCATTCAATACCTCTCCAAATGCACAATGTTCAGCTAATTTCTTCGAAGTAACTACAAACTGTGCGATTGATTCACCTTCTTGTTGGTTTCGTTCATGGAACCTGAACCTCGCGGCGATGACCAAAGGTTAAGGTGAGAAGTGGTCCACAATCCCATCATACGTTTTTGAGCATATTTCTTCTTGCTGCACCAAATGTTGCAGGCAGTTGAATGCTCCCCCGCCCATTTTATTCAGGAAAGTCAGGACTACAATATTTGCCACAATTTTATTCACTTGGACAAAATAATTGATTCTTCCAGTGTAATGAGCCCCACCACTCAGTGTTATATGGCACTAAAAATGTCTGCCATTTTTACTATGGAAAGGGCTTGCTTAAGCATGATGTGCCACAAAAGCACTACCTCGCTTCTTGTGTTCAAACAAGGTACCCCTGAGCTCAGCTTGTTTCCTTCCTAGTTTTGGAACACCCCCAGCTCTAAACTATTGTCACAGGGTACTTGCTACTCACAGTGCTCCCTGTACTATTCCAGATCTTTCTGGGCAGAGCTCGTAGCAAGCTTCTTTTCAATGTTGTTTCCTCTGAAATCTAGATTTAAATTGTCGTCCGTTCAATAGCTGCTGCTGTTATCCGGCACCCCTCCATTGCCAGATCTAGTGTAGCGAAGATTTTAGCTTCTTTTTCAGATGTCTGCGCATGGATTGATAATTTTGTGTTCTTTTTTTTAGTTCTCTGGGAGTCTGCCAGCCTGGTCCTGACCTCCTCATTGCCAGTTTTCTTTTTTGATATTTTTGAAGGATAGGTTTTCAGACCACAAAGCTACAAAAAAACAAAAGCTTTTTGTTTGGATAGACTGCTGGTTTCCCCGCGCAAATGGCCAATGACAAAGAACAAAGAAAATTACAGCACAGGAACAGGCTCTTCGGCCCTCCCAGTGTGCACAGATCCTGATCCTTTATCTAAACCTGTCGCCTATTTTCCAAGAATCTACTTCCCCGCCCATTCATATATCTGTCTAGATGCTGCCCACCTCTACCACCTCCGCTGGCAAAGCATTCCAGGCACCCACCACCCTCTGCGTAAAAAACTCTCTACACACATCTCCCTTAAACTTTCCCCCTCTCACCTTGAAATCGTGACCCCTTGTAATTGACACCCCCACTCTTGGAAAAAGCTTGTTGCTATCCACCCTGTCCATATCTCTCATAATTTTGTAGACTTCAATCAGGTCCCCCCTCAACCTCCATCTTTCCAACGAAAACAATCCTAATCTACTCAACCTCTCCTCATAGCTAGCACCCTCCATACCAGGCAACATCCTGGTGAACCTCCTCTGCACCCTCTCTAAAGCATCCACATCCTTCTGGTAATGTGGTGACCAGAACTGCGCGCAGTATTCCAAATGTGGCCGAACCAAAGTCCTATACAACTGTAACATGACCTGCCAACTCTTGTACTCAATACCCCATCTAATGAAGGCAAGCATGCTGTATGCCTTCTTGACCACTCTATCGACCTGCGTTGCCACCTTCAGGGTACAATGGACCTGAACTCCCAGATCTCTCTGTACATCAATTTTCCCCTGGACTTTTCCATTGACTGTATAGTCCACTCTTGAATTGGATCTTCCAAAATGCATCACCTCGCATTTGCCTGGATTGAACTCCATCTGCCATTTCTCTGCCCAACTCTCCAATCTATCTATATTGCGCTGTATTCTCTGACAGTCCCCCTCGCTATCTGCAACTCCACCAATCTTAGTATCATCTGCAAACTTGCTAATCAGACCACCTATACCTTCGTCCAGATCATTTATGTATATCGGATCATGTATATGACATTATGTATATGTCACGTAATCAGCTCTTAAAGTGACCTTTTTCCAACAAGAAACAAACATGAACACACAACACATGCATCTCAGCCATATAAATTATAATTAGTTGTTATTTAGTGGCTAACTGAACCATGTGATGTATTTTTGTATTGCACAGAGCAGGAATGTTCCTTGTCTATGCCGAGTCGATTAGATCTACCTCAGGTGATAATGCTCCTTGAGCTAGGGAAAGGAAAAATCATCTCGGCATCCCACTTCTGATCCCCTTCTGAAAAGTGTTTGTGTGTGCTTGTATGGGTGTGTGTGTGTATTTGTGTGTATGTGTGTGTGTGTGGCAGAGGCTGGATAAGTATAAGATTAGACGAATGGCCTTCAAAGTGTATTTGGCTGATAACAATCATTCAATCAGATACTGAGGACTACTGACACTTATGTAGTTATACACCACAGGAAGTCACTACATTTAAGATAGAGGGCAATAGAAAACCAAAAGTGGGATTGGAATGGAATAACGAAATCAGCTGTTACCAGTTAAGGATTCTCTGCTCTATTAACCTGCAGTGTCTGTCCACATCCTTTGCCTTCAGATTTTCCAAATTCCATCTCTATTACTCACGTACAGCACTTGGCTCAGGGCTCATTATGCCAACGCCTACATGTGTGATTTAGATTTTTCTCCACATTTCACATTCACTATGAGTAGTGCTTGTCACTGAGAGCTCTTTGTTTAGGTTCAATACATCCGGGGAGATCTTCCGGCTTTTTATGTCGGCAGGACCTTCCAGTCTTGTTGATGGTACACCCCTACCATGGGTATCCTGGTGGCATGGGGCGGATTCAATGGGAAGCTCCATTGACAGCAGCGAGACCAAAAGATCCCGACGCCAGCCGATGGGGGGGTCGGATCCCGCTATCGAGAAAGGTGCCTGGGGGAGGCCAGAGAATCTCAGCCATCATTTATGAAGGCAGCTTGAGCCCAGTGAAGGCCTGGCACTGTTCACCATTAAGTCAACATGCCACCATCAAGTAAAACCAACTTGAGACTCCGTTTTGCATCATATCCACTTCAGAGATGGTGCATTAAAAATGGCGAGAGGATTTGATGCCACATTTTCTTGATCCACATCATATTCATTTCGCCCATTGTCCATTGTGTGCACTGTATATTTGAATATGCATGAAAAACCTGGTATAGGCACAATGTGGATAGAGCATCTAATATATCATGTGGTGCACATTGATCTGACGCATGAAGTAGGGCATATTGGGTACGGTAGTTTATTGGATTGGCTCTCCAGAAGTTATGAGTTTAATTCCTACCATGGATATCAAACTGAATTCTGATAAGGATTATTTCCTTAAAAGAAGGAAGCTGCTTCCCACCTTACTTGTCTGACCTACATGAGACTTTCAGGACAGAATTCTCACATTTCGAACTAAATCCTGGGTTGGGATATGTTGTGTGTTTCCCACTATGGAGGCCAGCAGGATACCATACCATATCCTCCAGCCCGATCTCATTAATAATGCACCCGGGGTTTTAACACCGTATTCCGGGCGGTGCGGGCACGATAGATCGAGGCCCACCATCAGATCTGGGTGTCAAATTGAAACGGTGCCCAACGTCATGGACCCACCACTGAAGAAAGAAGATGGAGCTTCTGAAAAAAAAGGTGAATCTCCTGGAACCTTCTGAGGGTGGATAATAGACCTCTTTGATGACACTGAACCTGGAAGATCCACAAGACGCATGCTTCCCCCACCTGCTGCTGTGATGTCCTGGGGTCCAAAGTTGCTGGCGACCTCCATTCCAAACTCCGGAGGTAGTCCCAGGCATGGTGCCAGCAGGCCCTGACTTCTTCATGCCACATTGTCCCAAACATGCTCTGGACCAGCATGTTTTCCCACTTGTGCTGCAGAGAATCAGGACGAGGGAAAAGATTCCAGTCAGGCCTTCATCTGCATCCCATTATCGCGATGCAAATCAGTTGCAGGCCTCCAGTGGGCTTCCTGATTTGCCATGGCGGGCTTCAGCCATGGGAAATCTGGGCTGGTATGGAACCGATTTTTGGGCTCCTGCCAAATTCTGATCCCCTGTGACCCATCCACCATTGAACCTGCCAGCAGGGCCATGGGAGAAATCCGCCCTCAGTCTCACATTGTAGTTGAGTCTTAATTAGGACCTTATTTTAACTCCGTGTAATTGAAGTGAGTTAAAATCTTGCCTTTAATAGCTCCAGATCAATCAGGGCAAAAGCAGCATTGTTAATTTTGCCCACGCACTAACAGGGAAAAAAAAATCCCCTGGTGCTTATCTTCTGAAAGCCCCTGGTGCAAATAAAGAATCTCTACTGAGTGGTGTTACATTGATAGTGTTTAGTTGGCAACAGTGTAATATAAATTAGGGGAATTCTGATAATTCTTGGCAGCAGAGACCTACATTTTCCCTCATCTAATGGCTAAATTCAAATTTCCAGAAAGTGCAGAATCAAATTTTGCTTTCTTCCACTCTTCAGTTGTGGGTTTCGAGCCTCTGAAAAAGCATTGATTTGGAGAGGCTGCAGGGAGAGAAGTAAAAAGCAGAGCACAACACAACCACAACAAAGTCTCCACTTTCGGTGCTGGTTCATGGGGCACCTGACTTTATAGCCAGAGATAGGGGTAACCCCAGGTTAAAGATGTGTGAAATATCTCAAGCCAGGACAGTTGGTAGGATTTCGCAAGCCCAGGCCAGATGGTGGGGGGGTGAATGTAATGCGACATGAATCCTAGGTCCCGGTTGAGGCCACACTCATGTGTGCGGAACTTGGCTATAAGTTTCTGCTCGGCGATTCTGCGTTGTCGCGCGTCCTGAAGGCCGCCTTGGAGAACGCTTACCCGGAGATCAGAGGCTGAATGCCCTTGACTGCTGAAGTGTTCCCCGACTGGAAGGGAACATTCCTGCCTGGTGATTGTCGCACGATGCCCGTTCATTCGTTGTCACAGTGTCTGCATGGTCTCGCCAATGTACCACGCTTCAGGACATCCTTTCCTCCAGCGTATGAGGTAGACAACGTTAGCCGAGTCGCACTAGTATGTACTGCGTACCTGGTGGGTGGTGTTCTCACGTGTAATGGTGGTACCCATGTCGATGATCTGGCACGTCTTGCAGAGATTGCCATGGCAGGGTTGTGTGGTGTCGTGGTCGCTGTTCTGAAGGCTGGGTAGTTTTCTGCAAACAATGGTTTGTTTGAGGTTGCGCGGTTGTTTGAAGGCAAGTAGTGGGGGTATGGGGATGACCTTGGCAAGATGTTCATTTTCATCGATGATGTGTTGAAAGCTGCGAAGAAGATGTAGTAGTTTCTCCACTCCAGGAAAGTACTGGACGACGAAGGGTACTCTGCCGGTTGTGTCCCGTGTTTGTCTTCTGAGGAGGTCAGTGCGGTTTTTTGCTGTGGCGCGTTGGAACTGTCGATCGATGAGTCGAGCGCCATATCCCGTTCATACGAGGGCATCTTTCAGCGTCTGTAGATGTCTGTTACGCTCCTCCTAATCTGAGCAGATCCTGTGTATACGGAGGGCTTGTCCATAGGGGATGGCTTCTTTAATGTGTTTAGGGTGGAAGCTGGAGAAGTGGAGCATCGTGAAGTTATCTGTGGGCTTGCGGTAAAGCGAAGTGCTGAGTTGACCGTCCTTGATGGAGATGAGTGTGTCCAAGAATGAAACTGATTTTGGAGCCATAGTGAGTCTGACGGTGGGATGGAACTTATTCATGTCATCGTGTAGTCGTTTCAGTGATTCTTCGCCGTGGGTCCAAAGGAAAAAAATGTCATTGATGTATCTGGTGTATAACGTCGCTTGAAGGTCCTGTGCGGTGAGGAGGTCTTGTTCAAACTTGTGCATGAAGATGTTGGCGTATTGAGGTGCATATTTGGTCCCCATGGCTGTTCCGTGCGTCTGGATGAAGATCTTATTGTTGAAGATGAAGACGTTGTGATCCAGAATGAAGCGGATGAGTTGCAGAATTGCGTCTGGAGATTGGCAGTTGTCGGTGTTGAGTACTGAGGTTGTTGCAGCAATGCCGTTGTCATGGGGGATGCTGCTGTAGAGTGCCAAGACATCCATTGTGACGAGGAATGTTCCTGATTCAACTGGTCCATGGGTGCTGAGTTTCTGTAGGAAGTCCGTTGTGTCGCGACAGAAGCTGGGCGTACCTTGTATGATGGGTTTCAAGATGCCTCGATGTAGCCAGAGAGGTTCTCACACAGGGTCCCATTGCCTGAAACGATAGGACGGCCTGGTGTGTTGGCCTGGTGTATTTTCGGGAAGCAGTAGAGATCTCCAGTGCGGGGAGTACGTGGGATGAGAGCACGTAGGGTGCTCTGAAGGTCTGGATCCAAGGTCTTGATCAGCAGTCAAGGGCATTCAGCCTCTGATCTCCAGGTAAGCGTTCTCCAAGGCGGCCTCCAGGAACTAAGATTCATGTCGCATTACATTCACCCCCCACCATCTGGCCTGGGCTTGCGAAATCCTATCAACTGTCCTGGCTTGAGACAATTCACACCTCTTTAACCTGGGGTTACCCCTATCTCTGGATCTGTAAAGACTTGATTACCTGCAAATGCTCGCATTCTAAGCATTGTCTGGCATCTTTGAATTTGTTTACATATATGTTTCTGGAACATACCTCTTCATTCACCTGAGGAAGGAGCAGTGCTCCGAAAGCTAGTGTTCGAAACAAACCTGTTGGACTTTAATCTGGTGTTGTAAGACTTCTTACTGTGCTCACCCCAGTCCAACGCCGGCATCTCCAAATCATGGATATTCTGAATTCACCCTCTGTGTACCCGAACAGGCGCCAGAATGTGGCAACTAGGGGATTTTCACAGTAACTTCATTGCAGTGTTAATGTAAGCCTACTTATGACAATGAAAAAAGATTATTATTATTAATTAGTCCATCATCACGTGGATTCAGCCCAAATTCCCACAGGCTTCCATGGTGGGAAGCATTCGCGGTGCCTGACCTCCAACGGACTTAGTCCCGGAATGGAAAATTCCACCTGACGAGTCCAGATTCAGCAACCTTGCCTCAATGTAAAATACGATCTAAAAAGACGATCATTTCATCATGGGCAAATAGCTAATACAGGATGTTGAATTTATGATCCCTTGGTACATTTCACAAGCAGCCTAAAATCCTTTCATTACCAGTCATCTGTAAACAATGAAAGGTTGCTTTGTAAATAAAGTTGCAGTTTCCATTATCAGCTGGGTGTGATAACCTCACCATATATTTTAAAGGATGGGCCACAGTCAGTATCCGTCATTCCAATCGTGCCACCTGCTCTTGATTCAGCTGACGGCATGCCAAACTGCTGCCCTTTTTTCCATTACAATAAAGGTTATTACCTAATAGTTAAGTATGAATGGCTGCGTCTGTATTTTTCATTCTGAGTAACCTCATGTTACCTCATTAATTAACGACTTCACAACTGCTATGAAGGGTTTGTTGATTGTCTATGGGTACCACACACTGTTCAGTTTGCGGCGATTGGGCCTGAACTGTCCACATCAAGACGGTCCCAAGTTTTATCTCTGGTTTGTGCTGAATTATGACGAATCACATTAACATGGAATCATAGAATCCTACAATACAAAAGGAGGGCATTCAGCCCATTGAATCTGCCCAGGCCCTTGTTCTGCTAGAGCACCCTCCCTAGGTCTAATCCCCACCCCTATCCCCGTAACCCCACCTAATCTTTGGGTAATATTAGCATGGCCAATCCACCTAACTTGAACATCTTTGGATTGTGGGAGGAAACCGGATCACCCGGAGGAAACCCACGCAGGCATGAGGAGAATGTGCAAACTCCAACAGGTCTCCAACCCCCCCCCCCCCCCCCCCCCCCCCCCACCCCCCCCCACTTCATCTAACCCCATTAACATACCTTTCATTCCTCTCTTCTCTATGTATTTCTCCACTTTTCTTTTGATGACTCTTTGATATTTACTTCAGCCATCCCATGTGGCAGTGAAGCCCAGCAGCCCACCTTCACACCACTCTGACTAAAGAAGTTTTGTTTGTATTCCGTGGGCAGGATTCTCCCCCCCTCCGGCCGGGTCGGAGAATTGGCAGGTGGAGGTGTGAATCCCACCCCCGCCGGCTGCCGCATTCTCCGGCACTGGGGATTTGGCGGGGCGGGAATCGTGCCGCGCCAGTCGGGGGCCGTTGGCAGCGCCCCCACTCCCGGCGATTCTCTGGCTCGCGATGGGACGGGCGGCCGCCCGTTTTACGCCGGTCCTGCCAGTGTAAATTAGAATATGTACTGACCAGCGGGACCTGGCTCTGCGGGCGGCCTCCGGGGTCCTCGGGAGAGGCACGGGGGGATCTGGCCGCGGAGGGTGGCCCCACAGTGGCCTGGCCCGCAGTCGGGCCCACCCATCACTGGCGTGGGGGCACTCTCTTCCTCCGCTCCGGCGGCTGTACCAGTCCACCATTGCCGATGCAGAGATGAACCCCTCTGTGTATCCACTGTGATGATCCCAGCATACGCTGGCGCTCCTGCACATGCGCCTATTCGCGCCGGCTGGTGGAGGCCCTTCGGCACTGGTTGGCATGGCGCCAAGCCCCTTCCGCGCCGGCTGGTGTGGCACAAACCATTCCGGCGCTGGCCTAGCCCCTGAAGGTGCGGAGGATTCCGCACCTTTGGGGCGGACCGATGCCGGAGTGGTTCACGCCACTCCTTCGCGCCAGAGTTGCCCACCCCGCCGGTTTCCGAAGAACCCCACCCCTTATTCATTGAGATGGGGCTAGGAAATGCATTCATAGATTCATAGAATTATATAACCCAGAAGGAGGCCTATTGGGCCTGTAGTGAAAGCTACCCAATTTGTCTCAATCACCCCCCCCCCCCCCCCCCCCCCACCACCACCACCACTTCCTGCCACCCCTCTTTCCTCATTGCCTTGTTTTCCAATTCAATGTTGAAAGTTCTCATTGAATGTGTACCACCCCAGTTTCTGGTATGGTAGATTCACAAGATCACAACGCTTCGCTGTGCACCAAAAACTTTACCTTAAAGGATCGATTTTGTCAATCACTTTAAATTTGTGACCCCTGGTTACTGACACTTCTGGTCCTTGAAACAGTTTCTGCTTATGTACCATTTATGAATTTGAACACCTCTATCAAATCTCCCTGAAATCTTCTCTGCTCTAAGAAGAACTATCCCAATTTTGGTCGTCTGATGCAACAGATGACTTTCAACTCTGGTACCATTCTAGTAAATCTCTTCTCCACTCTCTCCGAGGCCTTAACAGCCTTCCTAAAGTGTGGAGCCCAGAATTGAACACCATTAAACCAGTGTTTTATAAAGTTTTGCTTAACTTTCCTTCTTGCTTTTGTATTCTATGCCTCTATTTATACCGCCATGGATCCAGTATGACTTTTTTTACAGTGATCTCAACTTTTTTTGCCACCTTTTAAAGATTTGTGTATGGATATCCCCAAGTCTTTCTATACAGAGACAGTGGGGCAAGTATTCCGGTCCCACCCACGGCGGGAATCTTCAGGAGCAGGATGGAAAATTTGATGAACCAATTAAAGGTCCGTTGACCATAGGTGAGAATTTCTGGTTTTGAGGCGGGTGCGACCGCAAAATTCCACCCTGTGTCTCAAAACTGGCTATCCAAAAACCAGAGATGTCCAAAAACCTATGTTTTTACAAGATGTAGGAATTTTAAATTTTATTAAATGAGCGAACTTACATACTAGCACATTTGGTTAGGTGCTGCATTGATGCAGCGATGCATCGGATTCGTGATAGTCTTTTCCCATGTTCCGAGCGGTTCGATCGACTCTTGACCCCACCCAACCTGGCTCGGCGTGACCAGCCCAACCCAACCCGAATGCCCCGACCCAAAAACTGCCCCTTCCCATTCTTCCAGGCAAGGAAACTTGTATTCATCTGGCATCTTTCGTGACCCAAAAGCGTTTCAGAGCCGATGAAGAACTTTTGAAGTGTAATGTAGAGAATACAGCTGCCAATTTGCACACAAGGTCCCGTAAATAGCAATATGATATTTGACCATATAATCCCTTTTAGTGAAGCTAGGACTAAGTTTTTCCACAGCTTTATTTTTTGCCTTATTGCCTTGCAATAAATTATTGTATTGCAAGCTTAGCAGACAATTAAAGTACTGCAGTGTGGCGAAGTCAACCATGAAAAGACAAGAAAATAGATGCATCATTGAATGTAATTCAAATAACTTTATTTGTGACTTTCATCACAATTACACAAAAGCAGAAGATGTAAATTGATTGGAATACAATTCTTCACAATACAAACAAACTCGAGTGGAATTCCAGAAACTGCATTTTAAAAAAGATTTTGAATCACATTTCTGAATCATTTATACCACTCTTAAAAAAGCTTAGTTAAAAAAGCTAGCACAGCATCTAGCTCATTATTTTAGATCTGACACCCAACTCTGTGCTTAGAAGCACAGATCCAACCTTATTAGAGATTCTAGGTGCAGGTTGTACATTCTCCACTGCCAGATGAACATGTTGCAAGATTGAGGTATTTAGCTTTTTAAGTACCTAGATCCTCTGCACTGATGGAGGAATGGCATTCTCAGTGGGTTAATGCATTTTCTGAGTGCAGATACCTTGCTAACACATTTCCCTAATTTCCTCTCCCCTCTGGTTCCCTCTTTCTCCCAGGCCTGCTTCTCCAAGGCCTGAGTGGCTTACCACCTCAGTTGGTACCTCTAAACCTTATTTTGATGTCTTCTACTCTGTGGGGAGATACCCTGGCCCTTCTTGGCAGCCCTCTGCAGCATTGCGCCAAGGCTCGAAACTCAGTCCAACGGAAGGGAACTGAGTCTTCTATCTGCCATGGGGCATTATTACTTTTCCCGCTTCAGTTTTTGACCAGACTTCCTTGATCCTCTCCACCATACTTTCTACACCATAGTCTTGGCCTTTCCATTCGATGTCCCATCAGCTATAAGCGTTAAGCATCCTGGTGACAATTGACGTCACACCGAATACTTTATTCGTGGCAGGAAACACATCTCGATAAGAGACCAGCACCTGATCTGCTGAAGAGTAACCGCATTCATGTTTGATGATGGCTATGACTATTATTGAGTATGTTCTGGTAGATATCTGACTGAAGGAACCTGTTGTAGCCGTTGTTTTCCATCAGACCATAGATCTTCTTTTGCGCACCTTCAAAGCACGTGTTGGTTGGATGTTGCATGCTTTTCATGATCGCGTCTTTGGTGTAGTAATCCAAATTGATCTGATTGAAAAGAAAATCATAGGATTCATTAGTCATTGCTGTATGTCATCGAGTAACATCAAAGTGTTTAATCTGCAGTAATTATTCATTGCCTGTTGCAAAGGGAAGCTCAGACCAATGGTCAAGCATTCATTGCCTTTGCACTGAGGTCAGCGAACTAAGTGCACACAGAGACTGGCCTGTGCGGCTCAGTAACCTGTCTGTGACACATGGAGCCAGCACTATCATTCATTCGATTGCTATCATTCATTCCTTAGACATTAATGTCTGAATAGTTTTCAATAAAGGAAGCCCCATTAAACGATAAGGGAAAAGGTTAGTAATTACCTCTTTCGGAGACATTGGTTCAACAAAATCTGAGAAGATCTTCTTTGCTTTGCAGGCTTGTTTTGTAGGTGACTTAATTTTCTTGTAGTCCTCACAGGCCAGCCAGAACTCAATGTTCTCGTCATTGTATTCGGATTTGAGGAAGGTTTTAAAAGCAATCAGGCCATCTAGAGAGAATAAAGGAAAATAAGATATTACTTACTGCTACAAATTTTCTCCTTTGTCACAATTATTATACTATATCAAAAAACCTACACTAACACCATTATTTTCAATGTTTACCCCCCTGTTGACGATTTATCCAAATATATTTTTTTCATAAATTTAGAGTACCCAATTCATTTTTTGCAATTAAGGGGCAATTTAGTCAATTCACCTACTCTGCACATCTTTGGGTTGTGGGGGAAAACCCATGCAAACACGGGGAGAATGTGCAAACTCCACACAGACAGTGACCCAGAGCCGGGATCGAACCTGGGACATCAGCGCCGTGAGACTGCAATGCTAACCACTGCATCACCATGCCCAATATCTTTGATTATTGCAGTATTGAGTCTATGCTGGGGTCCAGTTAGCTCAGTTGGTTTGGTGGCTAGCCTATGGATCAGATTAATGTCAGCAACAACATAGAGTTTGATCCACTTGGAGCCTGACTCTGTGCCCTACCCATAGTAAAAATCGTGGCACTTTGCCCTAATTTAGATAATAAACATCAATACCTGCCTTCAGTCAGAGAACTCAAACTATTCTACACTATAGGCTAGTGCAGCCTTTCCATTTTCTACAGGTGGCTGCAGTTTTGACATATACAACAAGACTTGCACTGCCACATGTTGCTAAGGAATGGAGATCAATGCTATTACTTATCACGTTAAATATTTTGATATTAATACCATTTTCCTTAACTTCTTATTACCACTTCAATGGATCCTTAAGTCAAATCATACTATCTTATTGTGTTTAACAGGCAGTGTTTTGGGGATCGTTTATCTGCAACTGTTAATTACATTTTGGACAAGAATGGGATTATCAGATCTCTAAGGAGGCATATATATCAGCTGCTTACATTTATGAGCCAGTAAGTTGTCCAGAGATTCAGTCCACTTTAATACTTCTTCACGGGAGGGACTGTGGATAAAATAGAAATAAAATAAATATCGATGCTTTTGCTCAAGAAAAGATTATAAATGAAGAGTTCTTACACTTCAGATAAGGTGTACTTAATCACAGTAACTTACTTCAAAGTTAGTTTTGCCTCTCGTGATTTGATTGCCATGACTTCAGAAGAATCAGTGGTCGCTTTCTGATGATGCAAAAGGTGCGAACATCGGTTCTTCAGCCCTTTAATACTGTGAGAGAAAGTCAGGAACATTAAGAATATTTCAGGAAAAGCCACGGCAAGTGGCCTTGCATTGTATGTGAATCAGCTATGTGGCATTAGTTATCACTTATCCATTATATTCACTCCCAGCTCCACTTTCTGAGTAACACTTGTTACACATGTTCCCTCACAAAACATAAGCCAGCAGGTAAGACAAAAATCAGTGTTGCTTCCAAGAGCCACGCAATGCAATATCGGCCCATTCCCTAAAATTAATTTTCAACTTCATTTTTCAACTTTTCAACAGTGTTTTTGTAGCAATCAAAACTGGTTTGTTCTTTTTAATTAAGCAAGTTTCTTCACAATGTTGGCAAAGTACTGGACTAAAACTATCGTGCAAGATTCCCTCTTTAGACTGGCTGAATTGACTACCCTTTTACTTGTACGCAGAAACAGGTCATGTTTATGCCCCACTCAAGCCAGTTATCCCAGCCAAATGGCCATTATTCATGTGCAAGGCCTGTCGCTGAGTGTCAGCAGGTTATGGCAGAATTCCAGCCAGTTTGATCCACTGCTCACCCGGCACCGTTCCCAGCAGCAGAGACTGAGTAGGAGCTCTGCAAACACAGAGTTTTGAAAATACAAACGATTTTGCACAGCACGCACTTGTGAAAAAACCACTCAGTATCTTATGCATTTGCCTGAGTGCCTGACAAATATATAAGCAGGTCTGCACAACAACGGATTTGAGGCTTAAAAGCCTACTGATTACTTACAAGCTGTGTTCCTTTATGTTTGCCGGCATCTTGTCTTGTTTCTTGTAAGTTTGGGATTCAGTCTTGCTTCGAGAAGGTTGCTGTTGCACGAGCAGGATCAAATTGCTTTGCAAGTTTTTCCTCACTAAGAGCTGCAGCTCAGTTTTTACGATTATACTCCAGTTGCTTTCTCTGCCAAGAACTATTAGCATCTGCTCGCTCTCCTTGCCTGCCTCTCTTTTTATGCTCTCAGGCTGACGTTTACCCAGTGGGCGTGGGTGAGCTGTACCTGTAGTGATTTGTTATTGTATAACAAGTAAGAACCCGTTCCAAGATAGGGAAGCCTTATTTAGTACAGTGTTGACGTAGGAACCTCAGCAATACTCTGTTTGGACTGCCTCAGGCAAAACAAGATTAGATTGCTTGACAACAGCAACTAAGGGCACAAACCATATTTTTGGTTCAATTAGAGAAAGCGAGCATTGTATCAATAAGCAGCCACAGGAAATGAGACCAATGCTAATGTGAAAGCATTAACATTATGTGAATTCTTTCAAAGATGTGACCCATCCTGTGCCAAGTTCTTTTGCACTCTGGACATGAACAAAAGAGGCTGCTCACCTTTATGTTTGTCAGCTATGCATCATATGATCCTGCAGGTAACTTCAGTACAAACTGTAATGCAGCCAGAAAATACAGGAGGCTCCTGTTCATTTCAAACTATTTTCTTTTATTTTAAGAAGGAACAACCAACTTGTCATTGCCATGCATTTGTTCTTCTTCATTAACATATTTTCAAGTTTCTAAAAGAATATTAAAAAGACCAAATCCAAACTTGAGGTGCCAGAATGCTGGTCCTAATTGTTAGTGAGAATTATCTTTTAACTTTTCATTACTTAGGAGCTGAAATTTGTAAACAAGGCAATCTTGAGGTATTTACAATCAGTCAGTGCTGCACGGGATTTTGGACAAGAACGTAACTTAGGTTAGCTTTTGAGATCATTTATTATTTACGTTCTAAATTCATCTTGGACTGTAAAAATCATTGCAAAAGTGGCGAAGAAGCAACTGAATCAATATTCACCGAGCCCATCCAGTTATTCTTATGTATTTTCTCTTTCCAAGGGCGGCAGGGTAGCACAGTGGTTAGCACTGTTGCTTCACAGCGCCAGGGGCTCGGGTTTGATTCCCGGCTTGGGTCACTGTCTGTGCGGAGTCTGCATTTTCTCCCCATGTCTGCATTTGCTCCACTTTCCTCCCACAGTCCAAAGATGTGCGGGTTAGGTCGATTGGTCATGCTAAATTGCCCTGTAGTGTCCAAATGTTAGGTGGGATTGCTGGGCTACGGGGATGGGGTGGAGGTGTGGGCTTAGGTAGGGTGCTCTTTCAGGGCCAATGTAGACTCAATGGGCCGAATGGCCTCCTTCGGCACTGTAAATTCTATGACTATGACGATGAGCTTCAATGATGTTGGTCCAAAATTCCTCGACGCACGGAAAGCAGACCATTGCTTAATTTACCATGTGATTATTGTCCACACATTCCAGGTTGATACCCCACTCCAGTACTGAGGGAGTGCTGCACTGTTGGAAGTGTCGACTTTGGGACCAAATATTAAATCGAAGCCTCGTCCGTCCTCTCCGATATATGTAAAAGACCACAGAGCAGTATTACAAAGAAGGGCAGGGAAGTTGTCCCCAGTGTGCAGGCCAAGCTTTATCCCTAATCCAACAACTCGAGAACAGATTCGCAAAACCTTTGAATCTGCTGTTTGTGGGAGTTTACTGTGCATTATTTGACTGCTGTGTTTCTAATGTTACAAAAGTGATTACACTTAAAAATGTACTGCATTGGCTGTAAAGCACAGGGTAATGTTTTGAGGTCAAAGACGGCTGTACATAATTGTAAGTCTTTACATCTTCCCCTAATACAATTACAGGAACATGGAAGCTTGGTGAATGAGATTGTGTTATGATTATTTCATTTTGAGAAAAGGAGGCGGGGGGCATTCAGAACAGTTGGCTGCCTAAAAGTCACAATCAATCTCATGACTTTCTGATCGGGAATAGAGTGGTTTACTGCTATCACCACTGGGTGCCTTAAATGATTTATCTTGGGGCTGCTCTGCACGTCAGGAGAAAGCTCAGTAACCAGAATGGAGAACTTGACACCACAGGGCGTGGTTAAAGTGGTGCATTTGGAGAAGTGTGGAAGGTACGTGAAACAATCACATGAAACATTGTAATGACATTAGAACAGAGTCTCACTATTGATGCACTTGCCAGCATCATCTGGGAATCATAAGAACAAACTAAAAAGTACTGACTGGAAATTTGTTTGGAATCCAGTTAGAATGGGTTTGTCGACCTACTGGGAGTGAAACATCCAGGCATCTGACAAACGAATTAGGAGCAGGAGTAGGCCTTTTGGTCCCACGGGCCTGCTCTGCCATTCAATAAGATCGTGGCTGATCTGATCGTGGCCTCAACTCCACATTCCACCTGCACTCAATACCCGTTGACTCTTTTTGTTAGTCAAGCACCTCCCACTGTCTTCAAAATATTCAATGATCCTGCCTCTGAGTTCCACTGACTCACAATCCTCTGAGAGAAATAAAGTTCTCCTCATCTCCGTCTTAAATTGGAGACCTCGGGCATGATCCTCCGCTCCCACAGCCGGCCAATGTGGCTTCCCATTGTGGGCCACCCCATGCTGCCGGGAACTGCGCTGGCGTGGGCGCGCTGTCAGCGGGGCGGAGGATCCCGCTGACGGAGAATCCTGCAGTTCTTTTTTTAAACTAAGTCCCCAGGTTCTAGTCTCTCCTGCAAGGGGAAACATCCTCTCAGGATCCACCGTGTCAAGTTCTTTCAGGATTTTATATTGTTATGGGCCAGGGTTCAGAGAACCCAAAAATGTATCATGGAGTTCACCAGACCCACAACTTTTAATAGATTGCTGTATGGGGAGCACACGGCCCACTCTACAGGTGTGGTACAACAGAAATGGAAAAGTATTTTTTCAAGTAAAACAATGTTTATTCTATGAACTCAAGTTAACCTTTTTAAAACATACAGTGAACATCTTAGCAACCATTAATTCAAATACAACCCCCAAAGAATACAACACTAAGTAATGCTTAATAACTTCCCAAACAACATCCAGAAGACAGAAGAAATACCTTTTAACAGAAGCACATTAGGTTTACATTCACTACTGAGAACATTTATAACTCTGAATTCACCAAATGATCAAGAGATAGTCTTTTGATGGCAGAGAGACCAGCAGTCCACCTGCTTGGTCGGGCTTCAGCTCCAACACTGAAAACAAAACTAAAACACACCCTGCAGCAAACAGCCTAAAACAAAAGTAAAAAGCTGACAGACAGCCCAGCTCCACCCACACTCTGACATCACTGATAAACACCCGTTTCTTAAAGGTACATTTCTTAAACACCCATTTCTTAATGGTACTCTCACATGACAATATGGTTCAGTAAGATCATCTCTCATTCTTCTAAGCTCCAATGGGCACAAGCCCAGCCTGTCCAACCTTTCTGCATAACACCCCCATCCTAGGAATCAGTCAAATCAACTTCCTCTGAGCTGCTTTGCAAAAAAGGAGCCCAAAACTGTTCTCAGTACTCGAGATGTGGGCGAAGATTTTTTTTTTAAAGAAAAATTTAGATTACCCAATTATTTTTTCCAATTAAGGGGCAATTTAGCGTGGCCAATCCACCTACTCTGCACATTTTTGGGTTGTGGGGGCGAAACCCATGCAGACACGGGGAGAATGTGCAAACTCCACACGGACTGTGACCCAGAGCCAGGATCGAACCTGGGACCTCAGCGCTGTGAGGCGGTTGTGCTAACCACTAGGCCACCGTGCTGCCCTGTGGGTGAAGATTTTAACGGCTCTCTCAATGTTGCCATCCCATTCATGATGAATCCTACCAGTGTTCGGGGCCAGAAAATCCGCCCCATAGTCTAACCTGTACAACTGTACCAAAACATCCCTACTTTTATTCCATTCCCCTTGCAATAAATGCCAACATTCCATCAGCCTTCCTAATCACTTCCTGTACCTGCATACCAGCATTTTGTGATTCATGTACCAGGCCACACAGATCAGGGGCCGGTTTAGCTCAGTTAGCTGGACAGCTAGTGCATGATGTAGAATGAGGCCCACAGTGTGGGTTCAATTTCCGTACAGGCTGAAGACCCTGCCTTCTCAACCTTGCCCCTAACTTGAGGTGTTGGGATTCACAGGTTAAATCACCTCCAGCCATCTCTGCTTCTCAAAGGGGAAAGTAGCCTATTGTCATCTGGGACTATGGTGACTTTACTTTACTTACTTACACTCAGATTTTTAAAAACATTTTGTTATTCGTCCAATGGACATGGGCATTGCAGGCTGGGCCAACATTTATTGCCCATTCCTATTTTCCCTTGAGGGGGCAGTTAAGAGTCAACCACATTGCTGTGGGTCTGGAGTCACATGTAAGTCAGACCAGGTTAGGACGGCAGATTCCCTTTCCGATAGGACATTAATGAGCCAGATGAATTTTTACGACAATTAGATTGTCATCATTAGATTTTTATTCCAAATTTTTTTTCGGAAATATTTTTATTGATATTTTCAATTTATGCACAGTAACACTTTACGTTTAATATTTACAACACATGTGGTTCTTATATACATATTTATTTACGTATATATCTTTACATATACATATTTACATATTTATTTTATCTGTCTTGGTGTGCCTTCCCCCCCCCCTCTCTCCGCCCCCCGGCCCCTCCTTGGCATCCCCTTTTTCGTTTAGGGTGTACTGTCCCCTGGCTCCTGTTCTCCCATTCCCCCCCCTTCCCTTTACGTTTTCTGCTGCCTGCCTTGTGGGTTTTGGGGGGGGGGAGCTTCCGCCCTCTCCCTCCGTGCTTCTCCTTGTAGTTCCCCTGAGTTCCCTCCTCTCCCTCCCCCCCCCCCCCCAGAGTTGTGTGTACTTGCTTGTCTTCTCTGTTGTCTCACTTTTTTCCCCTACTCACTGTTGTCCTCGAACAGGTCTTGGAACAGTCCAACAAATTGTCCCCATGCTTTGAGGAAGCCTTCTTCCGACCCTTGGATGGTGTATTTGATTTTCTCCAAGTGGAGAAATTCCGCAAGGTTTGGCAGCCAATCCGCAGCTGTGAGTGGTGCTGCTTATCGCCAGCCGAGCATGATTCTCCTGCGTGCGATTATCAAATTTCACCATTGGCAGTGACGGGATTTGAACCCGGGTCACCAGAGCATTACTGTAGGCTGCTGGTTTACCAGTCCAGTGACAATACCATTATGCCACCTTCTCCCCATAACTACTAACAAATCTAACAAATTCTACAATAAAATCCCTAGAAAACACACATTGAAAGTAAATGAAAATATAAGTGGACGAAGGGAAAAAGAATGGATGGATATGCTGATAGTGATAACTCAAGTAGGGGGGGGGAGGAAGCTCATGTGGAACATCAAGGTTGGCAAACTCCTAATGTTCCAATACCATGAATTACATCCTGTGTAAACCTGACCCCTTTACAGAGCAGAAAAATAGTATGAATGGGCACTTTTTATTGTTCCTTTCTCTGAAAGGAATAATGCCATATTAGAAATATTGCTGTTGATCGGGGTCTCAGGAAAGGATTGGGGAGAAAAGAGCACCTTAATAATGGAAAACGTTTTGGATGGATGCACCGATAGCAAATAGAACAATGATACCTTTACACTTCCATGAAGCATCAGCTGTGGCTCAGCTGGCATGTCCAACTCCAAATCATTAGGTTTCTTGCTCAAGTCCCAAAACAAGATTTGAGAGCAAAAAGCAAGGCTGCCACTCCAGTACAGCACTGAGGAACTACTGCACTGTCGGAGGTGTTGGCCAGAATCCTCTGGCCGTTTGCTGACGGTGGGATTCCCTGGCCTCGCCCGTGGGTTTCCCGGTGGTGTGGGGTGGCTTCAATGGGAATTCCCATTGACAGCGGTGGGAGCAAAGAATCCTGCCGGCCGTGAATGGCGCACCAAAACCTCCATCTTCACCAGCAGCGCTAGCGGGGCGGACGCGCAATGGAGAATCCCGGCCGTTGTCAAACTGAGGCCTCATCCACCTGCTTGGGTGGATATAAAAGATTCCCTGGCACAATCTCAAATAAGAGCTGGGGAGTAATGCCTGGCGTCCGGGCCAATATTTCTCCCGCAATCAAGATCAAAGAAAAAGACAGATTATCTGGTCAGTATCGAACCATAGAATACCTACAGTGCAGAAGGAGGCTAATCGGTCCATCGAATCTGCACCAATCCTCTGAAAGAGTACTCTAGGTCCACTGCCCCACTCTATCCCACTAACCCCATCTAACCTACACATCTTTGAACACTAAGAGGAAATTTTCTCATGGCCACTCCGCATAATGTGCACATCTTTGGACTGTGGAAGGAAACCAGAGCACCCAGTGAAAACCCATGCAGACATGGGAAGAGCGTGCAGACTCCATACAGGCAGTGACCCAAGACCGGAATTGAACCTGGATCTCTAGCGCTGTGAGGCAGCAGTGTTAACCACTGTGCCACCTTACCACCTCCCCTCTGCAATCTGTCTGGATTTCCAATCTTTAAATTGGAATGAGGCTGTTCCGCCGTCACGCAAAATGTAATGGAGAGTCACCCAAGGCTGGAATTGGACCTGGGTTCCTGGCACTGTGAGGCAGCAGGACTAACCGACCATAAGCATCTGGATTTTGTGAGAATTTGCTGAGCACATATTGCTCGCCACACTTCCTACATTACAGCAGTGACAACACTTCAAAAAAGTACTTCATTAGGCTGCATATTTCTTTGAGATGTCCAGTGGCCATTAAACTGCTATAGAAATGTTCAGTCTTTTTTTTAAATGTCAACATCCCTCTGGCACTTTGCCCATATCACTACTCTTCATGTGTGAACTTTGCATTGAATACGGGTCATCAGTTTTACAATGAGAAAGGAACACAACTAAACTAAATCCTCTCCTCGCTTGATGCTGCTGCATCTGGTTAATTTACCTCCTCCTATTGTGTTTAGTAATGCTGAGAGAATGGTAGCCTCTCCCCCTTTATTGTGTCACATTCACTGAGTTCACAGGTAAAGCATTTACACAATTGAGCAACATGAATGATCAGCCCGTGTGCAATTCAAGTGGCTGACTTATTTTCCATGATACATGCAATGTTGCGGTAATCAGTGATGGCCTCTTTTGAACAAAGAGAAAATATACATAGATATCTGAAATAAAGATGAGGGTTATGAGGTTACTTCATTCAGGTTGTTATTCGGGAGAGTGCCACATGACAAACTTTAAAGTTATTAATATTTGATTTAAAATATTAAATTCATCTCATTTTGATGAAAGAAAGTTTCGGCAGATGTGCTTTTTTTTAGTCCTTTCTAAAACTTTTCTAAAAAGGTACATTGTGGTACATTGCACAAAAGGCCATCAGTATAGAGGGCGAGCTAATGTAATGTGATTGCACTAACATAAAATGGTTTCAGAAAACAGGTGTAGCTTTGAAATGAAAATCGTTTATTGTCACAAGTAGGCTTCAAATGAAGTTACTGTGAAAATCCCCTAGTCGCCACAGTCCAGCACCAGTTTGGGGAGGCTGGTATGGGAATTGAACCCGCGCTGCTGGCCTGCCTTGGTCTGCTTTAAAAGCCAGCTATTTAGCCCACTGTGCTAAACCAGCCGGTTCCACATATAGTGAGTTCTTGACTTTTCCTGAGCTAATAGAAGGAGATATTTGTGGATATGGGATATTTCCCTTTGCAGAGGGGGAATCAGATAATAAATATGTTCTGACTGGCTATAAAATATCTTTGGTAAAGAGCAGACAATGGAGCATAGAAGCGATGGGGAAGTCTGAAACAATGGGATGAGAGATGGGGGAAGGGAAGGGAAGGGAAGTGATAGACATATTGCAAGTGAACTTTCCATGTTTCTTTGTGAATGAATGAGATTATTGGTCAAGCTAATAGTCTATTGGTTAAGACAGACATTTCTAAAAACAATAATTTCTTGCATTTATGTATTACTTTTAACAACCACCAGACATCCCAAAGTGCTTTACAGACAATTCTCACAATGGTGTGATGTGACTTGTACATGAGTGATATCAAGTTTTAATTTCATCGGCTGGTCAAATATATATTGAACTGTTTAACAAGGACTTTTAAAAAGCAAGCTAAGGATATGACTTAAGATGGCTGCCACAAGTCACCTGGCATCTGGTATTGCAAGTCGTCAAGCTTCTGGAAAGTTACAATGTGAATTGTAATTCTATTATCTTTAAGACCACAGGTTGCCAGCCAATCGACCTGACTGCGTCCAAAGCTGGTTTTTAAGATTCACTTGGCGTCAATGTGTCTGTTTTCTCCCCTCCAAAATATAAAACCTGACTAGCAGACTGTTTCAGCTGGAGCCCTCTGTTTAAAGGCACATTCTGATTATGCACCTATGGACCACAAATAATAAAGGAAAAGAAAGTGGGAACAAAGGGAAATCAAAAGGAAGCACTCTAACAATATTGATGGTAACCATTTTGGATTTGATCAATCCTGACCCTGGAATGGAATCCTGATTAAGTGGCCAGAGGTTGCTGGACCCAGATGCTGCAGATCAGCTGGATGGTTTCTTCAATGGTCAGTATGCTTTGTGCTCCTTAGGCCATCTTTTGTTACATTGACAGCTGTAAATGTGAGGAATTCAGTCTTTATAGATCATAGAATGGTTTCAGCACAGAAGAAGGTCATTTGACCCGCTGTGCTGCCTCTCTGTAAGACCAACTCAACTGCTTCCACTCCCCCACCTTTTCCCTGTAGCCCTGCAAATCTTCCTCCAAGTGGAACAGTTTCTTCCCAAATACCTCATGATTTTGAACACCTCTGTCAAATCTCCTCCCAGCCTCCTCTGAGGAGAACAGTCCCAGCTGCATCCACTTAACCGTGTAACTGGAACCATTCTCGTAAATCTTTATTGCACGCTTTCACATCCTTCCTAACGTGTGGTTCCCGGAAATAGACACAATGCTCCAGCTGAGGTCAAACTGTGTCTGCGTAAGGTATTGTTTTTCACGGAAAGTGTTTGGCAGATGCTTTTGCGTTCGGTGAAAGTAGAGTCAGAAGAGTGCGCAATCATCATCAAAAAGACAACGTGCGGAACTTTCCGATTTTTTTGTCATCTAGGGCGGAGGGCAGCCCACCAATGGCGGTGTTGGGTTTTACCACCGTATTTTTAAACTCACTGATAGACCAAAGTGATGAGTTGGGTTCCACAACATCGCACTGGCAGGGGGCAGTGCCCAGACAGTGCCAGGGCAGTGCCCAGGCAGTGCCAAGGGGCAGTGCCATGGAGGCAGTGCCAGGCACAGTTCCATTAGGGCTGTGTCTGGATAGTGCCCAGTCATGACTCACGCCCCCCCCCCCTCCCCCAGGGGCTGTAATCACCTGCACATCATGGAGGACCTATCGTGATTAGGGTACACCGAAGTGACTGCACAATTTAACGTGGGGGTACCATCAAGGGTAAAAACCTGAGAATGATATTTAAATTGATGCAAATGGGAATCCCAACATTTAAAGTCAGGATTTCCGTTACATCATTGGCGTGGACAGCGACAATCAATTGTGGAAATGCCGCCAGTATAAAGGCTGTTTTGGGATTTCCGTGCTATTCTCCCTATGCTGTTCCAGCCCCCTCAAAAAGGGGACAGAAATTATCCCCCACCATCCGCAAGATAATTTGTAACTTAATACACATATATTTGTTTAAAAAAATGGAAAAGGCTCTTCTAACACCTTCAAACGTTATTGTCCATGGGCTTTCCAAATGGGCAATTTGAGATTTAGTTTGTTTTTAAATGTATTCAGTACTCAACAAAGAACTTTCTTACACCACTACAATAATTCCCTTTACTATTGACACAAACTTAGAATACTTTTTACAGATTTGCATCACCGCATTGCTTTGAGTTGAATGCAATTTTTGTTGCCTTTCTCACAGCCTTTTCTGATGCCTTGATCTTTTTTGTAACATTGGTAGCCAAGGCTTGAGGCAATCCTTCAAGTGCAATCTCATCAAACTTTTAGGCAATTGATGACAGCTCATTAAATTCATGCCAATGGTACTGAAACCCTGGGATTCCCTTTGTGCGAATGCAGTGGACGAGAATCTCTGCCCATGCCCTGGCTTTAGAATGGAGAACCAAAATCCATGAGATGGGTCCATCATCTCGACAAGGAGGCATTGGAAGCCCCTGTCTTAGGCTGAACATCAGAGCGTAGTCACGATCTTATCTCCTACACTGTTATCATACTTATCTGCTGCATGCAGCCACATCTCTGGCTAACCGATGCAATCAGATTCCCCCCCCCCCACTACCACCACACCTGCCCCCTTGAATCTCCTCCCAATCCCACCCAAGAAGGTTCTAACTTATTTCCCGCTGGGGCCTCAATTCCCCATGACCTCCCCAATCCCGGCCATTGATCCCCCTCCCTCCCATATGAACATCTATCTCCCCCCACTGAGGCCTCCAACCTCCTGCAACACCTCTTCCCCATGATCTAGGGCCCTCAAGGTCGGAACACCCTGAGATTGGCTCTCTCACCTCTACTATGGCTGCCCTCACTAGCCCAGCGGCCTCCTCTGGATTGCTGCCCGCCAGGCTGGAAGCCAAGCATTTTAAGCAGGGGTGGAGCATGTCAGTGATGCATGCTGTGGGGTTTAGAGTGCACAAGGTGTGTGGGTAACCATAACGTCCAGGTTCCCAGCATTCTGCCAGCACGCCAGCTCGCTATTGAGTCTGTATTCGCCATAATTAACCTCCATGGGGTTAAAAATCATACAGTGCAACATTAATAATATTTTGTATAAGCTTCCTCCATTTTTTCATTTTAACAAAGACGTCAATTTTTCATTTACCCATGTGAATACTGTTCTTAAGACAGTACATTGGGAAATTTCCCTCAAAACAAATTAAATCATTCATTACCAATACTGTGCAGTTTTATTTCATCCCAAATTAATCTACTTATACTCCCTAGCTTCCAGTGATTATTGCAATAGAACATAATGAGACTTTCAATATTTATGCAACTGACAAAATAAGTATTTATTTGGTTCTGAAATTTAATGGCCTACTTTTTCATGTATATCATTTTTAATACCAACAGCCATTCCCTTACAGTTCTTGGTTTGTTACCCATCTGTCCAGATGATAAATTACTCAAATCTACCTTTGAACTGTTTCAGTCTATCTGAAACATCCAGTTTTCTCACTGAATGTTGCAGTAATCCACTGTGTAGCCACAGCACACATATGCAATAAAATAATATTACGTAGGTAGGAATGTCAGAATGCACCTAATTTACTAGTCGGAAGCTTATGAGGTTTGCACTGGTGTAACTTATGCGAGGACGGAATGTATCTGTGCCCAAATTATCTGCTGAAGCCACAACGTGAATCCTTCATAAGTTTGCGAGATGCAACTGCATGACCGGGGGTAACTGTCAGACTGAGGCTATCTCTGCAAGACAGAAAGAAAACGGCACAGATCTCCCACATTGAGGGAGAGGTGCATCCACAGGATGTTTGTCAGTCTGTTTGAATCAGAGAGTGCTACTTGAAAATGTCCAAACTTTAACATCAGGTCTGAAAATACATGATACTGCCACCATGTGGACCATGTGATGGAGTATTCAGCTTTCCGACACTAACATCCCTCATCTAGATAAGCACAAAAACACACTAAAAGGATTTGGAAAGGAGCACAGGAAGTAACCGTAGTAGCTAATGATGAAATACATGTGGCAATATGGAAATGTTTGGGCAATTGGCTTCAACTCTGGCATTAACGCAAAGTGACTGGGGGAGTCACATATCCTGATTGTAACTGATAGGAACTTGTAGCTTACAGGAAGCAAGTAGACTGGCTTCTGCTATATAATATATATGTGGTGGTATGAATGTGAGCACTGCCATTGGTGCAGAGCATGGGTTTCCCATTGGCTCTGGCTGGTCATGAGCCTCTCGTCCGATTGGCTGGGAATAGTCATGTGACTGCTCACCAATTGGTCGAGAGGCAAGTAGACCCCGCCTCCGAGGCGGGGTATAAGTACCCAGAGTTCCCGGCGGTTGGCCTTTCTCTGTAGTCGGCCACCGGGCTAACAACTAGCTGATTAAAGCCACAGTTCGGATCCTAATCGTGTCTTGAGTCCAATTGATGGTACATCAATTTAATCAGCTAGAATTTTGGAATGGAGCTACGCATCAAGCCTGACTGCCTCCGTATCAGCCCGCATGCTTCAAATGCGTCTGCAATCTTTAAACACTGGCAGGCGTGTTTTAATAGTTACCTGACGATTGCAGCCAGCAAGCCCACCAAGGAGCAGAAACTCCACATCCTCCACTCATGCGTGGGCACAGCGATATACTCAATGATCGAGGACGAAAGCGATTATGATGCGGCCGTGGAGATTCTCAAAGGACACTTTCTCCGGCCGGTCAACAAAGTATACGCACGGCATCTCCTGACGACTAAACAACAGTTCCCTGGTGAGTCACTCGACGAGTTTTACCAGGCCCTCGCAGCTCTAGGGAGAACGTGCGCGTGTCTCCAACTGAGCACATGGAACTTTTGATCAGAGACGCTTACGTTGCTGGCATGTGCGGGTCGCTCCGACAAACTAGCAGGGCCCCGTTGCTATTTTTGTGGCCTCTCCAAGCACCCCCGCCCGCGCTGCCCGTCCCGCTCTGCTCTGTGCAAGAGCTGCGGGAAGAAGGGCCACTATGCGGTGGTCTGCCAGACCAAGTCGGTCGCTGCGCGGAACAGCAGCGACCGTGGATTGCGCCCTCCGGACCCCCTTAGGGCCCAGCACCACGCACCAACCTCTCTGG
Organism: Scyliorhinus canicula; assembly: GCF_902713615.1. Classification (NCBI taxonomy): domain Eukaryota; kingdom Metazoa; phylum Chordata; class Chondrichthyes; order Carcharhiniformes; family Scyliorhinidae; genus Scyliorhinus; species Scyliorhinus canicula. Next base: position 100,038,715 of record NC_052149.1, read on the forward strand.
CCCGCCTCCCGGCCCCCGCAACGGCCCCACGGTCCTCCCGGCCCTCGCTCCCAGCTGCCCCGACCGGCCCGCAGATGCCACTGACACTGCCCCCAGCCGCTACGAGGTTCCCACGGGCGCCGCCATCTTGGACGCCGGACGCCATGTGCGGGCCATGGGCGCAGCCATCTGGGGCCCCGGCTCCACGTGTGGGTCCTGGGCGCCGCCATCTTGGGACCCCGACTCCACGTGCGGGTCCTGGGCGCCGCCATCTTGGGCAAACACGGAAGGCCCTGCAAGCGATTACTCTGCCACTGAGGACGATCTGGAACTCTCACCATGACTTGCTTCCATAAAACTCGACCAGTCGCGACCATGCACACTCGCCAAGACTACGACAACGGTTCAGCTCAACGGACACAAAACGAGATGGCTGCTGGACTCCGGGAGCACGGAAAGTTTCGTCCACCCCAACACGGTAAGAGGCTGCGCGCTCCCCATCCACCCAGTTAAACATAAAATTGAATTGGCCTCGGGTTCGCACTCCGTCCAAATCACCGGGTGCTGCATAGCGGACCTCACGGTCCAGGGGAGGGTCTTCAAAAACTTCAAACTCCTCATCCTCCCCGTCTATGCGCTCCGGCACTCTTGGGCCTGGATTTCCAGTGCAACCTGCAGAGTTTGACCTTTCAATTCGGCGGCCCTATTCCCCCTCTTACTGTTTGCAGCCTCGTGTCCCTCAAAGTGGACCCCCCTTCCTTGTTTGCTAATCTCACCCCAGATTGTAACCCTGTCGCCATGAGGAGCAGACGATACAGCGCCTAGGACCGGACCTTCATCGGGTCCGAGGTCCAAACGCTCCTTAAGGAAGGAGTTATCGAGGCCAGCAACAGTCCCTGGCGAGCCCAAGTGCTGGTAGTTCGGACTGGGGAGAAACACCGGATGGTCATCGATTACAGTCAGACCATCAACAGGTTTACGCAGCTGGACGCGTATCCTCTCCCCCGTATTTCCGACCTGGTTAACAGGATCGCGAAATACAAAGTCTTCTCCACGGTGGACCTTAAGTCTGCCTACCACCAGCTCCCCATCCGCGCGAGTGACCGCAAGTACACCGCGTTTGAGGCTGATGGGCGCCTCTACCACTTCCTCAGGGCTCCATTCGGTGTCACAAATGGAGTCTCGGTCTTCCAATGGGAGATGTACGAATAGTCGACAAGCACGGTTTACGGGCCACCTTCCCGTATCTCGATAACATCACCATCTGCGGCCACGACCAGCAGGACCACGATATCAACCTCCAAATATTCCTCCGAACCGCAAAACTCCTTAATTTAACTTACAATAAGGATAAGTGCGTGTTTAGCACCGACCGTCTAGCCATCCTTGGCTACGTAGTGCGTAACGGAGTGATAGGCCCCGATCCCGAACGCATGCGCCCTCTGATGGAACTCCCCCTCCCCAACTCCCTCAACAGCTCCCGTAACAGCCTCCCCGAACAGGTGCCGGAATGTGGCGACTAGTGGCTTTTCACAGTAACTTAATTGAAGTCTACTGGTGACAATAAGCGATTTTCATTTTTTCATTTCATTTTTCAAATCCCTCAAACGCTGCCTGGGCTTCTTCTCATATTATGCCCAGTGGGTCCCCAACTACGCCGACAAAGCCCACCCCATCATCCAGTCCACCTCCTTTCCACTGTCGATGGAGGCCCGCCAGGCCTTTAGCCGCATCAAAGCGGATATCGCAAAGGCCACGATGCATGCTATCGACGAGTCCCTCCCATTCCAGGTCGAGAGCGACGCGTCTGACGTAGCTCTGGCGGCCACCCTGAACCAAGTGGGCAGACCCGTGGCCTTCTTTTCACGAACCCTCCACGCTTCCGAAATCCGCCCTTCCTCGGTGGAAAAGGAGGCACAGGCCATAGTCGAAGCGGTGCGATATTGGAGGCACTATCTGGCCGGCAGGAGGTTCCCTCCTCACAGACCAACGGTCAGTAGCCTTCATGTTCGATAATGCACAGAGGGGCAAGATCAAGAACGACAAGATCTTGCGGTGGCGGATCGAGTTGTCCACGTACAACTACGATATTTTGTATCGTCCTGGGAAGCTCAACGAGCTTCCCGATACCCTATCCCGCGGTACCTGCGCCAGCGCGCAGATTAACCACCTCCGCTCCCTCCACACGGACCTCTGCCATCCAGAGGTCACCCGTTTCTACCATTTTATTAAGACCCGCAACCTGCCCTACTCCGTTGAGGAAGTCAGGACCGTCACCAGGGACTGCCACGTCTGCGCCGAGTGCAAACCGCACTTCTACCGCCCCGAACGAGCGCATCTGATCAAGGCATCCCGCCCCTTTGATCGTCTCAGTATAGACTTTAAGGGTCCCCTCCCCTCCAACAACCGTAACAGATATTTCTTGAGTGTTATCGACGAATACTCCCGCTTCCCTTTCGCCATTCCCTGTCCCGACATGACCACAACAACCGTCATAAAGGCCCTCCTATCCATCTTCTCCCTGTTCGGTTACCCCACGTACATCCACAGCGACCGGGGATCCTCCTTTATGAGTGACGAACTGCGTCAGTTCCTGCTCAGCAGGAGCATAGCCTCTAGCAGGACGACCAGTTATAACCCCCGGGGTAACGGTCAGGTCGAGCGGGAGAATGGCACCATTTGGAAGACCATCCTGCTGGCCCTACGGTCCAGAGATCTCCCTACTCCCCGTTGGCAAGAAGTCATTCCCGACGCCCTGCACTCAATCCGGTCTCACCTCTGTACTACCACTGATCAAACACCCCATGAACGTCTTCTTGTTTTCCCTAGGAAGTCGTCCTCAGGATCCCCTCTCCCAACCTGGCTGGCCACCCCCGGGCCCATCTTGCTCCGGAAGCATGTGCGGGTGCACAAGTCCGGCCTGTTGGTTGAGCGAGTCCAGTTACTCCATGCCAACCCGCAATATGCGTACGTGGAGTATCCCGACCGTCGGCAGGATACGGTCTCGCTCCGGGACCTGGCACCCGCCGGCATGCGGCCTTCTCCCCCTACATCAACACCCCCCCCCAACCCCAAATCTCCCCAGCGCCCCCCGCGCCCCCACGACCCAGCGCACATGCCCCCTCTCCCCCGATTACAGCGTCTCCACCACCGGCCCGGGGTATGGAGACACATCTACGACCGACGCTCCCGGAGGCAAGGACGACCATCGGCCCGACGTCACCGGCTCCACTGCGACGGTCCTCCAGAACACCACGAGCACCTGACAGGCTGATCGTGTCCATCTGATGAGACCATGGGACATTTTGGACTTTGTTGTTATTCTGTTGCACCTTAAGTAGTAGTAGCATTGTTTTTTTTGCCACGAGCCAGTGGGCAGCCCACCTTTCTCGATTTTCGCTGCTCATACCACCAGTCCTCGGACCCCCACCCTCCCCCCCTCTCTCCCTCCACTTACACCCCCCCCCGCCTTCTTTCTCCACAAGGGGTGAATGTGGTGGTATGAATGTGAGCACTGCCATTGGTGCAGAGCATGGGTTTCCCATTGGCTCTGGCTGGTCATGTGCCTCTCGTCCGATTGGCTGGGACTAGTCATGTGACTGCTCACCAATTGGTCGAGAGGCAAGTAGACCCTGCCTCCAAGGCGGGGTATAAGTACCCAGAGTTCCCGGCGGTCGGCCTTACTCTGTAGTCGACCACCGGGCTAACAACTAGCTGATTAAAGCCACGGTTCGGATCCTAATCGTGTTTTGTGTCCAATTGATGGTACATTGATATATAATATAATAATCTTTATTGTTACAAGTAGGCTTACATTAACACTGCAATTAAGTCACTGTGAAAAGCCCCTAATCGCCACATTCCGGTGCCTGTTCGGGTAAAGAATCCAAAATGTCCAAATTACCTAATAGCGTGTCTTTCGGGACTTCGAAACCAGGGCACCCGGAGGAAAGCCACGCAGACACAGGGGGAATGATACTTGGCAATTAGAAAAGGTGATGTACATTAATGGGGTAGGAAGTTTGGTTCCTGCCAGATTTGGAAGGGCAATAAGGTGGGGCCTGAAAATACCAGGAACAGCATGCCAGCTTCTCAAATCCATTCCCAGGGATGGCCACTTTGGACCAGGCAAATTCAGGGCCTGGTAAGGGTGTCCATTTAATAATAATAATAATATTTATTAGTGCCACATCCCACAGGCAGTCAATTAGAGCCTTGTTTAAGGGTAAGTAATGGAAGCTAAATGGTATTTTCCAATCAGATTGTTTCTTTCCTACACACCAGGCAGGGAGGGGAGGGGTGGTGGGATTGAGTTGGGGGGTCAACTTAACTTCCTGGACATGGGCATCCGGTGACAGGCCAGGCAGGCCTACAGTCTGACCCTTCCTGTCTGGAACTGGGTACAGTCAAAGTTCATCCAGTAGAGGGATTACCTCCCCACTGAGGTGGAGCCTGGCTGTCTTGAATTTTACAACTGTCTTGTATTTTAAAATTCTTAAAAAAGTGACTGAGAGGACGCTTTCTTGTTGAATCACCCTCTCAGTTACTTATGCTTTATTACAACGTGCGTGGCACGATGGCATAATGGTTAGCAGTATTGTTTCACAGCGCCAAGGACCCAGGTTCGATTCTGGCCTTGGATGATTGGGGCAGCATGGTAGCATGGTGGTTAGCATAAATGCTTCACAGCTCCAGGGTCCCAGGCTCGATTCCCGGCTGGGTCACTGTCTGTGTGGAGTCTGCACGTCCTCCCCCTGTGTGCGTGGGTTTCCTCCGGGTGCTCCGGTTTCCTCCCACAGTCCAAAGATGTGCGGGTTAGGTGGATTGGCCATGCTAAATTGCCCGTAGTGTCCTAATAAATGTAAGGTTAAGGGGGGGGGGTTGTTGGGTTACGGGTATAGGGTGGATATGTGGGTTTGAGTAGGGTGATCATGGCTCGGCACAACATTGAGGGCCGAAGGGCCTGTTCTGTGCTGTACTGTTCTATGTTCTATGATTGTATGTGTGGAATTTGCACTTTTTCTCCCTGTGTCTTCTTGGGTCTCCTCCAGGTGCTCCTGTTTCCTCCCACAGTCCCAAGCGGGGCAGGTTAGGTGGATTGACCATGCTAAATTGCCCCTTTCTGTCCAAAGATGTGCAGGTTAGGTGGGGTTAGGGGGATAGGGCAGGGCAGTGGGCCTAGATAGGGGGCTCTTTCAGAGGGTTGGTGCAGATGTGATGGGCCAAATGGTTTCCTTCTGCACTGTAGGGATTCTATAGATTCTCTGGATGCATATGTATGGATCAGGGGTAGGATTTTCCCCGAACCTGCGGGTCGGGCCGTACCGGCGCTGAGAAGTGGCGTGAACCACTCCGGCGTCGGGCCGCCCAGAGGTTGCGGAGGATGGGCGCCGTGCCGCACCAACCGGCACCAAAGGGCCTCCGCAGGCCGGTGCGGGTTGCAGCATGCGCGGGAGCGCCAGCGTGAGCTGGTGTCATCCCAGTGCATGTGCAGGGGGTTTCTTCACTGCGCCGGCCATGGCGGACCGTTACACCAGCTGGTGCGGAGGGAAAGAGTGCCCCAACGGCACAGGCCCACCTGCGGATCGGTGGGCTCCGATCGCGGGCCTGGCCACTGTGGGGGCCCCCCGGGGCCAGATCCCCCCTCCCCTGCGCATCCAGAGGCCACCTGCAGAACCAGGTCCCGCCGGTATGGACCTTGTTTGATTTACACCGGTGGGAGCAGCCAAAAACGGGTGGCCAATCGGCCATCGCGGGTCAGAGAATCGCCGGGGGGGCTGCCAACGGCCCCCTGACCGGCGCGGTGCAATTCCCGCCCCTGCCGAAAAGAGGCGCTGGGGAATCTGGCAGCTGGCGTTGGGGCGGTGGGGCGGGATTCACACTGCTCCCCGGCGATTCTCTGGCCCGGCGGGGGGTTGGAGAATCCCGCCCATGGTTTCTATGCATCCGGTGCTCCCCTGAATTTGGATGGGCTCTGATTGGTCCTCCGGATTTTAGTGCCAGCCCTCCACTGTTAATTGGACAGGGAACCTGCCCCAGCCAAAATCCAAATGAGTGTCCGGTTCCTGCTCCCAAAGTGAAAATCCAGCACATGGCCTGATGGCATTGATATATACACTATGAAAATAGTCTTCTACCATTGTCACTAACCTGCTGTATTTATCAGTATGTTCTTTGAACAATTAGTCAGTCACAATCCACCTGTACCTTTCTGGAATGGAGTGTTGTTAATTTAGGGCAGCATGGTAGCATAGTGGTTAGCACAATTGCTTCACAACTCCAGGATCCCAGGTTCGATTCCCGGCTGGGTCACTACCTGTGCGGAGTCTGCACGTTCTCTCTGTGTGTGCGTGGGTTTCCTCCGGGTGCTCCGGTTTCCTCCCACAGTTCAAAGATGTGCAGATTAGGTGGATTGGCCATGCCAAATTGCCCTTAGTGTCCAAAATTGCCCTTAGTGTTGGTTGAGTGGGGTTACTGGGTTATGGGGATAGGGTGGTGTGGGCTTGGGTAGGGTGCTATTTCCAAGAGCCGGTGCAGACTCGATGGGCCGAATGGCCTCCTTCTGCACTGTAAATGCTATGTGCAAGTTTCAGTTATGATTTCACCATTGGGTGTTCTGAGGTACCACATAGTCAATGCTCTGACAGGAGTTGAGTAATCCACCTTAACTTTGCTGTTCTGGATGTTACATCAGCCAGCCAAAAATGATGAGACATGATCGTATCATTATAACTTGCTAATCACAAGAAATGCAAAAACATTCTGCTGTATTATTTCCTGCCAATGAATGACTTTCATTCTAATTCAGCTTGAAGGGAACACTACGAAAGCCAACTAATCTGTGTACTTCTCACGATGAACAGTTTCCATCCATGTGCACGAGTCATTTAGAAATCTGAAAATGTGCAACAAAGCGAAAACGTTTCTATCTCCTTCAATGGAGGAGATGACCACACATTAGTGCCAAATATGGTCATTGCCGACATGCAACTATGTCTTCTTGGTGCTTAGCGTGTCTGCTGTTACGACCAGTTCCAGGTGAGGCTCCCGAAAGGTTGTTGATCCGGACAAGACCCTCTCAATTTGTCACCACCTGGCTGGGATACCCCCAAATCTTTAGAAACCTGGGTGAGGAGGGATAACTGGCCCATGTCCTTATTCAATCCACCCTCTGTTGTTAGAAACAGGGGGCGGGATTCTCTGACCACCCGCCGGGTCGGAGAATCGCCAGGGGGCGGCGTGAATCCCGCCCCCGCCGGTTGCCGAATTCTCCGACGCCGGAGTATTGGCGGGGGCGGGAATCGCGGCGTGCCGGTCGGTGGCCGCTGGCAGTGCCCCCCCCCCCCCCGACGATTTTCCGGCCCGCGAAGGGCCAAAGTCCCGCACGTTCTATGCCGGTCCCGCCAGCGTAAATCGGTCCCTTACCGGAGGGACCTGGTGCCGCGGGCAGGTCCCGGGTTTCTTGGGGGGTCGCGGGGGGATCTGGCCCCGGGAGGTGCCTCCACGGTGGCCTGGCCCATGGTCCGGGCCCACCAATCCGCGAGCGGGGCTGTGCTGTGGGGGCACTCTATTCCTACGCGCCAGCCGTGTAAGCCTCTGCAATGGGTGGCGCGAAGGTGAATCCCTCTGCGTATATGCGGGGATGACATCACCAGACGCTGACGCTCCCGCGCATGCGCGGACCCGTGCTGGCCGGCAGAGTCCCTTCGGCCCCTGCTGGCCTGACGCCGGAATGGTTCCCACCACTCCACTGCGCCGTTTCTACCCGCCCCGCAAATTCCTGGAGAATCCCGCCCTTTCCCTTGGATACATTTTCCAGACCCAATAGTTATTTTAAAAAAGTAGTCAATTTAGCTTGAATAAAGATAGAGTAAGTTTGAGTATTAAAAGTGTAAGGATGAACAGTAAAACACATGCATCTACATTCACACAGACTAAAAATAAGAATTGAGTCCAACAGTAAGTAAATATAAATAAAACGTTCGACGCAACAGTCCTTGAGTTGACACATTGCAGCCGATGCAGGGTGATTCCAGTTGTTGATTCTTTGGTTGAAGTAATCTGTAGTTTGGTAGAGAGTTTTCAATTCTTTTTTCAGCTGTAACCGCTCTGCTGCCCGATCGACATTCACAGTCAGTGAGATAGTTTTAGATGTTTCTGCAAAAACTGTCTATCTTTACATGGGCCCTGTCTCGGGTACTGCATCCTCTTCAGTGTGGCAAATGTCCAGTTGCTTTTCTCACAGCACACACACATACTGACAGACAGACAATGGGCATTTGTGTCAACGAGCTTTTAACCCCCACCTTTGTGTATTCAAACTGAAGTCTACTGGTCAGTCAAGGCAATAATACCCAGGGTTTTGGATGAAGTCGCCATTATGTTCATTTGCCTTTAACAAAGGTAGTAATCAGTCTTTAAATTATTTACAAATGACCTTGTCTGGAATCAAATGGATGGATTTCATTGTTCCTTGGAGAACCCCCCTTACAGCCATTCCTGTCAGTGGCCAGTGGTAGGTTCTCATCCATCTTCTGAGTCTGTGTCCTTTTTCCAAATATTATCTCAGGTCTTTTTGAAGTCCAATATTTCCACATATAATTCCAAGGCTTTTCTCCATGATGAGAATACTGCTCAATAAATGGACCATATCCATCTCTCCAGACAGACAAATGAAAAGAAAGAAGTGACCAACTCTTTGATTGGCAAGGTCAGGGCCATGTGCAAGGAATGACAAATTACTTGCAGCTGGTCAATAATGCACACCAGGGGCGGGATTCTCCGACCCCACGCAGGGTCGGAGAATTGGCGGGAAGCGGCGTTATTTCCGCTCCCGCAGGTTTTCGAATTCTCCCGCCGGTAAAAAACCGGCGTTGTGCAAATCCCGCCGGCAGCCTGTGAAAACAGCTGGCGCCGGCGGGATTTCATTTTATTTGCACTGACCTTAAATCTCCGGCCCGGATGGGCCGAAGTCCCGCCGACGTCTCGGGAGGGAGGGAGGTAGGGGTGGTGAGGGGGGGTTGAGGTAGGGGTGGTGAGGGGGGGGGTTGAGGTAGGGGTGGTGAGGGGGGGGTTGGGGTAGGGGGCAGCGGCGTACAGAGGGGGGGGGCGACGGTGCGTTGGCCCCGGGCATCCGTCGCCCCCCCTCTCTGCCCGCCGCTGCCCCCAAACCCCCCCCCCAAATGCCGGAACACACCCCCCCAAATGCCGGAACACACCCCCCCCCCCCCCAAATGCCGGAACACCCCCCCCCAAATGCCGGAACACACCCCCCCCCCCCAAATGCCGGAACACACCCCCCCCCCAAATGCCGGAACACCCCCCCCAAATGCCGGAACACACCCCCCCCCCCAAATGCCGGAACACCCCCCCCCCCAAATGCCGGAACACACCCCCCCCCCCCCAAATGCCGGAACACACCCCCCCCCCAAATGCCGGAACACACCCCCCCCAAATGCCGGAACACACCCCCCCCCCAAATGCCGGAACACCCCCCCCCCCCAAATGCCGGAACACACACCCCCCCCAAATGCCGGAACACACCCCCCCCCCCCCAAAATGCCGGAACACACCCCCCCCCCCAAATGCCGGAACACACCCCCCCCCCCCAAATGCCGGAACACACCCCCCCCAAATGCCGGAACACACACCCCCCCCCAAATGCCGGAACACACCCCCCCCCCCCAAATGCCGGAACACACCCCCCCCAAATGCCGGAACACCCCCCCCCCCAAATGCCGGAACACACCCCCCCCCCAAATGCCGGAACACCCCCCCCCCCCAAATGCCGGAACACCCCCCCCCCCCAAATGCCGGAACACACCCCCCCCCAAATGCCGGAACACACACCCCCCCCCCAAATGCCGGAACACACCCCCCCCCCAAATGCCGGAACACACCCCCCCCCCAAATGCCGGAACACACCCCCCCCCCAAATGCCGGAACACACCCACCCCCCCCCCCCCAAATGCCGGAACACACCCCCCAAATGCCGGAACACACCCCCCCCCCCAAATGCCGGAACACCCCCCCCCCCCAAATGCCGGAACACCCCCCCCCCCCAAATGCCGGAACACACACACCCCCCCAAATGCCGGAACACACACACCCCCCCAAATGCCGGAACACACCCCCCCCCCAAATGCCGGAACACACCCCCCCCCAAAATGCCGGAACACACCCACCCCCCCCCCCCAAATGCCGGAACACACCCCCCAAATGCCGGAACACACCCCCCCCCCAAATGCCGGAACACACCCACCCCCCCCCCCCAAATGCCGGAACACACCCCCCAAATGCCGGAACACCCCCCCCCCCCAAATGCCGGAACACCCCCCCCCCCCCCCCCCAAATGCCGGAACACACACACACCCCCAAATGCTGGAACACACACACCCCCCCAAATGCCGGAACACCCCCCCCAAATGCCGGAACACACCCACCCCCCCCCCCCAAATGCCGGAACACACCCCCCAAATGCCGGAACACACCCCCCCCCCCAAATGCCGGAACACACACACCCCCCCAAATGCCGGAACACACACACCCCCCCCCCGGGTCTGTCTCTCTCCTCCTTATCCTCCAAAAAACGCCGGGTCTCACCACTTCCGCAGCTGGTGAAACTGACGCGTATCGCGTCAGTCAGCTGCTAGCCCCTCCGGGAACGGAGAATAGCGGCCTTAAAGAAGGCCCCGACGCCGGAGTCATTAACACCGATTTTTCTCGCCGGAAACCCGCGTTACGACGGGCAACGGAGAATCCCGCCCAAGATGTCGGCTCATGATGGGCTGAATATTGACTTAGCTCCCCCACAAGAAAACAGGCCTATTGAGAATGAATCACTGACAGAAAAGCTTTATTGTGCATGTTCAACTGGCAGGAGAAGAGGCCAGAGAAACTACATGGGCAAGTTGTATGCTTCACTGAAAGGAATTCTCTACACTGGATGATAGAATTCACTACAAATGGTTCAGAATGTGTTCTCTCTATTCGCCTCTCCACTCAAACAGAGCCAGGTAATTGTGTCTCAAAGCCAGAGCACCTTTGGGCACTGAGGCATTTCAAAGGAAATTTAGGTGTGAATCATGAGGCCCTCCTGCCTCGCCCAACATGGCCTGGAAAAGTTAAATGAGAGCGGACAGAGACTACTTGAATTTTGCTGGTACCATGGACTGGGATTCTCCGAGCCTCTGCGCTGCACTCGCGCCCGGCGTGGGGGCGGAGAATGGGGCGTCGGACATTGGCGTGATTCTCCGGCGATGGGAGAATCGCCGCCAGTCACCCATGCGCGGGCTGGGGCTGCTGAAAGAGGCCCCCGTGGCGATTCTCCGTGGACGACGTACCGAGTTTCCGCCGGCGTGGTTAACGTATGATTCCACCCGGCGGGAGCTCGGAGTCACGGCTGTGGTGGCATTCTTTTTTTAAAATTTAGAGTACCCAATTCATTTTTACCAATTAAGGGGCAATTTATCGAGGCCAATCCACCTACCCTGCACATTTTTGGGTTGTGGGGGCGAAACCCAAGCAAACATGGGGAGAATGTGCAAACTCCACACGGACAGTGACACAGAGACGGGATCGAACCTGGGACCTCAGCGCCGTGGGGCCGCAGTGATAACCCACTGCATCACCGTGCTGCCCCCGAGGCGGCCGTCCTGGTTGGGGGGGGGGGGCGGGGGGTTCCGCCACCAATGGGGGCCACCACGACGGCCAGGCCCGCGATCGGGGGCCACCGATCGGAAGGCGCGCGCGGTCTGGGAGGGGGCCTACTTCTGCGGTGCCAGCCCGCTGTGTGGGTCCACCATGTTGCGCAGGGCTGGCACCGCAGGCAACCGCCACCTGCATGCGCGGACCCGTGGCAGGAAGTGCAACGCCTTCGTATCGGCAGCCAGAGCTGTGTGGGGCACTTGGGGCCCTGCAAGCCCCCTTAAAAATGGAGAATCTCCCCAGATGTTCCAGAAAAAAGTCCGGAGTGATTTGCGCCCGTTTTCTCGTGACTGTGGGGACATAGCCCCATTATTGGAGAATCACGATGATCTTTGTGTAACTAACACTTTCTTTTTGAACAAACCATGCCACAAAATCTCCCAGACACATCCAAGATCCCGGGCGGGATTCTCCGACCCCCTGGCGGGTCGGAAAATCGCCGGGGGTCAGCATTAAACCCAACTGGCCAGGCCGTGATATTCTCTGACAATCCAACAATCCCGTAGATTTGAATCACGCCGCGCGCCTCGGAGAATGTCGAGGACCGGCACGATGCAATGAGTCCCGGGGCCTCCCCAATTCTCCGGACCGGATGGGCCCAAGTCCTGCTGACATGACCACGGGTCACGCCGGCGTGAATCAAACCACCTATTCAATGGCGTCAACTAGTCATGCTGGTTGATGCCGGCCAGCGCGGAGGTAGGGTTGGCATGGGGCGGCCCCCGAAGAAGTGATGGCACAGTCACAGGTGGTGAGGAGTGGGCCGCAGGAGCCGTTGAAGTGGGCGTGATTGGGTTGTGGGGGTGGCGGAGGAGCTGGGGGGTGAGGAGCTGGGGGGAGGAGCTGGGGGGTGGAGCTGGGGGGAGGGGCAGGGGGGAAGGGGGGAGGAGCAAGGGGGAGGTTGGGGAGGAGCAGGGTAGGAGGAGCAGGGGGGCAGGGGACAGAGGGGGGAAGTGGGGGGGAGGCTGGGGAGGAGCAGGGGGGGAGAAGATGGGGGGGTTGGGGAGGGTGCGTGTCGGGGAGGAGAGGGGGCGCGGGGAGAGTGCGTGATGGAGAGGGTGCGTGCCGGGGAGGAGGGGGTGGGTTGGCGAGGGTGAGTGTCAGGGAGGAGAGGGGGTGTTTTGGGGATGGTGCGTGCCGGGGGTGGGGGTCCGCCTGGCCATGTGCCAGCTGGCAACAGTCGCGACCATGCAGCCCATGGCACCTGGCTGCGGGGACGATGGTATGGGAAATGCTGACATGTCGTCTATCCCCCCACCGCCTGCAGGCCGTTATGTTTGGTCATCACCCAGCGATGATGGCCGCCGTGGCGGGCGCCGTACTTCTACATGTTGCCCTAGGGGAGCTGGAGCAGGGGCGTGCCAGGGAGGCGGCGGAAGCTGCCGCAAGGAGCGTGCCGTAGGGAGGCAGCAGCCCAGGCTGGAGGGCCGCCTGCACGACAGGACGTGGAGGAGGAGGAGGTGGTGGTGGTGCCATGAGGCCCCATGTGTACCGGCCCCGCTCATCGTACCAGGACCTCACGGGCCAGGCATGCAGGAGGGGACTCCGGATGAGCCGGGAAACCGTCGCCCATATCTGCCACCTGATGGCATACCTGGCACCGCGTGGCACTGAGGTAGGACACCCTATCCCCATGGCTGTCAAGGTTACGGTGACCCTGAACTTTTATGCCACGGGGTCAATCCAGGTGCCAAGTGGGGACCTGTCCGGAATCTCGCAGGCGTTGGTGAACCGGTGCATCCGGGCAGTGACAGACGCCCTGTATGCCATTGCGGACCGCTACATCCTGTTCCCTGTGGACCGGGGGTGGTCACACTTTCAAGCTGGTCAACAAGTGAGCTAGGAGTGAGATGAGGAGAAACGTCTTTACTCAGAGAGTTGTTGGGATTTAGAATGCGCTGCTGGGGAGAGTGGTGGAGGAGGATTCCATAGGAAGTTTCAAAAGAGAGCTGGATATATATTTGAAAGTGATGAATTTAGAGGGCTATGGAGATAGGGCTGGGGAATAGGACTAGCTAGGTTGCTCTTTCGGGAGCCGGTGCAGACACGATGGGCAGAATGGCCTCCTTCTGTGCTGTAAATAACAAACAATAACAAAAAAACATTAACAACTCACCAAGCCTCCTTTGACAGCACCTTCCAAACATGGCCTCTACCACCTAGAAGGACAAGGGCAGCAGATGAATGGGAACACCACCATCTGCAAGTTCCTCTCCAAGTCATGCACCATCCTGACTTGGAAATATATCGCCATTCCTTCACAGTCGTTGATTCAAAATTCTGAAACTCCCTTCCTAACAGCACGGTGGGTGTTCCTGCAACATATGGACTGCAGTGGTTCAAGAAGACGGCTCGCCACCACCTTCTCAAGGGCAATTAGGGATGGGCACTGTAAATGCTGGCCAAGCCAGCGAAGCCCACATACCATGAAAGAATAAAAAGTAGTGATCGTCACAATCTGGGAGTGGCAAAAGAACTGCCATGAACAAATGAGACTACTGTACATTGCCTTCATTGATCTCACAGAGGCATTCAATCATGTGAACAGAATCAGTCTCCAAGTTGATGGAGAAAATTGCCTACTCTCCAATATCAGAACATTTCATAGAATTTACAGTGCAGAAGGAGCCCATTTGGCCCATTGAGTCCGCACCGGCTCTTGGAAAGAGCACCCTACCCAAGGTCAACACCTCCACCGTATCCCCATAACCCAGTAACCCCACCCAACACTAAGGGCAATTTTGGACACTAAGGGCAATTTATCATGGCCAATCCACCTAACCTGCACATCTTTGTGACTGTGGGAGGAAACCGGAGCACCCGGAGGAAACCCACGCACACACGGGGAGGATGTGCAGACTCCACATGGACAGTGACCCAAGCCGGAATCGAACCTGGGACCCTGGAGCTGTGAAGCGATTGTGCTATCCACAATGCTACCGTGCTGCCCTTGAGCTCCATAGTAGGGTGAAGCAGAGTTGTATCCTGGTATTAACATTGTTTGACATATTTGCTGCAGCCATCTACTTTCAGTTCATCTCCAAAGGGTTTTGTGGCCATCTAAATTGGCCACCCGCAAAGAAGGCTGGGAAATGTGTCGAAGCTGAAACACAGACAGGCTGCAGCCTGCAAATATACAAAACTGCGGCCCAGACATATGCAGAAACTAACACAGGAGAAAGGCCATTTGGAGGTCTCCCCGGGACAATGGGCTCCAGGTAGAAACTAACAATAAGTGGCAGACTCAGCAGAGCCTGCTTTCCTTATTTGGAGGAGGGCCTACATGCCTTGGACACTAACGGCATGGCTGACCAGAACCCGCCCAGCCATCAAGGTGTCCGCCCCAAATTGGTCAGGATCGATCAGGGTGATCAAGACCTTATTGACCCATTGGACCTTCACCTCGGACCGCCCAAAAGGGCACGAAAGTTAGAAGAATAAAAGGTACTGCGCAGGCCACCACTCGCTCTCTCGCCTACAGCTCTCGACTGCAGCATCGACAGCTAACAACAACGGTAAATCCACCACCAGCCAAGAAGAGCCCACACCATCCGCAGAGGGACCAGAGCAGAAGCCACAGGCTGCCTACAAGAACTCCAGCACAACCAGACTACCAGAAATCAGGGGTAGGATTCTCCGCTGGCGGGATGCTCTGTTTTGCCGGCGCCCGCGGATTTCCCGTCGGCGTTGGGCTGCCCCACAATGGGAAACCCCATTGACCGGCTGGCGTAACGGTGAATCCTGCCGGTGGATCGGGGCAGAAATGTGACACGGCGGAGAGGAGAATCCAGCCCCGATAAGGCCATATCTGCTCTGTATTTGCCGGTCACCTAGATGTTGAGTTCTGGTGGTTTCAGTGTATTAGTTTATATTCCAATGTGCATGAATGTGTGATTGATTAAGTAAATACCCTTGTGTATATTAATAAGCTATTATTGTACTAAACAACTTGTGTGATCATTTGTCCACCATATACGGGTTAAATACATACTGTGGCTTAGATAAAGAAAAGAGCAACAGTTTATATCTCTATTTTAGACTGATAGAAAGCTGCTTGGCCATCAGCACGAGTTTCCCAGACAAAGGTGTGCCAAGTCCTTGTCAGAGAGTTGCTCTTCAACTGGGAGAGAGTTGCAACAATTAGCAGTTAATTCTGAGGGTTAGTGTCTGGAGTGGCATTGAAGAGGAGAAACAAAAAGATCAGCTGGTCGAAGAGGGTCCAGAGAAAACAGAGGTCAGTAAGTTCTGCACCTTCACTGCACTGTCTTCATCTGCAGCAAATACGGCAAAGATAGCTATGCCAGTCAGTCGCCCCTGAGACACACTGGGTGATGTCTAACACAGTTGATCACTACGGGCCAGCCATCATCTCACATGATGGTAGGCTGCCAAGTCACTGTAGGTATTCTTCTCTGCTGGTTTAGCTCACTTGGCTAGACAGGTGGTTCATGATGCAGAGAGAGGCCAGCAGCGCAGATCCATTTCATGTGCTGGCTCTGGTTGTTCATGAAGGCCCTGCCTCCTCAACCTTGCCCCTCACCTGAGGTGTCGTGATCCTCAGGGTAAATCACCACCAACCAGCCCAACCCCTCAAAGGGGAAAGCAGCTGATGATCATCTGGGCCTATGGCGATTTTACCTTTACCCTACCTGCTTCTCTGCTTATGGTTTCATTAATGAATAGAGTTAACAGTGGTAAAAATATACCTTAATTTCTGTTTTATTTTTAACATCACTTAGCATCATTCCTGACTCAGTTAATCTGTTGTTAAAATACTCAAACACCTTTTTAATCTCTATACTCACTATTCCAATGAACCCTCCGCTAGTGATCTACATTTTACATCTTGTAGTCTCAAGGTCATCAAAACCTTTGCTGACCTTGTCCTAACTTGCAGCAAGCCCTGTTCTCCTATCAGCCTGGTGCTCGCTGATCCACATTGGCTCCTGATCAAGCTATGTCTTAATTTTAACATTTTAATCCTTATTTTCAAATGCTTCCTAGTTTTGTAATCTCCTCCAACCCCGCATCCCTCGAGGATTTCTGTGCTCCTTGCGGTGAATTCATACTGTATTGTAATTCACACTGTATTGCATTACATAGTATTATGTCCTTGTGGGGTCTGTATGTGAGCCGTTGTGCGGCTCTGCCCATAGGGGGGGTTGAGGAGCTTGTACAGGGCTCCACCCTTGGCTCTGCCCATGGCTCCGCCCATGGCCCCTCCCACTACCAGAAGTATAAAGTGCTGCAGCTGTGAGCCTGCTCTCAGTTCTTCTGGTCGCAGGCAGGCTCGGTTGTAAGACTATTAAAACCACAGTTTACTTCCAATCGTGTCTCCAGTGAAGTGATGGTCACATCAATTTAATAGTCTTAGAAAACTTGAAGAAAACTACTATGGAACCAGCCCTCAAACCTGATCGACTAGAACTCGACCCGCAGGCTGCAGAGGTGAAGGAAATCTTCCTACACTGGCTTCGATGTTTCAAGGCCTACCTGGCTGAATCAAGGACATCCGAGACCACAGAGGAGCAGAAACTCAGCCTACTGCACGCACGGGTGAGCCATCGTATCTCTACGCAACTCAATTGTACCACCTCATATACTGAGGCCCTGGCTATGCTCAACCGATTGTACGTGCGGCCAATAAACGAGGTCTACGCGCGGCACATTTTCACTACCCGCCACCAGCGCCCCGCAGAGTCGCTGGAAGACTTCCTGCGCGACTTAAAAGCCCTTGCCTGGGACTGCAATTTTCAGGCGGTAACGACCTCCCAGCATATGGAACTCGCTGTCCGTGATGTATACGTTGCAGGGCTCAGGTCTAACTATTAGCGCCAGTGATTACTTGTGAAAGGGGCCTAGAACTTGGAGGACACGGTAGAGTTAGCTACTACTATGGAGGTCACGTTCCGCAGTCTGAACTCATTCCCTGCGGACTAAGCGACCCCATCGTGGGCCCCCGACCAGCGACTGCCCCAGGCCTGCACCGCGTGGCCACCCACCCACTATGGAGCGCCAGCGTGCCATTTTTGTGGCCAGCCCCAACACCGGCGGCAGCACTGCCTGGCCCGCAACACGACCTGCAGCAGCTGCTGTTGCAAAGGACACTATGCCCGAGTATGCTTGGCGAAAATTGAAACTCCCCCGCAGTACAGAGCACTCGCCTCCCAAACGCGCAGGCCCGCAGACCCCGTAATGCTGCAGCGTGTCTGCTGACTCCGCCTCCACCCGACATGTGCAACTCATGGGGTCCGCCATCTTGGCAATCCTCCTCCACACGGCCGGCCACGTGCGAGTCATGGGGCCGCCATCTTGGATGCCATCTTCCTCGCCGCCCGCCACATGCGATCCACAGGGCGGCCATCTTGGACGCCACCTTCTTCATCACCCGCCACGTGCGATCAACAGGGGCCGCCATCTTGGCCATCAACTGAACCTCACCTCGACGACTATGACCTCAGCGGACAGTCATCCCGGGACCACTCCAGCGGCCACTGCTGATCGAGCCGCCGACTACCCGCAACTCAATGCAGTCACGTTGGACCAGTCGCGTCTGAAGCATCTCCAGAGCTTAATGATGTCCGTTAAAATCAACGGATACAGGACACCGTGCCTCTTCGACTCCGGGAGCACCAAGAGTTTCGTACATCCTGACCTGGTAAGACGCTGTTCGCTCCCTATCTTCCCTGCACGGCAAACTATCTCCCTCGCCTCGGGTTCGCACTTGGTCCACATACAAGGGCGCACCGTCGCGACCCTAACGATTCAGGGCGCTAGCTACTCTAATTTCCAGCTGTACGTACTCCCCGACCTCTGCGCCCCACTCTTACTCGGGCTCGATTTCCAATGTAATCTCAAGAGCCTCACACTCAGCTTCGGCGGACCCCTACCTCCACTCACTATCTGCAGTCTAGCGACACTAAAAATCGACCCCCCTCCCCTCTTCCCTAATCTCACTGCTAACTGAAAACCCGTAGCCACTCGCAGCAGGCGGTATAGCCTGCAGGACAGAGTATTTATTAGAGCCGAAGTCCAGCGGCTCCTACGTGAGGGAGTCACAGAGGCCAGTAACAGCCCCTGGAGAGCTCAGGTGGTGGTCGTCAAGACCGGGGAAAAGTTCTGGATGGTTGTTGATTACAGCCAGACCATTAACTGGTTCACGTACCTCAATGCGTACCCCCTCCACCGAATTGCAGACATGGTCAATCAGATCGCCTAGTACCGCATATTCTCCGCGGTGGATCTGAAGTCTGCTTACCACCAGCTCCTAATCCGCCCGGAGGACCGCCACTACACGGCGTTCGAGGCAGATGGTCGCCTCTTTCATTTCCTCCAGGTCCTCTTTGGCGTCACGAATGGAGTCTCGGTGTTCCAACGAACAATGGACCGAATGGTGGACCAGTATGGGCTGCGGACCATGTTTCCGTACTTGGACAATGTCACCATCTGCGGCCATGATCAGCAGGACCACGACGCCAACCTCCACCGATTTCTCCAAACCGCCCAGAAACTCAATCTCACCTACAATATGGAGAAATGAGTTTTCCGCACTACCAGACTAGCCATCCACGGCTATGTCGTGGTAAACGGAGTCCTGGGCCCCGACCCGGACCTCTTACAACTCCCTCTCTCTCATTGTCCCAGGGCCCTCAAGAGGTGCCTGGGATTCTTCTCTTATTACGCCCAGTGGGTCCCCCAGTATGCGGACAAACCCCGTCCACTATTTAAGACCACACTCTTCCCACTGTCAGCCGAGGCCCGCCAGGCCTTCAACTGCATCAAGGAGGACATTGCCAAAGCCGCCATGCAGGCGGTGGATGAATACGTCCCCTTTCAGGTGGAGAGTGATGTCTCAGAGGTCGCTCTCGCGGCCACTCTGAATCAGGCATGGAGACCAGTCGCGTTCTTTTCCTGAACCCTCTCCGCTTCGGAACTTAGACACTCTTCAGTCGAAAAGGAAGCTCAAGCCATTGTGGAAGCCATACGGCACTGAAGGCCCTACCTCGCAGGTAGGAGGTTTACCCTCATCACCGACCAGAGATCGGTTGCCTTCATGTTCGACAACTCGCAAAGGGGCAAAATTAAAAATGATAAAATCTTGCGGTGGAGGATTGAACTCTCCACCTATAATAATTATGATATTATGTATCGACCGGGGAAGCTCAAAGAGCCCCCAGATGCCCTGTCCCACGGCACATGCGCCAGCGCGCAAGACGACCGCCTGAAGGCTATCCACAATGACCTCTGCCACCCGGGGGTCATCCGGCTCGCCCACTACGTCAAAGCACAAAATCTGCCTTTCTCCACCGAGGAGGTAAAAGCAATCACCAGGGATTGCCCGATCTGCGTGGAGTGCAAACCGCACTTCTATGGACCAGACAAGGCCCACCTGGTAAAGGCATCCCGGCCCTTTGAACGCCTGAGCATCGATTTCAAAGGGCCACTCCCCTCGACCAATCGAAATGTGTACTTTCTTAACGTCATCGACGAATTTTCCCGCTTCCCCTTTGCCATCCCGTGCCCCAATATGACCTCCCACACAGTCATCAGAGCCCTGCACAGTGTCTTCACCCTGTTTGGTTTCCCCAGCTACGTACACAGCGACAGGGTTTCGTCCTTCATGAGCGACGAGCTGCGTCAGTACCTGCTCGACAAGGGCATCGCCTCGAGCAGGACTACCAGCTACAACCCCAGGGGGAACGGGCAGGTGGAGAGGGAGAATGCGACGGTCTGGAAGACCGTCCTACTGACCCTCCAGTCCAGGAATCTCCCGACGTCCCATTGGCAGGAGGTCCTCCCCGACGCGCTCCATGCTATTAGGTCCCTTCTATGCACCGCCACCAACCAGACCCTCACAAACGATTATTTGTTTTCTCTAGGGGCACTACCACGGGGGCCTCACTCCCATCCTGGTTGAGGACACCGGGCCCGGTTCTCCTCCGGTTCTCCTCCGGAAGCATGTCCGGACACACAAAACTGACCCGCTAGTAGAGAGAGTGCTACTGCTTCACTCGAACCCCCACTACGCCTTTATTGAATACCCCGACGGCCGTCAGGACACCGTTTCCCTCCGGGACCTGGCGCCTGCAGGATCCACCACCACCACCACCGCCGAGGTACCCATCACACTACACCCCACCTAGTCCCCCATGCCCTGTGCCCCTGTGCGTACAGGTTCCCTGCCCACGCTCGGCGCCCCCGCGCCTATAGGTTTCCTACCCCCCCCCCCCGTCGGTCGTCGCACCGGTCAGGTATGAAGCTCGGACCGAAACACCCCCGGAGTCTGCCGTCGTACCCACACCGATCGTCACCACCCAGCCACTCGAAGAGGCTGCAACCCTGGTGCTCCGCAGATCCCAAAGGACGACTCGGCCGCCGGACCGGCTCAACTTGTAGACCCGCCAACCCCGCCGGACCTGATTTTTTTTACAGGGGGTGAATGTGGTGAATTCATACTGTATTGTAATTCACACTGTATTGCATTACATAGTATTATGTCCTTGTGGGCTCTGTATGTGATCCGTTGCGCGGCTCTGCCCATAGGGGGAGATGAGGAGCTTGTACAGGGCTCCACCCTTGGCTCCGCCCATGGCTCTGCCCAAGGCCCCTCCCACTACCGGAAGTATAAAGTGCTGCAGCTGTGAGCCTGCTCTCAGTTCTTCTGGTCGCAGGCAGGCTCAGTTGTAAGACTATTAAAGCCACAGTTTACTTCCAATTGTGTCTCTAGTGAATTGATGGTCACATCACTCCTCTAAAACAGGCCTCTTGTGCATCTCCATTTGTAATCACTCCACTATTGGTGGACGTGCCTTCAGTTGTCTCGGCCCCAAGCTGTGGAATTCCCTCCCTACATACACATCATCGCCTTTTGACCACACTCTCATTCTTTAAAACACTTCTTAAATCTTACCTCTTACACTGAGCTTTTGGGCAGCTGAGCTAATGGGTGCGCGCCAATGGAAATAAATCTATGTCTGGTTTTGCACGTTTAGCAGGGTGTTTCTCAGTGGCATCCTGCTATTCAATGGCACTTTGCCATTATTTTTGGCCTCGGTGAGTTTCTCTCTGCTGAGGCTGCACTTGAGTCATTTCATGCTGGCAAGCCCAGCAGGAAAGGCTCCCTGCAGATCAGGGTGACATTTTGTCTGGCTTGCCCAATCTCCCCCTCCTTCACCACCACCCCCAGTTTTTGAACCCCCTTCCTCCCAAACTCTGGGAGGACTCACTCTCCCTCCACCTGGTAAGGCTACCCCCCCGCCCAGGCCTGATCCCTGGCAGTGCCAACCTGGCACCCTAGCACTTTGTACTTTGTATTTTATACCAGTCTGGTGCCTTGGCTGTTGCCCCACCAGGATGCCTGGGTGAGACTGCTAGGGTGCCAGGCTGATAATGTGTACAGGTGGCAGAGGGAGTGCCAGGGTGACACCCTGCTGCATCCCCGACCACCCGGGTGTTTCTAATGGCGTGTGTGACCATACGACCAGGTGCCATACGACTGGTCAACATTTGTGGAAACCGGTACTAAAAGTCGCCTTGGCGAGGTCTCCCAGACGCGGCCATTAGTTCCCAGGTGCCAGGAGAATCCTGCAAATGCATATTTAAATAACCCTAACGGTTCATTTAAATATGCAGATCTGGATCATGCCCAATGAGGGCGAGATACAGATCACAATGTCTCGTGAGATTTTGTTAACTCTTGCCATGCGTTTCAAGTGTTGCAAATTTCTCATGAGATTAAACGGCCTCATCCCCACACCGTTGGATGGGACGAGGCCACGGAATTGCGCCCAATGTCTCTTTGCGTAGCTTGATCTCACACTTTGTTTTATAATGTTCTTGTGAAGCGCCTTGGAATTTGTCATTTATTAAACATGTTATGTAAATATAATAAGAAGTCTGACAACACCATGTTAAAGTCCAACAGGTTTGTTTCGAATCACTAGCTTTCGGAGCACTGCTCCTTCCTCAGGTGAATTCACATCATGTAAATATAAGTTATTGCTGTTTTGTAGAACACTGTACATTGACTACATGTCATGGTGATGGAGAAAAACTGAATTCCCCATGGACATATTGAACTTTTAAATAAGATATGTGATTGTAAATATGGAAATACAAGTCAAAGATGGCTGCAGATGGACATTCTGAGAATGTAAATTCTGCCACTTTCTGAATTGCTCCAGTAAGGGTGATACCAAGAGAGAGAGTGTGTGAGAGAGAGAGAGAGACTGTGCTATTGTAGGCAGCACGGTAGCACAATGGTTAGCACAGTTGCTTCACAGCTCCAGGGTCCCAGGTTCGATTCCCGGCTTGGGTCACTGTCTGTGTGGAGTCTTGACATTCTCCCCATGCCTGCGTGGGTTTCCTCCGGGTGCTCTGCTTTCCTCCCACAGTCCAAAGATGTGCAGGTTAGGTGAACTGGCCATGATAAATTACCCTTAGTGTCCAAAAAGGTTAGGTGGGGTTGCTGGGTTACGGGGATATGAGGGAGATATGGGCTTAGGTTGGGTGCTCTTTGCAAGAGCTGGTGCAGACCTGATGGGCCGAATGGCCTCCTTCTGCACTGTAAATTCTGTGACATTGCAACATCTCACCCTATCTCAAACAGAAACTTGAAAACAATATGCCATGCAAACACGAACTGTATCTCCTGTGGAGATAATGGAAGCTGATTGTCATCTCAGCAGGAATTATACCCTGCAAGTTATGTTCTAGACCGGTTTGTAGATTATTGCCAGGAATGCACAAGAGGCTGGGCTAAGAAGCCAGCTGCAAAGCTTGAACTGTGTGGACAATGGCTAGGTGTGTCAGAGTGTGTAAAACAGAACAGGTAAAGCAGCAGAGTGGATGACACAGAAAAAGTAAAGCAGCAGAGTTCCCCCATCCTCTGACAGGTGAAAATACAAGTCTCACCCTCTCTCTGTGCTGAATCAAGCCAAGTCAGCAAAGCCACAGAGAAAAGGAAGCAGGACAACGTCTCAGCTAAGCTGCAGGGCCCTAAAATCTCCAAACCAACCACTCAACTGCTGAGGTCAGTGTTCCTGGAATCATTGTTTCGCCATCTACTCATCACAAACAAGTCAAACTGATTCATATATCTTTTTATTTCTTACTTTTGGATTCACTTCTCATATCTGGGGCGGGATTCTCCAACCCCCCGCTGGGTCGCAGAATCGCCGGGGGCCGCGTCAATCCCACCCCGCCGTGTCCCGAATTCTCCGCCACCAGAGATTCGGCTGGGGCGGGAGTCGCGCCCTCCCCGGCGATTCTCCAGCCCGCGATGGGCCGAAGTCCCGCCGCTGTCAACCCTCTCCCGCCGACGTCGATCAAACCACCTACCTTACCAGCGGGAGCAGGCAGCGCGGGCGGGCTCCGGGGTCCTGGGGCGGGGCGATCTGGCCCCGGGGGGTGCCCCCATGGAGGCCTGGCCCGCAATCGGGGCCCACCGATCGGCGGGAGGGCCTGTGCCGTGGGAGCACTCTTTTCCTTCCACCTTGGCCATGGTCTTCACCATGGCGGAGGTGGAAGTGACCCCCCTCCCCTGCGCATGCGCGGGGATGATGTCAGCAGCTGCTGACGCTCTGGCGCATGCGTGGAATTACGCCGGCTGGTGTGGCGCCAAAGGCCGTCCACGCCAGCCGGCAGAGCGCCAACCACTCCAGCGCGGGCCTAGCCCCTCAAGGTAAGGGCTTGGCCCCTAAAGGTGCGGAGACTTTCGCACCTTTGGGGCGGCCCGACGCCGGAGTGGTTCACACCGCTCCATCACTCCGGGACCCCCGCCCTGCCGGGTAGGGGAGAATCCCGGCCCTGATCTT
This sequence comes from Scyliorhinus canicula, assembly GCF_902713615.1. Taxonomy (NCBI): domain Eukaryota; kingdom Metazoa; phylum Chordata; class Chondrichthyes; order Carcharhiniformes; family Scyliorhinidae; genus Scyliorhinus; species Scyliorhinus canicula. Next base: position 100,063,215 of record NC_052149.1, read on the forward strand.
TGTAAATGTGTTTTATTCTATTCCTTGTGTTTTGTAACTAATAAACATTCTTTCTTTAACTCCAGAAAACCTGGTTAGATTGGTTCCTTTTTGCAAGGGAAGGGATTTTGTTTTCAGTAGTCTTGTTGTGACCAACTGAATGGGTTGAATAAAGAAAGGAAGCCAGTTCATCCCTCCACACCTGGGTGCATAACAATTTGGGGTCAACCATCTGCAATTTAGCTAATTGAGGTTTGTGCGACGCTAGTTCCCTCAGAGGATAACACATTTGGACCTTGACCAGGGATCAGATCATCATCATGGTGTATTACATATTACACTTACTTATCGTTCATATATCGTATGTATGGGAAAGGTTGTTATCATGTATGTAGTTCTTGATAGCTTGTACATGATCTTGACAGCTGGTCTGATAATGTGGCTGGCACAGAGGAGAGCTGGAGAGCGCTAGATGCAGTGGCACAGGCTCCAGCCTATGTTAGCTAATGGGCACAGAATCCCACACTGAAGAAACAGAAGTGATAGCAAAACAACATATGGTACAGGAAAGAGTTAAGTGATGGTTGTGTTACCGATAACTTAAGGAGCCCAAGTTGCTGTGGCTACACATTTACATACAAATTGTAGTCTGGACCTATGGATAGTGATGGTACAGACTCCAATTTTCCTTCAAACACATGGCTGACCAGGAATTTCTCCCACACTTGCCACCTGCCATTGGTGTGTGTTGGAAGGATTTACAAGTTGATACTCAACCTTTTTGGCTGTGTTACGATGCATCTTCTTGGCCATCAAGTCCTGGGGTGAGACTCAGACGCAGCACATCTGGCTCAGAAGCCACTACTCTCTGCATCACCGAACCTCCAAAGAGTTAAGTAATGGGTCATATTTTATACTCATTTAATATTTTGACAAATTAGCGAACAGAAGAAACCTAAACTGCTGACCTTGTTATTTATAATCACTATTATACCCATTGACCAGTCACCATTGACTGAATGTTGTTAATTCCCTAAGTTACTTATTGCTTATCACTCAATTCATGGCCTTTGATTACTTGGTGAACATTAATGCTTTAGTATGAATAGGATCACTGACCAACTTGGAAAAGAAAGACCTAAAATGATACAAAATCACTGGACATAGTTTGACCTTGCAAAAAAAAAAACTTTGTTAAACAACTACACAAGTGAGATTGGAAAAGAAAATCAATAGTCTGACCAGTTTAATTGGAACACCAAATAGTTTATTGCCTGTTCATGAGCATCAGCAATTAGAATGAATAAAATGGCAGGATATATACCAAACATTGTGCAATTAATCCATAAAAAGTGGCCTTTGGTAATATTGCTGGAACAGTGGTAGTTATTATTTCATTGTCGGCAAAGCTATCTGACCTAATATGGTAGATGATGATAAGGTAATAGTCATCAGGAATATTTTGATTTCAAACCATATAATGCACCCATTATTATGTTGTTGTGTTGTTGGCCATAATGCAATTGCCGGAAGGAGATCCATCAATAGAATCAAAGATGTTCATAGTTGGTGCAACTTCCTTTGCCCAAATGTTTGGTCGCCTGACCTTCTTTGACTCAATGCTAATTTTGGTCGGATTACCCCCTTTGAAACGTCTTACTGTGTTGAAGACTCTCTCAAAGATATTTTTTAAGAGTCTCACAAATGGAAGCTCTGTGTAAATAATTTTATGTTCTGCACTTTTGTAGTGGCCAAAATCTTGTTTTATTAAAGAAATTGTAACGACCTTTCATTCTCAGCAACCAGATTGGCAATGATGAATGAAAATGATCCCTGCAGAAGATGATGTAACAGTTCAGGTATTCTAGTAGTCTCCATCTTGTACTGTATGTCCCTGGCCTTTCCAACACTCTGCTGGTAATAAGCTCCAGGCCACCCAAAACACCAAAGTACCAGTAATGAACTGAGGTCACACACTGCCATTAACTAGAGTTAACCTAATTAGCGCAGTCTATGACCCACAGTCTTTCTCATGCCATCACAATAGCGCTATGCTCAGAACATTTCATTTAATATTAGAAAAAAAATAGCAATAATAAATAAATAATCTGTTCACCCAAGTTCCTTTTTTTCTGCATCAGAATATGATGTGACATTAGACATGAAGCATTCTGCAAAGCAGTTAGGATATTCAATATTGGGAGGCTTACACTAACATCTGATAAAACGGTCCGCGTAGCTTATGTGGTAACCATTAAAGGAAATGTTTTCTCAGTTTATCTTTAAGATCCAGTCAGCATTAATAAAAGAGCTCAGTTCACTCTCAACTGTACAAAAATATTCTGCCCCTCCACTGTATCAAATTTATTTCAAGTCCTCCATGTAATTCTTCCTCTGAAGGAAAAATCATGTTCTTGATAATGGTGAGAATGCTTGCAATTGTACACATATGTCACAGCATTGGGAAACATATTGGTCCTTGAAGATGGGCAGTATGCCTTATCCTTCTTCTGAGATATCTTTACTGTGACATGTATTGAGTCATTGTTCATTTGATATCGAGTTTCAGGCTTTATTTTCTGTTTCCTGGCGGATCCATCTCTCTAGCTCTACGGAGTTTTGTGGTGCACTCAGGGATTGAGCGATACAGAATTGGAGTTCAATAATATAATTGTCTTGTTGATGGGACAGAAGTCTTCGTTTAACGATTGTTGTTGCTGCCCTGTGCCTTGTTTATCAGGTTTAAGTAGGCATCTGACTTTAAGAACCTGGGGTAAGAGTCTGTCTCCATCAGGCTGAAGATAATTCTCTGGGCTACCTCAAAACAAGCAGAGGTTGGCCGTAGAATACTTTTGCTGACCAGATCCCTTGTGTTACCATCAATGTTGACCTGTAAATGAAAAAATGGGCATTGGTTAAATGTGTTGCAGTTGGTTTTCCCTCTTTGCTGCATTGTGTTTTCTCTAGTTCACTTTTTTATCCTCAACAAAAACTCGTGAGGCAATCTTTAGACGTCATTAAAATAAGTCAAACATCTGCTCAAAACATCTGCAGAATCTCTCCATATCATGAAGAACTGTCTTTCGCCCTGAACCAGAAGGTTCATTTGAGGTCTGACAGTAAGCCGTTTGATTCTGCAAAAACAGAGCTGGAACAAACGACTTGTGGGGACATTTTTCTGTTGAGTGTTAGAGTTCTGGCTTTTAGAGCAGTGCAGCATTTCCCAGCATTGCTGCTACAATCCAAGCTAAGTCCATTCTGCACGTTCAAACCAGTGTGTCCAGATTGGTGTCAGATCCTGGGCTTACTTTGGCTGTGTTCAGGAGGGATTGCAGTGATATTCTGTCCTGTATTTGTAATTGCGAGATTACATTAATTTTCTCTGTGACTCTTGTTACAGCAATTAGGGTGGCACGGTGGCACAGTGATTAGCACTACTGCCTCACAGCACCAGGGACCCGGGTTCGATTCCAACCTCGGGCGACTGCCTGTGTAAAGTTTGCACCTTCTCCCCGTGACTGTATAGGTTTCCTCCGGGTGCTCTGGGTTTCTTCCCACTGCCCAAAGCTGTGCAGGTTAGATGGACTGGATATGCTAAATTATCTCTAGATGGGGTTGCAGAGTTAGGGGATTAGGTCTGGGTTGGGGTGCTCTTTTGGAGGGTGAGTGCAGACTGAGATGGGCCGAATGGCCTCCTTCTGTACTGTGGTGATTCTATGACTCTAATTGTATCCCAAATTGGGGGCATTTGCACCAGAGAGTGTAATTTTTTTTCATGGAAACCAGAGTGAAACGGTCAGCATGAGGATAAATGTAAAAACTTGGCTGGATTTAACAGTATTCAGTGGGGTGAGAAAGGCGAGATGTAATGTGAATGATCCGCTCGCTCCCTTCACCTCAGCACATATGAATTAGTAAAATAAATTGCATTGCTTCTTCTATCTTTATTTATGCAGACTAGCACATATATTATGTCAGTTGATGGGGGAAAACACTCACTTGCTTTGGGGCATCACTCTTTATGAATTCTGTGTAAATATGTTGAGCCTTGGAGTCTAATTTTGCAGAAGATTTGGTTTTCTTGTAATCCTCACAGACCAGCCAGAAGTCAATGTTCTCCTCACTAAACTCTGACTTGAGGAAAGCCCTGAATGCAGCAAGGCCACCTGGAGGCAGAGAAAATAGCGATTCAAATAATTATTTACCGTGTTATTAAAGAAAGAAAATCCAAACAATATCAGCATTCATCAGATCTCTGAGTAAGAAATGTAACTTACATGGATCAGCCAGTAGTACGTCCAAAGACTTGGACCATTCCATTGCTTCCTCAAGAGTGAGGCTGGAGAAAGAAAAACAGAATAACTTAGAATATTTCATTCCTAAATTCAGAGTAACCTTTCACTTGTTTAAACTAAGTATTTTTAAAAATCTTTATATTGACACGATTGTACCTAGCTTGGACAAAATGACTTTTAAAACAATGGAGTATTCAACTTATCCATGGAAATGAGTTTGATTCTGAAATGTTTTTCTCTGTGGTAGTACACATTTTTGCTTATACATTAATGAGTCACATAGTCTACACTCTCTTACATTGCAGGTACAATTTTATAATGTTTAACTTTTGTCAAAGAGAATTCAGTGCTCAAGGGAATGAATGAAAAGGCACTTACCTAATGGACAAGTTGAGGTTTGCTGACATGTTGGGTACAAATTTTATAGGTGGATGTTGAGAATTGGAGTTGGATAGTATGGAGAACAGACGAGTCTTCAGGTCCTTAGCTCTAAGCAACATTGAAAAAGAAATAAGGGTCAGTATTGCTAAAGGCAATTAAAAACCACGTTCACCAGAATACAAAGCAATCTGTTTAAGAAGTATTCATTGGAATCTGCGTCCTTTAGATTTGCTTCACTCAAATATAAAGTTCATATCCTTTTTGTTCTTAAAAAGGAAACAATTCCAGTCAAAGAGCAATAAGTTACCTAGATAGCACCAACAGTTAGAAGTAAAACACATTAAGAAAATATAGGCTTAGGTGAAACGAATGAGGTGACCTCTGCAGATGTCTCGCTCAAACACCCTGAGATATTGACAGACTCATGCAGGCAGTCTACGCTTTATAGATAAAGCGACTCAGTCATTTTGAGCTCTGCTGACGTCTACTCAATAATTTGCATTAATTTTCCATTTTAGATCTTGGGAGAGTAATATTTACATACTCTGACTAACATAATGGATAGCAAAGTATTTATGGCAAATTATAACTCTAATTTGCATTAAAATCTACATCCACCTTTCTGCATAGTCTTTTTTTTCAACGGACAAAGAAATTCAAAACTTTCGGTCAGAAATATTGGTTCAAAAACGTTCCACCTACTTTTAAATAAAAAGTATTTGGATGCAACCATTACTCAGTTTTGCTTCCAAATATTTTTTTAAGATAAAAGAACAAAGTCTTAATTTTATCTGAACACATGCATAGTTACAGTTACAGCACAGCCACAGTCAGTCAGGTTGCACAGAACAACCAGTGGAAGTTACATTAAAAATTCTGTAATTTAGAGGCTTCTGTTGGTAATAGTAAATTGATCATGCTTACAGATTCTTTGCTTTCCTTTTCTCTGGAACTTCAGTTGCAATAGAACCAAAGTTGCTGACTTCTTTCAAACTGGTGGTTGTGTCCTGAGGGAACGTGAGTTCAGGCATCTCTGGCTGGTTGACTTTGCCCTGGATGATACTGCTTCACCTGCCGTCCTGTACACGTTTCTTCTGAAAGTCTTGGCGCTCTCACACCGCTATATGTGAGGCCGGGGGTGGGTGGGATGAGAGGGGAGGGGAAGTAGTGTTTGTACGAATAGAACTGGGTGATCTGAGTTCATGATACCACAAAAAAGGAAGTTCTCTTTTTTTTTGGGGCCTTTGTTGACGTGGTTGCTCAACCAAATAGCAGTCTCATGCGCATGCTGACCTACACTCTGGTTTAGAATTCAAATAAGTGCAAAGTCTCAAGATCATGCAAATATTGGCTGCTTGCGTAGGTCTCGTCAGAAATACGACTCGAAAAATATGCTTTCACTGGGATGCTTTTGATACAGTTTCAAAATACGCACTGGCTGTACGTTAATTGTGTTTTTAATGCACTACGATTAATAAGCAGGATATGGGCTGCTGGTTATTGAGGTTGATAACGTGGCCACTTATTTTGTTAGTATCCGTAACTTCTATTGCATATTTATTTAGAATCCTAAAGGACTCCAAAGTCAGCTTTTCAAACTGAGATCCTATGAGTTCTTTGCCTGTCTACAACAAAAGCTTGCCATTATGCTGCGCCTTTAATATTGTAAAAGTTGGGCGGCACGGTGGCACAGTGGTTAGCATTGCTGCCTATGGCGCTGAGGACCCGGGTTCGAATCCCGGTCCTGGGTCACTGTCCGTGAGGAGTTTGCACATTCTCCCCGTGTCTGCGTGGGTTTCGCCCCCACAACCCAAAGATGTGCAGGGTAGGTGGATTGGCTACGCTAAATTGCCCCTTAATTGAAAAAAATAATTGGGTACGCTAAATTTATTTTAAAAAAACATTGTAAAAGTTTCCAAGGCGATATATCTGAGGTCAACGATCTCATCCAGAGGAGGATCGGTCATACAGATTTACCACATTTGCTGAGTTTCCCCACCTTTTCTATCACCTCATCTGTCTGACAACCCACCCGCACGGCAGTTATCTGCATGCACCTACGTCTTGGGTACCCATGAAGATTGGGTTATTGCCTAAGCCAGACTTTCCATGTAAGAATGACATTTCAGAAAAAGACAAACTAATTGAAAGCCATTGTACCCATAATCGACAGGGCAAATAATAAGAAAAGATATTCTACTGCAACAGAGCTAAAGTAAATTGAAATACTTGATGAAACTCCAATACACCATAGAATCAATCGAAAACATTCACATTGATTAAAAACATTATTTAAACTGTATGGTACAGTTTATTTAACCTTGATATCTGGTAGATAAATATTATAGAAATATACTGGAAAGATTACTGAGGCAGTTATCTCAAGCTACTCGGTCCTAATCTGCAATAAATCACATCTTGCAGTCCATAACAATGTCCCCAAGAATTCTTTCAACAAATGACTAAGATTCCTTGATCCCTGAGATCTGAGTCTGCCTCGTTACCGCTACTAGCGAGGGGGGGGAGGATTTGGCACTCAGCCAAATATCCATTCACTGCAGCGGGAATGGAGAATCCCACCGGTGTGAAGGAATGGAGAATCAAAGCCCAGGGGTGGGATTCTCCATCAGCGGGATCTGCCGCTTTGCTAGCAATGCACTCGTGCCCGCGCATTTCCCGGGCATGGCGGTGCCCACAATGGGAAACCCCATTGGCCAGCTGCCAGGACGGGAGGATCCCGCTGCCTGTGGGGACGCGCCGCATGGAGGATCCCGCCCCAGGTTCTTTAGAGTCATGGGCTGGATTCCCCAATTTTCTGGCTATGTCCGGAGGAAGCGTCTGGTCTTACGACCAAAATGTCGGTGCCCCCCCGCCCACCGATGCTTCACCCGGTGGGGAGATAGCAGCCGTGCCATATAAAGCCCCCGGCTTTACCTGCAGATACGTGCAGGGAATGGCCGGGTCCATGGCCATGCATGCGCAGGCCGGTGACCTGCGCCGGCCATGCGTGGACCCAGTCGTCCAGATAATGGACCCCTGCAACCCCCCTCGCCACCCCCAGACCACCTCCCACCAGCCCCCAGCCCCCACCGAAGCCCCCCCCCCCCCCCTGGCCAGAAGAACGCCCCCTCCCCGAATGTGGTGGCACTGGACACAGTCTGCAGCCGCCAGACGAGGCCCCCGAAAACTGAGAGGACACGTGACCGAAACCGTCGGGAAGTCGGACCATTGGGGGGGAGCATCGGGGGAGGGCCTCAGGTGATGTCCTTTGGCCATCCCAACAGCGTGCGGCGTACTCACCGGTTACGCCATTTTTGAGGGGACGGAGCATCGAAAAACGGCGCCGCCCCCAATTCTGGCATAAAAACGGATTCTTCAGCCAATCACCGAACGCGAATACTACCCGTAGAGTTTTATAGGACACAAAGAAGCCCTTTGGCCCATTGTGTTGTGCTCCACCCATTAAGAACCTTTATATTCTAATCCCACTTTCCAGCACTTGGTCCACAGACTTGTATGCTATGGCACTTCAAGTGCTCATCTAACCGCTTCTTTAATGTTGTGAAGGTTTCCGCCTCTATTATCCTTTCAGGCAGTGGGTTCCAGATGCCCACTACCCTCTGTGTGGAAAAGTATTTCCTCAAATATCCTTTAAATCTTCTGCCCCTTCCCTTAAATCTATGCTCCTGGTTATTGACCTCTTTACTAAGGGGGAAGGTTTCTTCTATCTAACCTATCTGTGTCCCTCATAATTTTGTACACCTTCATCAGGTTCCTCTCCACAGCCTTCTCTGCTCGAAGTAAAACAACCCCAGCCTGACCAGCCTCTGTTTTATGGGAACATTGGAACAAGAAAACAATCATGGCTGATCTGAACATTAACTCCATTTACTTGTTTTAGTTCTGCAAACATCAGTAAGTCTGTATCAAACATCTATCAATTACAGTTTTGAGGCTTGCAATTGATCTAACTTCATTAGTTTTCAACGGAGGGCATTCCAAATTCCTCCTAGCCCTTTGTGCAAAGAAAGTGCTTCCGGATATCTTTAGTCTCAAATTTATACCCTTAAATATTTGCTAGGTCCTTTGTCTAGATTATATTTATTTTGATTGACAGAAATATTTGATGGTACAATACTTACCAGCTTCCAGGAAATGGAGTGTCCAGCCCTTTCCCAATCCTCATGCACAATTATGGCTTCCGTCTGAGCTGCAGCTATACACTGAGGGAGGGTTTGCTAACATGCTGTCGTTAGTAGTTACTTCATCCACACCAACTATAATAGAATGAAGGAAGCCTGTGAACATCTTGATAGCTGCTAAGGGAAAGATTTGCTGCTGGGTGCATTGTTGTAATCTGTTATTTTGCACAGAATGTTTGCAAAATGTTTGATCAAAAGACTGGCTTATACCTATGTGAGGGGAGGGGCAGTGTTTTACCATTTTGGGGAATACACATTGCTACAAGCTGTCAAATGTTACAACACTTTAGATGGAACCTTATTCCACTGGAGACAGGCCTAGGAGATAACGGAGGGTCACACATCTCTTGATTTTTATATTGTAACTTTTATTCTTGTTGCAGTAAATCTTTACAAGACAGTTATTCACCTGCCCAAAGAGATTGCATTGTAAAGTGCGTGGGACTTTGTGGGGTGGGGGTTGGGGCATTAATGGGGTAGTGGGTGTGGTGTAGGTTGGGCTGGAGACAGGAATGAGGTGATACTCGCCCTGACTTCAGTGCTGCAAGGTTCTACATGATGTGCAACTGGCACAAATGCCACAGCCTGTGGCACGTTGTTTTTCTCCGGTGGAGCACATCGCTGCCCCTCCCACCACAAAGGTTCTTGCTAGTCGAAGGGCTCGACGTCAGGGTTCTTTTGAAGTCCTTCCTGGAGATCTACACAACAGATTCACTCTCACAACTCTACAGTGCATCTCTACCACGAGGGCGGGATTCATGCCCTCCAGGTCTCAGCTGTCCAATGTGATCCAATGTGGAGAGGGTGGGATGACCTCTGTAAATCTCTGTTCAGCTTTGCTACACCTACCCTGTGAAGTCTTAAGGACAAAGACTGATAGCGTAACAATGTGAGAATACTGTATAGGCTGCTATTGTTAGCAGTGTGAGAATATGCAGAAGTACAGTATCTTTGGCTATATCAGTGTTCGGCGATTTTCTTTTGTGAACCATTTATTGTCAGATGTTTGCTAGTTTTCTAGTTTGGGATTGTTTCCAGTCGGTTTCCAATATTTTGGTGCTTTTTTTGTATGAAAATCTGGGTGAATCACTGGGTCATCTGGTACGTTTTAACATAATTAACTTTTGCCTCATATGATGGCCTAGAATGCTGCTAAATGAGTAATGGAATATGATTAGTTTTCTAAATTTACCATTTAAGCAAAAATAGTTGGTGACCTACTGGATAAATGGCATACAAAGATTTTACTGTTGTTCATGCAGGAATCACACAGCCATTGACTAACAATCCTTTCACATTCAAGGCATTTTTACGTTGAAAGTGCTGGAAAAATGAATGGAAACGTCTTATGACAGCTGAGCTGAAAATAATTTGAAGTGAGTCATTGACTTGCTTTTTTGGGGAGAAGTCAAAATAGATCGAATCGGTTTGTGTGTGTCAAAAACACTGGATTCTTCGCTGTTCGCAATTTCAGATGCGTGAAGTAATGGATTCCACCTCCCCCCTGTCCTTACAGATTACATAGACCAATGGTAGTCATGCTTCTCAGTTTCTGGATCACTGATTTCACACTGACGCCCACCACAATGTTATCTTCACTAAGAAGTAGTGGGCACACTTTTTCTATGTTTCAGTGTTGATCATGCAGGAATCACACTGCCATTGACTAATACATTCCTATTTCACTCACATTCAAAGCTGTTTTCTGGCACAGTGTTGATAAAGTGAATGGACCAACTTGTGACACCTAAGGTAGAAATAATTTTAAGTGGCGAAGGGCAGGACACCCATAACTTGACACAGGTTGTCACTAAAAGAAACAAAGTGGCAATCCCATTGGAAGGATGAGAACGGGAAGAATTCTCACACTTGCAAATAGTGATTACTAGATTTAGGGTAAAGATTGAGTAAAGTGAGTTTTGAATTATTTTGCCTGTGAGGGCTCAATGATAATGGTATCTGACTGAAGTGGAGGGGAAAGGTTCTACTCCAGCAATGGCCGTTCCCGTCTTGTTGAGTGCAGAGAAGCACGGTTAAAAAAAGCACCATGTGGTTGCGCAACGTTGACCACACTCTACTGACAGTGGCTGTCAGTAGATTCTCAGATACAGATAACAGCTTCCTTAATCTCTGTGCAAAGGAAAATGGAATCTAAGCAAAGATCACAAAGCTATTCTCGTGCTTTGCCCTGGGTAGAGAGGGTATTGGAAGGGCACTGAGCTGCTTTTGTTTTTGCCTGTGGCTGCAAAGATTTGAAAGGGCATCAAGTTCATCTTGTACTTTATTGTGGAAAGGACATGTGCAGAAGGGCAGGTTATGTGAATAAATGGACCCAGGTTACAAGCAACCGTGTACAATGCAGTGGGATTCTTTGAAGAATAGGTCACCTCTAATTAATGAATTGTTGTAGGTTTTTCTTAATTTGATTCTCTCAAACTAGAAGTGCACAGTGGTTGAAACCTGGACTTGCTTGAATTTCATTCACAGACCGTGATGTTGCAGTGAAAAATGTACAGCTGGAAAACAACCCAAAGCACTTCACATCCGACTTTGAAATGCAGATACTCGTTGCTATTTGGATAAAGAGCAATGGAAGTAATAATCAGCGAATCTGTTTGAAGGAATGCCAGGTGATGAGGGATGTGGCAAGTCATACCTTGTTAGTTGGTTAGCTTTGCATCAGTAAACCATTCCATTTTGTTCCTCATAATGCAAAAGTTGCCCAATCACTCTTGGACAGTCTCACTTAGGGTCGAGTAAAAAAAAGTTGGAAAGGAATGGCTTCATGGCTCACCTAGCAATCTTGCGTCAGATATGGAAGCCCTACTCTGACCTGGAAACTATATTGATACTCAAGTGTGAAGGGCAGCATCTCTCTTCAAATAAGATATTAAAGGTGAGATATTGCTGTTCAAAGAAGACTAGGGAGCTGCCTTCCTGGTCAATTAAATGTTTTTCAGCGTTTTGGAGGGAATTTCTAAAAGTGCTATTTTCTTTACTTTCCCCGTCTTTAAAAAGCGACAAGAAGTGAACCCCTTTTGCACAATTTTGGAATGTAACACTGCATTCTTTCCTTTACCAACAGTGCCTCTCTTAACCCATGTAACTGTTTAATAAGTCTCAAACTGTTTTTTAGTCCATCACACTCTGCACACAAGGAATTTCACACGATCAGAAGCAAGCTGATTAACTGTTACTGACTTGAGTGTTTTATGAAATGGAAAAGACAACAGAGTTTAAACTTAATTACGTAAAAGGGATTGCTGGATTTGAAATGACTGCATTTGCAATTTAGGGTCAGAGGCTATGGGTCTAATCTGTAAAGGGTTCTATTTTCTCGTCTTGCAATCCCGAGACTGATTAGATACCAGCATTGCACACAACCTCCTAGATTGATGACATGAAAGTACCGTACACAAATGTTATAATCAGCATTGTACACAACTCTTCAAACTGAGACCAGAACAGATATCCAACCTGGTACACTGTCTGCGCCTTCACAATTGGACTTGGCCAACACATGACTGATCCTTCCAAGGATTCTTGCTGGAGGTGAGGTGTTTGGACAGCGAGAGGATGAGAAAATTGGCTTGTTCTCGTGCAGCCCTTAGTGCCTGGTTATTTGTTATAGGCTTAGTTTAGCTGAGTTGGCTGAGCAGCTAGTTTGTGTTGCAGAAGGAAATCCAACAGCGTGGGTTCAATTTCTGTACCGGCTGAGGTTATTCGTGAAGGCCTGTCTTCTCAATCTTGGCCTTTGCCTGAGGTGTGGTGATCCTCAGGTTAAATTACCACCAGTCACCCCCCCCCACCCTTGAGGGGGAGAGCAGCCTATGGGCATCTGGATCTGAGACTATGGTAACTTTACTTACTATTGGTGGTATTGGCAAATGCCTATGGTACAAAGTATAAGGTGCCTCAGTTGGGCAACAGTGCTTGATGGAATAATGACTCCATGGTGTCCGGTGTGTGAACAGACGGAGGTAATTATTCCCTGAGTTTCCTTTTGCAGAGAAGTGTGGACATTGGCTTTCTGAGACCCTCATAGCGGACTGTTGAGATCAGCACAATATTTTGAGCTCTGCTTCACTACCCTTTTCATGCCCACTATTCAATATTATGGCACGGAAATATTCCTTGCACAATATTGGGTATTAAAATGTATCTTTGAATTTAATGTTTGTTTGTTATTGTTTGTTATTTACAGCACCGAAGGAGGCCATTCAGCCCATTGTGTCTGCAATGGCTCCCAAAAGAGCTACCCAGATAGTCCCATTTCCCACCCTATCTCCAAAGCTCTCTATATTCATCACTTTCAAATATGTATCCAGTTCCCTTTTCAACCCTCCTCTGGAATCCACCTCCACCACTCTCCCAGGCAGCGTATTCCAAATCCCAATAATTCTCTGAGTAAAGAAGTTTCTCCCCATCTCACTCCTAGCTCTCTTACTGACTATCTTGAAATTGTGACTCCTAGTCACTGACATACCAACTAGTGTAAACTTCTTTACCTTGTCAAAATTGTTCAGAATTTTGAACTCCTCAATAAGGTTACCTCTTAATCTTCTCTGCTCCAAGGAGAATAAGCCCAATTTCTCCAATCTTTCCTTGTATCTACAATTCCTCATTCCTGGTATCATTCTCGTAAATCTCCTCCACGCTCTCTTCGGGGCTTTAACATCCTTCCCCAAATGTGACCAGAAGTGAGCACAATACTCTCAATGTGGTCTGATCAATGATTTGTAGAGGTAGGTGCATCACTTACTTGCTTTTATACTCTCCCGGGGCTAATCCTGTGTTCAGAGAGGCCTGGAAAATTTCTGGATGCATCCCATCTGGGCCTGGCAACATCTGTACCTGGAGTAGTGCCAGTCTTTGCAGCACCTTTTTAAAAATCTATCACTGTGCTGCTCAGTTGCTCAACACCCGCATTTTCAACTGGGCCATTGTCACCATCTTCTAATTTGGTAAAGACAGAGGCAAAGTACTCATTTCATACCACTGCCATACCCTCCGCTTCAGTGAGCAGCTTACCCTGCTTGTCCCTTATGGGATCCACTCTATCCTTCACTAACCTTTTACCATCAATATGCTTGAAGAACATTTTGCTATGTGTTTTGGCAATTTTGCTATTTGTTTCAGCAAATTTATTTGATGAATAATGTGCTTCTTTTGTATTTCATTGTGCACTTAATTTTTATCTCAACACACCCAAATGTCTCAAATTTCCAACCAAGAAAATATTTAGTCCAACCTGTTATTTTGAGTAGGTGGTTTGTAATGAAGGCCACATCTACTACCAGCTGCAGCAAGTTGGGTTGCCCTGACCGATTGAAAACAGGAACTGATACTGCAGGACTTATGTCACTATGAACACTGGTTCTCTGTTTATAAACAAAACACCACACGTTCCCAATGGAAAAAGAATTGCACTGGCCCCAGGCAGCATGGTAACATGGTGCTTAGATAGACTACATTACAGAGCCTGCTAATTTCCTGTTCCTTTACTGACCTAATACATTGTGCAACTGGACTCATCTGAGTTCTAATACAAGGGTGCTACTTTCTTTGCCCACCTTTTGATTGCTATGAAACTTAAAGGAGGTTTGTTAAATATCAAAATTGAGCATTAATGCCTTGTGCCTGCAGTCGGCTGCACTGTAGGCTTTTGCTCTCAGGTAGACTACTGGGGAAAGAATCTGAGCAAAGGCGGTGCCCTGTCCCATTGAAGAGTGGGGTTGGGGTTGGGGTGTTGCTTAGTGAAGGGCTCTCGGCTGGAGGCTACATTCATCCAGAGTGTCCAGGGACAAATCTTCCTACCTGGGATTCAGTGAAGAACAAAATGCGAGATGCCTGCATTTCTTACTCAGGATGCCCTGACTTGAGAAATTCAAATCTGTCACCTGCTGCAGCCACAGCATTAGAGCAGGGCAAGGATGGCATCGCCAGTGGCTGCAATGTTGCCCATGAACTTTTATGCACTGGCTCCTTTCAGACTGGAACAAACGATATTTACAATGCCACCCAGTTTGCATCCACTGTTATGTAAGGGAGGTCTCTATGAGGCTCTGTATTCCACGAGAGCAGAATACGTTTCACATTCTCTTTACAGAGAGAAGTTGGCAGAGTGAGCTTGTGGTCTTGTGAGGGTTTTCAGGGTTTCCCTGGTGCAGAGTGCCAATGACAGTACAAAGGCCGGGCACGGAATGTCAACCTTAAGCTGTACACCAACCGAGAAGGGTTCCACTTCCTCAGTTGCTGAGTTACCATACACAAATAAATCATTCCTGCTCACTTGCTGGCAGTCATTCTTCCTTCACTCTGAGTCATCTGCATCTGAGCTACCATGACAAACGAAAGAAGTGACTACTGAGCAACAAGGGCTATCCACTGATGATGTGGCTCAGTGCTACTGTGCACAGAGATAGGTGGCATGCATACAATGAGGCCTATGCTGCCACCTGAAGTGTGATGAGGCAGATAATTGCTGAGTCAACATGTGTGCTGCTTGGATTGCTTTGGAGGTGCCCCATGGAACTCGAGGGAGAGGGCATCAAGATTTGTGGTGGTCTGCTGCATGCTGCACAACCTCACCATGTGGTGACTAGTTAAGACCATGAGGAGGAGGAAGAGGAAGGGACGAAGCTCCTTCCTGGCTGGCGGTTCATCAACAACTCATCCAACTGTGATACCAATTCTCATTTCCCTAATGACCCCACACAAACTTACATTCACTCTGTCACTCACCATCAAATAATCCACTTGGCGACAAAGCAAAAATAAAAGCCAGTAATAATAAAAATTCCAAACCAACTTTGTGGAACAAGCCACGCCATATTGAGTGAAAATGTCAACTATTCACCACAGTTGAGTGCATTTCCTAAGTGCACGTCTTTCATGAGTCTTTATCTGTCCTAGCGCTCCTACACACTGTTAACTCAGTGCCTGGTGGAAGGCTACTAACTTTCATTAGGGGAAATTAAGTTAATTTATAGGCTGGCCTCAAGCAGCTCTGGGCCTAGAAAGCCTGTCTTCGGACTGAACCTCATCGCATGATGGCAACAACCCATGTTGGCTGGCTGATGGGCAATATGAGGGTCACTGGTGGAGTGGTAATGGGGAGAGGACACATACTATTCCCCCGAGAGAGAGCAGCAGGCACATGCCCCATGGAGTGATTGCCACTGCTCTGGGGAGGCTCCACAACAATCCAAGTAATCTTGCACAGGACAGATTGTTGGAATGCTGTCGTGTCACGCAAGGCTCTTTGAATTCTGGTGTCCACGAGCACGGTGGCAGCAATCTGAACCTATATGATTAACTTTGCATAACTTCAGTCTGAGTTTCCACTGGAGCACCCAGACATTGTGTGGCTTCTGTTTGCACTGTAATAGAAGCTGAGATATTGGCTGTCACATGCTCCATCACTTACGTGTGTACGAATGCTGGCCGCCATTTTCATGCTAGAAAGCATGAGCTCCAAGTTCTGCACAAAGCCCTGGGCAAAGTTGGCACCAAACTCCATCATAGTCATAGAGTCAAAGGGCTGGATTCTCCGTCGGCGGCATCTTCCGTTTCGCCATCGGCGCACTCACATCCACAGATTTCCCAACGGCGTGGGGGTTCCCACAATGGGAAACCCCATTAGACAACTGCCGGGACAGAGAATCCTGCTGACGGCAGGATGGAGGATCGCGCCCACAGACTTTCACAGCAAAGGAAGAGGCCTTTTGGCCCATCATGTCTGCACAGGCCTTCAATCACCTACCTATTCTAGTCCCATTTTCCGGCATAAAGCTTTATATGCTATCGTGTTTCAATTGTGCCTGTGATGCACATTCTTGCGTATACCTTGAGTTGCTTGAGTTATTCAGCATCTCAATTCACTGTCAGTGTAAGAGTCTGAGGGAAACTGGCCTTCCCACCCTATTTTAAATGTCAAACCATCTTAGTTTGAAATGCCAAAGTACAGTAAAATAATACAATGCCTGCAGTCAATTTTAATTTGTTTGCTAAGTTTTTTTGTATCGCGTTACAAGCACATCCCAACTGAATTGCTAAGGCTTGAGCATGAGTTCCCACGTCTGTTGTTGGATCAAAAACTTTAACGTGGCAAGTATTGGCTGTCGCAGTAATTGAAAGACCACGTGAAGTCAGTTTGTGTTTGGGAATGCAATCATTACTAAGTGTCCTATCTGCACACCATAGTCTTGTGATCTCTGCCATGAGGATCTCTCTGCAGGCAGCCATCTTGCATTCAGTTCAACAAAGACACTACACTAGAAAGGCTGTAGTAGTTGATCTTGTAACAAAGACCCTTGTGTCTTGCTAATAACACACCATTTGGATAGGGTGTACGTTTTGTGAAGTCTCCAAATTAGTTGCTACTTCTTGAGAAATGCAGCTGGAGGAGTAAGGAAGGAAGGAAAGGTGAAGGAGGACTAACATAAGTGAAGCGATGAAGCAAATTGATCTATAGTTGGAACACTATGATTACATGCAGGGGTTAAGGCAGAAGTAGGGAACTGGAGGACAATTTTAACCCAACCACATCTCTCTGGGGCTGACAAGATTGGGTACAATGCTGGTTTACATAGTGCCAAATTGTGCTCGCCATTGAAATCAATGGAGCGTGATATCAGACAGAGAGTCAAACCCATGTTATACCTGATTCCTCGGCTTCCTGCTCAATACATTAGATTAAAATAGTCCTCAAAGAGTTCCATAGCATTGAGATCCTTGGAAAAGAATGAATCAAAGCATGTGATGATGCAACAAGTCTTGTGTGTTGCAAAAATAAGAGGAATATTTTCTTATTTGAGTAAGGAGTAGGTGAGAGCATCATTCTCTTGGACATTTTGATGACACCGGAGTGGCCGGTTATTAGGACGTCTCTGCCAGCAATTTAAGAAATCCACTTCAGAGGGTCAGAAAATGACAATCATTGTACACCATTAAGAATGGTGCTTTCACGCTCTATGAACAAATAATTAGTCAATTAACAGGAATTAAACATTAAAAATACGAGGCCTGATCTAACCGAATTGCAACAGTGTCCTGGGTTGAGCGTGTTTAGCCGGGTGTTTCCCGACACTCGCAGCACTGAGAAACACCACGCTATCTGAAAGGACTTTATTGCCATCCAGGGCCTCAGCGGGGAATAACCTGCCGAGGCCGCACTCAGTTCTGTTTCCTGTACTGAGGAGCTCCACTTGCCAGAACTCCTCCATGCAGGAGGAGATCGGGATGCCATTTTTAAATGGCGTCCCGCTCTCTCAACCCCTCCCCCCGATGCTACCCCCACAAAGCCCCAACTCACTTATCAGGGCCACAATGCACCCCACCCCACCTCGCAGTGTCAGGGTGCTACCCTGCCCAGAGGGCAACCACCTGGAGGGTCTCCGAATCCCTGGGAGACCCCCCCAAATGTCATTCTGCCTGGTCACTGTTTGTGGAGAGCAGTACTGAACTGCATCTACTGGCTGTGACATGCCCCCATTCGCCGAAAAAGGGAGGCGTAGCCATAAGATCCCGCTTTAGTTAATGCAGATGTGGAATGTCCAACATGCAATATTGAAAAATTGGGCAAAATGTTTAGAAATCGAGACCCAAATTTAATAGAGGTGATGTACTCCACGACTCTCTGCTAGGCAGTTTGAATTGGTGATTTATCCATTGCCTTTCCATATTGGCAAGTCCCTGCTTTGCCCTGATCAAGGGCAATGGGCAACACATAACAAAGATAGCTTAGTTTGAATTTGCTGAAGTTTCAGTTTGAATCAGTTGAATTGAAAATGAGCTGTTTACATCCCATCATTTCTACCCATCTCACCACTTCAGGAAAGCTGTGGGATGTCCGTGCAAATAGGACAACTGCGGAAACAATCCAAACATCACACGACGGTGATTATGAAAGAGTTGGGCCTTGTTCCCGTACCAGCCTCCCCGAACAGGCGCCGGAATGTGGCGACTAGGGGCTTTTCACAGTAACTTCATTTGAAGCCTGCTTGTGACAATAAGCAATTTTCATTTTCATTTCATTGTTCGTGAATTCTTAGGAAGAAATGTCTATCCAGCTGCATTACAGTGATCTTCAATTTTTAAATAAACGTGTCCTTTCACTTGGAGACCCTCAAACATTGAACTCTTCTGTACAAATTGTTGTAGATGGACCCTCTGGCAAAACCTGCTCTTATAATAAAACACGACTGAATTCAAGATCACAGTGCGACTCGTGCATTTACTATTTTGGGAGCTGCTGTAGACCAGTATCTCTGGTGTAATGACCTTGTATGCAGAGCACATGATGTTCAGCACATGTTACGTTATAAGCATGCAGATATCAGCCTCCAGCTAAACAATCTGGTGTGGTTGAGGTAAGCTGTTACAAAGACAGAAAGGAAGTGAAACCAGTCCTTAGGCAGCACCCGGGCGGGTGGGGGGTGAAGACTGGCTGATAGAAAAGTCCATGAGATTCTGAAATGGGCTGAATGTGGGTTTTACAGTGTTGTACGGTCCCTTGGCAAAGCAGCTAACACTGAAATCTGAAAGGGAAATTTTGCTCAGGGATTTCCAGAAAATGAATAATCCATTTTTGAAACACTTGAAGGTAGCTCAGATTTTGTGTCATGTGGAGTGACTGTGGGTGACGATCCAATCAGCTTGCTGAGCTCAGCACGGGGAAATTTGAAGGGGAATCTGTGGAGTGTGTGTTCTCCTTGGTTTGCAATCAGAAGACATGTGATTTATTAATAAGAAAAGCATAAAATGCTGGAACTATTCAGCAGGTCTGGCAGAATCTATAGAGGGAGTAACAGGGGCCAGACTTTTATGTTTTCCCTGTGGACAGATTAGCGGGTGGGGCTGGGAGGGCGGAGTGGTCATGAAACTGGGATAAGACCATAAGACACAGGAGCAGAATTAGGCCACTCGGCCCATCAAGTCTGCTCCGCCATTCAATCATGGCTGATATGTGTCTATTTGTCTCATCCCCATTCTCCTGCCTTCTCCCCATAAGCCATCATCCCCTTATTAATCAAGAACCTATCTATCTCTGTCTTAAAGACACTCAATGATTTGGCCTCCACAACCTTCTGCGGCAAAGAGTTCCACAGATTCACCACTCTCTGGCTGAAGAAATTCCTCCTCATCTCGGTTTTTAAAGATCGTCCCTTCAGTCTGAGATTGTGTTTCTGGTTCTAGTTTTTCCTACAAGTGGAAACATCCTCTCCACGTCCAATCTATCCAGGCCTTGCAGTATCCTGCAAGTTTCAATATGCTTCCCCACTCAATCTTCTAAACTCCAACGAGTACAGACCCAGAGTCCGCGACCTTTCCACATTCGACAAGCTCTTCATTCCAGGGACCATTCTTGTGAACCTCCTCTGGACCCTTTCCAAGGCCAGCCCCACCTTAGATACGGGGCCCTAAACTGCTCACAATACTCCAAATGGGGTCTTGCCAGAGCCGTATACAGCCTGACCAGAGCCACATACAGTCAAAGGCAGTGGCACCTACCTGGTCTCCACCCACCGCATTGATGTTTTATCCACTGCGAGGCTGGCCCACATTCGTGGACTAACTGAGGCCATTATGTGGTCAATTAATGGCCACTTTAAGGTCTCCTCTCACTGCTGCTGGGAATTTTCCTGCAGATGGGGAAAGGCCAGCAGCAACTGTGGACTGGCAAAGGGGGAATGCCTCTGGTTTGGGTACTATTTTCCCATTGGGTGTAACTGCCTACTGTTCCCCACCCAAGGTATTCTGACACCCCACCACATTTCCCCTCCCCCCGACCTGTTGAGCCCGGCCCCCAACCTCCCTGATGGCCAGGCCCCAGTGAGATCTTAGATGTAGTTGTCAGATCCTCTCCTTTGCCTGCAGATCTAGCAGTACCTTCTGTTCTTGGTTTTGGGACAAGAGGGCTGCCAGCCAATGGATTGCTCAACAGCTCACAGGCAATTCATTCTTAACTGGTGGGGGAAGGCTTACTCCAAACAAATTAAGGACCCAGCATTGTAAAATGGCTGCAATGTAGAAGCAAACTTGCCCTCAACTTTGATGTCAGGGATTGAGCTGAGGCCATAATTTCCTCCATAACATTCAGCCCAGAGCGTGGCACAGTGGTTAGCACTGCTGCCATACGGCGCCGAGGACCCAGGTTCGATCCTGACCCTGGGTCACTGTCCGTCTGGAGTTTGCACATTCTCCCTGTGTCTGTGTGCGCCTCACTCCCACAACCCAAAGATGTACAGGGTAGGTGGATTGGCCACGCTAAATTGCCCTTATTTTGGAAAAAAAAGAATTGGATACTTTAAATTTATAAAATATAAAAACAAAATGCAGCCCAGAGTTAACATTTCAGGTCAATGACCTTTCAATGGAGTTCTGTAATCTCCTCTCAGCAGATGTCAACTTTGACTCAGTGGGTGGCATTGAATTAAAGGATAATAACAGACAGGTAAAAGAGTATGAATTAGATTTAGCAGCCAAGAAACCTGGAATTTGGGTTAGAAATCAATGCCAAGGCAGATGGCAGGGCATGATGTTAAAAGCAATTCTCTGTTTCCCAATTGCAGCCTATCAGATTGAAGACTACCTGCCTGTCGGTGGATGAGCCACACAGTTGGGAATCTGGCTTTAGGAGAGGAAAGTCATCAGGAGTAGGGTAATTCAGCAGGAGGGGGTAATTCAACAGGAGGGGGTAATTCTTGGGCAGCACGGTAGCATTGTGGATAGCATAATTGCTTCACAGCTCCAGGGTCCCAGGTTCGATTCCGGCTTGGGTCACTGTCTGTGCGGAGTCTGCACATCCTCCCCGTGTGTGCGTGGGTTTCCTCCGGGTGCTCCGGTTTCCTCCCACAGTCCAAAGATGTGCAGGTTAGGTGCATTGGCCATGATAAATTGCCCTTAGTGTCCAAAATTGCCCTTAGTGTTAGGTGGGGTTACTGGGTTATGGGGATAGGGTGGAGGTGTTGACCTTGGGTAGAGTGCTCTTTCCAAGAGCCAGTGCTGACTCGATGGGCCGAATGGCCTCCTTCTGCACTGTAAATTCTATGTAAATTCAACAGGAGGGGGTAATTCAACAGGAGGGGGTAATTCAATAATTCAACAGGAGGGGGTAATTCAACAGGAGGGGGTAATTCAACAGGAGGGGGTAATTCAATAATTCAACAGGAGGGGGTAATTCAACAGGAGGGGGTAATTCAATAATTCAACAGGAGGGGGTAATTCAACAGGAGGGGGTAATTCAACAGGAGGGGGATGTCGCCAGGAGGGGGTAATTCAACAGGAGGGGGTACGTCACCAGGAGGAGGGGTACGTCGCCAGGAGGAGGGGGTACGTCGCCAGGAGGAGGGCTAAGTCATCAGGAGGAGGAGGGAAGTCACCAGGAGGAGGAGGAGGGAAGTCACCAGGAGGAGGGAAGTCGTCAGGAGGAGGGTAATTTGCCAGGAGGAGGGTAAGTCACCTGGAGGAGGGAAGTCACCAGGAAGAGGGTAAGTCACCAGGATGGTTAAGTCATCAAAAGGAGTAAGTCAGCAGGAAGGGTAAGTCTTCAGCAGAGGGGTAGTCTGTAGAAGTGGGTAAATCACCAAGAGGGGTAAGTAATCAGTATGGGTAAATCATTAGGAATGCTAAATCATCATGAGGGATAAGTCATCATCAGAGGGGTAAGACATCAAGAGGGGTAATTCATCAGCGGAGGTGTAAGTCATCAGGATGGGTAAGTAATCGGGAGGGGAATGTCATCAGGAACGGTAATTCATCAGGCAGGGTAAGTCAACAGGAATCATAAATTATCAGGAGGGATAAGTCATCAGCAGGATGGCAGCACGGTGGTGCAGTGGGTTAGCCCTGCAGCCTCACAGTGCCGAGGTCCCAGGTTCGATCCCGGCTCTGGGTCACTGGCCGTGTGGAGTTTGCACATTGTTCGCGTGGGTTTCGCTCCCACAACCCAAAAATGTGCAGCGTAGGTGAATTGGCCACTCTAAATTGCCCCTTAATTGGAAATAATGAATTGGGTACTCTAAATTTATTAAAAAATAAATAAAACCAAAACAAGTCATCAGGGGGGGTAAATCATCTGGAGGGGTGAGTCATCAGCAGAGGAGGAATCTTTCATTGGGAGGTTGTCAGTTATTTTGAGGGTCTCATTCATTGGGATTGTACCATTCTTTTGGATGGGATTGTTTTAAGATGACCAAATCATAGTGGGGGGGGGGGGGTCTGAAAATTTGTGGGAGGGAAAAGTCATATCAAGAGAAGTTGGTCAGATTGCAGGCGAGCGCTGTACAGGTCTTGCTGGGATTGGTCAAATTATGGGGAGGCGTGGCGGTGAGTTGGAAAGAATAGCCAGAGTGGCATTCACATTCTTCCTGGCCCACAAGCGGTACTGTAAATTTGTTTACCTCATGGATCCTTCCCTTCTAGTTCCCATTCAACTATAGCGCTTCCCGAACCCTGGGACCTGCAGGTGTTGAAAAGAAAAGCGATGCCTCTCCAAAATATTTAAAGGAGAGACTCACGTATAGAGTGGACATTCAGAGACTATTTCCTCGGGTGGATGTAGCTGTTACAAGGGGGCATAACTATAAGGTTCAGGGTGGGAGATATAGGAGGGATGTCCGAGGTAGGTTCTTTTTTCAGAGAGTGGTTAGGGTGTGGAATGGACTGCCTGCTGTGATAGTGGAGTCAGACACTTTAGGAATTTTCAAGCGGTTATTGGATATTCACATGGAGCACACCAGCATGACAGGGAGTGGGATAGCTTGATCTTGGTTTCGGACAATGCTTGGCACAACATAGAGGGCTGAAGGGCCTGTTCTGTGCTGCACTGTTTTATGTTCTACCTCCTGGGTGCATGCTGTTACTGGTTTGCCCAACTGCTTCATGTTTAACACACAATCCTCAATTACCCCATTGAATCAGAAGTTTGTTGGTTTAAGTCCCAAACCATGGGTTGAAGAACAATCTAAACTGACTAATCTGGATGACTAGGGGAGTGCTCTACTTTCAAGGCAATGTAAAACTGAAGCACCATCTGCAATCTCAGATGGGTGTAAAAGATTTCCTTGACACTACTCAAAGAAGAATAGAGGAGTTATTCCCAGTGCATTGACCGAGATTTATTTCTCAACCATCACCCAGAACTGAGGATCCGATCATTATCTCATTGCTTCTTGTGCACAAATCAGTTGTCTCGTTTTCTACATTAGAACAATGACTGTACTTCAAAAGCAATTTGATGGCTGGACAGCACTTTGAGACATCTAATAGCTGCGAAAGGTGTTTGATAAGGACAAACTGTCGAGATACGTGGTCACATTAGCTTGCGATAAATACACCTTGTGATCCACATTGAAAACGATCTGGTCGCTGGTTTAGACGTACCATTCACAAAGCTCAGCATTATATTTCAGAAACCATCAAAAGGCCTAGTTAACGACACTATGTTGTTTGTTCTTATTGGCCAGTTATTATCAGGTTGACAGTGTTTGTTGCTGTAGGCATGCACACACCCTACTGATCCATATCACTTAAACAATGTGGAATCTGTCAAAGTGTGCTAACCGACTGAATGTCAATGCTTAATGAAGTGGAGATGACAAACATTTGCAAAGTGGCCTACAGTTAAACTCTGTGGACAAACCAATTCATCCTAAAACATAAGCAACATAATGAGGATGCTGGAAATCTGAAATTAAAACAAAAAGTGCTGGGAATTCTGGACAGGTCAGGCAGCGTCAGTGGAGAGAGAAACAGAATAAGCAGCCCATAAAGTTATATAGTGCAGATTTAAATAGTAGTTTCACAGATTTGAAACAAATATCAAAACCTATGTTCACTTTTAAATATTAAGTAATAATAATCTTCAATCATAAAAAATAAAATTAAAAATGACTTTCAAAGAACCAATAAATAGCATTGCCTGTTTAAAAGAAAGAACAAAAAAAGGTGAAAAAACTTTAACATATGTTTAAAACAGCTGTGAAACCTGTTGCTTGTTGCCCTCGATACATACCTGCAGTTAGGCAATGCCACGGCACAGTGGTTAGCGCTGCTGCCTCACAGCGGCAAGGATCCGGGTTCGATCCCGGCCCTGGGTCACTGCTCGCGTGGAGTAAACACATTCTCCCCGTGTCTACGTGGGTCTCACCCCCACAACCCAAAAAGATGTGCAGGGGAGGGGGATTGACCATGCTACATTGCCCCTTCATTGGAAATAAAAGTACAAACCTGCAGTTTAAATCCCTGATCTCAACGGGTGTTCCCTTAGTTCCCCCCCTCACAAGGGGGCGTCGCTGCATTCAAACTGTGCCATGCTCTGGCCTGCACGGAATGTCCTGGCACAGGCCCAAGGCTGCTGCTGGAGCCAGAAAAGCCATCACAATTTTTGAGCGCTGGTAAGTGGACGCTTCGACATTAGCCCATAGCCCCTGTGTATCGGCGGGAACAGAGACGTTATGGGCCAGCGTGGAGATGTGGAGATTTTGATGCTGAGTATTTCCAGCAGGCTTTGTTTTTATTTCTGATTCCTAATAAATATTGGTTGTCATGGAAAATAAGGTCTACCCCAGCCCTTCACAGGCGTTAGAGGATGGTTTTTATTTATGATTAGATGTTCTGACATTCCACGCAAGTTCTTCAAACATTGGAGTGAAGCTTTCATAGTTTTGCTAAGCATCCTGTTAGTGCAATTGGTCTTAGGCATAAATTTAAACAAACCTAATGAAAAAATGAAAATGAAAATCACTTATTGTCCCAAGTAGGCTTCAATGAAATTACTGTGAAAAGCCCCTAGTTGCCACATTCCGACACCTGTCTGGGGAGGCTGGTACAGGAATTGAACCATGCCGCTGGCCTGCCTTGGTTTGCTTTAAAAGCCAGTGATTTAGCCCAGTGAGCTAAACCAGCCCCTGATTATTCACGTTAATCAAACCCTGATGAATCCAAATCTCATTACTGTTTCCCACTTTTGCACCTTTCTGAGCTTCAGGTTCCTCACCAAAATGTATGGAAAGCTACAGAAACTTGTTCATGTGCATAGCTTTATATCTATAAACAGCAGAGTGGTGACAAATGGATCATTTTGCAATTCTTTTCTTGATTGTCAGTGGGTGACGATGCATTCATCCTGTTTTCCACTTTCTCTGAAAAGCTACTGTGTATGATGAGAATCTAACTGGACCTGGGTGGTATAAATTTCTTCAGTTGACGAGCTAATTTCCTTCTCAACAAACCAATTTTCACTGGGAGAATGAGAAAGGACTCCCGTTTTTTGTTATCACTTGCAAATTTCTGTCTTGTTACATAGTTGCTTTTCATCAAGTGAAACATTTAGTTCACTGATTCCAGCAGCAGCTTTACCTCTTCTACTTCAGTTGAAAACGTAATTAAAAAGATAGCATTCACACAGATATTTTTCCATCAGCTGGATGATTCATTTTTCTCTTTGTAATCAATACACTGTACCACTGATTACCATCAAACTGAAACTTAGGCCAATTTCCCCCATTAGCAGATATTTAAATGCATTGCAGTGAAACAGACTGGGCACAGTGTCCTGCAGTCAGTATTGCAGTGAAGCAGAATGAATGGTGTCCTGCAGTCAGTATTGCAGTGAAGCAGAATGAATGGTGTCCTGCAGTCAGTATTGCAGTGGAGCAGAATGAATGGTGTCCTGCAGTCAGTATTGCAGTGAAGCAGAATGAATGGTGTCCTGCAGTCAGTATTGCAGTGGAGCAGAATGAATGGTGTCCTGCAGTCAGTATTGCAGTGGCGCAGAATGAATGGTGTCCTGCAGTCAGTATTGCAGCGGAGCAGAATGAATGGTGTCCTGCAGTCAGTATTGCAGTGAAGCAGAATGAATGGTGTCCTGCAGTCAGTATTGCAGTGAAGCAGACTATGAAGAGTGCCTGCAACAGAATGACAGCTAGATAAACATAAGGAAGAAAGATATTTTGATAGAGTCAAGTGGACAGAGATAGGAGTGGAAGGCCCTTGCTGTATTAATGTGTTGTAGATATGCCGCACCAATTCTCCTTTTATGCTGTAAATTCAATATAGCTGTACGATGCTTGAAATGCAAATCTTATGGTGCAGTTCGATCAAGGCCCAGCACAAATGTTCATTGGCCATTACTTTAGAATAGAATTATTTTGTCTCCACTAACTAAAACAAAGACAAAAAAAATCTTGTTGCAACAAATATGAAAACAAATCAATGGTAGCATTAAATAGAGTACTTCAAATGAGTCTGGTTAGCTACTTGTTCACACCTTTGCTGCACATTTTTGTACAGCTTTAGATACTGCCTTAGTTACGGTATTTCTGGTTACTCCCAGAAATAGTCCCATCTCGAGTTCAACTGGATACCCTTACTGCCCGTATTTATTATCTAATAACGCACCATAGTGTTCAGAATCAGGGGCGAAATTCTCTGCAGACCGTCGTAACGCCGATTTCCGGCGAGCAAAATTGGTGTAGATGACTCCGGCGTGGGGGCCTTCTTTTAGGCGGCTATTCTCAGTTCCCGGAGGGACCAGCAGCGGTCTGACGCGATACGCGTCAGTTTCACCAGCTGCGGAAGTGGTGAGACCCGGCGTTTTTTTTGGGGGGGGGGGGAGGAGGAGGAGAGAGACTGACCCGGCGTTTGGGGGGGGGGGGGGAGGAGGAGAGAGACAGACCGGCATTTTGGGGGGGGGGGGGGGGGAGAGAGCGACAGACCGGCATTTGGGGGGGGGGGGGGGGGAGGAGAGAGACTGACCCGGCGTTTGGGGGGGGGGGAGGAGGAGAGAGACAGACCGGCATTTTGGGGGGGGGGGGGTTTGCGGCGTTGAGTTGAGAGGGGGGGTGGTTGCGGTGTTGAGTTGAGAGAGGGGGGGCGGCGTTGGAGGGGGGTAGGGGTGGTGGGGAGGGGGGTAGGGGCGTTGGAGGGAGGTAGGGGTGGTGAGGGGGGTGGTTGGGGTAGGGGGAAGCGGCGTACAGAGGGGGGGGGTGACGGTGCGTTGGCCCCGGGCATCCGTCGCCCCCCCTCTCTGCACGCCGCTGCCCCCAAACCCCCCCATGCCGCAACCCCCCCCGATGCCGCAACCCCCACCCCCCCGATGCCGCAACCCCCCCCAATGCCGCAACCCCCCCCATGCCGCAACCCCCCCCGATGCCGCAACCCCCCCCGATGCCGCAACCCCCCCCGATGCCGCAACCTCCCCCGATGCCGCAACCCCCCCCGATGCCGCAACCCCCCCCGATGCCGCAACCCCCCCCCGATGCCGCAACCCCCCCCCGATGCCGCAACCCCCCCCGATGCCGCAACCCCCCCCCCCCAGACACTGAACGGCGTCAACCATCATCAATGGTTGACGCCGTTTTAAAGCTACTGTGATTTTCGCCGACATGACCCGTGGCCACATCGGCGGGATTTCGGCCCATCCGGGCCGGAGATTTGTGGAAACAAAAATATAATGAAATCCCGCCGGCGCCAGCTGTTTTCAGAGGCTGCCGGCGGGATTTGCACAGCGCCGGTTTTTGGCCGGTCAGAGAATTAAAAACCCTGCGGGAGCGGGATTAACGCCGCTGCCGAATTTCGCCCCAGGTTTCTCTGATGAACTGAGGCAGGTTAACTGTCTTTTGCACATGTCCTGCTCAAATTTTCTATTGCTTTTGGAAACAAACGAAACCACTCTAGTGAGACCAGTCCATATACAAATTGTTTGGCTGCTTTATTTCACGGACATCAAGAGAGTGTACTAAGGACTTCCAGTGGTGGTCATGGCCTGATCGGTCGCACACGTGGTGGCTCCAGACTGGACGTATCGGTTTTGGTCCTTTTTAACCTGATTATTGGGGGACTTTGATGGATAAAGTGTGAGGAGAGTGGAGGGCAATTGTTTCTCCTCTGAATTGGAATGTCAACGGGGTATCAAACCCGGGTAAAGTCGGTGCGAGGGGTGGCGCAATGGTTGGCACTGCTGCCTCACCGTGCTGAGGACCCGGGTTCGATCACAGCCCCGGGTCACTGTCTGTGTGGAGTTTCCATGTGTCCCTGTTTCTCCCTGTGTCTGTGTGGGTCTCACCTCCACAACCCAAAGCTGTGCCGGGTAGGTGGATTGATCACGCTAAATTGCCCCTTAATTGGGAAAAAAAAATTATTAAAAGAAAGTTGATGAGACACCTGGTCCAGGAGTTGGAGTCACTAGTGGCGTAACACAAGTTGGGAAGATGGCGGAGGGTGAAGGGTCGTGGTCGTCGGTTAACCTGCCAATGAAGTAATTAGTCAGTTTTATTCAGGAGGAATTTCAGCAGCAACGAAAGGAGATGCAGGGAGACTGATCGAACACGATTGAGGGGGCAGTTGCACCTCTTTGTGGCACCGTGGATCGGGTGGAGAAGCACGTGGAGGTGCAAGGGCCTGCGATCCAGGAGGTGGAAAAGGTGGTGTCTCAGCAGAATGACAGGATTGTGTCATCGGAGGCGGAGATGGCGATCCTGCGGGATGTCTGTGAGGTGCTGCATGTGAGGGTGGATGACCAAAAGGATCGTTCTCGGCAGCAAAATCTATTGTGGGCCTGCCGGAGAAAATGGTGGGACCGTGTGCCACGGGCTACATCGAACATACAGGGCAGAAGGAGGCCTTTTGGCCCATCGAATCTGCACCGACCCACTTAACCTCTTACTTCCACCCGATCCCCATAACCCCTCCTAACTTTTTTTTTTGGCCACTAGGGAAATTTATTATGACCAATCCACCTAATCTGCGCGTCTTTAGACTGTGGAAGGAAACCGGAGCACCCGGAGGAAACCTGCGCAGACACGGGGAGAACGTGCAGACTCCGCACAGACAGTGACCCAGCGGAGAATCGAACCTGGGACCCTGGCGCTGTGAAGCCACATCTTGAAGATGTTTGTGAAGTTGGTGGAGGACAGGGTTTTCGACAAGACCCTGGAAGTGGATTGTGCCCACAGGTCCTTGAGGCAAATGTCAAGCCGCTGTGGATATTGTGAGTATGCACAAGTTTCAGAACAAAGAGACGATCTTGAGGCGGGCCAAGGCAAGTCGTGACTGCAGCTGGGAAGGCAATTGGATTTGGATCTCCCAGGACATGAAATGAAATGAAATGAAAATCGCTTTATTGTCACGAGTAGGCTTCAAATGAAGTTACCGTGAAAAGCCCCTAGTCACCACATTCCGGCGCCTGTTCGGGGAGGCTGTTACGGGAATCGAACCGTGCTGCTGGCCTGCTTGGTCTGCTTTCAAAGCCAGTGATTTAGCCCTGTGCTAAACAGCCCCATTGGGGTGACCAGCCCAAGAAACAGGCGGGCTTTAATAATGCTGAGGCAGTGCTTTTTCAGGGCAAGGTTTGGTTTGGGGTTCTATACTCGGATAAACTTTGGGTAACTTTTGAGGGCCGCAAGTATCATTTCTCGATGCCGTAGGAGGCGGATGACTTTGTTAAGGAGCATGGGTTGGTTGGAGGGCTGAGTACGGGACTTTTGTGCCGTCTGTATTTTTTTGGAGAGATTTGTACTTTGCGTAGCTTTTGTACCTTTCTGTACCTTGTGGACTTTTTTGTACCTTTTGTACCTGTTGTACCCTTTGTATAGTTTATGATTGGTTATGTCAGCGAGTCTGCATGTTCTTGGGGATAATTGATCATTTTGTGTATAGGGGCGTCTTTGCTGTGATTTCTTTCACTGTTATAGGTATGGGACATTGAGGGAGGGGATATGGGGGTGGGTCAAGGCAGGAATGTGGCGGTGCAAGTGGAACTGGGGTGATGGGTAGTTTGGAAGTCGTAGGTAGGGCTCTTTGTCTGGGTCTCCAGGTGGGAGTTGCCATGCTAGCAGGAGATGCTAGTGAACTGAAGCAGAGTGGGGGTGGGGACTGCAGTGGTTAGCCTGAGTGGGGGGTAGGAACGAGAGGGGTGAGGGGGGAGGGATTGTGGGGGGAGGAGTAGGAAGGGAGGGGGGAGGGGTATGGGCTGGTGACGCATTTGGTATGTTGGTTGAGTTTGGGTGGGGGTGGAGGGGATGGCCCTGTTTCATGAGGGGATGGAGGTTTGGGCGGGGTCCGAGCTGTGTGATGATGGAGGGTCTTGTTGGGGGCGAGGGGCAGAAGCCCCCAGTGAGGGTTGCAACATTGAATGTTCGTGTGCTAAATGGTCCAATCAAACGATCCCGGGTGGTCGTGCACCTAAAGAGCTTGAAGGTGGAGATGATTTTCCTGCAGGATACACAGTTGTGGGTGAAGGATCAGATGTGGCTAGGTGAGGAAAGGTTGGGTGAGGCAGACATTCCATTTGGGGTTTGATTCTAAGTCGAGAGGATCACGATCTTGCTTGGCAAGAAGATGGTGTTTGCAATGGCCAGGGAGGTGCGGAAGCCGGGGCATAGGTTTGTGACAGTGAGCGGGGTATTAACGGAGGCACCGGTGGTGCTGATGAATGTGTATGCTCCCAATTGGGACCACGCGGACTTTATGAATAAGTTGTTAGGGTCTATCCCAGATTTGGATTCTCATCAATTGATCATGGGTGGGGAGTTTAATTGTGTACTGGAGCCTAGGATGGATAGATCATGTCCTAAATCAATGGCTATGTTGGGGATGTGGAGGGAATTGGGGGTGTTCATGGACCAGGTGGGGGCAGTGGACCAGTGGTACGTGGTCTAAGATCACTATTCCTGCATATTCTACTCCTATAGCTCCCGTCAAAATCCCCGTCCGGGGAGAGGGAATTTGACTTATTTTTCCATGTATGTCAGGTATACTTTCATATCGATTTTTTCTTGTGGGTAAGGCGATTTTGACGGGGGCTATTGGAGCAGAATATGCAGGAATAGTAATCTTAAACCACGTGCCATGGACTACCTATTTGGATGTTAGGCTGGGATGGGTGCAGAGACCAGAATGGAGGCTGGATTCAGTACTTTTGGCGGATAAGGAGTTCTGTGATAAGGTGGCACTAGTGATTGAAAACTACGTTGAGCTCAGTCAAAACGGGGAGGTCTTTGCAGCCACGTTCTGGGAGGCAAAGGCATGGTTCGGGGGTGAAATTATTTTGGTAAAGGCCCAATGAGATAGGGTTGTGAGGGGGGGAGAGGCAGAGGTTGTTGGAAGGCATTGTAGACGTGGATCAGAGGGACTCAGTGACCCCCAACTAGGGAGTTGTTGGCGGAAAGGAAGAAGCTGCAGGGGCAGTTTGATCTGCTGACACCGGGGAAGGCGGTGGTTCAGTTATGCCAGCCTCGGTGGGGGGGGGGGGGGGGGGGGGGGGGGGGGGTACAGTGTGAATACGGTGAGAAGGCGAGTACCTTGCTGGCACTTCAGTTGCAACAGCAGGCAGCAGCTAGGAAAGTTCTGCAGGCAAGGGGGGAGCGGAGAGGTGGTGCCAGAACCGGAGAAAATCAATGAAATGTTTGAGGCCTTTTATCGATGGTTGTACAGGGCCAAGCCTAAGTGGAAGAGGCAGATATGGGCCGGGTTTTGGATGGATTGGTGTTCCCCTAGGTGGACAAGGATACCGGAAGGCATTGGAGGTGCCATTGGGGTTGCAGGTGATAATGGAGTGTATTGGTATGATACAGTTGGGGAAGGTGCTGGGGCCAGATGGCTTTCCGGCGGAAATTTATGAACTGTACTTGGCAGAGTTAGCCCCCTGCCTTTTGAGTGTGTTTAATGAGGTGGTGGAGAGTGCGGAGCTGCCAGGTACACTGGCACGGGCGTTTAGTCAGCAGATTCCAAAAAAATGACAAGGACCTGATGGAGTATGGGTCTTATAGGCCCATCTCGCTGTTGAACACAGCCATGAAAGTATTGGCTAAGCTGTTGGCAAGGAGGTTGGAGGGGTGTGTGCTGGGTGCGATCCCAGAGGATCAGACGGGATTCATGAAAGGGCGGCAGCTCTCTATCAATGTTAGGAGGCTATTGAATGTGGTTCGGGGAGTGGGGGAGTGGTGGGGCGAGTTCCTAAGGTGATTGGATAAAAGCAAATTACCGCGGATGCTAGAGTCTGAAACAAAAGAGAAAATGCTGGAAAACCTCAGCAGGTCCGGCAGCATCTGTAGGGAGAGAATAGAGCTCACGTTTCGAGTCCAATGACTTTTTGTCAAAGCTAACAGACAGTGAAATTGGGAAATATTTATACTGTGGAGTGAGAATGAAAGATGAGTCACGGCCACAGACACCCAGGGAAACGGGGTGCGAATAGCCACAGAAACCAAGGGAAAAGAGTGCTAATGGCAGTCCCCAAAGAGAACAAAAGGTGTGAGAGGCCAAACAGCAGAGAAACTAACATCAGAGGCTAAACTGTGACAGATGTGACACATCTCTGCCTTCTCCCCATAACCCCTTATTAATCAAGAACCTATCTATCTCTATCTTAAAGATACTCAGTGAATTGGCCTCCACAGCCTTCTGCGGCAAAGAGTTCCACAGATTCACCACCCTCTGGCTGAAGAAATTCCTCCTCATCTCTGTTATAAAGGATCATCCCTTTAATCTGAGATGGTGTCCTCTGGTTCTATTTTTTCCTCCAAGTGGAAACATCCTCTCCATGTCGACTCTATCCAGGCCTTGCAGTATCTTGTACGTTTCAATAAGATCCCCTCTCATCCTTCTAAACTCCAACGAGTACAGACCCAGAGTCCTCAAACGTTCCACATACGACAAGTTCCTCATTCCAGGGATCATTCTTGTGAACCTCCTCTGGACCCTTTCCAGGGCCAGCACATCCTTCCTTAGATATGGGGCCCAAAACTGCTCACAATACTCCAAATGGGGTCTGACCAGAGCCTTGTATAGCCTCAGCAGTACATCCCTGGTCTTGTATTCCAGCCCTCTTGACATGAATGCTAACATTGCATTTGCCTTCCTAACTGCCAACTGAACCTGCACATTAACCTTAAGGGTATCTAGGGATTCAGGTGGTGTATTACTGTGCCATCATGCATAAGTGGAACTTGATGCGTCTGATAGAAGGGGTTGGGGGCAGGGGGGGGATTTCAAAATAGGCGACACCCTGCATCTGAAATTGGTGGGGAGGGTACAGGTGGTAAAGATGCATGTATTTCTAAGATTCTTGTTTATTTTCCAATCCCAAGTATGCCGAATACCCCGCGCCACATATCCATAGCCTCAGACGATTGCCTGATGCCCGCCGCCGATGTTCCACCCCCGACTGGCTGAGTTTCCGACGGCGTGTGCTGCGTGTGGCCTCACCCGTCGGGAACTCAGCATGGCAGCTGTGGGATCAGTCCAGCGCCACCACACTCGTTGGGGGGGGGGGGGGGGGGGGGGCGGGGACATTATTCAGTGCTGGGGCATTGTGGTGGGGTGTTCCGTGGCGCGCGAGCCGGCCGAAGGGGGGGGAACTATTTCACGGGCCAGGTCCACGAGCGGCATCCGCCATGAAGCACGGCGTGGCTGCTGCAGGCCGTCGCCGTGCACATGTGCGGCCACGGACCCTGCAATTCTTCAGGCCACATTGGCAGCTAGAGCCGGGTGCTCTACGCGACCTCCCTGCTAGCCCCCAGCAAATGAGGTGATCGGTGGCCGTTTTGCGCCAGTTTTCCTGCCACCGTTCCACACCGGTGTGGGGACATAGTCTCTAAATCGGAGAATCCAGCCCCATATGTCCAGCTCTGGATCCGAGGCCTGCAGCCTCTTGTTTACATATCTGACTGACTGTTTACTTTGCTATCTGGGCATTCATTTTCCTCTGTACTTCTTTGAGTCCAAAATAATGGCTGGCTTCAGAATGAATAGGAGGCAACCTTACTTAATGAGACTGGGAGCTCGCTCCCATTACATGACAATTTCATCTGGTTTTAATGCACACCTTCAAACCCCCCTGGATGTGACTGCAATTTTGCATCGGTTCAAAACAAAAGACAGAAGCATTAGGAAAGTTTAATGAATAGGGCATTCATGGAGTAATGGATAATCGGTGAAAGGGTTTGAGAGATTTGACAGGAATGGGAGAATCCAATCAAGATTTCCTTTGATGTAATTAGGTAACATAAAATATATTCGGGCATCCTCCACCATATCATAATGCTTACCTTCTTAAGTCACCTGACAAGAGAAAACTCCCCATTTTGAGATCTGAGAGAAAACAATGCAAACCTTTGAGAACCATATAACAAAATAATTTTGTTCTTAATCTGCCATCTCTATTTCACCATGCAGGATGACTGATTACATTTTTAACAGTTTGTGTTTTTAAGTATTGCATTATGAGGAGCCTCTACACTTCTTTTAGAAGGCTTCTGTCAAAATATGTTTTTAAACGTAACAATTACATTTATAAGCACTTTTGTTAGCTCAGACAAAACATCATTTTTCAGATCAAAATGGCAAAAGCTGTGGAATAAACTTATTTTTCCTCACTGGCACATGCATTTCTTCAGAAAGTGAGCAATCTTGGCACTGTGCCATCTGCTTCATAAACACACTTGTGTCAAAAATAAAATTGCCCACTTTCTGCTTGGTCAAAATATTATTCAGGCCCTGCAGGTCCTTCCATTGACGGGTCCCCACTATCTCTTTCCAATGTAACACATCAGATGAGGGCTTGAAAGCAAGATGACAAATAGTCCTAAATGAGAGGAATGACCTTTCATAGCCACAGGAACATTCTGTTCCAACCCAGTCAGTGGACTGTCTCCCTAAACATTTCTATCTACTGTTTTTGACAACTGGCAACTGATGGCCCAGTATGCTGATCTTTTGTGAAGAAAATCACATTTTCACAAAACGAATTCTGGCTTAACTGTGAAATTGAAACAAGGAAATGTGCTTTGGGGATGCTGAATGTGTGCACTGTTACTTTCTGTTATTAGTTTGATGTATCAGGTACCATAACAATTGCAGCACGGTAGCATGGTGGTTAGCATAAATGCTTCACAGCTCCAGGGTCCCAGGTTCGATTCCCGGCTGGGTCACTGTCTGTGCGGAGTCTGCACGTCCTCCCCGTGTGTGCGTGGGTTTCCTCCGGGTGCTCCGGTTTCCTCCCACAGTCCAAAGATGTGCGGGTTAGGTGGATTGGCCATGCTAAATTGCCCGTAGTGTCCTAAAAAAAAAGTAAGGTTAAGGGGGGGTTGTTGGGTTACGGGTATAGGGTGGATACGCGGGTTTGAGTAGGGTGATCATTGCTCGGCACAACATCGAGGGCCGAAGGGCCTGTTCTGTGCTGTACTGTTCTATGTTCTATGTTCTAATAGAGTGTAGTCCAGGGCAGTCGTAAATTATGTCTTTGTCCTGTTCTGGGTGAGACATAAAGCTGCAGCAATGGCTGCGATTTAATGGGAAAAAACAGAGTCCCGTTTTGCGCGGGGTTTAACGGGGTGCTTCCAGGCGTTTACAGCGGCAAGAAAGACCCCGCTACTAAATGGGACTCTGCTTCTTTTTCGGGCCTTGGCGGGAATGCCGCACCGAGGCCGCACTTAGGCTCATTTCCTGCACTAATGAGCTCAACTTGCCAGTGCGGGAAGACATCGAGCCGCATTTCTTGACTCCCTCACTGCAGCCTCAAGATCGCCCACCCCCCAACGTGCTAACTTACTACTTAGGGGGTTCTTGAGCCCCTCACCCACCTTATAATGGTGGGGCACACCCGGGCCCAATCCCTAGCACGGGCAGGATGCAACCTGTGCACCTTGTCAGCCAGGCACCCTGGCAATGCCACTTGGGCACCCCAGCATTTCCAGGGTAGCACCCAGGTGGCACAGCCAGAGCAGATTTGAGGCCTTCTCCTGGGGACTGTCTACCTCCTAAGCCCCCGAAGGTGACTCGGGGATGAAACAGTTCCTCGCTGGACTGGACATGCCAGTGGTTGGGGATGACAGACAGACGGAGCTGGAAGCACCAACAGGACTGCAAGAGGTCATGGAGCATTAACTCCATGAAGATGGGGAAGGTGCTGGGTCCTGACGGGATCTCGGCGAACTTCTATAAAGCTTTTGGAACAACACTGGCCCCGCACCTACGAAAGATGTTCGCAGACTCACTATCGAGGGGCACCCTGCCTCCAATGCTAACACAGGCCACCATATTACTGATATCCAAAAATCACAAAGAACCAATAGAGTGCGAATCATACAGACCCATTTCGCTGCTCAATGTGGACACACAAATACTCTCAAAAATTCCTCGCTATGCAGCTGAAGAACTGCGTACCATAGGTGGTCGCAGAAGACCAGGCATGTTTTGTTAAGGGTAGACATCTAACTGCGAACATCAAACAACTACTGAATGTGATAATGACCCCATCCAGGGAGAGAACATCAGAGGTGATTGTCTCCTTGGACGCAGAAAAGGCCTTTGACAGAGTCGAATGGAAGTACCTCATTGAGGTAGAAGAGCGGTTTGGGCTAGGAGCAAGGTTCATTGCATGGGTGAAACTCCTTTACAATGCCCCCAAGGCAAGCATATGGGCCAACGCCACCAGCATTAAATACTTCCAGCTACACAAAGGCGCAAGGCAGGGATGTCCACAGTCCCTGCTCTTGTTCACCCTGGTAACTGAGCCTCAAGCGTTCACCCTGAGAGCAGCAAGAGGCTGGAAGGGAATCAGAAGAGGTGGCAGAGAGCACAGAGTCTCGCTCCATGCGGATGACCTGGTCCTCTATGTCTTGGAACCGTGAAGTGGCATGAAAAAAATCATGATGCCCTTAGGAGGGTTTGGAGAGTTCTCGGGCTACAAACCTAACCTGGGCAAAAGCGAAACATTCCCATTGAACCCTAGAGGTGGAGGGGCAGTGCTGGAGGATCAACCATTTAAACTAGCCCAAAGCAAATTCCACTCCCTGGGGATCCAGATAACCCATGACTAGATGCGGATCCACAAGTGGAACCTGACCAGCCTGGCGGAGGAAATAAAAAAGAACCTACAGAGGTTCTGGCTTGGTGGGGGGGGGGGGGGGGGGGGGGGGGTGCAGATGATCAAGAGGAACAAACTGTCCAGGTTCCTCTTCCTGTTCGGATCCATACTGATCTACAACCGCGAGGCCTTTTTCCATCAGTAGGCAAGATGATTTGTGTGTGTGTGTGTGTGCGCGTGTGTGCGTGCGTAATGATACCACAGGGCAGCCATGGCGGAAAGAGTGAGGAGATGGGTAAAGGACCTAGACGTGGAATGGGTGAGGATAGAGGAGTTTTCCTGTAAAGGAACAACCCTCTGGGCCCTCACCACAGCAGCGCTCCCATCCGAAATGTCCATCATGGCCCCCATCTGCGACAACCATCGGTTGCACCAGCCATGCCCGACGCCACCTTTCAGAGGTGGAGTCAGGATGGGGGACACTGATGGTTAGGGACTTTTACAGGGAAAACAGTTTAGCGATGGAGAGACTGGAACTACCAAAGGGGAACAAACTCCAACACCTGCAGGTCAAAAATGTTCTCCACAAGGACACGGCAGCATACCCACAAACCGTGAGAAGCACAAAGCTAGAGGAGTTACTGGACATGGACAGTCTTGGGAAGGGAAACTGTGGGCAACTGTGTGGACGGCTCTTAGAAAGGACACACACCCCACTGGATGAGACACGGGAAAAATGGGAGGAAGAGCTAGGGACGGAAATAAGGTGGAGAATCTGGAGTGAAACACTGAACAGGACCAACTCCATCTCTTAATGCAGCTGAAAGTGGTGCACAGAGCACACCCGACAAGAACCAAAATGAGCAGGTTCTTCCTGGAGGTGGAAGACAAATGTGAATGGTGCCAGGGAGGCCCAGCAACCACACCCACATGTTCTGGGCCTTCAGAACAGGACAGTCGCACACCGGGTAGTTCCAGAGCAACCTAGTCTGAATCGCATTCTATATATTATCTTTCCATGTTTTAGCTAATAAATCATCATTCTAAGTAAGTCATCAGCTGTTCTGTATGAATCATTGCAAGGACAAGACAACGGAACACAACAGAGAAGACCAGGTTCACAATCGGAGGGTCAGAGGAGGGCTTCCACAAAGTGTGGCCATTCACCAACTTGTTCTAGGACCCATTTGAAGCCAACAGCCAATACAGCAGAGGAAGGCATGACATATGGGAGCCAATGGGACACAGATGGCAGACAAAAGGTGGGAAGCGGGGGTGGGGGGGGGGGGGGGCTAGGGATAAAGGAGGGGGAGGCTGGAAAATGACCCTTACAAAGGTCAGAAGGCCTAGCATAAGGCCAGAAGAAAAGGAAAACCCAAGGAAAGGCCGAGAGCAGATAGGGAGAGGGGAGAAGAAAAGGGGGAGATCAAATGACAAAAGGGGGAGAGGGAAGGGGGGGCAATGCCCTTTGGGGGGGGGGGGGGCACCGCCCACAGGTTAATAGCAGATAACTTCCCATTGTACAGTGAGAAACCTAGTAAAGGACCCTAAAAAACAAATGAAGGGGGTGGGGCAGGGTTCAAGGTTGCGGGTGGGGAGGGTGGATTGGCACAGAGGAAAATGACGTGTTCATTGTAACCGGTGCATTTTTCCTTACCGAATGTATAGTGTACAAAATGTAAAATCTTCAATAAAAACATTTAAAAACTATATTTTTTTCTAAACCCATAAAAGCTTGAAAAATCCAACTATTAGACATCTGTGGCGGGATTCTGTGATCCTGAGGCTAAGTGTTGATGCCATCGTAAACGCCATTGTGATTCCTGACAGCGTCAACATGGCCTCAGGATCAGCAATTCTGGCCCCATGGCACTGGAGCGACCCACGCCGTTCCAGCTGCTGATCCCGGCGTCAGATGGGTGCCACAGGGCCCGCGCATGTACAGTGGCACCGGCGGCAACGCGGACATGTGCAGTGTCTCCCTTCTCCGCGCCGGCCTCGACGCAACATGGCGTAGGGCTACAGGGGCCAGCGCGAAAGAAAGGAGGCCCCCAGCCCGAGAGGCCGGCCCGCCGAACGGTGGGCCCTGATCGCGGGCCAGGCCACAGCAGAGGCCCTCCCTGGGGTCGGACCCCCCTCCCACAGGACCCTTCCACGCCGAGGTCCCGCCGGGTAAGACCAGATTAGAGCGGCACCGGCGGGACTCGGGTTTTTTGTTATGGCAGTTCAGCCCATCCCGCGCGGAGAATCGCTGGGGGGGGGGGGGGGGGAGGTGGCGGTAGAGCGGCTCCCGACTCTGCGGAGAATCGCGTCCCAGCGTCGGGGTGGCGTTGCGCGATTCGTGCCGGTCACGGCGATTCTCCGGCCCGGCTGAGAGAATCCCACCACTGGTGTGGGTGTTGATCTGGGCCAGCACAACCCTAAGGCTATCTGTTATAATCTGCCTGTTTACCACTGGCTGGGGACTAATGGCAATCCCAAAATCCTTCGGTAGTATGAGCTTTCCTAATGGGGGGGGGGGGGGGGGGGGGGGGGAGAAATCATTATCAGGTCCCTGCATAAATAAAGCTGGCCGGTATGGAATCAGCTAGAGAGGAGTGAGCAGCAAGAGAATTACTGCTGGTGTTGTTTACATATGTTATTGTAAATAAAGTTTTCTTTCTGTTCTACAGACTTGTGCTGGATTCTTCGTGGTCCTCACAAAACTATCCCAAAATTAGACCTCAATTGGCTTCATCTTCATCTTTTGCTGAGCCATTGTCACCCATCTTAGCTCCAGAAACACACACCAGCAAAATACAACTCAAGCCCCTGCTAGGAATCATCAGGTATGTCCCAAGATGGGGTTTTGGATTGGACAGTGGGGCAGAGTCCGTTGGCCGAATGGAGTCAAGTGTGACTCCTGTAATGTTCAAGGGAGCACTCCTGCCACTTTGAACTCTGCAGGTAAAGAGTAGGGAAGTTTGGGTGGTGGGAGGGTGGTGACCTGTTTTGCATCATTCCAATTTAAGGAAAAGGCCCATTTTCAGGTGCAAAGCATGAGGAAAATGACATTGCATCCGCTCACCAACATTGTAACAGAGTTGTAAATATCATGCAAGACAAACAAATTGATAGATGTTCCTGAGGCAATTAGTGCAAAATCAGCAAATGTACATTAATATGGCTGCTCAATATTGCATAAGAAAATTATGCACCTGTTAAAGGCCATAACCCAATGGAGAAGTGAGAAAAGCAGTGGCCAACACAACAAAGTGTATTATTTTTCATGTGTTGAGATGTAAAGTTTGCATTCTCCAAACATTATTCAGTTTGATCTTTGGGTTGTTTATGAGACAGCTTTTATGTTCCCAATTTGAATATTATTTGTTTATTAAAATAACTCTTTGATCATCAACCAACTTTTTTACTTTCATAACCTACCTGATGTGAGTAGTCTTGCCCTTCTGGTTTCTTATTTCAAGCACTTCCTCAAGATTAGGTATTGTAGTAATCCACGGGAGGCAGGAGTTCCGTCACCACACCAATATTTATTTACAATAACGATATTACAGCAGCAGCTACAAACAGTGCTGCTAGCAGTCCAGTCAACTTAAGACTGGCTCACAAAGCCTACACAGGTGATTATATGGGCCCCTCAATGAGCTATCATTGAGGGAGCTCATACTCCAATTGGCCAACCAATAAAGCTAATTGGAGTTCATTACAGGTATCAAGCCAAGTCTTCACACAGAGACCCAACTCTTCCCTTGTTGCACTATAAAGGGATAAAGCTGCCCTTCAGTGAAAAAATGATGATCTGTGGCCGTTTTATTGACTTAGTCAAGGAAACATGACTACAACTAAAATTCCCATTGGAACAAACCTTTTTTAGGTTCAGTAAAACTGCAAAGTAATTTGTTCCTCATGTCCAGAATAGAATGGGTCAAGGGGGAGTTGATTTAAATTGGACAGGGATCTGATAATTGCCAGATTTCAAAGTACTTACAGCACATCAACAGGTCATGCCACCCAAAATCACCGTTTGTGCTCCACTTGGGCCTACTTCCACCCCTAACATATCCCATGATTCCTTTGCACCCCTCCCCCAGCCTCCTACTTATATAACTGCACTGTATCTATGCCAATCATCTTAATTGCCCCTTTTGGTATTGAGTTCCATATTCTAATTACTCTCATGATAAGGTTTCTCCTGAATTCCTTATTGGGT
This sequence comes from Scyliorhinus canicula, assembly GCF_902713615.1. Lineage (NCBI taxonomy): Eukaryota > Metazoa > Chordata > Chondrichthyes > Carcharhiniformes > Scyliorhinidae > Scyliorhinus > Scyliorhinus canicula. The sequence continues at coordinate 100,105,095 of NC_052149.1, forward strand.
TTTGTGTGTTCATGGCCTCTACTTCTGTTCCTCCCTGCAAGTGGAAACTTCTTCACGTCTATTCCGTCAGACCCTTTCATAACCTGAAGACGTCTATTGGGTTTTCTCTTTCCCACAGAAAAGAGTCACTGTTTGTTCAACCTTGCCTGACAAATATAACCCCTCAGTTTTTGTACTTCTTTGCCTCAGCATTCTTTTTATCATAGGGAGCACAGTACTTCAAACTGAATGTTGGTCTAACTAAGTAAGGTTCGATACAAACTTAACATGACTTCCTGCTTTTCAATTCTTGCTTACTAGAAATGAACCCAGTTGCTTTGCCTGCTTTCTCCTGGCTTTATTAACCTGCTTCCTAATCTTTAGCGTATGTGTATCTGTACGAGGGGCGGAATTCTCCGAACCCCGCAGGGTCGGGGAATCGCCCGGGGCCGGCGTAAATCCCACCCCCGCCTTGGCCGGAATTCTCTGCCACCCGGGAATCGGCAGGAGCGGGAATCGTGCCCCCCCACGCCGATCGGCGGGCCCCCCGTGGCGGTTCTTCGGCCCGCGATGGGCCGAAGTCCCGCCACTGTCAGGCTTCTCTCGCCGACGTGGTTTAAACCACCTCTGTGCCGGCGGGATTGGTGGTGCGAGCGGGCCCCCGGGGTCCTGGAATGGGGGGGGGGGGGGGGTTTGGCGATCAGACCCCGGGGGGTGCCCCCCACGGTGGCAGTCAGTCGGCGGAGCGGGAGCCACTCCGGCGCGGGACTAGCCCTAAAGGTGCGGAGGCCCGACGCTGGAGTGGTTGGCGCCACTCCGCTACGCCGGGACCCCCCAACCTGCCGGGTAGGGGAGAATTTCACCCCTGGTCTCTCTGTTCCCCTGCCACATTCACTCACTTATTTTCCAAGGTGTTTGTCTTCTTATCCATCCTGCCAATTATATTTCCTGCACTTTCCAGCATTGAGTCTATATTAACTGCCATCATCTTGATACCTGCTTACAATCATCCACCAACAGGGTACCATGGCTGCAGAGTGTACTATCTACAGGATGTACTGTAGTAACTTGTCAAGGCTTCTGTAACACCACCTCACAAACCTGAGACTTTCACAATCTCAATGGACAAAGAAAGTAGGTTCTTGTGAACACCAACAACAACCCCTCCAAGTCATGCAACATCTGACTTGGACAGACATTATCGATCCTTCACTGTCTCTGGGTCAAAATCCTACATCTCCCACCAGCACTGTGGGAGAACCAGCAAAACTGCAGCCATATCCGCTGCCACCTTATCAAGGGCAACGAGGGATTGGTAATAAATGCTGACTGTATAATGTGAAAGAACATGGGCGAGATTCTCCGCAAATGCGGAGAATCGTAAAGGCTGCCGTGGGACAGGCCGTGACCCACGGCAGTCTTCACACCCACTTCCGGGGCATGCGCAGTTGGCGTCTTTTCCCTCAGCCGCCCGCAAGACGTAACGGCTTGATCTTGTGGGGCGGCGGAGGGAAAAGAGTGCGTCTGTTACGGACGCATGGCCCGCGATCAGTGGGCACCGATCGCGGGCCTATGCCCCCCTTGGCACGGCTGTGGTACTTCCGTGCCAATCGGGCCCCCACATGCCCCAAATGGTCATCTGGCGCCTGTTTCACGATGGCAGCGAGCAGGTGTTTTTGCTACCGTGTTGAAACGGGCGTGAAGGCCCGGCTAGTCGGCCCATCGGCCTCGGAGAACCACCGCTAGCCGTAAAAAACGGCGAGCGCCAATTTGTGGCGTGGATCAGGCATGGGGGGGGGGGGGGGAGAATAGCGGGAGGGCGTGAAAAATGTCGGGAGGCCCTCCCGCTATTCTCCCACCCAGCGTGGGGGGCGGAGAATCGCGCCCCATGCATTACCTTTCATAGATACATAGAAGAAAGGAGCAGGAGGAGGCCTTTTGGCCCTTCAAGCCTGCTCTGCCCTTCATCATGATCATGGCAGATCATCCAACTCAATAGCTTAATACTGCTTTCTCGCCGTAACCTTTGATCCCCTTCGCTCCAAGTGCTATATCCAGCCGCCTCCTGAATATATTCAATGTTTTAGCATCAACCACATCCTGTGGTAATGAATTCCACAGAATCACCACTCTTTGGGTGAAGAAATGTCTCCTCATCTCTGTCCGAAATGGTTTACCCTGAATCTGCAGACTGTGACCTCTGGTTCTGGTTCATTACCTCAGAACCTGCCAGAGAACTTTACAGCCAATGAATTACTTTTTGAAATACGGCCACTGTTACAATGTCAGGAAATGTGGCAATCAATTACACATGGAAACAGCAATCAAGTAAGTGACCACTTCATCTGCTTTTCATGCAGTGATGCTGCATGAGGGCTAAGTGTTGGCCAAGATGCTGACAAGAACTCCCCTACTCTTCATTGAAAAATGCTAAAAGGTCTTTTTTTCCCCACCGGACAGGATGGAGAGGGTCTCGATTTAATGTCTCAAATGAGACACAGTGAATGGCATTCTCTGTCCGCCGATGCCAAAATCTGGAAAGCTAATTGGGCGGAGAATTGGTCGTGAAGCCCAAATCGTGGTGGGGGCCGGGCGCATGCCAGAATGCCATGCTCCGGTGCCTGGACAGCGTCAATGCATTCTACTCCACATGTACTGTAAATACCATTTACATATCATTAGCGGGCCAGACTCGATATTCTCCGGGGCTTCCGCGATGATCTGCCTCCGCCGGAGGGAATTATTGATGGCAAGTTTCAGTTGCAGTTTCAAAAATCGGGAAGCAGGCCGGTGAGGGAGAGAGAGGAGGAAGGACATGCAAAGGCATGACTGTGGCCTGCCGGTCCTGTCACTGGCCGAGCTGGTTGCGTAGGGATGGGCAGGACACCTGCCAGGTCCGGGGTTGGGGGGCAGCGCAGGGTGACATGGGGTTGGGCAATGGAGTCACCGTGACCTACCTGGGTGTCCAGGCACAGACCGTCATTTCAGCGACGTGCAAGGCAGCCATCTTGCTGCGCACCCCACTGACCGCCCACCTTGGCCCATGGTTCTGCCGAGTGACACCGGCAATATGGGTGCCCCCACCCCACCACCCCTTGCCTTCACCTCCCTCAACCCATTAACTCCCCTGTCCCCCCCCCCCTCGTAATTTACCGCCACAGCACGCATCCCACCCAAGGCCAACACTCACAGTCATCACTACAGAAGGGTGCTGGACGAGGACCGTGGAGCGTACTGCGCGGCATGGCATGGATGGACTGAGGATGTATGAGCTGGAGCTGCTCGAAGATGACCCTACAGCACCGGAGCCTGTCTCAGTGGAACCGGATGCAGCCAGTGAGGATGGAGAGCCGGCCACCCAACAGGCCGAGGAGGAGGTGGAAAAGAGGCACTGCATGAGGCTCCGAGTGTACCGGCAGCACATGTCATTCGAGGACCTACCGGACCAGGCATATCGGCGAAGACTCTGGGTGAGCAGGGGAACAGTATGTCACATCTGCCAGATCATGGCACACTTGGCATCGTGATGATATGGGGGAGGACAACCACTCCCGGTGGCCTGTGGCCCTGAACATTTACACCATGGGATCCTTCCAGGCGCCACATGGGGACCTGTTTGGGATCTCACAGACTTTGGTGCACAGGTACATCCACGCCGGGAGGCCCTATCTGCCCAGCCGGCACAATACATCCATTTCAATGTGGCTCAAGCCCACCAAGATGCACGGGCAGCAGGTTCGCCGCCATCACTGAGATGTCCCAGGTCCAGGGGGCGATCGGTGGCATGCATATTTCCCTTTGAGTACTGGCCCATGATGGGCAAGTCTTCACAAATCAAAATGGTTCCACTCGATGAATGTGCATCTGGTTTGTGTCCATGAGAGATGCATCATGCATGTCTGTGCCCGTTATCCGGGCAGCATGCACAAGGCCTTCATCTTGGCACACTCGATGGTTCCTGATCTCATCAAAAGCACCCCCGGCTGGGGGGTTGGCTCCTGGGTGACAGGGGTTATCCACTGCGGCCGTGGCTGATGATGCTTATCTGGAGGCCGCAGACCAATGTGGAGACCCGCTACAACGACACCCATGCACGGCCAGGGGTGTGACCGAGCGGTGCTTTGGCATCCTGAAAATGCAATTCATGTGCCTAGACCACTCTGGAGGTACGCTCCGGTATAGCGCTAGGAGAATCTCCCACATCATGGTGGCCTGCTGCGTCCTCCACAAGATGTTATGGTTCACGTAACAGATATCTCTGATTATTGGAACACCAGATGAGGGACTCTTGAGGGGGCAAACCCATCCTGAAACAAAAATTGATGAAGGCCTGAGGCTGCTAGGAGCCCCTCTGTTCTCGTGAGGATACATATGTTGAGCACCATTTCCCAGAACCCACTGATATATTCCTGTAGCTACCCCAGCAGGGGGTGTCGGGGGCGGGGGACAGGGTGACAGAGGTAAATGCTGGTAGACTTCACTGCTCAGGATCCGCCCATAGCTTGGATTTCGGTGGGATAGATTATATAACGTTTTCAGGAGGAAAACACATCGCACAATCTTATTTAACTGTTTCTGTCCAGCAGGGCAAAACGGCAATCCCACATCAGGATATTGAGCACTGAACCATCTCCATTTAAATGCCCATGAGTATGGCAGCTAATGCATTACCAGAATAGGAAGATCCACATCTCCAGACTATTGGGACTACACAGTTCTAGATTGATCTGACTGCCTTCCTGGATGAAGCATTATTTACTCCCCAGCAGTCAGCCATCGTGCATTGAAGAATATTCATTTCTTCCTTTCCATTACACACTTTATGGGATTCACCTAAAACCCAAGGTTACAATCAGTGTAAAAATAGTGCACACAGTAATGGGTATGGAGCATTAAACATTTATACATGAAGTTCAATGATCAGAACTTCCACCCTCACATGCACCAGTTGACTCAATCTGGTGTTTGTTCAATTTCTTATTAATTATTACATTTCATCTTCAGAACTGAATGGAAATTAGCCATAATTCGCAGAGTCATGGGTATCTCTCTCAATTAGAGATAAATAATTGCTTATATAAGTTTTCTCTGGCAAATATGAGTAGAGTACATCGTGAACTGCAATCTTCAGCCAGGTAGGGGAGAATCCCGGCCCAGATCACCTGTTCTTAGGTGGTGGCAGAAAGAGAAATGTAGACCAGGACACCAAACAAATTCCTGCTCTTTCTTGAACAGTGCCACAGTATCTTTTATGTCCACCTGAGAGAGCAGTCAAGGCCTCGGCTGAAGGCCTCATCTGAGAAACAACAATTCTGACAGTGCAGCCCTCCTCCAGTGTGGCATTGGAATCACAGCATTGATTTTGCGCTCAAGTCTCAGGATTGGGGCTTAAGCCCACAACTTAGCGACAAGAATGCTGCCAATTATGTCAAGGCTGGCTTAGGAAGTTACAAGGCCGGAGGGAATGAGCAAGGCAATGAAACTTGTTTTGGATTACCAATGAGCTGGCACAAATATTGAGAGGTATTCAGTAACTTGTATCATTCTAAGGTTCCCTTTGTTCCTTATTTACTATTTTTAGTCATATTTCCGTTTACTTATTATCTGCACGTTAGTATTTAACTTCATCTTTAAATATTGGGTTTATCTGTTCATCTCTCCTACAACCAATTTATGACCCATTTTGGACCTGGACTCAGTTAAGTACAATTTTGACCCTTTGGGTAAAAACTGTTTACAAAAGGCAATCAGGCTGATGTTTGGAAACCCAAGGCCAGAGGTTCGGGCAAATAGGCAGAACAAAAACCCTTAGTGCTTGGCCGAGTTATACCAGGTCTTCAGTGACCTGACCATGGGGCCTTAAAGGGACTGCAGGGGGTCATCAAATAATACCAGACCCAAGAAATGTTCAATTTTTTTATTATGGGCTGAGGAAAAGCAGGAATGCTCCATTGGATCCAAGAACAAACTCCAGGTGTTCCTGCCCCCCCCCCCCCCCCAATTGTATAGTAGCTCACCTGCCCCCCCCGCCAACCCCCCTCCCCCTCCCCCACCACCATGCCAATCCCAGACCCAATTTGCAGTCATGAGATCCTGCCAGCAGACTGCAATGAGAAAGCTGTTTTTGTGCTGGGGCTAGTTAAATGAGGCCTGAAGCTGAATTTGGCTCCGTTCTCAGGCCCAGCCATATACCAACGCATGGAACATTAGCTCTGTCAGCTGTGTGTCCATTTTTGGCACAAGTTGAAATTTTTTACCCATATTGTGATTCCTGGAGAACATGAAAATACAAACAAAATCCCATTTTTGTAACAAAGCTGCGATGGGTCTGGGAAGCAGAATAAAGATTCTTGTCTATAGAATTGCTACAGTGCAGAAGGAGGCTTTTCGACCCATCAAGTCTGTAACGACCCTCTGAAAGAGTACCTACCTAGTCCCACTCCCTGCCTTATCCCTCGTGGCCCCATCTAACCTGCACACCTTTAGACACTAAGGAGTAATTTAGCGGGGTCAATCCACATAACCTGCACATCTTTGGACAATGGGAGGAAACCAGAGCACTGGGAGGAAACACATGCAGCACCAATCAAAGACATATTGCTAAACATTTTTCTGTCAAAGCCAATTGATTGAGAAAGCAACACTTTGTAAGTGAAGCACTTGGTTAAGCAATAGTTACTAATATTCTTAGAATAGACACTATGTGGTCATTGTAGGAAATTGCCTGTGAGAAGTATACATGCTTAGAGCATTGACAATCTAAATTTAGGGAGTAATTATTTAGACATGCCTGTAATGTCATCAATGAGGCTATGCGGCACAATTACATTTTTGTTGCACAGGCTCAAGGCATTCTTACTATCTAACTGTAGGCTTAGATGTGAAATATGCTTTTCTCTTTGTATTGATGCAATGTATTTGGAGTCTAAGCCACACCTGACAACAAAACAATATGGTGTTTATTTCATGGAGGAGTGACCTTCATTCTGCATTCTGGGTGGTCATTTACACCAGATTTACAGCACACATCTTCAGTACCAGTATGAAGGAGAAATATCATTAAACCAAATTTTAAGAAAAAAACCTTCATAGTGTGAGTGCCCCTTTAATGCTAACTCTCTGCCTCCTAGTAGGAGAAATTGTTATTCAGAAGGCAACAGGAGATCTGGGATAGGGGGTGGATCCCCACAAACTATTGTCCTTGGCATTTTCATGGATACCCTAGTGGACATTATTGGCAGGTAGCCCTTAGGAAGTGTTTGACAGATGGAGACATGGCTGAGTTTCTGAAGTGTCCCATGAGGGCCGCACGTGGCATAACAAACCAACAGAAAATTCCATTATATTACAAAATGTTACATTGCAGAGTGTTTGATCATCACTATTGAACACAGTGTGTGTTGCAGAAATTTTGGAAAAACACAGTGAATATGCTCAAAATAGTAAAAGCCTCCCAATGGATTTAGCAACAAATGAGTGTTACAGCCCCATTAACGCCATTAATTGCTGTCACCATTTTGAAATGGCATGTCCAAAATACCAAATTGATTCTGTAATAACCCTCATGAGACTCATGGGGACACCCCAATTGATCTCCCTGTGGAACCCATGGAATATGAGCACCCACTAGTGGGTGGGGGCCCAGTAGATGGGACTCATAGAAATCGCCCGATAAAAGCAGTTCTGGATTGGGACCAGCGTAGTCCTGATTGGGACCTTGGAACTATAAGCCTCGTTGTGGCCTTTACTTTCCCTTCCTTCTTCCCTTTCTTCCCTGAGGTAGCGTCTACACAGGCAGAATTGGGGCATCACGGTAGCATAGTGGTTAGCACAATTGCTTCACAGCTCCAGGGTCCCAGGTTCGATTCCCGGCTTGGGTCACTGTCTGTGCGGAGTCTGCACATCCTCCCCGTGTGTGCGTGGGTTTCCTCCGGGTGCTCCGGTTTCCTCCCACAGTCCAAAGATGTGCAGGTTAGATGAATTGGTCATGTTAAATTGCCCTTAGTGTCCAAAATTGCCCTTAGTGTTGGGTGGGGTTACTGGGTTATGGGGATAGGATGGAAGTGTGGGTTTGGGTAGGGTGCTCTTTCCAAGAGCCAGTGCAGATTCGATGGGCCGAATGGCCTCCTTCTGCACTGTAAATTCTATGAAATTCCTATCGGGATCAGCTCAAATTATTTAAATTATCTTGACTTCAGGAGGCCGGCTAGAAATCCCAATCTGCCAGAGGTGTAGGTGCCAAGGGGGATAACTGGGACATTAAATAGTTAATCTTTCACAAACAGTTTTCATCCCTCTTCTAAAGCATAGCACCTCAACAGTGCAACATTCCTTCCATAAAACACTGAAGTGCCATCTGAACTATTATGCAATATGATATTATGTTGATGCTACTGTCAAGGGTGCCAGCAATTACTAACTAGAAAATTAGGGCATTGGGATGGGGGAGGGATAGAGGGAATTGTGTCCTTTAAATAACCCCCCCACTCTTCCGCCCCTCCATATTGAGCTGGCATATCATGGACAGCTAATCTGCTGCTTGGGGGCTTTAGCAGACATGAGGCTCATTATTTGTATATGCAAAAGATGTAAAACCAGATTCAAGTGTGGGCACGGCAACCAGATATTTTGGCCTTTACCAATTAGGCCTATGGCAGGCATTGCACTTTGAGCTCACAATGAGCAAGCACTTTGCCTTGCTGCCATACAGGAGGCTGGATAACACATGGAAAATAGATGCTGCACAGCCAAACTTCTAGACTTCTGTGTTTGCACTGGGAATAGTTGGCACTTTAAAATAAAATCAGTGAACTGTTACTTTTTACATGTTACACTAAGAATTTAAATTATTCAGTGTGTTAGTTAACCCTCGATAGCTGCTCTCTGCTATTTAATACTTTTTGGGAGTTGCCATGTGCATCTGGATATCTGTTGGTGGCCGTAAGGAGTGGAATTATTGCCAATATTTATTGGTGTTGATGTACCATCAATTCGACTCAAGACACATTTAGGATCCAAACTGTGGTTTTAATCAGCTAGTTGTTAGCCCGGTGGTCGACTACAGAGAATGACCGACCGCCGGGAACTCTGGGTACTTATACCCCGCCTCGGAGGCGGGGCCTACTTGCCTCTCGACCAATTGGAGAGCAGTCACATGACTAGCCCCAACCAATCGGACGAGAGGCACATGACCAGCCAGAGCCAATGGGAAGCCAGTGCTCTGCACCAATGGCAGTGCTCATATCCATACCACCACAGGTGTCAGAAGCACCAATTCTGGTTGGGACATGAGATATTGTCAAAATTATCCTGGTTCTGGAGTGATTGATTTTATGCAAGCCCAGTGATTTTCCACAATTTTTTAACATGAAGACTGAAGTTAAAGTCCGCTGAATAATACGTTTAGCAGGGTGTGGCAGTGCCAAGATGCCTGGATACCAGGGGAAGTGCCAAGGTGCCATCCTGCCCTGCCCCCAACCTCCAGGGGGTCTCCCATGGTTTGAGAAACCCCCCCAGGTGCCATTAAGACTGGACCACATTTGTGTGGATCAGTACTAAATGACATCCAGGTGAAGTCTCCCTGGCATGGCCAGTGAGTCCCGGTTGCCAGGTGAATCAGGTGTCCAGTTATTTAAATGAGCAATTAGCTTCATTTAGATATTCAGATGTGGATCTCGCCTGGCAAGATTGCGCTCGGTAGAACAAGTAAAGTGACTTGCGATCGGCTTGGCGCATGGCGCAGAGACCAATTTGCATGTAATTCATCCGTTGCGCCTAGCTGTTTGCAATCCTACTCTTTGCATCAAATGCTCAAACATTCCTTCTATAACATAACCAAGCAGTGTTATTGACTTGTGGGGTCTGTTGTTCATGTTTTCGAGCCTTCATTGATGTCCCAGAGATGGAAATGTGCGAAGATGAGTGCAAAGTATTGGAGCCTTAATTCAAAAAATTTCAACAGACGAGCACACTCAGAAAAAGCAACCTCATCCAAGTTCATTCCTGTTGAATATGTCAGCCAAGCCATAATTAGTTAGATATAACATTCATGTCAGGTTTCTGGAAACTTGGCTAGCACTTTACTGATCTAACATTTAGCATTGCACTCCATTTGCGGCATGAGTGAGTGAAAACCTTTCCTGTTATGGTCAATATCTTGTCACTGTGAAGGTGCTAGTTGGACACATGCTTGTAATCAATCGCGCCCAGAACACTGCAAATCCCAGAGACAGCACACAGATCCCATTTAACTTAGTGTTGCTGTCGCAGTATCAAGGGCTGGAAGGACAGATACAACAGCTTGGGTGATCAAGGCAACAGATACCTAAGTAAACATGTAAATATTGACTAATCCGCCATTTAGAAGGTGCCATTGGGGTAGGGAGGAGGCAGCTTTCTTAGTTTGACCTCTGGCGTCATAACGCCTAATGGGAGGACTGCCTCTCATTTCACATGCCAGCATTCAGCAACGGTAAGGTCTCCAATTAATGTAAACCTCAGCCTTGCACAGGAATGTTACTGTAAGGCGATTACCTTGTGGCAAGGGAACACCTCTCACAAAATTGTCCTGTAAATACCAGGCTCCAAAGCTGTCTGTCTTTTAACATCTCCTGTGAACGACTAAGAGTGATTCCACAGAAGGGTTCGAGTAAGAGACTGGCAGAAACACCAGTAAATGATGGGGTCTCACTTGTGCCGGATGTCTGCCCTTGCCAGGAGTTTCTAATGTACCTTTATTACAAACATGTATCAAACAGGTTACAAACTTCTTTACCCAGAGAGTGGTGAGAATGTGGATCTATCCACCGCAAGGAGTAATTGAGGCAAAATAGTGTTGATAACTTTATGGAATAAGTATCTGAAAGAGAAAGAACAGAAGGGCAGGCGATAGGTTGAGTTGAACTAAGGTGGAGGGATGTTAATATGGAGCATAAAGATTGACATAGACCTGTTGAGCCAAATGGCTTGTACCTGAGCTGGAAGTTCCTTATGTTTCTGCACAGAAATTAGTTCCTGCTTTCTTGGTTCAGTTTGGACACACTTTGGAGTCTGACATATGAGTTGAGGGGTACCAGCCTCCAGGTGGGTCAAAGCAGGTCCCACTGGTGGGGTGTAGGTTAGGGAACTAGCCTGGGACGCTGAAAGGAGGGTGTTTATTTTTTCAAAAACAAGTCAACCCTTTAACACAGGGCATTCACGGAGAAGTCGGCTGGACAAATTTCCCTCCCTCCAATGGATGGGTGGACACAAGGGGCAGGTATGTGATGGTGTGCACATCTACCTGTCCAATGCAACCTCCCTCCCAGTGATACCTTCTCCCATCCCATAATCCCAGCAAGGCTAGTGCCAGTGGACACTGCGGAGCTTGATCTGCAGTCAAGCGACAGGGATTTGGATCCAAATTGAAGACATTTTACACATTTATCGAAGATTGATGGGCTAAAGTGCAAAGAATTTTCAAAAACACATTTGCTGAAATACTGGGATATGAAAATCCCTTGTGGAAGCTTAAGACTTCTGAAAACGTAAAACAAGATTTTCTAATGTGGAAAATATTGGGCAGTCGGCTGGGGGCACCATGGCCGCTGGGGGGGGGGGGGGGGGGGGGTGGGTGGTCGGGCTAGGTCGGGGGGGGGTTAGGGGGGTTGGCCAACACTGTTGGGAGGCCGCCCCTGATCCGGGGGACGAGTGGGTTCAGTACCCGCGGGTGCGCCATGCCACCTGCGGATCGTGTATAACCATAATGGGGGAAGCTCCAGCTGCTGCATGTCCACCCACCTGACAGGGCCCTGTCCCTGGTAATATGGTGATGGTCACTTTAACTCCCACTGACCTTCACGGCTGCTGGCTGCACAGCTGAAGGCTATCGCTACTGGGGATTTGGTCATTCTGGTGATGCGAGTGCTACATCGCTCCTGTGGATTTCCGTGGGTGACCGTGCCATGAGGCAGGCGGTTGTTATTGCCTAGCATCCAAATCGGGCCATGAGGCCTCTCACTTGCCCTGACCTCCAGAGGCAGCAACACCACAGAGGCACCAGCCAATGTTAGAACATCCAACAACGGGCTACAGCTCTGGGGACATCCCTGCGACCAGAGAGTGGGTGTGTGGACTGGGGAGCGAACCCGTGCCAGGTCACGTTCCCAGTAGGTGTCTGGGGTACAGGATGTGCGGTCCAGTGCCCAGGGGCCCCTCCTGGAGGGTAGCTCACTTTGTGGTGCTCTCTGTGCCCTCCACAACCTTTTACAGCAGTGGGGCAACGTGCTAGAGCTGGAGGAGGAACAACATGTAGCCACCTCCGATGAGGAGCTGGCCCAGGAGGGGCTGGAGGACGATCCCGAAGAGGATCCACGGCTCCAGCTGGAGGGTGGAAGACAGGCAGCAGCGGTGAGGGTCCAGCATTCCTGGAGAACCAGGGAGGGCCTCATTCTATTCCGCTTCTCATAGGACGTGGTTTCGTTCATTATCTCTCCCCCTCTCCATTTCACACCCATCATTCCCCCCATCTGTGCCCCCCCACGCCTCACAGTCTGCCCTCTCTCCCCTCTGACCACCCCTCCACCCACCAATCGACCCAGCCTGATAACTGGGAGCCCAGGGGGCTGAAGTTTAGGGAGGGCGAATGGTACATGGGAGGGGATTGCAGGCTGGCCCGTAGTGACGCTTCACATGTCTTGGGTGTGACAATCTTTAATGGTGCACATTCATGACCCCAACCATCCCTAGCCCTTGATGGTGCTGTCCCCAATCCCATGTCCCCCATCTCCCCCCAGTACCCTCTCAGTGACTCTCTATCTGTTTAGCCCTCAGTCTCTACCGGCAGCATGACATGGTGCAATTATAAACATATTTACAATTGTGATTGATATTTACTGTGATTAAACACCCTTGCCACCTCTGTGCCCTTACCATTTCTGTACCTTTCTTTTCCAATTACGGCATCTTGATACAGCCCCGGCATCCACAGCTGAGGTGGAGGCAGCCTGCTGACTGCTATGCCCTGTTGCTAATGGTCTCCTGCACAGGTACGCGTTAACCCTCCTCGGCCTGACCTGCTGGAGGCGATGGCGTCACTTGCACAGAGGTGGTGGAGTGGCAAGGCACCTTGAGAGTGTCCTGGGATGAACTCTCTGTGGTGCCTGGCTGGTGCTCCTCCTCCCAGTGGGGATCTGATGGCAGCCCCCTGACTCCCTCAGGTATAGGAGAACCTGGAGGGAGGTTGCAATGCATCCTTGCCTAGAGTGGTGGAGTGGATGCTGGCAACTAGGAAGCAGCTGCAAATGCACTTTGACCTGGTATCCATGGGGAAGGTGGTGGGTCAGCTGTGGCACTTGAGGAGTATAGTATCTGAGCATGGGGAGAGGGCAGGCCATCTGCTGGCGCACCAGCTGAGGTGTCGGGCAGCATCCCGGGTGATTGTGCAGATCAGGGACTCGGGTGGTAGATTGGTGACGGCACCAAGGAAAGTGAATGCAGTCTTTGAAGCTTTCTACAGGGATCTTTATAAACAGAGCCCCCAGAGAGGACATCAGACATGGCGGAGCAGAGTTTTTGGACAGGTTGCCTTTCCCGATGGTAGAGGGGGAGAGTAGGGAAGAGTTGGAGGCCCCGTTAGGCTCAGAGGAGGTACTGAGAGTGATCGGGCTGATGCAAACGGGTAAGGCTCCAGGCCCTGATGGGTATCCCATTGAGTTTGATAAGAGGTTTATGGACTAGCTGGTGCTGTTAATGGTAGATATGTTTAACGATGCTTTAGTTCTGGGGTCCCTGTCCGACACTTGTTCAGAGGCCTCCATCTCCTTCATTTTGAAAAGACATGAATATCCCACAGAATGTGATTCATACAGGTCCATCTCATTGCTCAGTAAGAAGTCTTACAACACCAGGTTAATGTCCAACATGTTTGTTTCAAACACTAGCTTTCGGAGCACTGCTCCTTCCTCAGGCGACCAATGAAAAGGCACCCCAGGATGAAACAACAACCTCGGGAAGAGGTACTGGCCACTAAAGGAGAGGCTGTGCCCGATGTCACAAATTAGGCCCCAAAAAATCCAGCTTTAGGTATTTTGAGGAAACTGCTGGAAACAAAAAATGGTAACATTCGAATCGTAAACTGGAAACACAAAGTAGGTCATTTTTCCTCTGTGGTGACAATAGACAAGCAAGCATTGTGGACTGTGTTGTTCTTCTGTGCGAATACTTCCTTTCTATTTCCACCTCTCTTCTTCTTCTTGGATTGTATTAATGATCTTGTTTCTCTCTTAGTTCTGTTGGCTAGACCAGAATGGCGCACCTCTTGAGTGTTTCCTGGCGCTTTTCTGTTATTCTTTCCCCTTTCTGTCATTTGCAGGATTTACTTTTTAATGATTCGAAGCATACGCTGCCTCTTGACATGGTGAGGGATTACAGAAAGCAAAATATGTTTGATAGGTTCACGGAAAGGACTCATTTAGCAACAACGTCAAAGCTATGTGAAGAGAATGTTAAACAGAGGTTAAAATCAGAGCCAACACATGGCAGGAGAGAACATCTTTCCACATAGTTCACTTCAGTGTTAAAATGAGGTTGAGAAAGAGTACTTTAACTTTCAGGTTGTGACAAGAATATTTTGACAGTTTTAGCTGACTGGAGGAGCTATGTTAAAAGAGCATTTCAGTTCACTCATTGAAATGTGCTAAGACTATTTTAATTTGTGATAAGGTTGTGCTGTGTTGATGCTTTGCTAGAGAGCGAGTGTGAACCTAAATCCATTACGAAGGTGATGCTCTGACAGGAATATGGTCCCTTCTGACTATTATCTGAAAACTATTTAAGATCTGAGCACTGAAGGTTGAAACATAGATTGCAACGAGTTCATACTTGCATACATGAGTTAGCAAATTATAGCACCTCATGTAGCACAACAAAGTGTTTGGCGACATTTTTGTTTCTGTTGCCTTTATGAGAGCAGAGTACAGTTAAATGCCCAAAGACAGAATGCATCTATAATGTTTATCTGGTAACAACAACTTCAAAAAGAACCTTTAATGTGGGAAAATTTCCCAAGGTACATATTAATACATCAATTGACACAGAGCCCAAGATGAAGATATTAAAAGGGGCTACTGAAAGATTGGCCAAAAAGATTGATTTGAAGGATTGTCTTAAAGAAGCACAGAGAGGTGTAAAGGTGAAGAATTCCTGAGTTTGTTGCCTAAATGGCTGAAGGTACGACTGCCAAAGATGGAGAAAGGGACAGTGCCGAAGCACTCTGAGTTAGAGGAATGCAGAGTTCTTAGAGTGTTATAGAAATGGAGGTAGTTTCAGAAAGAAAGGGAGAAAGAAATAGGGGCAAATGTAAGGATAAAAGATTTAACATGGAAGGTTTGAACAGTTGGAATCCATTGTAGGTGATAATTGAGCCTTCCTTCATTCTACCCCCCCATCTCCAATTTAAATCATCCGGATTCATGCGACAGACTGAAACAACGATGGAACAATAATCCACCAAAGGGATAACATCATAAGACAAATGAACAGAGTATCAGTGCTTTACATCGTTTTTTACATTCCAATTTGGGCTTTGTGTTTTAAATTACTAATGAAAATTTCTGTTTCATATTGAAGTTAAGTTTTGAAGTAGACTGTTTTCCATTGCGTTCGGTCAATTCCCTTCACTGTAATAAGAAGTGGTGCCATTTGATATAGTGTCAGGAATGAGAAAGATGGAAGGTATGAATGGGATGGGTGGAAGGTATGAAGGAGGGTGAGTGAGCAGGGAAGGGGTGAGGACAGAATGTTTTATAGGGTGGTGCCTGATAAACCATCAATTGAACGCGAGACGAGTTGCTGTACAAAGGTAGGCTTTAATAAGCTAGATGTTAGCCCTGTGGTCAACTATAGTAAATGGAGGCGGGGTTAACTCAGCCTCTCGACCAATCGGGGGGCCGTCAAATGACTGGTCTCAACCAATCGGTCGAGAAGCACATGACCGACCAGGGCCAATGGTAAGCCGGTGTTCTGCACCAATGGCAGGCAGCTATGTTAGTCATACCACCACAGTGCCAATGGAGTCAATGATGGAGAACTGAGGGTGTTGATGGTAGGAACTGACCAACAGAGTGTGAAGAGGGAGTCGGGTGAGGATCAGGGTGTTTGTAAGGTGAGTGTAGTTCTCATCGGAAGGGCCAATGACAAGGATGAGAAAGGTGGCACAGATGATAGGAGTGGGCAGGATCAGGGTGGGCATGGGGCATAGTAACTGGTTTGAGCTTAGTAGGAAGTGAAGGCATGGTGAGGTTGATAGTTATAGGGTCCAGGGTGAGGAGAGGAGGCTCAAGGGTTCAAGCGCCTCCCCAAAGACCCCTGAGTGGTTGGCGCCAGTCCCCTACTCCGGGACCCTCCGGCACGCCGGGTAGGGGAGAATGCCGCCCCATGTTTGTAAATACCTGTAGTAATTCACGCCCGCGAGACTTCTGCCTGGGAGGAGCGGAGTATCATGCAAGGACGGAGCAGACTGTGTCTAACCCCCATTCACATTTAAATACAAGTAAATGCCGACCGCAAATCTCGTTCTTGCCACCAGTGAGGGACCGCATCATGACACCCGAATTGGCGCCAGGCGTGGACGTCAATTTTGGCTGGATGCCTGAATCTCCACCTGATCGCAGTTCCCGTTTGTGGCGTTGTGAGGCGGAGAATTTTTCCCAGTGGATAAAGGTTTGAACGGGAAACAATGACAAAACTACAGGGAAAGAGCTGGCCGCTGACGTCACTGCCGGAGCATGCGCGATGTGGGGTTCTCTTCCGCTTCCACCATGGCGGAGGCCGTGGCGGCGCGGAAGGAGAAAGAGTGCAGCCAGGGCACTGGCCCGGAGTCTGAGCGGGGGGCCCCGATCGCGGGCCTGGCCACCGCGGGGGCACCCCCCGGGGTTCAATCGCCCCCAGGACCCCGGGGGCCTGCTCGTGCCGCTGAGCCCGCTGTTCCAGAGGTGGTTTAAACCTCGGCGGCGGGAGAGGCCTCCCATCGGCGGGACTTCGGCCCATCCGGGCCGGAGAATCACCGCAGGGGCCTCTCCGTTCGGAGTGGCGAGATTCCTGCCCCCGCCACTTCCCGGGTGGCGGAGAATCTCTGCCATGGCGGGGGCGGGATTTGAGGCGCCCCAGGCGATTCTCCGACCCTACTGGGGGTCGGAGAATTTCGCCACATGTGAGTAGTCCTAATTGAATCTTTCAAAGAGCTGGCACAGGCTCTGAGTAGTCGCCTTCTGCACTGCATCATTCCATGATTCTAATGACAGGATTTATAAAGGCACAATACCCCATCTATCTAGATTAAAAATGAGTCATGCACTACACTGTGGAACGATGCTAGGCTATGATTGAATAATACAATTTCTGGTCATATCTTTCAGTTGACTGGAATACTCACTGTACCTGGTTCTGGTATTCACACTGATATTGTTATGCGTATATAAATGATGATGCTTTCACTGGCACATTCACATTGCTGATTTTGTTTTGCCTAATGTGGGTAAAATGTGGCTCAGGAAAACAGCGAGGCTCAGGCCCAAACACCTCACAAATGTGTGCAGCTGAAATGAAAATTCACGAGAATCCAGAATCTTGGGTAAACCATAGAATGCCTGCAGTGCAGAAAGAACCTGCACCGACCCTTTGAAAGAGCACTCTACCTAGGTCCACTCCTCCGTCCTGCCCCCAAAACACCATAACCCCACCTAACCTGCACATCTTTGGACACTAAAGAGGAATTTATCATGGCCAATCCACTTAACATGCCCTTCTTTGGACACTAAGGAGAATTTTAGCATGGCTAATTCACCGAACCTGTACATCTTTGGACACTGAAGGGAATTTTAGCATGGCCAATCCACCTAGCCTGCACATCCTTGGATACTAAGGGAAAATTTATAATGGCCAATCCACCTAACCTGCACATCTTTGGACACTAAGGGGAATTTTAGCATGGCCAATCCACCTAACCTGCACATCTATGGACACTAAGGGGAATTTTAGCATGGCCAATCTACATAACCTGCACATCCTTGGACACCAAGGGGAAATTTATCATGGCCAGTCCACCTTACCCGCCCATCTTTGGATATTAAGGAGAAATTTATCATGGCCAGTCCACCTCACCTGCACATCTTTGGACACTAAGGGGAAATTTAGCATGGCTAATTCACCTAACCTGCACATCTTTGGACACAAAGGGGAAATTTATCATGGCCAGTCCACCTCACCCGCACATCTTTGGACACTAAGTGGAAATTTATCATGGCTAATTCACCTAACCTGCACATCTTTGGACACTAAGGGGAAATTTAGCATGGTCAGTCCACCTAACCTGCAAATTTTTGGACTTATCTTTGGACATCTTTAGGTTATAGTTTGAGTTTGTTGAAGTAGTTGTTTTGCCCAAATCAGTGGTGAAGTACAGCATATTGTCTTTGGATATTAGTGTCAGGACATCTTTATGATGTATGCAATAATACTGGTACAAAAGGTTAAGTCACACAGGATCAGTGGTGAGCTGGTAAGATGGATACAGAACTGGCTAGGTCATAGAAGGCAGGGAGTAGCAATGGAAGGGTGCTTTTCTGGTTGGAGGGCTGTGACTAGTGGTATTCCGCATGGATCACTGCTGGGACCTTTGTCGTTCGTAGTATATATAAATGATTTGGAGGAAAATGTAACTGGTCTGATTAGTAAGTTTGTAGACGACACAAAGGTTGGTGGAATAGTGGATAGTGATGAGGACTGTCAGAGGATACAGTAGGATTTAGATTGTTTGGTGACTTGGGTGGAGAGATGGCAGATGGAGTTTAATCCGGACAAATATAAGGTAATGCATTTTGGAAGGTCTAATACAGGAAGGGAATATACAGTGAATGGTGGAACCCTCAAGAGTATTGACAGTCAGAGAAATCTAGGTATATAGGTCCACAGGTCACTGAAAGGGGCAATACAGGTAGAGAAGGTAGTCAAGAAGACATACGGCATGCTTGCCTTCATTGGCCGGGGCATTGAGTATAGAACATAGAACATAGAACAGTACAGCACAGAACGTGCCCTTCGGCCCTCGATGTTGTGCCGAGCAATGATCACCCTACTCAAACCCACGTATCCACCCTATACCCGTAACCCAACAACCCCCCCCCCTTAACCTTACTTTTTAGGACACTACGGGCAATTTAGCATGGCCAATCCACCTAACCCGCACATCTTTGGACTGTGGGAGGAAACTGGAGCACCCAGAGGAAACCCACGCACACACGGGGAGGACGTGCAGACTCCGCACAGACAGTGACCCAGCCGGGAACCGAACCTGGGACCCTGGAGCTGTGAAGCATTTATGCTAACCACCATGCTACCGTGCTGCCCCCATGCTACCGTGCTGCCCCCATGCTACCGTGCTGCCCGAGTATAAGAATTGGCAAGTCATGTTGCAGCTGTATAGAACCTTAGTTAGGCCACACTTGGAGTATAGTGTTCAATTCTGGTTGCCACACTACCAGAAGGATGTGGAGGCTTTAGAGAGGGTGCAGAAGAGATTCACCAGGATGTTGCCTGGTATGGAGACCATTAGCTATGAAGAGCGGTTGAATAAATTCGGTTGAATAAACCTGAGGAGGAACTTCTTCGCCCAAAGAGTTGTGAATCTATGGAATTCCTTGCCCAGTGAAGCAGTTGAGGCTCCTTCATTAAATGTTTTTAAGATAGAGATAGATAGTTTTTTGAAGAATAAAGGGATTAAGGGTTATGGTGTTCGGGCCGGAAAGTGGAGCTGAGTCCACAAAGATCAGCCATGATCTCATTGAATGGCAGAGCAGGCCCAAGGGGCCAGATGCCCTACTCCTGCTCCTAGTTCTTATGTTCTTATGTTCTTGTGTTCTCAATGGAACAACGGAGGTTGAGGGGCGACCTGATAGAGGTCTACAAAATTATGAGGGGCATAGACAGAGTGGATAGTCAGAGGCTTTTTCCCAGGGTAGAGGGGTAAATTACTAGGGGGAGATTTAAGGTATGAGGGGTAAGTGTTAGAGGAGATGTACGAGGCAAGTTTTGTACACAGATGGTAGTGGGTGCCTGGAACTCGTTGCCGGAGGAGGTGGTGGAAGCAGGGACGATAATGACATTTAAGGGCATCTTGACAAATACATGAATAGAATGGGAATAGAGGGATACGGTCCCAGGAAGTATAGAAGATTTTAGTATAGACGGGCAGCATGGTCGGCACAGGCTTGGAGGGCCGAAGGGCCTGTTCCTGTGCTGTACTTTTCTCTGTTCTTTTGTTCTGATACATACATCTAACAGGCATTAAGTTCTAGATTATGTTTCCAATAATGTAGCAGCAGTTGATAGATAAATCTTTGATGGCAATGTGGATACATCAATTCATTAATTGTTGTCAATCCTGAAGGCATTATGACCCATGTACTGTATCTTACGTATGTCAGCAGTACTGATAATGTACAACATTAATCCACTTTACCTCAGTAAATGGGGCAGAGGAAAGGGCAGCGGTTGCAACACTGACGTATAAAATTTGTCAGTTAATTTATTTAGTTTTTCTCGTTCTTCCAAATATTAATTTATCTAAATATCCTTTATCATAAACTTGATTTATTGGACAGCAGCAATGTTACAATATGTTAGTCTTCAGAGTTCAATGAAGATGCCCTGTCAGTGTTCATAATGCCTAGTCAATGGTATGCATTGGCAGTGCTTCATCAAAACACTACACAGCAATAAAACTTCAAAGGTTGGATTCGCTCTCGGAATTTCCAAAGATAATTCACATGATTTACAGCATTAAAGGGGTCTTGATAAACCTAATTTACCAATGAATTTAGGAGGTAGCTAACAAAAATGTTATATACAACAATATACAACATTGACAAATCTACATTGCACAAAAAATAATTTTGTTAATTAATATTGCTTAGCAGAATTGGATTAATTCCCATTGTGTTGCTGGTATCTAATAAACCAGTCTCTGGTTAAAAAAAAAGACCTATAAAACCAAAGAAATTAAGTTGCAAGTTTTATTTGTCAGTGCAATATTGCAGACAATGCCACAGGTCACTCATTACCTGTGCTGCCCATGCAGCGTTACTCATTAATATCATGGAAGAGAGCCAAGTGGATTGTGCAGATAGTGGCCCACAGTGCTGCCTGCCCCTGGAAAATCGCCATAATGGGAAATCTGTAAAGTGTCGCTGGGATTGAAGACAGTCCCCGATATCTCTGTTAGTGTTCACTGTGCATATCTGTTCTGTTTTTCATTTTGTTTTCATTTTATCTATCTTTCACACTATCATGTAGCATGGAAGCTATTGGGTTTATTTTGCCTGTGCCAGCTCCTTTGAAGGAGCTGTCCAATCAGTCCCCCTTCCCTGCTCTTGCAGACCTTATAGCTCTGCAAAATTTAAGCATATGCCTACCTCCCTTTTGAAAGTTCCTATTCAATCTGCTTTCAGATATTAAAGAGGCACTTTCACAGACTTCATTTTTGAACACCCAAAAAATTATTCGCCTCATGGCTATAGCTCGCTTCCAAAATATTTCTTTGTCTCGGAGCATCTCTCACCATGGGGTGATTTCCCATTCTGAGTTCCGGTTGGTTACGCAGGCAATGTGACCCTAAAAGGGACAATCACCACACAGGTATTGCATTCGAGATCATATTGTCTTTAAGATGCACTGCAGTAACTCTTTAAGGCCACTTTAGCAGCATTTTCCAAATCTGTGGATCCTAAATGGGAACGCCTTGAGCTACAAGTCCCCTCAAAATCGCACACCATCCAGGCTTGGAAGTACATCACTTTTCTTTCATGTTGTGGGGTTAACATCCAGGAACTCCCTACTTTGTAGCAATGTAGGTGTACCTACATCACATGGACTGCAGCAGTTCAAGAAGGTGGCTCATCACTTCATGGACAATCAGGGATGTGCAATGAATGTTGGCAGAAATGCCCATGTCCTATGTATAAACAAATTTAAAAAAACAGTTTAACAAAAATCCTCTCACCTCCTCTCTGGATCTTCATTCTTCAGCTGTACAAGTAGTTTCACCGTAACTAAATTTCCTTCTGAAGCTTTAACACAACAGTAAGATAGAAGTTTGAATTGGATTGGATTGGATTTGTTTATTGTCACGTGTACCGAGGTACAGTGAAAAGTATTTTTCTGCGAGAAGCTCAACAGATCATTAAGTACATGGGAAGAAAAGGGAATAAAAGAAAATACATAATAGGGCAACACAAGATATACAATGTAACTACATAAGCACTGGCATCAGATAAAGCATACAGGGTGTAGTGTTAATGAGGTCAGTCCCCATAAGAGGGTCATTTAGGAGTCTGGTGACAGTGGGGAAGAAGCTGTTTTTGAGTCTGTTCGTGCGTGTTCTCAGACTTCTGTATGTCCTGCCCGATGGAAGAAGTTGGAAGACTGAGTAAGCCGGGTGGGAGGGGTCTTTGATTATGCTGCCTCATGGCTATAGCTCACTCACAAAATGTTTTTAAAGACCTTGCACATGACACATGATGCACAGATTCAGCATAACCTCTGTTCCACTCCACTTGTGCAAGGGAAGGTACATGCTGACATTTCACTTCAATAAGTTGAGTTATAATGCGGTATTTATGTTAATGCCTTGTAATTTCCATAATTGCAACAACCCAGAAACTGAGGTATAGCTAGGAACTGGTGTAGCTGATATCCTAAGGTGAGATACCCCCTACAATTAGTCTTTAGTTGAATTTTTGATGTCCAGATCAACTTCTCTAAATTTCTGTCTGGCCAGCTGAAAATTTGTTCAGCCTGGATTGTGATGAGAGCAGAATTTCTTCATACCTCACGTAACATCATATCTGTATTATATCCATGATTTAGTTTGTTCTATTTTTAATGTCAGTGAAGAGGGAAGATGACAGCTAAATCTGTTGATAAACATTGGCATTAACGTAGGTAGCCAGCTGGTTTCCCGTAATGCTGCTGATGTTTTACACTTATAAATTAATTAAATAAACAATTGCTTCAGGTCTTTGAATTATTTTAAACACTTGCAGGTCAGCATTGACCGTTTAAGACTTTTTTCGAAACCAACCTGCTTTTGAACTACAAATGAAGGTTTAAAGTAAACTCAGTCAATGGACCAATGTTCATTCTATGAAACCAGCCAACAATATTGATTAATTGTTATCAACCTAATGTGAAGCCGATTGTTTGATTCTGTGGGTTGAATTCCAAGGCATCTAAAATCAAGAAAGGCAAAAGGATTAATTTTGTTTACCACAAACACTGAACAAAGAGGCATTATCTTCACATTTATAGTCATACTATTCAGGAATTAAATCAGGGAGCACTTATTCCTGCAAAGGCTAGTGGAAATCGGGAACTCACTTCCACTATAAGGCTATAGATGCCGGGCCATTGATTTTTTGAAGACTGAGATTGATAAATTTATATTGGAATATGGATCAACGGCAGGTAAATGGAGTTGAACTGCAAGTGGAGTTGAACTGTAAGTGGGGTTGAATTGCAAGTGTAGTTGAGCTGTAAGTGGAGTTGAGTTGGAACTGGAGTTGAACTGTAAGTGGAGTTGAACTGTAAGTGGGGTTGAGCTGTAAGTGGAATTGAACTGTAAGTGGAGTTGAATTGAAAGTGAAGTTGAGCTGTAAAGGGAGTCGAACTGGAAGTGAAGTTAAGCTGTAAGTCGAGTTGAACTGTAAGTGGAGTTGAACTGTAAGTGAAGTTGAGCTGTAAGTGGAGTTGAACTGTAAGTGGAGTTGAACTGTAAATGGAGTTGAACTGTAAGTGGAGTTGAACTGTAAATGGAGTTGACCTGTAAAATGGAGTTGAACTGTAAATGGAGTTGAACTGTAAATGGAGTTGAACTGTAAGTGGGGTTGAGCTGTAAATGGAGTTGAGCTGTAAGTGGAGTTGAACTGTAAGTGAAGTTGAACTGTAAGTGGAGTTGAGCTGTAAGTCGAGTTGAACTGTAAATGGAGTTAAACTGTAAATGGAGTTGAACTGTAAATGGAGTTGATCTGTAAGTGAAGTTGAGCTGTAAGTGGAGTTGAGCTGTAAATGGAGTTGAGCTGTAAGTGGAGTTGAACTGTAAGTGAAGTTGAACTGTAAGTGAAGATGAGCTGTAAGTGAAGATGAGCTGTAAGTGAAGTTGAACTGTAAGTGTAGTTGAACTGTAAATGGATTTGAGCTGCAAGTGAAGTTGAACTGTAAATAAAGTTGAGCTGTAAGTGGAGTTGAACTGTAAATGGACTTGAGCTGTAAGTGGAGTTGAACTGTAAATCGACTTGAGCTGTAAGTGGAGTTGAACTGTAAGTCGAGTTGAACTGTAAGTGGAGTTGAACTGTAAAGGGAGTTGAACTGTAAGTGGAGTTGAACTGTAAGTGGAGTTAAGCTGTAAGTGTAGTTTTGCTGTAAGTGGAGTTGAGCTGTAAGTGGAGTTGAGCTGTAAGTGGAGTTAAGCTGTAAGTGTACTTTTGCTGTAAGTGGAGTTGAGCTGTAAGTGGAGTTGAACTGTAAGTGGAGTTAAGCTGTAAGTGTACTTTTGCTGTAAGTGGAGTTGAACTGTAAGTGGAGTTGAGCTGTAAGTGGAGTTGAGCTGGATGTGGAGTTGAGCTGTAAGTGGAGTTGAACTGTAAATCACCTCTAA
This sequence comes from Scyliorhinus canicula, assembly GCF_902713615.1. Lineage (NCBI taxonomy): Eukaryota > Metazoa > Chordata > Chondrichthyes > Carcharhiniformes > Scyliorhinidae > Scyliorhinus > Scyliorhinus canicula. The sequence goes on from NC_052149.1 coordinate 100,129,759, forward strand.
TCTTGTTGTTTAGCAGTAATAGTCTGACGTGCATATCTATCTGCTGGAGACTCAGAGGAATAATCTAATAGTTGCGGGTTATTTGCTTTTAACAATCCAGTTTTCCATATCGTCCAAGCTGCTGACTCCATTGCTGGAGCAGGAATCTGACGTCACCCACTGCCTGCTTCACATCTAGAAGATCACAAAGGTCTTCTCTGGAAAATTCTTCTGAATATTTGAGGATTGATTCAATCTTTCAGTTTTATGTGAGTATTTGTACCATTGGTTTGTTCCTGAATTATTTCCTTTTACACAACTGAATAAATCATACAAGAACATCAACCTGCATTGATGAAGTTCCCAAGGTGCTGCACAGAGGCTTTCAGAGAAAATCTGACACTGAGTTATTTGGACAGGTGACCAAAAGCTTGGTTAAGGATATAGGTTAAGAAGTGTCTGAAAAGGGCAAAAATGCAGGGAGAATGAGAGGTCCAAGGAGAGAGCTCCAGAGCTTGGGCCTAGTCAGCTGAAGGCACGGCCGCTAATGGTGGAGCGATTAAACTCAGGGATGAACAAGAGACCAGATTTAGAGGAGTGCAGAGACCTTGGAGTGCTGTAGGTGTTTTTGTCCAAGGTGAATAGTCATGTTGAACTGCAGCACATAGCATATCCAGTGTGAAATATTGCAGGCAACAGTTGGTATCTAGTTCCATGACATACATAATGGTGTATGTTTCAGGTCATCAGAACTGAGCGCCTACTTATGAAAATTATCGATTGGTGTTGTTATGACTAAACAGAACATGCGATTGAATAGTCAGTTTAAAATGATTGAACAAAATGGTAATAGCAAAGCTCTTGTCCACCCCATTGAAAGCCTTTAATCGCAAAATATGGTTCAGTGCTGGCGAGCTAAACAATTACAGTTTATAAATGACTTCACTTGTTGCAATGTGGGAGGACTGGCATTTCAATGACATGTTACAGAGCCTAAAATTATATCAACACAGATAGCAGGCCCTAGACATTGTTTTAAATTAAATCCGAGTGCACAGCTGTAGTTATGGTCTGCTTTCTTTCATCATTCTTCCCCACCTTGTTATTTATGGAAAGTATATATACCTTACCTATTGGAAAACTGACACCTTTAGGCACTTTTCGCTGCGCTGTGATGAACTTGAAAGGTGTCGGTATTGTTCGCAGAATCACCGAAGGCTTTGTACAACTCCCAAAGTACAAGTGTTCTGAGAAGGAAAAATGCAGACTCACATCCGTCACTGATCCCCAGAGGCTCAAGGCAGAAAGGATGAAGAGCTGCCCCTTGTTGAGTACTTCTAAGCAAATAGAAATATCAGATAGTCAGAAATTCAAAAAGGATCCAGCAGAAATGTATTTCCCCAGAGAGTGACGAGAATTTGGATCACATGACCAAATGGAATAGTTAAGGTGAATAGCATGAATCCTATTAAGGGAAAGCCAGGTAAATGTGTGAGGCAAGAAAGTAATAGAGGATGGGGTGTTAGGGATTGACAATAAACACTGGTCGAGCCAGTGAGGCCTACATCTTGGAAATGAATAACAAAGTGAAGTCAGATGGAAGGAGGCTTGTGTAGAGCACCAATGCCAGACTGGACGTGGTGGACTGCCTGGCATGTTTCTCTGTAATATGAATTGTTACGGGGTTAATTTTCAGTGTATGGAATGATGATGGGGAAACTTTGCCCACAAACATGACATACCGGAAAATTAGAGATATACACCACACAATTTTGGATCCAGCTCCTGGCAGACTAGGACCCCGACCCACCCCCTCCCTTTTCCAGTGTTTGCTTGGAAAACCCCATAGTGCCTCGTCAAATCTTCCAGAAACCTTTCAAAGTTCTCCCTGCCTCATTGACAGTTGTTATTCAGCCAGTGACAGAGCAATTATTTTTAATGTGTGCTTTAACCTTTTGCACCCAAGGTTTACATTAGAAACTTTGTCCTCAAATTATTTTTAAACTGCAGTGGTTTTGTTTTTACTCATTCTCGGATTGTGAGTGTCATCGGCAAGTTCAGTATTTCTTGTCAGTCCCTAGTTGGCCTTGAGAAGATGGTCATTGAGTTGCCTTCTTGAACTGCAGCATTCTGTGTGATTGAGGCACTTGCACAGGTAAAGTGTACAAGGATGCTGACCCACCGTTGATGAAGGAGTTATATGTCTAATTTAGGATAATGGGAGGCTTGAAGGCAAGCTTGGAGGTGTTTCCATGCCATTGTTGTCCTTAGTCTTCTAGATGGACAGTGCATGTTTGGGAGATGCTCCTAAAGAGGCCATGGCAGTTGCTACAGAGCGTCTTGTTGAAAGTATACCTTGAGCTATGAAGTTTCGGATGCTTAAGGGTGCCAATCAAAGGACTGGGACTGTTTCGTTGTGGATGGTGTTAAATATTTTGAGTGTTGCTGGAGATGCACCCATCCAGACAAGTGGAGAGTATTCCATTACTCTCTAGAGACTGGCGAGCTTCTGCCTTATAGCAGATGGTCGTCATTTGGCGCTTGTGTGGCACAAAATAGAAAGGAGCTTTCAATAGGTTGGTTCATGTGTAAGCTAACTTTTCCTCTCTGTACGGAAACCAATTGATGTTATTGATCACGCTTTGCAATTATGTGTCAAACTCAATGGGCTGAAATCTTCTATTGTTCCATGTGTGTGTTGGTCAAATGTTCAATCCGTTTTTCCCACTTTGTCCAAACTATGACTTTTTGAGTAAAGTTTCCACAATGAATCTACCTTGTGTCAAGGCTCAAAATAGCTAATGGTAAAAAGATAGGCTAGTGAAAGAGTTAAGTACTAATGCAGAAGCCAGCACATTATCTATATTTAACTCTCCGATTACTAATTAAGCCACAAGAACAGAATTGGAGGCATTCCTGATGTATTGGTGCAGCAGGAATGTTAACAAACCAAAGATGTAACTTCCACTGAACTATGAAAGAGTCTTTTAGATCAGTGCAGCAGTAATCGTCAGCACATGTTAGCAGATAATAGCTGCCATATTACCCCGATAGAGCAGAGCTGACTCAACCCACCTGCCGTGTTGAACGCAAGCAAACCCCATCCACAGTAGGATGGTGGAAATCAGTGAATCACTGCAATGAAACGCTGAAATTAGTACATAATCAGTTAATGGAACAATTCAACCTTCCAGCTAGGAAAACAACATCAATGGTGGCTATTAAATCCTGAGCTTGATCATTTGTTTTACTATTTTATCAAGGTAGGTGATGCGCTGTGTTCTAGGCCTTGTCCCTTCATTTTCTCTCTTTTGTAAAACCCTTTCTAACCTGCCATGTTGAACTTGACCGAATTTACTTTTTCTTCCTCTGATCTCCAAAGTGCGAGGCAGTACTTGAACTGGGTCAAGTACTTCTCTCACATGTATAAAGCGCCTTAAATAGGGGTTTATGGTCCATGATTATCAGAGTAAAATGCCCTGAGAGGCATTTGTAGTAATCCAGAAGACATGACGATAAGGATTAATCATAGAATCATAGAATTTATAGTGCAGAAGGAGGCCATTCGGCCCATTGAGTCTGCACCGGCTCTTGGAAAGCCCACACGCAGTGGCGGACTGGCCAGGGTGTCAGCTTGCCCGATGGCAAGTGGGCCCCTGATGAAGTGGGCCACCTATATCAAATAAAAATGCTATAAAGAAACAAACACAGACAACTGTTACAGTAATAAAAAGGAATAAGAAAAAAAAGGGAACAGGACACAATAAACAGTGCATGAAAAGGAACGAAGCAGGGGAGGTAGTGGAAGGATGTGGAATAGGGGGGCCCGGGTTGGGCATAATTTTTTTATAAATGTTTTTTATTCAGTTTTCATGTTTTATATTGAACAAATTACAAATTGTTAGAGAGAGAGAAAAAACAAAAGAACACGCAAAAATTAACATATATATTTACAGGTAAGCATCTTCGTAATAATAACTGTGGCCTCCCCCCTTTAGCCGGCATACATATTTTACATTCCCCAATATGGCCGAGGCACATGTTTATTGGCATTTATTTACAGTTTGGTTTTGGGCCTTAGCTAGCCATCAAACCCCCGTAACGAACCCGTAGCCCCCCCCCCCCCCCCCCCCGGCTACCTTCCCCCGATTTCCGTCCATTTTCCCCCTGATTCTTGGCCACCCGACTATTCTTCCTCTTGTACGTTGGCCACAAACAGGTCCCGGAACAGTTGCATGAATGGCTCCCACGTTCTGTGGAAGCCGTCGTCCGACCCTCGGATGGCGAATTTGATTTTCTCCATTTGGAGAGATTCCGAGAGGTCGGACAGCCAGTCTGCAGCTCTGGGCGGTGCTGCTGACCGCCAGCCAAACAGGATTCTACGGCGGGCGATCAGGGAGGCAAAGGCAAGGGCGTCCGCCCTCCTCCCCAGGAATAGATCTGGCTGGTCTGAAACCCCGAAGACCGCCACTATCGGGCATGGCTCCACCCTCACCCCCACCACTTTGGACATAGCCTCGAAGAAGGCTATCCAGTACTCCACAAGTCTGGGGCAAGACCAGAACATGTGGGCGTGGTTGGGGTCGGGCATAATTAAGGAAATTCCATGTTTTCAGCAAGAGTGTGTGAATTTAAAGATAAAGTTACAATTCGTGATTTGAGATGGTCGGCAACTTCAAAGGATATCAAGCAGTAGTCTTGGTTCAGTCGGTACATCGGTCCGGGGCCCGGAGAGCCAAGAAGGGGCCCGTGAATCTCTGAAGGGCCCTTAAAAATTATAATTAATTAGATAAATAAATCTCCAACTTCTTTCCTGAGATTTGTATTCTAACTTAATAAAATATAATTGTTTTTAAAAAGAGCAATACCAAATAAAAATGCAATAAAGAAACAAACAAATAATCACTCAGTGTATGAAGGAACGAAGCAGTGTTAAACGGATGTGAAAAGGAGTGGGGGGGGGGGGGGCTGGTTCACCCGGGTCGGACATAATTGGAAATCCACGTTTTCAGCAAGAGTGTGTGAATTTAAAGATAAAGTTACAGTTCGTGATTTGAGATGGTCGGCGACTTGAAAGGATATCAAGCAGTATATAGGGTTGTGAGGTCACCGAAAAGGAGAAGCGGTACCTTTGACCGTGAATCATGAGGTCAAAGATATTGAAGTGATAAGCCATGATCGGTAAACTCAAAGGGTTGCGACTTGTAACACTACACTGGTATCAAACTGGACATGTTAACTTTGGTCTTGGGACCATTCTTAATGTCTTACTATAGTCGGACCAAACTTCTAAGTTTCAACAGTTGTCTCAGTTGCTTGCTGGTGTGAACACTGGACAGTGGATTGTCTCCTCTTCTGAAGCTGCATAGGCCACAGTAGTATTGACTAATGAACATAGCCTATTGAAGTGTAAGTGAGTTATTTTATATTTTTTATCAAGTAGGGGTTTATCTGGCGTTCCTTCAAGTTATTCTTGCAATCATCAATATTCATTTTTCCCAATGTGGCCTATTTTTAATTAAGTTTTTATTTCAGGAATATTACCCCTACCAGCATGGAAAAGAAAAAGCATAAATCTGGGTCATTAAAACGCAAAGAACAAAAAGAAGCAGAAAGGAAGAAATCAGCCAAGCGATGCAGGCCTATTACAGAGTTTATAATACCACAAGCACAATCCACATCATTTTCCAGTTCTGCAACAAATAATCAAGAAGCAAGAAACAATGCTCATGATGATGATGCAATGTCATGCGAGTGACAAGAACAGAGAAGAGCTACTTTGAATGTAGAGACAAATTCAAGTGCATCCATTACTAATCAACCCAGGCCCAATATTTCTTCTGGCTTCCTTGTTCCGGTATCTGTACTGCCTGTAGTTGCAACATCTGAACACATAGCTTCAACTAGTGACAGGGAATCAGATATTCCTTCAAGCATAAATGACTTGGTTTCTGAAGCACTTCCTGTAAATGAACCTACGCAAGAAAATGAAAGATCAATTACTGGAATCTTCCAATATCCATCACGAGCAAAGCTAAAACAGTTTTTTGCTGAACATCCACTTCAGCCACTTGATGATCTGCCATTTGATGCTCGTTTGTATGAGAGGGAAATTATGAATGACTCAGTCCCAAGAAAATGGCTAACATATAACAAAGAAAATAGATGCTTATATTGTTCATACTGCTTAGCCTTTGAGTTTCCCAACACTTGTAATCCATCACCCTTTGTACGTGGCTTTAGTGACTACAGGCGTATTAGCCAGAGCTTGACTTTACATGAATCGACAACAACACATGTCAGAAATGCTCAGCAATATATCAGTGTGGTTAATGATGGCACCTTAGATAAATTTGTTGAAGCATCACTAATTAAAAGGAAATAAGAAGCATTGAAGCAGAGAAGTATTGTCATGAGGATTATAGACATCATAAAGATGTTAGGCAAGCAAGCACTTCCTTTTCGAGGTCACAGAAATGAACCTCATTCGATAATGAGGTTCTGAATCATGGCAATTTTTTAGCTACAGTGCAGTTGATGGCAAAATATGATCCCATTATGGCAGCTCACGTTTCTGCAGTGCAAAACAAGTCTAAACAAAGAATCAAACGACTAGAGCAACAAGGAAAGGCTCAAAGTAAAGGCCGTGGTGGATACCTGAGTAAAATAACTATAAACATGTTAATCAAAATTATGAAGAATATGATACAAGAAAGAATTAGTCATGAAATTTCTCAAGCAAAATATTATTCTGTTCAGGTTGATTCAACACAAGATAATTCATCCATCAATCAGTTTAGCATTATTATTCGGTATGTGCTTAAAGGTATTATCTGTGAGCGACTACTTTCAGTTGTGCCAAGTAATGATGGTACAGGACAGGGACTTTTTGATCTATTGATTGAAACATTACAGCATCTTAAAATTGACCCCCAAAAATATTTATCTGATAGCACAGATAGCGCTGCAAGCTACCATGGCCAGTATAATGGTTTACAAAGTAAAATTGCTGATGTGGCTGATCAAGATGTTCATATATGGTGCTATGCCCATGTCTTGAATTTGGTGATAACTGAAACAACAAAATGTTGTGTGCCTGCAGTTTCTTTTTTCAATTTGCTCCAGAATATAGCAACTTTTGTGATGCATCATACAAGAGAATGACTGTATGGATAGAAGTTGTTGGAAAACATCTAGGACAAGAAAAAATGAAACGATTAAAGCTAATTGGTGAGACCAGATGGTCAGGAAAATCCAATGCAGCAGCAACTATATTTGGACGTTTTGATGATGCCGCTGCCAGTACTTTTGTAAATCTATTGACATGCTTATCAATGATACAAGATTCAGAAAAGTTTGATGGAAAAACAAAACATGAAGCAAATGTTTTACTTCAAAGTCTTCTAAAGTTTGAAACCATATTGACAGCATTTACTTACTTGTATATATTTGAAACTACAACACCGTTAACAAGTTATCTACAGACAAGTGGTTTAGATATGTTTACTGCATGGAGTTTGGTAGATTCAGCTACAACAAAGTTGAAGGAACAGACAAGAACATTTGATAACGTTCACAGCAAGGCTTTGGAATTTGTAAATAAATGTAATGACAGGATTTCACAGATGAATATGGATGAAAATCAAACATTGGAAATTGATGCGTTGGAAACAGCATTGCCAGTTAAGAGGCAGAGGAAGAAGAAAAGAATGGCAGATGAGCTTATTGATGATGAAAGAAATTCCTCAGATTCTCTAGCTGATTTTCGAGTAAATGTGTTTAACCTAATAATGGATCGCATTGTCCAGTCACTAGAATCACGCTTTGTACAACACAAACAGTTGTATAAAGCTTTGTCCTGCTTGGACCCAGCAAAGTTTAAAACTATTGCAGAGAAGGGCCTTGAAGATGAAGCATTGGAAGGTATTATTAAGCTGTTTCCACAAATCAGCAAAGATCAAGTAATATTGGAATTGTTTTCTTTTGCTTCAAACTTTGATGTATTAAAGCTATTGTTTAATGATGGTGAGAATATGGATTCCAGTTGCAACAATTGTAAAATTTTCAGCACTTGCCCATCGTGTGTACTAAAAATTCTGGCATCCAACAGACTTCATGACAAGGCATATGCTAACCTTTATGAACTTTATAAAGTCATCTGCACACTATCAGTTACTCAAGTCCAATGTGAGAGGACATTTTCAAAGCTAAAGATCATAAAGACAAGGTTAAAAAATTCGCTGTCTGAGGAGAATTTGAAATCATACATGTTGCTATCCATTGAAAAGGAATTGTTAGATGAATTGGATGCAGAAGCAATTATTGGCAGATTTGCACGATCATCTAGCGAACACAAACGATTGATCTTAATATAGTGGACTGCATGCAATGCTCTATTGTGCTTTTGAACTATCTGTTAATGTGTAAATTGTGCAGTAAACTATTTAAAAATATCAACCAATTACTTAAAATTTAAAAAATAAATAAAAAATTCAATTATAACATTCTGTATTTACATTTGGTATCTACTGGCAGTAATATGTACAGTACATGTACACTGTAATTACTAAGAAATACACATTTTTCCACAAAAATTTTAATTGTACCCTTTTTTCCATATCTATTTTTTGAAAATTTTATTTATTAGTTATGAAAATTAAATGATAGCATTGCAGTTGAGGGTAGGCCACCTTTGGCTCCTGGCGACCAATATTTTTAGACCCAGTCTGCCACTGCCCACACGTCCACCCTATCCCCGTAACCCAGCAACCCCATCTAACCTAAGGGCAATTTAGCGTGGCCAATCCACCTAACCTCCACATCTTTTGACTGTGGGAGGAAACCGGAGCACCCGTAGGAAACCCACGCAGAAACGGGGAGAACGTGCAGACTCTGGACAGACAGTGACCCAAGTGGGAATCGAACCTGGGACCCTGGCGGTGTGAAGCTATAGTGCTAACCACTATGTGCCTGTGCTGCAAACGTTAACAAACGTAAGCTGCACCCATGACATGCAACACCAGTGTCCCAGCCGGAACTAACAGCAACTCCCGGTCCAGATCTAGGATGGTATTTAAAGGGCACAATAAGGAGTCCCAGCTGGACGGGCCTCTGCCCATTACCATGGGAACTCATACTCCATGCGCCCATGGTCCTCATGAGGGCTATCACATCCAGCGTCCCCCCAAGTCCTGATCCTCCCCCCTCGCTCCCACAACCATGAGGCCTCCTTCGTCTCTTTGCAAAAACAGCTTTGAGCCCATTGTCAGTGTAGTCACATCTGGGAGCGTAAAACAAATGGGTAAACGCCGCTCCCTCGCTGCGCATTGAAGGGCCACTGATGGGGGTGCTGCCCCAACATAGATCTCCAATTGTGGGTCCATCACCTGGGTCTCCATTTTGGAGACTGAGTCTTCATCCTATCTGGGGACGCCTCTTGGGCATACCACAGATTGAGTCCCCTGCCCTGTGGTAGGTTCCAAGTTACTTGAGGGTGCCATCCTGGCGGATAGTCTTCACAGTCGAGGGTTCCCTGCTCCAAAGATAGTCCACATGCTTTTCAACAGTCCTCTTCCTGGTCTTGACCTTATCTGACACAGGACCAGTCTTCTCTACTACCCCTCCTGGGATCCAAGGGGACCCGTCTCCAAAATTGCGAATATAGGTGGTATCTTCTGACTTGAAAGTCCTGGCGGGTCACCAGCTGTCATAATCTTTTTTCTGAGCCGCCTGCTTTTACTCCACTTTCCCACTTAAGTTAGGAAACAGTAGACTGAGTTTGGTCTGGAGGTGGCGGCCCATCACCAATTCACACATGGCGTGGTCCTGTAGTTGAAAAGGAACTGAGCCAGTTGGGTGTTGAGCAAGCTGGTGAACTGTTTCTTCTTTGGGCCGCCCAGTCAGCCAAGCCATTCGAAGACCAGTGAGAGGGTACCATCCGAATGTGCTTCCTCGCATTGGACTTCGCGAATGCCTCAAATTCTCCACTGGTGAAGGGGGTCTGTTGTCGGACACGAGGACCTCCGTCATCCCATGAGTGCAAAAAGATTACAGGAGATTTTCTTTTGTGACGCTGGAAGTTGCGGAGGAAATCTGATGTACGTCCATCCATTTAGAATGGGTGTCAGTCTAGATCAAAACCATTGACCCCACAAAAGGCCGGTGAAATCCTCGCGCACCCTGACCCAAGGCCTCCTTAGCCATTTTCATGGGTGCAGCGAGGCTGATGGCGCGAGTTTCTGATTCTACTGACATAACGGGCATAGTTTCACCAGATGTTCAATGCCGGAATCAAGCCAGGGCCACCAGACATAGCTCTTTGAAAGCATTTTCATCTCGGAGATTCCAGAGTGACCACTGTGGTGCTCCTTCAAGATCGGACGCTGGCTAGAGCGAGGGATATCCACTAAGGTTCCCCACAGAATAATGCCACCTTCGATGCTGGGTTCTTGCCGTTTGGTTAGGAAAGGCTTCAGGTCCTCTGTTGGGTGCCTTGAATTCTGCTGCTTAGGATCACGTGGCATAGTTTTGCCAACATGATGTCTTTCTGGGTCCATGTCTGTATCTGCTGGGCGGACACAGGCAGGGTGTCCATAAAATTCAAAGCCACGATGACCTAATCCATTCTTAGTTATGGGGTGTGGGGTGTGGGTGTGAGCTTGTGAGTAACAGTAGGTGGCTCAGGGCGTCAACGTTGGCGATGTGCGTTCCTGGGCGGCGATGGAAGGAGTATTTACACATTGCCAGCAAGAGCGCCAGCGTCGAATCCGAGCCGAGGTGATTGGTGGGATTGCCTTTTCCTCATTATAAAGGCCCAATAGGGGTTTATGGTCCACGATTATCGTATTGTGTTAGCCGTAGACGTATGGATGGAATACCGAAAAATAAGGTGTCAACCTGGTGAAGCTACATCACAGGGACTACTTGTGTGCCAAACAGCATAAGCAACAAGTAATAGAAAGAGCTAAGCGATTCCACAAGAAAGGCATCAGATCTAAGCTCTGATTCACAGCCACATCCAGCTGTGAATGGTGTTGGCCAATTAAACAACTCACCGGAGGAGGAGGCTCCACAAATATCCCCATCCTCAATGATGGAGGAGCCCAGCACATTTGTGCAAAAGACAAGGCTGAGGCCTCACAACAATCTTCAGCCATAAGTGGCGAGTGGATGATCTATCTCAGTCTCCTCCGGAAGTCCCCAGGATCACAGATATCAGTCTTCAGCCAATACAATTTACTCCACGTGATATCAAGAAATGGCTGAAGGCACTGGATACTGCAAAAGCTTTGGGTCCTGATAATATCCTGGCAATAGTGCTGAAGATTTGTTCTCCAGAATTTGCCGCAACCCCAGCCAAGCTGTTCCAGTACAGGTATAACACTGCATCTACCCGGCAATGTGGAAAATATCCCAGGTGTGTCCTGTACACAAGAAACAGCACAAATTCAACCCAGCCAATTACCACCCTATCAGTCTACTCTCCATCAGCAAAGTGAGGGAAGGAGTCATCAACAGTGCTATCAAGCGGCACTTACTCGCCAATAACCTGCTCATGGACGCTCAGTTTGGGTTCCGCCAGGGTCACTCAGCTCCTGACCTCATTCCAGCCTTGGTTCAAACATGGACAAAAGAGCTGAATGCCAGAGGTGAGGCGAGGGTGACTGCCTTTGACATCAAGGCAGCATTTGACCGAGTATGACATCCTAGCTAAACTGGAGTCAAGGGGAATCAGGGGGAAAACTCTCCGCTGGTTGGAGTCATATCTAGCACAAAGGAAGCTGGTTGTGGTGGTTGGAGGTCAATCATCTCAGCTCCGTGACACCACTGCAGGAATTCCTCAGGGTAGTGTCCTAGGCCCAACCATCTTCAGCTGCTTCATCAATGACCTGCCTTCCATTATAAGGTCAGAAGTGGGGATGTTTGCGGATAACTGCATGTGGTGACTGAGATTCACACGTTATTATAAGTTACCAATGTCACTCTGTTTCCATTGTATATATGTACCGATATTGTAAGTGCAGTTGCACTACCTGACCACCAGGGGGAGTAGCTCTGGGAGTACTCGAGAGTTTGTACTGGGCTCCCCCTTGGCTCCGCCCAGAACTCCTCCCCCTGGAGCTGCTGTATAAAGATCCGTGCCACAGAGCCAGCCGGCCAGTTCATCGAAAGTTCAACGGCTAACAGGCTGGCTCTGTTGTAAGTATATTAAAACCGCTATTCTAATCCTACAAGCACGTGTCCGTAGAATTGATGGTTCCATCACTGCACAATGTTCTGCACCATTCACTACTCCTCAGATAATGAAGCATAATCCGTGTCCAAATACAGTAAGACCTGGATAATATCCAGGCTTGGCTGACAAGTGGCAAGTTACATTCGTGCCACACAAGTGTCAGGCAGTGACCATCTCCTACAGTAGTCCCCCGTTATACCGCGCTCCGCAATACCGCGGTTCGCGATATACCGCGGGGGGGCTGATGGACCCCAACTGTCAGTTGTGTCAATTTCAGCGGCCGGCTGATTATTTCAGTGAGAGCAGCTTCCCTCTCTGGATCAAAGTGAGCCGGCCGCTGAAATTGACACTGCCCGCTGCTCTCTCCCTCCAATCAAAAACATTAAAACTTAAAAGTTGGATTGGGGGGAGAGAGCAGCGGGCAGTGTCAATTTCAGCGGCCGGCTCACTTTGATCCGGAGAGGGAAGCTGCTCTCTCACTGAAACAATCAGCCGGCCGCTGAAATTGACACTGCCGAGAGGGGGGCGGGTGTTGGGGGGGAGAAGAGGGGGGGCGGGTGTTGGGGGGGGGAGAAGAGGGGGGGCGGGTGTTGGGGGGGGGAGAAGAGGGGGGGCGGGTGTTGGGGGGGGGAGAAGAGGGGGGGCGGGTGTTGGGGGGGGAGAAGAGGGGGGGGCGGGTGTTGGGGGGGGAGAAGAGGGGGAGCGGGTGTTGGGGGGAGGAGGGGGGGCGTGTGTTGGGGGGGAGGAGGGGGGCGGGTGTTGGGGGGGAGAGGAGGGGGGCGGGTGTTGGGGGGGGAGAAGAGGGGGGCGGGTGTTGGGGGGGAGGAGGGGGGCGGGTGTTGGGGGGGGAGAGGAGGGGGGGCGGGTGTGGGGGAGACCCCCCTGTGGGTGTGGGGGAGACCCCCCTGGGGGTGTGGGGGAGAGAGGGTGGACCTTCGGGTGTTGGGGGAGAGAGGAGGGCCCTGCGGGTGTTGGGGGAGAGAGGAGGGCCCTGCGGGTGTTGGGGGAGAGAGGGGGGCCCTGCGGGTGTTGGGGGAGAGAGGGGGCCCTGCGGGTGTTGGGGGGGGAGAGGAGTGGGGCGGGTGTTGGGGGGGGAGAGGAGGGGGGCGGGTGTGGAGGGGGAGAGGAGGGGGGAGGATGTGGGGGAGACCCCCCTGGGGGTGTGGGGAAGAGAGGGTGGACCTGCGGGTGTTGGGGGAGAGAGGAGGGCCCTGCGGGTGTTGGGGGAGAGAGGGGGGCCCTGCGGGTGTTGGGGGGGGGAGGAGGGGGGCGGGTGTTGGGGGGGGAGAGGAGGGGGGCGGGTGTTGGAGGGGGAGAGGAGGGGGGCGGGTGTGGGGGAGACCCCCCTGTGGGTGTGGGGGAGACCCCCCTGGGGGTGTGGGGGAGAGAGGGGGGCCCTGCGGGTGTTGCGGGAGAGAGGGGGGCCCTGCGGGTGTTGGGGGGGGAGAGGTGGGGGGGCGGGTGTTGGGGGGGGAGCGGGTGTGGGCGGGTGTGGGGGAGACCCCCCTGTGGGTGTGGGGGAGACCCCCCTGGGAGTGTGGGGGAGAGAGGGTGGACCTGCGGGTGTTGGGGGAGAGAGGAGGGCCCTGCGGGTGTTGGGGGAGAGAGGGGGGCCCTGCGGGTGTTGGGGGACGGGGGAGGAGAGGGGGGGGAGGGGGCGAGCCGGAGGGTGTGGGGAGGGGGCGAGCCGGAGGGTGTGGGGGGACAGGGGGCGAGCTGGACGCTGTGGGGGAGAGCAGGAGGGTGTGGGGGAGAGGGGGAGAGGGAGCAAGCCGGAAGGTGTGGGGGGAGAGGGGGCGAGCTGGACGCTGTGGGGGAGAGCAGGAGGGTGTGGGGGAGAGGGAGCGAGCCGGAGGGTGTGGGGGGAGAGGGGGCGAGCCGGAGGGTGTGGGGGGAGAGGGGGCGAGCCGGAGGGTGTGGGGGGAGAGGGGGCGAGCCGGAGGGTGTGGGGGGAGAGGGGGCGAGCCGGAGGGTGTTGGGGGGGAGAGGGGGCGAGTCGGAGGGTGTGGGGGGAGAGGGGTCTAGTTGGAGGATGTGGGGAGAGAGGGGGCAAGCCGGAGGGTGTGGGGGGAGAGGGGTCTAGTTGGAGGATGTGGGGGGAGAGGGGGCAAGCCGGAGGAAAAAAAAAAGAAATTGACACTTCCGGCTGCTCTCTCCCTCCAATCAGAAACATTAAAACTTAAAAGTTGGATTGGAGGGAGAGAGCAGCGGGCAGTGTCAATTTCAGCGGCCGGCTGATTTCAGTGAGAGCAGCTTCCTTCTCCGGATCAAAGTGAGCCGGCCGCTGAAATTTTAATTGGATCCACGATGGGGGTTTTAAATTTATTTAAAAATCTATGCTAGCGCTTCCCATTGTGAGTCTACGGGGGTCTGACCTCTCCCCCCGCCCCCCCCGTAGACTCACAATGGGAAGCGCTAGCATAGATTTTAAAATAAATTTAAAACCCCCATCATGGATATCCGCGGCTCGGATACAACGCGCGTGGCTGTCTTGGACCCCAACACCCGCGTTATAAAGGGGGACTACTGTACAAGAGAGGGTCTAACCATCTTCCCTTTACATTCAATGGCTTTGTCATCACTGAATGCCTCACAATCAACATCCTGGAGGTTACCATTGATCAGAAACTGAACTGGACTAGCCGCATTAATACTGTGGCTACCAGGGCAGGTCAAAGGCGAGGAATCCTACGGCGAGTAACTCACCTCCTGAACCCCACCCAAAACCTGTCGGCCATCTACAAGGCACAAGTCAGGAATGTAATAGAATACTCTCCACTTGTCTGGATGAGTGCAGCCCCAACAACACTCAAGAAGCTCAACACCATCCAGGACAAAGCAGTCCACTTGATTGCTGTCCATTCCACAAACATTCAAACCCTTCACCACCGATGAACAGTGGCAGCCGTGTGTACCATCTACAAGATGCACTGCAGTAACTCACCAAGGTTCCTTCGACAGCACCTTCCAAACCCATATCCACGACCATCTAGAAGGACAAGAGCAGCAGATACCTGGGAATCCCACCACCTGGAGGTCGCCCAGCAAGTCACTCACCATTCTGACTTGGTAATATATCGCCGCTCCTTCACTGTCGCTGGTACAAAACCCTGGAACTCCCTCCGTAAGAGCACAGTGGGTGTACCTACACTTGAAGGACTGCAGCGGTTCAAGAAGGCAACTCATCACCATCCTCTGAAGGGCAACTAGGGATGGGGAATAAATGCTGGCCTAACTAGCGGTGCCCACATACCGTAACTGAGTTTTTCAAAAATGTTTTAAAAGTTTTTTACTGCGTATATCATGGCCAGACCCTCTTTTTGATTTGTGCATAGCATCTCTGTGCCTACCAGGGTTTGAAACCCATTTGTAATCGTTTGCTTGGTGACGTCGTCCCATCGATTAACTTTATACCATAGGGAGAGACATTGCACGTTAGTACCACTGGCCTTGTGTGGTTGTAGTGCTCCAAGATGTTGGATGACAGCAGCTATTGCTCCAATTTAATGAATGCTTCGTCCTGTGGCACCTGCCATGACCACATCTGGTTTTTCTTGAGCAATGCGTGCAGGGGTGCCAGTAAGGTGGCCAGGTTGGGGATAAATGTCCCATAATAATTGATGAGGCCTAGGAACGACTTAAATTCCGTCATGTTCCACAGGTTCGGTGCCGCTTTTATGTCCTTCACTTTGTCTTCTACAGAGTGCAGGATGTCTTTGTCGACACGGTAACAAAGGTATGTTACCTCGCCCGCCTAAAACATTTTCCCGCTTGATAAATGTATGGCCTCCATCCATCTTTGCATAGATATCTTTGATATGCAGCATGGGGTACCGCTCAAGGTGGGAGGCTCTGTTGACAGTCAGTTTATAGTCTCCTCAAAGGCAGATAGTTTTGTCAGATTTTAGTACTGGAACCACAGGCTCAGCCCATTCTGTAGACGTTACTGGGCATGTTATACCAAGACACTCAAGACACCCAATTATGGCCTCCAACGTGGTGACCAAGGTAAAGGGGACTGATCCTACCCTGAAATATTTAGGCAGGGCCTCCTGGTCCATGTAAATCTTTGTCTTTGCTCCTTTGAACTTGCCAAGGCTCTCCTGAAACACCTCGGGATATTTCGTGACGACTTCATGTAGGTGCCTGGTTTGCATCCTGGAGATCTGCTGCCAGTCCAATTATATTATTTGCAGCCAGTTTCTGCCCAGAAGACTGGGTCATGGTCCTTGCATGACTAGTAGGGGAAGCCGGACCATCTGTTACCCGTTGGCAACCCGGGTCTGGTGGTTCCTATGATTCAAAAAGGCAGCCTGGTGTACCTGCAGGCACAGGGATTTGATGCTAGCCCATAGGTATCTGAAGTCCTGTTCCCCCACAGCGGCTCCTGTGTCCACATACATTTCCTGTTTTAAAAAAATAATTTTTATTCACAAATTTTCACCAACAAGAACACAAAGAAATAAGAACATAAATCCCACCACCCCGTATACAAAAATAATAAATGAACAGAAATAGAAATAATTAACATAGCGGCAAATATATACGCTCAATCAAGAAAACACAAGCAAGCCCTCACCAGCCCCCCACCCGCCCTGAACTCTCCCCCCCCCCCCCCCCCCCACCTCCCGGGTTGCTGCTGTTGCTGACCATCACATAGTGCTCTGCCAGGAAGTCTAGAAACGGTTGCCACTGCCTGAAGAACCCTTGCACCGACCCACTTAAGGCAAACTTAACACTCTCCAATTTAATCAACCCAGCCATATCGTTGACCCAGGATTCCACTCCTGGGGGCCTCGCATCCTTCGCCGGGCTACCAGGGATGCAAAGGCCAGAATACCGGCCTCTTTTGCCTCCTGCACTCCCGGCTCCACTGCCACCCCAAATATTGCGAGCCCCCAACCTGGCTCAACCCTGGAACCAACCACCCTTGACATCATCTCTGCGACGCTCCTCCAGTGCTGGGCACGCCCAGAACATGTGGGTGTGGTTTGCTGGGCTCCCTGAGCACCGAACACATCTGTCCTCGCTCCCAAAGAACCGGCCCAGCCTTGTCCCGGTCATATGCGCCCCATGCAGCACCTTAAATTGTATTAGGCTGAGCCTCGCGCAAGAGGAGGAGGAAGTCACCCTCCCCAGGGCATCCGCCCACGTCCCTTCGTCGATATCCTCACTTAGCTCCTCCTCCCACTTACCCTTCAGCTCCTCCACCGAGGCCTCCTCCTCCTCCCGCATCACCTGATATGTTACCGACATTTCCAGAGACAACACAAGTTCTAGAGCTCTTTTTAGATCAAGGGCGGGTTCTGCAAGCAGTTTTCTCTGCGTTGCAACACTATTTATACCAGGTGCTCCCATAGCATCTCCTGCAGGGAAAGCCCATACTCACAGTGCTCAGACAGTTTCCTGAGCCTGGTCAGGAACTCCATTACAGGTTCTCCAGGGATTCTTCTGGCTGTATTAAACCTGTTGCTCTAAGAATAACCAATGGTCTCGGGTCGTAGTAGTTCACCACTAAGTCTACCAGCTCAGTAAAAGTTTTTAGAGTCCGGAGCCACCAGCAAGTAAGACTCTTAATAATGCCAAACATCTGGGCTCCACAGGCAGTCAAAAGGATTACCTTCTGTCGGTCGTCACCTTCTATTCCATTTGCATCAAAGAAATAGTGCATTCTTTAAGGGTACTGGGACCAGTCCTCCATGCCTATATCTGTGTCGCTCAAATTTCTCCAGTAAGGCATTTCCGGGTTCCTTCATACACTTCTTAACGGAGGCAATTCTTTTAAAAAAAACAGGGCTGTCCGTCCAGCATCTCATCCTCGTTGCCAGTGAAGTGATCCAGGAAACACATAGATAAAAGTTAAACCAAATTTATTTTAAATCAAACATAAATCCACATCCTGCATCATGAGGGTCCCAGCCCGGGACTAACAGGAACTCCCGGTCTGGGTCTGGGCGCGTACGTATTTATTATTTTTGAAAATATTTTAATTAGATCTTTAACATTTTAACATTTAAAGCATACAACCCAACAAAGCAAAACAAAACAACAAAAACCTCAATCCCCTCTCTCCACCTCCAACACCTCAATACCACCCAACAAAAGATGAACTTCCCCCTCCCCGCCACCCCAGCAGCTGATGGTAACCAACTCTTTAAAATGTAATATAAACAAACCCCATCTCGGAACCTCTCCCTCGGACACCTCAAAATATACTTGAACCTCTCCAAATGCAGGAACTCCTTCAAGTCCCCCAGCCATGCCGAGACACAGGGCAGAGAAGTTGATGTCCACCCCAACAGGAGCCGCCTGCGACCAATCAGCGAGGCAAAGGCTAAAACCCCTACTCCTGCCTGCAGCTCCGGCAAGTCCGACACCCCAAATATGGCTCCCTGGGGCAGGGCTCCAAATCCACATGCAAGATCACTGGCATGGTGCTAAAAACCTACCTCTAAAACCTCTCCAACTTCAGGCAAGACCAGAACATATGTACTTGATTTGCCGCACCCCTCCCTCACTGCTCACAAATGTCTTCCACCCGCTCAAACAACCGACTCATCCTCGACTTTGTCAGGTGTGCCCTATGCACCACCTTTCGCTGTATCTGCCCCAGCCTTGAGCAGGAGGCTGAGGCGTTCATTCTCCGCAGCATGTCACATCAAATGCCCTCCTCCAGCACCATCCCCAGCTTTGGGACGGTATTGAAAGGGATGGATAACGAGTCTCAGCTGGAAGGGCCTCCACTCGTTACCATGAGAACATGTACCCGATAAGCCTCATGGTTTCCATTCCTTTACATATCTCCCACTCCCTTCCTAAGTTCTTTTTTGGACGGCATTTATAGGTTTTGAAATGCAATCATATTACATGCCCTATCTGGCTTTCCATAGTCGTGCAATCTCTCCCATGAGGGACTTCCTGCAGATAACCACCTTAGATTCAGTTGAGTAAAAACACTACAGTAGAAATTGTCTTTGAGTGCATAACACGGCCTGTATTATTTGAGGCATTTACACTAATTCTGGCAAACCGTTAAAATATGTTTTCTATCCGTTTAAAGGCTTATTCTATTGTTCATCGTTATGTAACTTTTTCATTTGATTCTTTTTGACACCACAGACTCTGAGGGTGTGATTCTCCGGAAAGATTTCAAAGTGTGGTAGTGAGGGGGAACTTCCGCGAGCTCACAGCACTCGGCTATTCAACATTAATTGTTTCACTTCAGGAGGCCCCACTGGCTTCACGCCGCAAATGTAGGCTCCCCAGCTGATTCACTGGGGCCGTGTCGCCAGCCCTGTTGTCAAGCAGCACTTGCACAGCAAACCTCACTCAGCTCACAGCCATGCACCAAGAAGACTGGCTCCAAGATTTGGAGACATGGTCCCGGGGAGGCTACTAGATACAGTGGATGCCAGGAGGGATGTCCTCTCCCCTCCCCAAGGGTCCCGGAGGGTGAGCCACTGGGCAGCCAGTGCCGCCTGAGACAAAGCGGCAGCAGCTGTCAGCTCAGGAAGCCTGACCGGGAGGACTCGCTTCAAGTGCTGCAAGAATGTCAACGACCTACACTGGGCAGCACGAGTGAGTTGAAATCAATGGCCCCCTCCCCTGAGACCTCGAGCATCCACCCTACAACCCTCCATGCGGCCCTCAAACCTCCCTGCAGTCCCCCCAAACCTTCCTTCACCCCATCTCCCTTCAACCCCGCCCAAACCCTTCCTTACCACCCCCGCCCCTCCACCACTGTGAAACATGTGTGTAGCCTATGATGCCTTCTGTGTGTCTCCACAAGAAAAACCCTCCCACAATCTATGGGAGAGGGCCCAGACTGGCGGAAATGTGCTGGGCATAAGAATCCTCACGGCCTTTGAGGAATGGGCCCTGGAGGTGACGGGGATGGCCGAGGACAGAGCGGTCACCAATGCAGAGGTTGTTGCATGCTACACACGTGAGGATCCACTGGGCCCCACCTGGAGGACCTAGCCATCGTGAGTTGTTATTGCCATATACACTGACCCATCCCTCCCATTGACCACGTGTTTATTTTTCCGCAGCTCTTCTTGCTGATGGCAGCCGCCCACCTGCGATGGCTCCCTCCCCTGCAGTCGCGGCATCGGAACCGCATTTTGCAGTTTGATACACCACTCAATGACAGCCCGGCTGGCCAAATGGGCCTCGTTGTATCGGGTCTCCGCTTCAGTCTCTGGCCTCCGTACTGGCATCATTAGGCAGGTCCTCAGCGGGTACCCCTTATCCCCAAGAGCCAGCCACCCATCCTGGATGGTCCTCGAAGAGGTTGGAGATGACCGACTGCCCCAGGATCTAGCTGTCGTGCACACACATGTGGTGGTCACACACGAGCTGAACGTTCAGGCAGTAGAACCCCCTCCTGTTTATGTAGGCACTCCCAGATGGCCTGGTGAGTGCAAGGAGGCATGCGTGAAGTCTATCAGCCTGTGGACCTGGGACATTCTGGCAACGGCAGAGAATCCTGCTGAGCAGCCATCTTGTTGGATTTGGCCTTATTAAAGTTTATATAGTTCTCCCCCCGGGCATACAGGGACCATGATCTGTCGGATGCACCGGCGGGTTGTGACCTGCGAGGTGCCACACAGGTCCCCGCTTGAGCCCTGAAATGATCCCGAAGCATAAAAAATCAGGGCTGCAGTGACCTTGACAGTCAGAGAGAGTGAGCGTTCTCCTCCACGTGGTGCCAAGGCCACGAGGACAGGACACAGATGCCGCACAGTCTCCTTGTTGAGGCAGAGCCTCTTGCAGCAAGCACTGCCCGTCATTTGTTCAAAGGACCAGCGACGCCAGTGCATCCTGGGCCGTCGTGGGCCTGCCCCTCTGGGCCTCACCCTGGCCTGATGGGTGCCTAGGTCCTCAGGGTGTGGGGCGGGTCCCTGTACGTGGGCCGTCGCCTCGAGCCTCTGCAGACGCTGCTGCTGCCGCCGTCCGGTGTCTAGCCGCCTGCTCTACCAGCGGCACAACCAGGGCTTGTTCTGTGGGTCCAAATTACCGTCCATACCGTTCAATGTCTGTAAGGAATTGGGAGAGGGTATTAGACTGACAAACACCGGTGGCTCCCACCCCGGGTCCCTCCATTCCCCCACTGATTACCCCCCCCCCCACACCCGGAATGCCCTGTCCACGCACTCCTGCCACAGCAGGACCCCCCCCCCCCCAACAGACCCCATACCCTGTACCCCGGACACCGCACATAATTTCACCTGGACCAGGTGCTGGTCCTGTCCACCCACCCTCCGGCCGTGGACATGTCCCATCCCCTGAGTGTTCAGATGTTGGCTGCTGTATCTGGGGTGTAGCCTCCCACAGTGTTCAGGCACAGTGTCCAGGCATTGTGGTCTGATTGTGGTGCTAGGCAATGACACCTGCATGCTGCATGGCCTGTCCACCCACAGGAATCCACTCGGGATGTGTGAAGTGCTCACTTAACCACGATTGCCAATTTCCTATCAGCATTAGCCTTCAGCCGCACGGCCAGAGGCCTCAGCAGTCGGTGGGGGGTATGGGTGGTCAGTGGGGCAGACAGTTGTCCGCAGGACAGGTACACATGGGGTTGGCAGTGGGGCAGCTTGCGGCTCTCCCCCCCCCCCCCGCACCATGGCGGCCCCCTCTGTGGAGGGTGCCCCTCCCCAGCAGAGGGTGCCCCACCTCTCGCCGAGCACTGAGGCGGCAAACCCAGCGCGACCGGGCTCTTTGCCTGTGAACAAAAATGGCTACTCACCTCCTTAGCTCCCCACAGAAGCCCTTCCGCCAGGTCCACATTTTTCAAAAGGAGTACCGATCGGCGCCAGCATGACCACTTGCTGAGGAGGCCGCTGAATCACGGAAGCCCGTTGGATTTGTGGTGGATCCCGTTAATTGTATGGAAATAGGGCTTAAGTGGTGATAATTGGCTTTTCGCCACGCTACGGGGTGAGCATAAAATTGGATGAACGGCTCCTGCTTGAGTGAGAGAGCAATCGCGTCCTGAGTAATGGTGGCCAAATGGTGGCCTTCTCAGTTTGTCACATAACGTTACAATTTAGAACAAAATTTAGAACAGTACAGCACAGAACAGGCCCTTCGGCCCTCGATGTTGTGCCGAGCAATGATCACCCTACTCAAACCCACGTACCCACCTTATACCCGTAACCCAACAACTCCCCCTTAACCTTACTTTTTAGGACACTACGGGCAATTTAGCATGGCCAATCCACCTAACCTGCACATCTTTGGACTGTGGGAGGAAACCGGAGCACCCGGAGGAAACCCACGCACACACGGGGAGGACGTGCAGTTACATTGTTCCATTGGTGCAAATCCTGAAACCACACATGGAATCAGTGGGCGGGGGTTTGGTAATTTTTAACTCTCATACATGGCAGAAAATGGACAACATATCAAATCAGCTATTTATATACACTCTGTCAAATTTTGCTTCAAAGGAAGTTCAGAAGGTCCTGCGATGGGCGATTGAACTGATATTGCCTGTTTACACTATCAGCACTAGATAAAGGCAAAACCTGGTGGAATTTGTACACTTGGTGCAGCATCTGCATGAATTTGCATCTATGGTAAATGCTATTGCCATCAAGGTGAGGGATGGGAAACTGAATAATGCTTCCTGCCTTTTGCACGGGGAGACAGTTCTGAGCATTTCTGGAGTGTGTTTTTTTATGGAGGATAAAGCTTCCTGTATCATAGATATTCTAATCAGCTCACATCAAAGGATATATCAATGTGGCTTATGTTAAAAATTATCTCGTTCCAAATGTGGAAAATAATCCAGACTTGTTAATAGCAAATAGAAAACATGGGGCATGAGAGATTGGCACTCGCCATTCTGAGAGTCACCAGCTAATGTGCAGCCGCCGAGTCTCAAACTCCCACTGCCATTTCACACTCACTTGAACTATGATTGGTAATGGACAGGACTTCCGTCAGTCTTGGAAGGAAGTCCCGCCCATGAGAGTTGCCAGCCAATCAGATTTGCCGACAGCCCATCAACCTAGCGAGGCACAGCACTGGCGCTACTGGATGGGGGTGGGGTAGGGGACACCCAGGAGGATGGGGGAGGGGTAGGGGACACACAGGGGGATTGGGGTAAGGGACACCCAGGGGGATGGGGGGGGGGGGTAGGGGACACCCAGGGGGATGGGGGGAGAGTAGATAGGGGACACCCAGGGGGATGGGTGGGGTAGGGGACACCCAGGGGGATGGGGTGGGTGGGTAAGGGACACCCAGGGGGATGGTGGGGGGTAGTGGACACCCAGGGGGATGGGGTGGGTGGGTAGGGGACACCCAGGGGGATGGGGGGGGGGGGTAGAGGACACCCAGGGGGATGGGGGCGGGGTAGAGGACACCCAGGGGGATGGGGTGAGGGTAGGGGACACCCAGGGGGATGGGGGGGGGGGAGGTTAGGGGACATGCATGGCGATTGGGGGGGTTGGGGGCAATTGCAGTGTCAGGGGGCAAGCTAGGGGAGGTGTGGGGGGAGGGGGGGGGGAGACCTAGAGCTTCAATGTCATGGGGAGGGAGAGAAGGTGCCCCAACTCTAAGGGCGGCCTTCAGACTGAGGTGCTGATCCCACACTTCCCACCCAAGATTAGGAAAGGTGGAAATGCCTGTTTCACACCCTCCCCACACTCGCTCCCACCATCCTAAAAATTGAGACTGGGTGGGATAAAGCCCTTAAACGGTCATTAAGTGGTCAGTAGGTGAATGGATGGATTTCCCATCCAAGCCCCTGATTGCCCAAGCATGAAATTGTGTCTGGATCTGGGCGGGCCGGTTCCCGAGGGGAATCCCATCGATTTAATTTCATGCTTACCCTGCCTCAGAACTCACCTTGGGGGTTGGTTGGGTGGGGGGGGGGGGGGGGGGAGGGGGGTGTGGAAGAGTGGAAAATTCTCTGCATACAAGAGCTACCTTTATCACACACTTAAGGCCTGTCGGTTAACATGTTCTGATATGTCGAGGATACACCCTTGTTTATGTTCTGCTAATATGTTAATGCATGAACAAAAATGGGAACAAGGAACATGAATCGGCCATTTAGTCCCCTAAGCCTTTTCCAGCATTCAATGAATCATTTCTCATCAGAGAGCAAAATAAAATCTACTAACCTCTAACTAGAGACGGGGGAATAGGAAAGTTTTGGAAATGTGAAATTGGTAACCAAAACTGGATGCTGATTGTTTGCATATTCTGTTGCCACCATACCTTCCTGCTGAATTACTGAAGTAGATAAGGGATCGCAGACTGCATTAATGGCAGCAGCTGCTTGTTTGTGATAACAGTGAGTGTGTTCGCACAGCTGAACACATAGCTTCATGTAGTGGGCTCCTGTTGACTTTTCTCTCACTCAGAAAACTCTTCACAAGATCAATGAATGCTGTCAACACTGTCTGAAGTATTTTGAAATTCAGGCGAGAGTTGGCACAGGACGCTCACTAGGTTCGAACACTTGCTCCTAAATTACAGGGCAAACATATCTTCCGTCTTGCTGTAGACTATAAGAACCTTGTAGTACTCTCACCTGAGTCAAAAGGTCATGGGTTCTAACGCCAGGGACCGGAGCTCTTAATTTAGTGTGGAACCCAAGTGCAGCATTGAGTCTGCACAATTGGAGATGCCATCTTTTGGACGAGATGTTAAACCTCATCTGGCTTCTTGTGTGCACCTAAAGGATCCCATAGCTATATTAAAAGAAGAGTGCTCTACTTGGTATTCTGGCTAATATTTATCCTTCAATGTATCTAGGGGAGATGATGGTGTAGTGATAACATCACTGGAATAGTAATCCAGAAGCCCAGGCTCATACTCTATGGTTCAAATCCCACCATAGCAGCTGGTTGAATATGAATTCAGTCCTTAACAAATCTGGAATGAAAAGCTAGTCCCAGTAATGGGAACCATGAACCTATCATCGATTGTCATAAAAACCCATCTGGTACACGACTATCCTTTAGGAAAAGAAATCTGCCATCCTTACCTGGTCTGGCCTAAAAGTGACTCCAGACCCACAGCAAATTAATTGCCTCTGAAATGGTCCAATAAACCACTCAGTTTAAGAGCAATTAGCGGTGGGCAACAAATGCTGGCCTGTCAACACCCACATCCCATGGAGGAATGAAAATACAAAATAGATGATTTGGCCATCGGAACAGCAGGGTAGCACATTGGTTAGCACTGTTGCTTCACAGCGCCATGGTCCCGGCTTTGATTCCCGCTTGACACTCTGCGTGTTCTCCCTGTGTCTGCATGGGTTTCCTCGTGGCGCTCCAGTTTCCCACCACAAGTCCAGAAAGACATTCTGAATTCTCCCTCAGTGTACCTGAAACGATGCCGGAGTGTGGCGACGAGGGGCTTTTCACAGTAACTTCATTGCAGTGTTAATATAAGCCTACTTGTGAGAATAATAAAGATTATTATCATTATTATTATTTCCCTCACTGCTGTTCTGTGCCATCTTACTTGTGTTGCTGTGACTCCTTATGGTACCCTAAATGTTAACACACGTTTTAAAAATGAAGTAATTGATTGTTTGTGAAGCATGTTTGGATATCCAAAAATTATTGCGAGTTAAGCAAAGTATGCCTGAACTGACTCAACCAAGTTGGTGGAAGGCCCAAATGCAACATTGTTCGTCATTCACAATTAGTTATCACTAATCTGGTCATCTCATTCTGAGAGATCCTGAGGATGGATGGGTGATGGGAATACGTCACTAAAATACACTGGCAAAAAACAGACATGACCAATTCCATGTGGAAGATTAGCCAATTACTCCTGTCACATACATAGATGGCAATTATAGAATAATAGAATTCCTTCTGGGCAGGGCGGCTCGGTGGCACAATGGTTAGCAATGATGCCGAGGTCCCAGGTTCGATCCCGGGTCTGGGTCACTGTCCGTGTGGAGTTTGCACATTCTCGCCGTGTTTGTGTGGCTTTCACCCCACACAACCCAAAGATGTGGATACAGGCTAGGTGGGTTGGCCATGCTAAATTGCCCCTTAATTGGAAATAATTAATTGGGTACACTAAATTTAAAAAAAGAATTCCTTCTGGGCAGAAGGAGGCCATTCAGCCCATCGAGTCTGCACTGATCCTCTGAAAGAGCACCCTACCTAGGCACACTCCATGCCCTATCCCCATAACCCCACATCACTTGCACATCTTTGGGCACTAAGGGGCAATTTAATATGGCCAATCCATCTAACCCGTACATATTTGGACTGGGGGTGGAAACCGGAGCACCCGGAGGAAACCCACACAGAGACAAAGAGAATGTCCAAATCTCACATACACAGTGACCCAAGACCGGAATTGAACCCGGCCCCTGGTGCTGTGAGGCACAGTGCTAACCACTGTGCCACCTTGCTGCCTCCCCTCTGCAATCTGTCTGGCTTTTGGAATGAGATCGAGTCAGGAAGCACTATCCTCACACAAAATGTAATGGAAATCTGGAGCTCTCACAACCACCATTCATATGCACTTGGGGCTGGTTTAACAGAGGGCTAAAAAGCTGGCTTTTAAAGCAGACTAAGGCAGGCCAGCAGCACGGTTCAATTCCCGTGCCAGCCCCCCTGAACAGGTGCCGGAATATGGCGACTAGGGGTTTTCCAGAGTAACTTCATTTGAAGCCTACTCGTGACAATAAGCGATTTTCATTTCATTTTCATTTCACTTCCACCGGAAGCGAGACGGGACGTGGCTGGTAGATCCCATAAAAGGCCGCCTCCGCGATTTCTAACGAGATCGCGCGAGACATCGTGAACTGGAACCCATTCACAATCGGCAGGATCCAGACTTGCATGGTTAAGTAGCTGCTCACTTAACTCTGCCAATGCCAGAACAAACCAGCGCCCGAGATCTACCAGCTTTGGTGAGGAGACCTCAGCCTGGCACCATTTAGCATTGGTCCCCACAAACGGGGACCAAAAGAACGGCACTTGGGGGGGGGGGGGTCTCCCAGGCGATCGGAGGCCCATGGTGGTCGGCCTCTGGGCAGGGTGGCACTGTGGCACTGCTGATGCCAGCCAGGCACCTTGGCATTGCCAGCCTAGCACCCTGACAGTGACACAAGTCCATCCAGGGTGCCCAGGTGTAACGGCCAAACTGACAGGGGCACTGCCAGTGTGCCAGGCTGGCAGTGACCCGGTGACACAGTTCGGGCCTAGGGGTGCGTTGCCTGTAGGAGGTGGGTTGCGGGGGGCTTGAGCTCTCCCCAACAGGTGAACTGGGCATTGGGAGAGTGTCTGCCATTTGCTTCGGAGAGGGGGGGTGGATCGAGCGATCGGGACGCCATTGAAAAATGTCTCCCCGATCTCTTCCTGCACTGGCAAACGGAGATCCTCAGTGCAGGAAATGCGACTGAGTGCAGCATCGGTGGGGCGTTCCCTGCTGAGGCCTGAAGAAGTAACAGAGTGCTATTCAGTAGCGCATGCCACCGGAAATGACCCTGCTAATCCCGCCCAGAGCCGACTTTTTTATTTCGTTAGATTGTACCCTGTATCATTAAGAAAAGCATATCCCCATAACAAGTACCTTTACCAACTAACATGTCTCAAAGTGCTTCACAGGAGAGTTAGAAAGCAGAATTTGATGCTGAACCACATGAGGAGCTATTATAATAATAATCTTTTATTGTCACAGTAGGCTTACATTAAAACTACAATGACGTTACTGTGAAAGTCCCCGAGTCGCCACAGTCTGGTGCCTGTTTGGGTACACTGAGGGAGAATTCAGAATGTCCAACTTACCGAACAGCATGTCTTTCGGGTCATGTGGGAGGAAACCGGAGCACCCGGAGGAAACCCACGCAGACACAGGGAGAACGTGCAGACAGTGACCCAAACCGGGATTCGTAACTGGCGCTGTGAAGCAACAATGGTAACCACTGTGCTACCGTATAGGGCAGATGACCAAGAGCTTGGCCAATGAGAGCTTGGCGTTTAGAGGAGGAAATTGAGACAGAGAGGCGCTGAAGTGAAGAGAACAAATTCTCAGAGCTTGGGATAAAACAGAAAATGGTGGCAAAGCTCAGCAGGCGTGCTGAAGGGGATGGACCTTTGCCAGTTGGCCTCTTTAGGGTTCTCTTATTTACATATTGAATGCCATGGCATCTGCACAGCTGTGGTGTAAAAGCAGGATCACCTGGTGCCTGAAACCAGGGGTGGTGGTGCTGGTGGTGGGGGGGTGGGGGGGGGGGGGCGGTAGTAGCAGCTGCCTGGGCTGCCTGTTGCTCAGATGCCAGGCCAGGTCATTCAGAGGCCAGGCTGTTCATGTAGTCATGTGACATCAGCAGGTCACAGGGTGTCGCTGTCATGAGACAAGGTTCAGTATCTTGCCCCAAATCAGGAACTGATCACTTCTTGTAACATCTGCCCTCCGGTGAAACATGAAAAAAGTACTTGCAGAAAAACTTCTCTCGAACATCCATGGGAAATTTGGTGAGAAGAAGTCAGCCTTTATTACAAAGAATTACATAATATATACAGCACCAAAATAGGCCATTTAGCCCATCAGATCATATGCTTATTTTCCTCACAGGCCTCCTCCCAGCTTTGTTAACCTGATCACCAAATGTCTCCCTCATGTACTCATCTGGCTTCTCCTGAGCTGCATCTATCCCATTTGCATTGGTATTCTTTGTCATTGTGAGTTCCATAGTCTAACCACTCTCTGGGTGGAATAATATGGTGGTGGGGTTAGGAGGTGGGGTTAGGAGGATGACACACCTCACCTGAAAACCATGTTGCTGGCTCCTTGCTGCCTGCTCTCCAGCCATAAAGTGCTGCTGGGATCATTAACAAGGGCCGAGGTGGACCGCCCCTCTTTCGGAACTTGATGAGGCCCTCCACACAAAAATGTTTCTCCAAATTTCCAATTGGATTTATTGGTGACTATCTCACACATTGAGAATGAACTGTGTGCAAGAATAAATTAGACATGTGGCGGGATTTTCTTACCGTTCACGCTGGTGGGGAGCGCCAATAGCGCCCACCCGCTGCGGGATTCGTGGTTGTGAGGGGTGTGTTTAATGGGAAAACCCTTTGACCCCATTAAGGGCTATCCAGTTTTTAGCAAGGACAGACAGAAAGGAAAAGGTGGTGGATTGCATTGTTGAGTAAAGAAGATATTGACCCAATATTGAGGAAAGTATTAGTACAGATTGTGGTAAACCACTGTATTGTATTGTACTATTGTATTGTTACATGCCTGGCTTGTCCCTGCTGGCTCCGAACCATTGTAGTATATATTATGTGTATTGTGGTAAACTGCCACTGTATTATAGATAATGTGGTAAACTACTGCCTCCTGGCGCCGCCTCCCCTCGCGCTCGGTATAAAGATGGCTAGTCTCCGCCCCTGCCTCAGTTCGGGATCCGAGGCCAGGAGGCTTTCCGTTTAGTTTATTAAAGCCTCAGTTACGTTCACCACTCATCGTGTGTTCAATGATGGCATATCAATTTAATAAACTAAACGTCTAAGATGAATTCATCACTCAAGCCTGATCGCCTGGAGCTGGACCCACAGGCAGCCGACACCTCTGCAACATTTGAGCACTGGCTAAGCTGCTGCGAAGCGTACCTCGGATCCTTCACCGAAGACTTCACCGACCTCCGAAAGAAGCAGATCTTTCACGCACGGGTGAGCCCGCAATACGCCTCGTATACGGAGGCGATAATGCTGCTGAAGGGACACTATGTAAAGTCGGTAAACGAGGTGTATGCTGGGCACCTTCTTGCCATGAGATGACAACGCCCCGGGGAATCACTAGCAGAATTCCTGCATGCCTTCTGGGTACTCTGCCGGAAATGTGACTGCCAGGTGGTATCGGCTATCCAACACGCGGAGCTGTTGATCAGGGACACTTATGTCGCAGGCATGAAATCAAACTACATCCGCCAGCGATTGCTAGAAGGGGGTACAATCGGCCTCCCAGAAACAGTGCAGCTCTGAAACTTGCTGGAGGTGGCCTTCCAGAACACGGAGGCCTACACCTCTGACTGCGCGGCACCCTCGGGGACCACGTGGGCGCCGCCATCATCCGACCCGGGTGCGCCGCAAGTCTGTGCCGCGCAGCAGCCCGCCAACGCCGGAAGCCCAAGTGCTACTTTTGCGGCCAGGGTAATCATCCCAGACAATGCTGCCCTGCACAGAACGTGACTTGCAACGGGTGTGGGAGGAAGGGCCACTTTGCGAAAGCCTGCCAGCCCCGACTCTCCCTAAAACTTCTAGGCCCAGCAGCGCTGCCTGCTGCCTGTCGAGACCGCCTCCAGCTGCCGCGCCACCCGCCACGTGCGACCCATGGGGGCCGCCATTTTTGACTCCATCCCCGATGCCACCCGTCACGCGCGACCCACAGGGGCCGCCATCTTGGCACCACACCATAGCATCCCGGGAGCCCTGCTCACCTGGTCATACACTGGCCACCGCTACCTCTGACCAGCCTACCCATCACCTTCCGAAACTCACCTCCATCATGCTTGACCAGTCCCGGCCTCATCACCTCATAAAATCTACGATGACCGTCCGGATCAGCGGGCACGAGACGGCCTGGCTTTTAGACTCTGGGACCACAGACAGCTTCATACACCCAGATATGGTAAGGCGCTGCTCCTTCCCAATTTTACCCGCGACCCAGAAAATCTCCCTGGCTTCCAGATCACATCAGTAGCAATCCAGGGGTACTATGTCGCAACCCTTGCTGTACAAGGCGTAGAGTACACTAACTTTAAACTCTACGTCCTTCCCCATCTCGGCACTGCCCTATTACTGGGGCTCGACGTCCGGTGCCACCTCCAAAGCCTTACTTTAAAGTTCGGTGGACCCCTGCCCCCCCCCCCCCCCCCCCCCCCCTCACCATCTGTAGCCTCGCGACCCTTAAGGTCGCCCACGCTCGCTCTTCGCTAACCTCACCCCGCACTGTAAGCACGTCGCTACTAGGAGCAGACGATACAGTGCCCAGGACAGGGCCTTTATCAGGTCGGAGGTCCAGCGACTCCTACAAGAGGGGATCATTGAGGCTAGTAACAGCCCCTGGAGAGCCCAAGTGGTGGTCGTCAAGACTGGGGAGAAGCACTGGATGGTCATTGACTACAGTCAGACCATCAACCGGTACACGCTCCTCAATGCGTACTCCCTCCCCCGCATATCTGACATGGTCAACCAGATTGCACAGTATCGAGTCTTCTCCACAGTTGACTTGAAGTCCGCGTACCACCAGCTCCCTATCTGCCCGGAGGACCGCCAATACACTGCCTTCGAGGCAGATGACCACCTCTATCAGTGGGGTCACCAATGGGGTCTCGGTTTTCCAACGTGAAATGGACCGAATGGTTGACCAGTACGGGCTGCGGGCCACGTTCCGTACTTAGATAATGTCACCATCTGCGGCCATGACCAGCAGGACCGTGACGAAAAGCTCCGGCACTTCCTCCACACCGCTAAACTACTGAACCTCACCTATAGTTCTCCCCGTGTGTGCGTGGGTTTCCTCCGGGTGCTCCGGTTTCCTCCCACAGTCCAAAGATGTGCAGGTTAGGAGGATTGGCCATGCTAAATTGCCCTTAGGGTCCAAACTGCCCTTAGTGTTGAGTGGGGTTACTGGGTTATGGGGATAGGGTGGAGGTGTGGGCTTGGAAAGGGTGCTCTTTCCAAGAGCTGGTGCAGACTTGATGGGCCTAATGGCCTCCTTCTGCACTGTAAATTCTATGAAAAAATAATAAGGAAAAATGCATTTTCCGCACAACCCGCCTAGCCATCCTTGGCTACGTTGTGGAAAACGGAGTCCTAGGGCCCGACCCCGACTGCATGCGCTCCCTCATGGAACTCCCCCTCCCCACTGCCCCAAGGCCCTGAAGAGATGCCTGGGGTTCTTCTCTTACTATGCCCAGTGGGTCCCCAATTATGCGGACAAGGCCCTGCACAGTCTTTTCACCTTGTTCGTGTTCCCCACCTACATCCATAGTGATCGGGGTTCCTCCTTCATGAGCGACGAGTTGCGTCAGTTCCTGGTCAGCAAGGGCATCGCCTCAAGCAGGACGACCAGCTACAACCCCCGGGGAAACGGACAGGTGGAGAGGGAGAATGCAATGGTCTGGAAGGCCGTCCTCCTGGTCCTACGGTCTAGAAGACTCCCAGTCTCCCGCTGGCAAGAGGTCCTCTCCGATGCGCTCCACTCCATCCGGTCGCTCCTGTGTACTGCCACCGAGACGCTTCACGAGCGTATGTTTGCCTTCCCCAGGAAGTCCACCTCTGGGGTCTTGCTCCCGTCCTGGCTGACAGTCCCAGGGCCCCTCCTCCTCTGGAAGCATGTGAGGAGCCATAAATCAGATCCCCTCGTCGAGGTTGTCAGGCTCCTCCATGCCAATCCACAATATGCCTACATGGCACATCATGATGGGTGACAGGACACAGTCTCCCTCCGGCTTTGGCACCTGTAGGTTCCCCAACGACCATCACCACCACCACCGACCTTACACCGTCTCCCTCCACCACTACCCAGCTACTTCAAGGTCTGGCACCCGCAGTCCCACCGGCGGCTATCACCACCACCCTTGCCCCCCCCCCCCCCCCCTCCACCGACTATACTACTGGATGAAGAAGAGTACCCAATTATTTTTTCCAATTAAGGGGCAATTTAGAGTGGCCAATCTACCTATCCTGCACATCTTTGGGTGGTGGGGGTGAAACCCACGCAGACACGGGGAGAATGTGCAAACTCCACACGGACAGTGATCCAGGGCCGGGATTCGAATCCGCGTCCTCAGCGCCGTAGGCACTGGATGAAGAAGAGGACGACACGTTCCCGGACGCGCAGGTCTCGACACTGGTGCCCACACCACAGCCAGAACTGAGGCGGTCATGGTGGAAGGTCAAGGCCCCCGACAAACTTGATCTGTAAGTCCACTTCACCCCGGCTGGACTCCTTTATTTAACAGGGTGTGAATATGGTAAACCACTGTATTGTATTGTTACATGCCTGGGCTTGTCCCTGCTGGCTCTGAACCACTGTAGTATATATTATGTGTATTGTGGTAAACTGCCACTGTATTATAGGTAATGTGGTAAACTACTGCCTGCTGGCTCCGCCTCCCCTCGGGCTTGGTATAAAGGCGGCTAGTCTCCGCCCCTGCCTCAGTTCGGGATCCGAGACCAGGAGGCTTTCCGTCTAGTTTCTTAAAGCCTCAGTTACGTTCACCACTTGTTGTGCGTTCATTGATGGCATATCACAGACAATGTGGAATCTGTCTGGGTGGAGTTAGAAACATCAAGGGGTGGGGCAGCACGGTGGCCTAGTGGTTAGCACAACCGCCTCACGGTGCTGAGGTCCCAGGTTCGATCCCGGCTCTGGGCCACTGACTGTGTGGAGTTTGCACATTCTGTCTGTGTGGGTTTCGCCCCCACAATCCAAAAATGTGCAGAGTAGGTGGATTGGCCACGCTAAATTGCCCCTTAATTGGAAAAAATAATTTGGTAATCTAAATTTAAAAAAAAAAGAAACATCAAGGGGCAAGAAACATTTGTAGGAGCGGCATACAGACCAAGCTGCAGTGTAATGTTGGCAATAGCATTAGATGGGAAATCAGAGATGCATATGATAAAGGAACATCTCTGATTATGAATGACTTAATCAGGGTAGCATTCGAGGGAAGCTGCGAAAGAAGGTTTGGATAAACACATAGACATTATATTGGTTGGGTTGAGAGATTATCAGGATAATAAGGCTGATATCATCCTGAAATACAATGCAGATCAGGCAAGAAGTTTGAAGCCTACGGTGAACTTCCAGAGCATGCAAAAATCAATGAAACAGATACATTTGGACCTGGGAATGATGATGAAATACAGTTTGACGATATTGGGGATGATGAGGAGGACATTGATGATATCTAAAGTGGGATTGAATTTGGATTTCACCCTGTACCAAGCTTCGAATTGAAGGCGGACAAATCTCCAGGGCCTGACAACCTTCATCCCAGAGTACTTAAGGAAGTCACCCTAGAAATAGTAGATCCATTGGTGATCATTTTCCAAAATTCTTTGCACTTTGGAATGGTTCCTACAGATTGGAGGGTAGCAAATGTAACACAGCTATTCAAAAAGGGAGGTAGAGAGAAAACAGGGTACTATAGACCAATGAGTCTTAACGCGGCAGTAGGGAAGTTGCTGGAGTTCATTATCAAGGATTTCATAGCACAGCATTTGGAAAGCAATGGTGTAATCAGACAAAGTCAGCACGGATTTACGAAAGGAAAATCATTCTTGACAAACCTCCTAGAATTCTTTGAAGACTAGTAGAGTTGACCATGGAGAACCGATGGATGCAGTTTATTTAGACTTTCAGAAGGCTTTCGACAAGGTCTCACATTGCAGATTAATATGGGATTATGGGTAGTGTCTTGAGATGGATAAAAGGTTGGTTAGCAGACAGAAAGCAAAATGTTAGAGTAAGTGGGTCTTTTTCTGATTGGCAGGCAGTGACTAGTTTCATTTTGCAGGATGTGCTCGGACCCCAACTGTTCCCTTTAGATATTAATGATTTGGATGAGAAAACTAAATGTTTAATCTCCAAATTTGCAGATGATACAAAGTTGGGTGGAAGGGTGAGCTTTGAGGAGGATGCAGAGATGCTTCAGTGGGATTTGGACAGCTGAGTGAGTGGACAAATGCATGGCAGATGCAGTATAATGTGGATAAATGTGAAGTTATCCACTACAGTCGCAAAAATAGGAAGGCAGATTATTATTTGAATGGGTGTAAATTGACAGAGGTGGATACTCAATGAGATCTTGGTGTCTTCGTGCATCAGTTGCTGAAAGTAAGGGAGCAGGTACAGCAGGCAGTAAAGAGGTTAAATGGTATGTTGGCCTTCATAGCAAGAGGATTTGAGTATAGGAATAGAGCTGTTTTACTGCAATTGTATAGGGCATTGGTGAGGCCACCCTTGGAGTATTGTGGGCAATTTTGGTGTCCTTATCTGAGAAAGGATGTCCTTTTAGTGTGGCCAATCCACCTAACCTGCACATCTTTGGGTTGCGGGGGGTAAAACCCAAGGGAGAATGTGCAAACTCCACACCAACAGTGACCTGGGGCGGGATCAAACCCGGGTCCTCAGCGGCATAGGCAGCAGTGCTAACCACTGCACCACCATGCCGCCCTCTAGGGTACTGTTTCAAAGGGCCGGTGCAGACTCAATGGGCCAAATGTCCTCCTCTGAACTATAAATTCTATGATCTATATTCATTGGAGTTTAGAAGAGTGAGAGGAAACTTACAAAATTCTAACAGGATTAGACAGGGTAGATTCAGAAAGAATGTTTCTGTTGGTGGGGCAGTCCAGAACTAGGGGTCATAATTTGAGGATAAAGGATAAACCTTTTATGACTGAGGTGAGGAGAAATTTCTTCACCTAGAGAGTGGTGAATCTGTGGAATTCACGACCACAGGAAGTAGTTGAGGCCAAAACGTTGTGGTAAGTTCAAGAAGGCATTAGATTTAGCCCCTGGGGCTAAAGGTATCAAGGGATATGGGGGAAGGTGGGATCAGAGTATTGAACTTGATGATCAGCCATGATCATAATGAACGGCGGAGCAGGCTTGAAGGGCCAATGGCTTCCTCCTGCTTCTATATTCTATGTTTGTATGTTTCTATGACAACGGTGGGACTAGAAGATCCTGCCACTGGCCATTGGCGAGCCTCTCTCTGCCACTGCAGATCATAGAGTAGAGGTGGAGGGAAATCCCACCCGTTGTTTGAATTGGCTCTGTTTTCTGAATTCATGACTTCTCATGATCGTTTGTCAATTGAGTGAGAGGCAATTGTATAATTATAAAAGGGTTGGAATAGGCCTGATGTCGATGTAGCGATGCAGCTTTTCCAAGGTGCAGGATTTAATCTGAGGAGGATGTACCATTGATGAATTCCCTGTGCATTTCTCTGACAACCGGCACCAGATCAAAACACATTATTTATGGAATTTGTGTTCTCTGTTCCTTATCCATCGGAACATCCAGAACCCAGTCCACTGGGAGTTCTATTTCTGGTCCTTTGTGAAGAGCAAATTTGTGAAGGTCGAGAATTGAGCTTGGGAGCACAATGGAGCACTCCTTCAGATTTAGCATGGCATTAAATCCTGCCTTTCAGAATCCCAATAGTTCTCTCAACGTCCACACTGGTTGATGAAAATGTACGACTGTAGTGAGACGGAACTGGTGAGGTTGGCATGTGGGATTGTGACCCAAGATAGGAAGTACTGTCAGAGCAAAATATTGCTGGAAATCTGAATAAAGTCTGAAAATGCCTCAAATACTCAGCAGGTCAGGCAGCATTTGTTTAGAGAGAAACAAACTAGCATTTTCAGGTCGATGGCTAATTCCAGTATTGTCCGTTTTTATTCAATCAAGTACTGTGCTTTTCTTGCAGAAGCCATCTTGACACTTGACTGCCTTTTCTGAATACAGCTGAGAGGCTGAACTGTGTTAGGGCATGAATTGTATTGAGATAATTCCCCATAGTTGTGCTGCCGACATGGGCAATCCATTGCTGCTGCAATAAGAAGATTTTAGAATCTGTTCCTGTTGAGAAATGCAGAGAGTTTGTAGTAAAGGCCCAAAATGGCCAAACAGTTTGGTCAACATCACCATCTGTCAAGTGATTTCAGTGGGTCACCTGTTATAATCCTTTATGCAAATTGCCTAAAGGCTGGGATTACCATGTGGAA
Source organism: Scyliorhinus canicula (assembly GCF_902713615.1). Taxonomy (NCBI): domain Eukaryota; kingdom Metazoa; phylum Chordata; class Chondrichthyes; order Carcharhiniformes; family Scyliorhinidae; genus Scyliorhinus; species Scyliorhinus canicula. Next base: position 100,166,713 of record NC_052149.1, read on the forward strand.
CAGGGCATCTGTCAACTTCAGTTAGTATAAGATTAACAAAAAATGGAGGGAGAAAGAATAAATAAATGTTTCTGTCAAATTGGAAGTAAAACCATAGTTTTCTCATCGACTACTGGTTAATAATGCCAAAGGTGTGGCTTCAGTCTCTGTACTGGCTGAGGTAGTACTAGGGGCCTGGTTCTTCTCCTTGCCCCATTGTAATATCAAGGAAAGGCAGTTAGAGGTAGAGATATGTGGCGAGCCATGGCCAGCAACCTTTGGACAATTGAAGACGCTACATCAAGGGAGTATGTAGCTGATCCATTAAACTGAGTTCCTGCCTTGAAATGTAGCCCATAAAAAGTTCTGTCTGAAGTGATCAAACGTTGACGTCAGGCAGCAAGATGTTTGAGAATTAATCGCGTTATCTTTATGGGAAATGCACTGTCACCTGTGACAATGTTGGCTCTGCAATGTTTTTCTCAAGTTAAGAAGAATATGGTATAATTGAGAAACTGAAGGTTTCTCTTCATTCGCAATCAGTGGTTTCCTGCAAGGCCCTCAGAGCAGGTGCAGGTGGTGAAGCGGGAAGTCTGGTGAATACCACAGAGATGTTGTTGAGTAAAAGGTGTCAATGTATTGGTCTGCTGAGAAGCTATCAATGAACAGGGGAATAACGGTCACATGATGGTTTAACGGGGGATTTTGTGACATGTACTGACCCTGTTTTACTGAACTCTGCTTTGCAGCTGTTGATGGTTAACTGCCGTTTCTCTTCAGCAAGGATTGTTCTTTTCTTTGTCGCTTTGATTTTTATGCCGCTCTCTTTTTCTCTTTGCAGCTCCCCTCGTGGAGGCAGCATCCCATGTTCTACAATTATCCTCAGAATCTCAGAGCAACATCCAAGACACTTCTCCTGCACCAAAACAGTTCCTTTCATTGGATCGTCCACTCGAAGATGTTGCCCCTTTGTCCTATTGCCAGTGCCAGTGCCAGGATCCCAGGTTCTATTCCCGGCTTGGGTTCCCGTACCAGCCTCCCCGAACAGGCGCCGGAATGTGGCGACTAGGGGCTTGTCACAGTAACTTAATTTGAAGCCTACTTGTTACAATAAGCGATTTTCATTTCATTTCAACTGTCTGTGCGGAGTCTGCATGTTCTCCCCGTGTCTGCATGGGTTCCCTTCGGGTGCTCCAGTTTTGTCCCACAAGTCCCGAAAGATGTGCTGTTCGGTAATTTGGACGTTCTGAATTCTCCCTCTGTGTATCCGAACAGGTACCACAATGCGGAGGCTTTTCACGGTAGAGGCTTTTCACAGTAACTTCATTGCAGTGTTAATGTAAGCCTACTTGTGACAATAAAGATTATTTATTTTATTTTTATTTACTGCCATTAACTTCAGTCTTGTCGTCAGTCTTGGTGCAATAGTGCAAAGCTGGACCAGGAGAAAGAACATGAAGAATATATTTTTTCTTGCAACAACATTTAGTTTGAAAGACGTTCACAGGATTTAAACAGTGCCTGTAAGGATATAATTGTGTGAACAAACAGGCGCTGCAATGGTACTGTAGGTGGGGGCTGGAAGATGGGGCTCTCTGTCCGGGAAACAATTAGGAGTTGGTTCTGAGGCGCAGAGGTTTGAAAGCTTTTTTTTAGGCTTTCTTGCAGGTCGGGGGTGGGGGGGGGGGGGGGGGGGGGGGGGGGTGGGGGGGCAGCTGTGGCTGCTGCTTCCCCCCCCCCCCCCCCCCCCCACCCCCAGAAGGAAAAATCAGTTTGGGTCAATATTCTTAATTCCCCATTTAAGTGTTCCACTTTAAAGAATGCAAGATCATTTCAGACCAGTATCCTTATTTCCCTGTTTTGTTATTTCTCATCATTGTGTTCGATACAGAATAGGCCAGTAAAGAATAGATATAGTTAGAAAGAAATCCCTTTTGTAGTTTATTACCTGTTGTGTTGACGAATGCTTTGAATTGACGGAACATATCTCCCTCTAGATCCAGCAGGCAGCTACTTCCATCCATTTCACATCAGCCTGCTCCTTTTCCCAGGACTAACCAACCAAAATCCCGGCACTGCAGTAATGCGGACCACTCGGAATGTTGCACCTGGTGCCTAGTTCTCCTAAAACATGGGGAAATGGGGAGGGCTTCAAAGTTTGTAGTTTCCCAAGGAAGTCCAGTCGATAATGAGCCAGTGTCCCAATGCCTCCCAGTTTTTAAAATAATGTAAAAATAGATCCTCAGCGAGGATTTTATCATTCCCATTATTGCAGTCAAGGTTCCAATCCACTACTGTCCCCTTCCTCCCCACCAACCCTCAAATTGAGCTTCACGCATCCGGATGGAATCTTCCAAGTAAAAGCCTATCCAATATAATTAAATAACCATGACCCGATGATCAGGGTTGCAATTAATGAACCCCACCCCCGCCTTAGATGTGGTGATCCTCAGATAAATCTCCACCAGTCAACTCTCCCCCCTCAAAGAGGAAAGCAGTCTATGGTCATCTGGGACCATGGCGACTTTACTAGTCCAAAATATGTATCACTTATAACACAGTATCTGTCATTGCTCATTTGATGGAATAATCCCCGTCTTTCTGCATATTTTGCCCCTATTTTACTGTCAAATTGAAAATATCAGTGCGTTCCCCTTGCTTAAAGACCAATTTTATTGTTATGCTTTCATTTTCAACCAGTTTTAAATATGAACACTGTTCGCTTTGATGTTATTGTCTGACCAGCAAGTAAATTGTCAGGATTGCTTGAGGTTACCCACACTTGTTACCTTTGCCCTTGACATAGTTTCAATTATCATTCAAGTGTGCCAACCATCAATCGACTTCCGCGGGGGTGATAGGGGAGAGAAATTCACTACTGAGTCATTGCCCTGATGACTCAGGCCAGCTAAGCATTCAGCTTGTGTGCGGAAGTCAAGATTAGTTGTGGCAGGTGTCATAGTGGTAGGGCGATAGGAAATGAAATGGTCCTTAGCGAGGGTAATATGGATTGTTGACGGTGGCAGTAGGGGGCAACTGAGTGGAGTTGTTGGAGTTGATGTCCGATGTGGGTCTGTGGTTGGCAAATCTGTCATTGGAAAAGCAGCCTTTTCAACTATTTTCAACATCACTTACTGGGACCTCCTGAGCAGGATCCTTGTTACTGCCATTTCTCATAGAATCATAGAGATTTACATCAGGGAAGCAGGCCATTGGAACGATCGAGGCCACACAGGAAAACCTTTAACCATCCAGTCTCCCCTCAACTTCCCCTGTTCCAAAGTAAACATTAATTCACTTGTCCAGTTCTTCCTCAGAACTCAAAATCTCCAGTCCAGTGAACATTCTCGTTAATCTCCTCCAAACCCTCTCTAGTGAAACCAGTATTCCTACAGTGCGGTGGCCAGAATTGCATGTGGAATTCCAGGTGTGTCACCACTGGTGTTTTGTACAGTTCCAGAAGAACCGCCCTGCTCTTGCATTCTATACCTCGGCTAATAAAGGTGAGTACCCCATTACCTCCTTACCTACCCATCCAACTACATTAAGGGATGTGTGGATGTGAACGCCTAATATTTCCCTCCACTGGTCGGTTCGGAACTTTCATTGGCCATGGTTGGGCCTGTGGTTTGTAATGGTGTCCGCTTCCTGACAACCCTGAAGTGGGAAGCCATCCCATATCTGAACTCAGGTGTGTGAAAATACTGGGGTGGGAAGCGCATGAGAATGTTAATTCTCCCCCCCCCCCCCCCCCCCCCCCCCCCCCCCCTCCACCACCTACCTCCTCCTCCTCCTCCTACCATCATCCCACCCTGTTCTCATTGGGTTCAAAGGAGGCACGGAAGTAAAAACAGAGTTGTACATTAGTTTAATGGAAAAGGTCAAGCCACACACAAGTTCCTCTTCACAATGGTGAATACATTGTCCCCTTGTACTTACAAGGCCCACGGGTAGATGCGCATCTTTTACAGAATGAGATCACTTGAAAATGGTTTATCACCACCCAAGTTTGTTATGTACGTTGAGAGGTGTTTCTGACTCAGAGCAGTCACTTGGATCAAAATCTCACTTCCTTCCTCTTTATATCTTGTGAGCCACCACTATCATATTGTTCACTGTTTGCTGTGGTGCTTCCTTGTGACTGGGCCTCATTTCACAGTCAAGTGATCTAAAAAAGGAACTAAACGAGACAGTGTCCCAAGGATATGATTTGTGAACAATTAAAAGCCAGTCTGGAATGAAAAGAATCCACTTAATTAATCAGTCCTGTCCCATCCAATAAACTTGCATATTGGTATGGCATTTTAAAAAATAGAACTGATGAAGTCAGGGTCAAAGAGATGAAGATTCATAGTGGAGGACCCTGCTACAGCTTTAAAATAAAGCAGGATAGGAGGTGAAGCTGACACAAGCTGACACAAGCTTGAGTTTGGTAAATCAATTCTCTGGAGGAGGAAGAGATAACAGGAGGGATTGAAATTCAAGAAATTAGGAAGGCAATGATTTGAGGTTGAAGGATAGAGTGTTGTAACTATAAAGTGGCTGGTTTAGCACAGTGGGCTAAACAGCTGACTTGTAATTCAGAGCAAGGCAACAGTGGGTGTTCAATTCCCGTACCAGCCTCCCCGAACAGGTGCCGGAATGTGGCGACTCGGGGCTTTTCACAGTAACTTCATTGAAGCCTACTTGTGACAGTAAGTGATTATTATTATCCATACGAGACTTATAGTGGGGATCTCGCATTCCCAGAATCCTTGGGGCAATTCACGCTTCCCAGCTTAAGGGGGGGGGGGGGGGGGGGGGGGGGGGGGGAGGAATCGAGCACTTCCGGTATAAAGCCAGCCGGTCAGAAACCAGCCAACACTCATTCGGTTGGTTATCGCCAAGTGCCGTATATCTAGAGCTCTGCCCACCTTGCCAAATTTGGAAATACCAGACCTAACCTTGTTCTAATACAGCTTCCCATTCGTAACTCAGCAAAGCCTGTGGTGACATGAGGTGATGTTCGATAGGTGATCAGGAAACAAGCAGTCTTGTTTGTAAAGGAGCTGATGACTGTTTCTTCATGGCAGTTTGAATGTTTGGACAGCTCTCTCAGCCAATCCAGTTGAGGCAGGGTGGTAGGGAGTAGTTTGAAGATATTGAACACCATTGGTTCTCAGGAAATGCAGGAACCCTTCACGAGTGAATTCAGGCCCATTATCCAAGACTAGCACCTCGGGCAACCTGTGGGTGGCGAATATCTGTCGTAGCTTCTCTGCCATTGTTGTTGAGGTCGTGGACTTTATTTTGTGTATGTCCAACCACTTGGAGTGCACATCTATTATGGTCAGGAACATGGTGCCCATGAATGGACTCGCAAATTGACCTATAGTCGACCCAAGGTTGACCTCGTCACTCCCAATGGTGCATTATTTCCACAGAGAGAAAGTTTTGCTGCATTTGACATTGGTCACATTGCTTGACCAGATTCACTAAGTCAGTATCCATCCCGGGCCACCCGCACATTGCTGTGTGGGAACATCTTCATCGTTGTCAACCCAGCATGGGCACTGTGTAACGTTTGTAATAATAACTTTTCAGTGAGAAGGGGAATGGCCATCCTTGCTCTCCATAGTAAAAGACCGTCTTCACAACTTAACTTATCTTTTCTTATCTGAGAGTGTCTTAATTTCTCACACCTGTTATCATAATGCCAGCAGCAGATGACCATATGCTGAACTCTAGATAATATGGGGTAATTTTCGTTCCAAAATGTGATCTGTCACGTTAACATGTATTGCGACGGTTTAGAGCAAGAACAATTCCCTGTGGTACTGGTGGAGGTGGTATATTTTCTAGTAGGGAAAAGCAGATTAAAGGGTCCGCGTTTGAAATGAAATGAAATGAATTTAAAATCGCTTATTGTCACGAGTAGTCTTCAATGAAGTTACTGTGAAAAGCCCCTAGTCGCCACATTCCGGCGCCTGTCCGGGGAGGCTGGTACGGGAATACGGCGTTTGATATGTGTGTGTCCGATCTATGCTGAAAAGTATACTTGTAGACTGCTAATAAGAGAATCTAGCATTGTACCTTAGTTGAAGTGATGGGATGAATGGCCTTATGCTCCCTAAATAAGCCTAACAGGGGTTTAAGGTCAGCAACTACTACGAAGTGCTGCCCATAAATGTATTGATGGCACTTCTTCACTCCAAAGTTTACGGCTAGTCCCCCTTTTTCGATTTGAAAGTAAGCTTTTTCAGCATCGGTCAGAGTCCTCAACGTATGGGCCTTTCTGCACCATCTTCCATCTTATGCGATAAAACCACTCTGATTCTGTAAAGCGATACGTTGCAAGTAGCACAGTGGTTAGCACTGTGACTTCACAGCTCCAGGGTCTCAGGTTCGATCCCCCGCTGGGTCACTTCTGTGCGTAGTCTGCACGTTCTCCCCATGTCTCCGTGGGTTTCCTCCGGGTGCTCTGATTTCCTCACATAGTCCGAAGACGTGCAGGTTCCCGTACCAGTCTCCCCAAACAGGTGCCGGAATGTGGCGACTAGGGGCTTTTCACAGTAACTTCATTGAAGCCTACTCGTGACAATAAGCGATTTTCATTTCATTTCATTTCAGGTTGGTTAGATTGGACATGCTAAATTGCCCTTAGTGTCCAAAAAGGTTAGGAGTTATTGGGTTGCGGGGACAGGGTGGAAGTGAGGGCTTAAAGTGGGTGGGTGCAGACTCAATGGGCCAAATGGCCTCCTTCTGCACTGCATGTTCTATATAAGTAAGAGTAATCTTTTTTGAAGGGTCAAAATGAACAGAGACTGGTGGCTGCAAAGTGAGTTTAACTTGTTCAAAGGCTTCTTTCTGATGCTCTCTCCAATACCATCTCTGGTGATTCTTCAGCAGTGTGTGAACGGGTGCCAATGTTTTAGAAATATCAGGGATAAATCGTCTGCTGATCATTTTTAATTTAAATTCTGACACCTTTTTGGGGATCGGAGTTTCCATAATTGCTTTTATATTCTCCTCCATAAAGTACACCCCTGGGTGTCTACTCTAAACCCCAAGTACGTCACTTCATGAGGTGCCCTGCCCTTAAGAGATGGGTGAGGGGTGGCTCGTGCACCCCCGAAGAGATAAGATGGGGAAGTGGCGGCATCCAGTGGTAATGGTGGGGTGTCCGATGTGGGTTGAGAGATCAGGGCTGCATTCAAAAATGGCGACCAGATCTCTTTCTGCGTGATGGGCTGAGTTCGTTAGTGCAGGAAATGAGGTAAGTGGTGCCTCGGCAGGGCATTCTTGCCAAGACCAGAAAAGAAATGACAGAGTCCTCTTTGATAGCGGGTCATTCTCAGTGCTCTGCTAAATACACCCAAAACGGGACTCTGGTTTTTACACATTAAATTGCACTCTTATTAATTCAAATTTAAAAGCATTGCTCCTATATACAAATGTGTCTTTTGTAGCACCTGCAATGCTTCTCTATTTAGAATCACAAATGAATTCCTTGTTAATGTCCACTGCCTGAGTTCAATTAAATACCCAATTAAAATAGACATAGAACAGAGAGGAGTGATAAATGCAAATGGAAGTGCAAGAGGTCAATGTAATTTAACCTCAATTGGTGGAAATCAGGCTCATTAGGGATAATTTTTCCCAGATACTTTTGACATTAAAGAACCTCTGATATGCCAAGATGGAGTCTGATTTGTTTTCTTTCACATTTAGCACAAGACATTATTCTTGGTCAAGGAGTTGGAGCTTGCTCTATGCACAGCTGCTCAAAGGATTAGTAAGCAGTTGATTGCTACTTACATTCCCTGCTCGCACTCAGTAAGGAGGCTGCGCAACATTTTGGTGGCCAGTGCTCCATCTATCACTCTCTCCTAGCGGGGACTGGTTTGCTGGGGATTTTGATCATGTTCTAAAAGTATATCACCTTTTTCTCCTCACTTGAGGCTGAGGCTTGAAGGGGACTTTTTCAAAGAAAGAGGGGGTTTTCTGGAGCAGTTTGTTGAGGTATCACCACCACTCGACCAACGTTCATTTCAGAAATTCTCTGAGGACTTCACCTAAAATGAATGAGTGCTGTGCTCCTCAACCTTACTGGACACCTTCGAAGAGTCATGAGGAGACAAAGGGCTGGATTCCAAAAATGGGGCTTTGTCCCCACGTCGGCGTAAAAACACTGGCGTTTCACTCCAGACTTCCCTGAAAAAAATAAAGAGCAATTCACTTATCTGCAGGGGGCTGGCAGGGACCTGGGAATCTTCATGCAGCCGTGGCTGCGGATACGGGCCCCCACACTTCCGGTTCCGAGTCCGCGCATGTGATGGCAGACATAGCCGGTGGACCTGGAGCAACAAACAAGGTCCCACCGATCTGCCCTGCCTCACTCCATATGACCCGGCCAATGCCGCCCCGACGCCCATAAGGCCCTCCCCGGTGCGCCCCCCCCCCCCCCCCCCCCAACCAGGGCGGCCGCGGACAGAGTCTGCAGCCGCTACGCGTGAGTCCTAACCGGCCAGACGTTAGAACCATGCCGTCGGAAATTCAGCTGGTCGGGACCGGTGTATCGCTGTGAGGACCTCTAACAATGTCCTTCTAGCCGCACCGCATAATCCGCGCGCGAGGACTGGAGAATCGCCAGTGCAGCGCCGGGCTCGATTCTCGCGTGAAGGTCAATTCTCCGTCCCCGCGCCAAACGTGATTTCGGAGTGGGTCTGCGGAGAATCCAGCCCAAAGTGTTTCCTCATTGGCATCTTGCACTTTTGGTCTGGGGTAGAAGTGGGAGGAAAACATGAGTTTGGGTGAGGCAGCAGCAGGAAAGACAGAGACAGGTAGGCAAGGGGAATAACTCCCCTGCTTTGGGTACAGGACACTTCACCTCCTCTCGACCTCCGGTGCCATGTCTGACAACCTGTGCTCCCTCTCCCTTAGTCCCTGAGCCACCCTGAGACCTGTCTGTGTGTGTGCAGTGCAAGAAACCCCCACACATCACTCCACGTGAATTCCATCTGCCCTCGAATGCAAAACCTCCAGGCAAATTCAAAGTTATGCTAATTAACAATTCGGCCCAAACACCTGTGCTGATTTCATAGAATTTACAGTACAGAAGGAGGCCACTCGGCCCGCCGAGTCCGCACCGGCCCCCGGAAACAGCATCCCACCCAAACCCACACCTCCACCCTAGTATCGCAATTCAGTACCCCAACTAACCTTCTTGGACACTAAGGCAATTTAGTATGGCCAATCCACCTAACCTGCACATCTTTGGACTGTGGGAGGAAACTGGAGGAAACCCACGCAGACACGGGGAGAACGTGCAGAGTCTGCACAGACAGTGACCCAGCGGGGAATCGAACCTGTGATCCTGGAGCTATGAAGCAACTGTGCTAACCACTGTCCTACTGTGCCCTCCAACTGATGCTGGACCTGCAAACAAATCTTATTAGCACTGCACCCATGTAATGCCTGTTTTAACCCCTTCACCAAAATCACCTTATTGTTATATGTGGAATAATACATTATTTCCAATCAGGAAGGGAAGTGTTCAGGATGCCCCTGATCAAATCTGGCTTCCCTATGTAAATTATGTAAAGTATATGTTGATAATATATTTCTCATCCACTTGCTGCCCCTCCGTGACAAGATTGAAAAATACAGCACCAGTTTCCACATGCACACTGTCGATACCCAACTCTGCCTCACCATCAGCTCTCTTGAACCCTCTACTGGATCAAGTTGTCAGACTTCTCTTCCCACCACATTCCCTTTATCTTCTGGATTTGTCTTTGGACATTGGCCTTGAACTGTTGGAATGAAGTGTTCTTGACTTGTGACCTTGGGTTGTTCCAGCCAGGCAATGAAAGGCTGCTCATTCTTCTTCTCGGAGAGCACATATTATAGCCTGGTTTTCATTGGATCAGTCCCGGTGACAACAATTCTCGAACCCAATGTTCTGGACACAGGACTCCAATGCAGCTGACTTTATCTGATCCCACTGCTCTGGAATTGAGAGTGAATGTTTTGAGATGAATATGATTGTTCTTTGAAGAAGAATCATATTCAACTCAAAACATTCACTCTGTTTCTCTAGTCACAAATGATGCCAGACCTACAATAGTTAATTAGTGTTAGTAGTTTATTATTTTATTGATCCTAACCCTAACCTAACCTCTCCAAAGAAATACAGTGTGTGTGTACCACGCTCGCATTTCAGAAATTTGGGTTGATTGAGTCCAATTATGGAACATATGTCTATTGTCATTTGATGGATGTCAAGGACCTGCAAGTGACATGTGTTTGACATGACTTCAACTTAGTGCGAGCTTGAGTTTGTTACAGAAATTTAAGTCAGAGGATCCCACAATGGGCGGGAGCGAGACTTGCAGAGTTAAGTGAGATTAAAAGCTCACTCAACTCTGCCGATGCCAGATCAAACCAGCGGCCAGGATCTACCATCTTGGCCAAGGAGACCCCAGATGGGTGCCATTTAGCACTGGTCCCCATCAACAGGGACCAGGCGGAACAGCATTTGGGGGCAGGAGTCTCCCAGGTTATCGGAGGCCAATGGGTATCTAGGCAGTGTGGCACGCTGGCAATGCTGATGTCACCCAGGCACCTTGGCACTGCCAGGCTGGCCAGAGTGCCCAGGTGGCAGTGACAGGCTGACAGTGTCAAGGTTCCTGGGTGGCATTTTGCCCACGTTGGGGATCGGGCCCAGGGGTGCCATGCCTGTATGATGGGAGTCTGTGGGTCACGTCAGGCGCCAGGGACGGGGGGTGGTTTGAGAGATCAGGGTGCCACCGATCTCTTGCTGCACTGATGAGCGGAGTTCCTCAGTGCAGGAAATGTGACTGAGAGCGGTCTCAGCGGGGTGCCCCCCAAACAATAGTGCTGTTAGATAATGGGGCCGTTCTCGGCTCCGCAAGCACTGGAAACCACCTCTCTAATTCTGTCCAGAACACGCTCTTTCTTTTTTGTTAGATTGTGCCCAAAATCTCGAAAGAGCGAACATTGCTTACGATGCAGTCAAAATAAGTGGAAGTATCTCATCTTTATTTTGCAAACAAAATATTTTCATGTTCCATAAACAAATTTACACTGCCATGATAAATGAAGTTTGCTACCCAATGAAATTGTTAACAAGCGCTCATGCTTTCTACATTCATGTACATGTGAGGAATTTGTCACCAGCATCTGTTTTCCTCGATATGAAAATGTAGAATTGCTCTCAAGACAACAGTGGCCATTCTTTGATGTTACAATCGCCCTTCGGGATCCAGAAATGGTGTCCGCAGTTCATGCGCTTACTCCTGGAATGAATTGTGCCGGGTGCCATATTGCTGAGGGAGTTAACATTTGTCCCACTGTGTGCACCACCAGCACTTCACCAGGGATGCACTCCCTGAAATCGGGAACCTTCTGCAGTCTCATTGTAACCTGAGAACAACACAAATAAACCCCACATTGCCGGTGACTGGGAAGGTGACCATGGTGATAACATTTTCCGTGCCTGACCCCTTCCTGGCTGGACCTGGAGATATTTGCAGCATCTCAGTTTGCCACCTGCTGTTCTTTAAAGGAGGTCACTGACTCTCTGCAGTCCAAGAAAGTTGAATATATTTCATTCCCTTGTCAGTGCGCACCACGAGCCTCTGAAGGAGGCGTGCAGAATAGGCAGACGATGATGTCAATCAGTGTGTAACATGATTTGATTTGAGTTCTGTCCATTCGGAGATCAACACTCGGATTAACGTTTTCTTAATTACACATGGATGAACACACTTTCAATAACAAGAAGGAGTTCCCCCCACCCCCCACCAGCAATGTCTTTTGAACAGATCGACAACTATATTTAGATTCCTTTTAAATTTCTTCTGACTTTTGTTCTCATTGTCCAAGTGTTGGTGCTTTCCAGGCTTGATTAAAGTTGCGAAAGTCTGCAGGAAGTTGTGTGGTAAACACTGAAGGACTTGGTTCTTACTTCAAGATTTCCCCATAAATGTGCTGATGTGGGTGCATTGGTCGGCATTTCCCTGGGAATACAGGATGTTCTGCACAGCAAGTCAAGAGGGAGGAAGAGGAGGAGGGAAAAGGCGCTCATATCCACTCATGGTTTTTAGGGAGTGTGATGAATGTATTCACCTAATGCATGAGCTGTCTGTATGATACTGTAACCTACGGCCTGGAAGTGATGATACAAGCTACTTCCAGGTCCTGTACTGTAACCACGGTGCGCTCCGCCTCTGGCTCCGCCCTCACCGGGGTCATATATAGACCGGCCACCTGTGGGCGGCACTCATCTGGACAACCGACTCTGGCTAGGCATGTTCATGATTAATAAAGTCAAATGTTCACCACTCTCTCAGTCTCTCGGTGAATTGACAGTACATCAATTTATTAATCATCGACAGCACCACGGAAGCCACTCTAAAGCCAGACAAGCTCGAACTCGACGTGCGCGCGTCGGAAGCCAAACAGATATTCAAACATTGGCTTTGACTTCTACCTCGAGGCCTCCACACCGCCTCACACGGAGACCCTCAAGCTGCGACTCCTCCACGCTCGGGTGAGCCACCAAATCTCAGTAATGATCGAGAAAGCGGCCACGTACGAGGCGGCGATCGCAACGTTCAAGGCTAATTTCGTAAAGCCCGTAAATGAAGTGTTCGCCCGACACCTCCTCACTATTCGCCGTCAACATGCTGGAGTATCTCGAAACCCTGACTCTACTAACGAGAAACTGCAGCTATCGAGATGTGACGGCGGAGGAACACATAAACTTACAGATCCAGGACACCTATGTGCCTGGGGTCCGCTCGAACTACATCAGGCAGCGCCTGCTGGAAAACGGGACCTCTGACCTGCAGGACACGGTAAAGCTAGCTACCTCATTAGAGGTGGCCTACTAGAGCCTCAGTGCGTTCCCCGCAGGCCAGGAGAACCCCTTGTGGACACCATTGTCGCGGCCCCTGTCGGACCCGACAATGTCACAGGCCTGCGCAGTGCGCCTGCCAGTCCAGCCCGGGGAACCGCAGTGCTACTTCTGCGGCCAGGGTCATCACCCCTGGCAGTGTTGCTCAGCCCACGCAGCGATGTGCAGCGACCGTGGGAAAAAGGGGCATTTCGCTACAGCCTGTCTGGGCCGACCTAAGGCCCAGTAATCAAAAACGTACCAGGCCCGACCCATGGACTCACAGGCCTGCAGACCCCGCAATGTGGCTGCGTGCCTGCCTGGAATGCCCCCGTCAGATGCGTCATCAGCCAAGTGCGACTCGTGGGGGCCAGCATCTTGGCCGCCGGCTATGGGACCGACCGACATGTGCGACCGATGGGGGCGACCATCTTGTGACTCCACTGACCACACAGGCTACCCACAGCTGGGCTCAGTCACCCTCGACCAGTCGCAGCCAAAACAGCTGAAGAACTACACGATGGTCGTCTCGGTCAGTGGGCACGAGACCCCCCTGCCTTTTCGACTCCGGAAACACAGAGAGATTTGTCCACCCCGACACGGTAAAGCGCTGCTCCCTCCGCACCTACCCAGCCTCGCAAACAATCTCCCTTGCCTCCGGTACCCATTCGGATCAGATCCGGAGGTACTGTATCGCCAATCTCACGATGCAGGGCGCAGAGTACGCTCGTTTTAAGCTCTACGTCCTCCCCCACCTCCGCGCCCCACCTACTGCTCGGATTGGACTTCCAATGTAATCACCGAAGCCTGACCCTACAATTTGGCGGACCATTGCCCCCCTCACGGTATGCAGCCTCGTGACCCTCAAGATTTGGGGCAGCAGGGTAGCATGGTGGTTAGCATAAATGCTTCACAGCTCCAGGGTCCCAGGTTCGATTCCCGGCTGGGTCACTGTCTGTGTGGAGTCTGCACGTCCTCCCCCTGTGTGCGTGGGTTTCCTCCGGGTGTTCCGGTTTCCTCCCACAGTCCAAAGATGTGCGGGTTAGGTGGATTGGCCATGCTAAATTGCCCATAGTGTCCTGATAAAAGTAAGGTTAAGGGGGGGGGTTGTTGGGTTACAGGTGGATACGTGGGTTTGAGTAGGGTGATCATGGCTTGGCACAACATTGAGGGCCGAAGGGCCTGTTCTGTGCTGTACTGTTCTATGTTCTATGTTCTATGTTTCCCCCCCTTCACTCTTTGCACCCTTCCAACTGTAAGCCCATCGCCACCAGGAGCAGGTGGTACAGTTCGCTAGACATGACCTTTATCAAGTCGGAGGTCCAGCGACTGTTGAGTGAAGGGATCATCGAGTCTTTCAGAGAACGATAGACCGAATAGTGGACGAGTATGGTTTGCGGGTTACATACCCGTACTTGGACAATGTGATCATCTGCGGCCATGATCAGCAGGACCATGACGCCAACCTTCAGAGGTTCCTCCAGGCTGCCCAATCCCTCAATCTCACATACAACAAAGAAAAGTGTGTCTTCCGTACTACCCGACTGGCCAACCTCGGCTACGTCGTGGAGAACGGAGTCCTAGGGCCCGACCCCGAACGTATGCGCCCCCTCACAGAACTCTCCCCTCCCCACAGCCTCAAGGCCCTAAAAGGATGCCTGGGGCTGTTCTACTACGCCCCAGTGTGTCCCCAACTATGCGGACAAAGCCTGCCCACTTATTCAAACCACCAGTTTCCCCCTGACGGATGAGGTCCGCTCGGCCTTCAGCTGCATCAAGGCCGACATCACCAAGGCCGCAATGCACGTGGTGGATGAGTCCATCCCCTTTTCAGGTAAAGAGCGATGCGTCAGACGTCGCACTGGCCGCCACACTCAACCAGGCGGGCAGGCCAGTAGCATTCTTCTCCAGGACCCTCCACGCTTCCAGAATTCGACGCTCCTCAGTCGAGAAGGAAGCATAAGCCATAGTGGAAGACGTGCGGCACTGGAGGCACTACCTAGCCGGTAGGAGGTTCACCCTCGTCACTGACCAGAGATTGGTTGCCTTCATGTTTGACAACGCACACAACAGGGCAAAATTAAAAATGACAAAATCTTGAGATGGAGGATCGAACTCTCCACCTACAATTACGATATCAAGTATCATCCTGGGAAGCTCAATGAGCCCCAGATGCCCTGTCCTGCGCCACATGCGCCAGCGCGCAAGATGATCGACTTCGGGCTATCCACAATGACCTCTGTCGCCCTGGGGTCACGCGGTTTACCTACTTTATTAAGGCCCGCAATCTGCCCTTCTCCACTGAGGAGGTCAAGGCAATGACCAGGGACTGCCAAGTCTGTGCGGAGTACAAACCGCACTTCTACCGGCCAGACAAGGCCCGCATGGTAATGGCCTCCCGGCCCTTTGAGCGCTTAAGCATTGACTTCAAAGGGCCCCTCCCCTCCACCAACTGTAATATATACTTTCTCACCATCATTGATGAGTACTCCCGCTTCCCCTTCGCCGTCCCCTGCCCCAACATGACCTCAGCCACTGTAATAAAGGCACTGCACAGCATCTTCACACTGTTCGGCTTCCCTGCCTATATTCACAGCGACCGGGGTACATCGTTCATGAGCGATGAGCTACATCAGTACCTGCTCAGCAAAGGCATTGCCTCGAGCAGGACTACGAGCTATAACCCGCAGGGAAACGGGCAGGTGGAGAGGGAGAACGCGACGGTATGGAAGGCCGTTCTTCTGGCACTCAGATCTAGAAGTTTCCCGACACCCTGCTGGCAGGAGGCCCTCCCCGACCCTCTCCACTCCATTAGATCACTCCTCTGCACAGCCACGAATGAAATCCCTCACGGCCGTTTGTCTTCCCCAGGAAGTCCATCTCCAGGGTCTCGCTTCCATCTTGGCTGACAACTCCGGGACCAGTCCTTCTCCGGAGGCACATGAGGAGCCATAAGACCGACCCCCTCGTTGAGAGGGTCCAGATGCTGCACCCCAACCCCCAGTATGCCTACATCGCACACCAGGACGGATGGCAAGATACGGTCTCCCTACGTGACCTGGCGCCAGCTGGTTCCCCTGCCAATACGCCCCCCTCTTCGCTGCCCACCGCCACCCCCAGCACCCGATATGCCCCTCTGGGTCTCCTGTATTGCCCCACGCCGACACTGCCGCCTCCCACCACTCCCCTGCCTACCCCCACCCCCCCCACCGTCTCTGACACGCCCGACTGAGGCTCAAGCTCCAGACACAACACCCCTGGAGTCACCACCTGCAACATCTGTGCCTGCCGCACCGCCGAAGCTGAGGAGGAGGTCTAAGAGAACGATCCAGCCTCCTGATAGACTGAATATGTAATAATCCCACGTCACCCCCGCTGGACTTGATTTTTTTAGCAGGTGAATGTGGTGAATGTATTCACCTAATGCATGAGCTGTCTGTATGATACTGTAACCTACGACCTGGAAGTGGTGATACGAGCTACTTCCAGGTCCTGTACTGTAACCCCGGTGGGCTCCGCCTCAGGCTCCGCCCTCACTGGGGCCATATATAAACCGGTCCCCTGTGGGTGGCACTCATCTGGACAACCGACTCTGGCTAGGCATGTTCATGATTAATAAAGCCAAATGTTCACCACTCTGAGTCCCTCGGTGAATTAACGGTACATCAGGGAACGTTTCTCCCACTGAATCTTTGTGAAGGGCATTGTGTGCGCCAGCTGTACCTCACAGTGGATATCCTGACTGAAATCTGGAACCTTCTGCAGCCAAACTGCAACCTCAGAGCAGCGCAAAATAAAAACAGATTGCTAGTGACTGGGAAGGTGACCATGGTGATTAAATACTTTGTGTCTGACTCCTTCCTGGCTAGATCTGGAGATATTTGCAGCATCTCCCAGTTTACTGTTCTCTAAAGGAGGTTACTGACTCTCTGAAGTCCTGGAAAGTTGAAAATATTTCATTCTTCGTAAAAGAGTGGAGGGTGAATTGAGTGCATGAAAGAGATGCCCACAACTGAGTGTTGCAAACAGACATCCTCCAAGAGGAGATGGTGGTATAATGGTATTACAGACCAAGCAGGCCAGCAGCACGGTTCGATTCCCGTACCAGCCTCCCTGGACAGGCGCCGGTATGTGGCGACTAGGGGCTTTTCACAGTAACTTCATTGAAGCCGACTCGTGACAATAAGCGATTTTCATTTCATTTCATTTTTCATTGTCACTAGATTCATCCTCCAGTAGACTAGAAAACCAGGGAAGTGTTTTGGGGACCTGGGTTCGAACCCCACCACGGAATTCAATAACAATCTGGAATTAAAAGTCAAATGATAATCACAAAACCGTTGTCAATTGTCATAAAAAGCCTTTCTGGTTCATTCGTGTCCTTTCGAGAACATGTGATTGTTCCAATTGATCCAATGGAATGTGATTTACTTTAACTGCCCTCTGTCCAAGGAATGGGCAATAAATGTTGGTCCAGCCTCCCATGAATGAAAAAAGAACCATCCAAGACTGCCTGCTGAAGGACGCATTAAAACTACGACAAGATGGTCTTCCTGTGCTGGTGTACTGTGGGGCTGGAACCCATGTAAAACTCCTTGGACTGTATGCACCAGAGGATATTTGAAATGAAATGCATATTGTAAATATAAACTGTAATTGTTGTAAGACATCTAAGGGTGCCACATACTGGCACTGAAGAAATTAAATTACATTGCACTTTGAGGAAAGTAAAACAAAGAACAAAGAAAAGTATAGCACAGGAACAGGCCCTTTGGCTCTCCAAGCCTGTGCCGACCATGCTGCCCGACTAAACTAAAATCTTCTACACTTCCAGGGTCCTAATCCCTCTATTCCCATCCTATTCATGTATTTGTCAAGATGCCCCTTAAACGTCACTATCGTCCCTGCTTCCACCACCTCCTCCGGCAGCGAGTTCCAGGCACCCACTACCCTCTGTGTAAAAAACTTGCCTCGTACATCTCCTCTAAACCTTGCCCCTCGCACCTTAAACCTATGCCCCCTAGTAATTGACCCCTCTACCCTGGGAAAAAGTCTCTGACTATACACTCTGTCTATGCCCCTCATAATTTTGTAGACCTCCATCAGATCGCCCCTCAATCTCCGTCATTCCAGTGAGAACAAACCAAGTTTATTCAACCTATCCTCATAGCTAATGATGTGTTAGGCAGGTTGGTTTGACGTTGATTGCAACTGGATGCAGGGAAGCTAGAAACAAACGTAAACACCGGAGATGATCCAACATGGTTTTATTTAAACTATGAACGGCTGTACATGTTCAGCTGTGGGTTGACACCCTACTAATCCTACTGACGACCTCTTACTGGTTCGACCAGACTTACTAGCTACCACATGGCAATAATGTCCATTGACTTGTGCACTCTGCCTGTCTCAATGTCTGGGTCCCGAAAAGAGCGGGAGTCTTAATGCCCTGTGAGCTTTATAGTGGTGGTGTCTTGTCTGGTGATTGGTTATTCTTTGTTGTGTGTTCATTGGTCATCCTATGTGTCAATCACTGCCTGTCTGCATCTCATTTTATACATGAGTGGATATTATGACAGCTAATGCCCTCCATACCAGGCAACATCCTCTTCTGCACCCTCTCTAAAGTCTCCACATCCTTCTAGTAGTGTGGCAACCAGAATTGAACACTATACTCCAAGTGTGGCCTAACTAAGGTTCTATACAGCTGCACCATGACTTGCCAATTTTAATACTCAAAGCCCTGCCCAATGAAGGCAAGCATGCCGTATGCCTTCTTGACTACCTTCTCCACCTGTGTTGCCCCTTTCAGTGACCTGTGGACCTGTACAGCTAGATCTCTCTGACTGTCAATGACAGTCCTCATTGCTATCTGCAATTCCACCTGCCTTTGTGTCGTCTGCAAACTTACTAATCAGACCAGTTACATTTTCCTCCAAATCATTTATATATCCTATGAACAGCAAAGGTCCCAGCACTGATCCCTGTAGAACTCCACTCGTCACAGCCCTCCAATCAGGAAAGCACTCTTCAATTTCTACTCTCTGCCTTCTATGACCTAGCCAGTTCTGTATCCATCTTGCCAGCTCACCCCTGATCCCGTGTGACTTCACCTTTTGTACCAGTCTACCATGAGGGACCTTGTCAAAGGCCTTACTGAAGACCATATAGACAACATCCACTGCCCTACCTGCATCAATCATCTTTGTGACCTCCTCGAAAAACTCTATCAAGTTAGTGAGACACGACCTCCCCTTCACAGAACTGTGCTGCCTCTCGCTAATAGGTCCATTTACTTCCAAATGGGAGTACATCATGTCCCGAACAATTCTCTCCAGTAATTTCCCTACCACTGTCGTAAGGCTCACCGGCCTGTAGTTCCTGGATTATCCTTGCTACCCTTCTTAAACAAAGGAACAACATTGGCTATTCTCCAGTCCTCTGGGACATCACCTGAAGACAGTGAGGATCCAAAGATTTCTGTCAAGGCCTCAGCAAATTCCTCTCTAGCCTCCCTAAGTATTCTGGGGTAGGTCCCATCAGGCCTTGGGGACTTATCCACCTTAATATTTTTCAAGACGCCCAACAACTCGTCTTTTTGGATCTCAATGTGACCCAGGTTATCTACACATCCTTCTCCAGACACAACATCCACCAATTCCTTCTCTTTGGTGACTCGCCCATTTCCTCAGGCTCCACACATAGATTCCCTCCCCTGTCCTTCAGTGGGCCAACCCTTTCCCTGGCTACCCTCTTGCTTTTTATGTACGTGTAAAAAGCCTTGGGATTTTCCTTAACACTATTTGCCAATGACTTTTCGTGATCCCTTTTAGCCCTCCTGACTCCTTGCTTAAGTTCCTTCCTACTTTCCTTATATTCCACACAGGCTTCTAGCCCTGAGAAATGCCTTCTTTTTCTTTTTGACACGGCATACAATATCTCTCGTTATCCAAGGTTCCCGCAATTTGCCATATCTATCCTTTTTCCGCACAGGAACATGCCAGTCCTGAATTCCTTTCAACTGACATTTGAAAGTCTCCCACATGTCAGATGTTGATTTACCCTCAAACAACCGCACCCAATCTAATGTTCTTCAGTTTCTGCCTAATATTGTTATAATTAGCCTTTTCAGCCGAGGACCACTCTTATCCTTGTCCACCAGCACTTTAAAACTGACTGAATTTTGGTCACTGTTCCCGAAATGCTCCCCTACTGAAACTTTTACCACCTGGCCAGACTCATTCCCCAATACCAGGTCCAGTATAGCCCCTTCCCTGGTTGGACTATAAATATTGTTTTAAGAAGCCCTCCTGGATGTTCCTTATGAACTCTGCTCCATCCAAGCCCCTAGCACTAAATGAGTCCCAGCCAATATTGGGGAAGTTAAAGTCTCCCATCATAACAACCCTGTTGCTTTTACTCCTTTCCAAAACCTGTCTACCTATCTGCTCCTCTCTCTCCCACTGGCTGTTGGATGGCCTGTAGTAAACCTCCAACATTGTGATTGCACCCTTCTTATTCCTGGGGTGGGAGAATCGCCGGGGGCCGGCGCCAATCCCACCCCCGCCGTGTCCCGAAGTTTCCGGTACCCATCCCCCTGCCGTACTAGTTTAAACCCTCCCGTGTGACACTAGCAAACCTCGCGGCCAGGATATTTATGCCTCTCCAGGTTAGATGCTACCCGTCCTTCTTATACAGGTCACATCTGACCCAGAAGAGCTCCCAGTGGTCCAGATAACGGAAACCCTCCCTCCTACACCAACTGTTTAGCCACGTGTTTAACTGCTCTATCTTCCTATTTCTAGCCTCACTGGAACGTGGCACAGGGAGTAATCCCGAGATTACAACCCTAGAGATCCTGTCTTTTAACTTTCTGCCTAGCTCCCTGAACTCCTGCTGCAGGATCACATGCCACTTCTGCCTATGTCGTTAGTACCAATATGTGCAACAACCTCTGCCTGTTTGCCCTCCCCCTTCAGGATGCCCGCTACCCGTTCCTGGACCCTGGCACCAGGGAGGCCACATACCATCCTGGAGTCTCTTTCTCATCCACAGGAGCACCTATCTGTGCCCCTTACTGTAGAGTCCCCTATGACTATTGCTCTCCTGCGCTTTGACCCTCCCTGCTGAACATGAGAGCCAGCCGTGGTGCCACTGCTCTGGCTGCTGCTATTTTCCCCTGATAGGCTATCCCCCCCCAACAGTATCCAAAGCGGTATACATGTTCGAGGGGGGGACCACCACAGGGGATTCCTACACTGACTGCCTTACCCTTCTGGTGGTCACCCATCTCTCTGCCTGCACCCTGGGTGTGACCACATCGCTATAACTCCTATCTATGATGCTTTCCGCCACCTGCATGCTCCTAAGTGCATCCAATTGCTGCCCCAACTGAACCATGCGGTCTGTGAGGAGCTGCCATTGGTTACACTTGCTGCAGATGTAGTCGACCAGAACGCTGGAAGTGTCACAGATCTGCCACATCTCACACTTGGAGCACTGCACCCCGCTGAGTGACATTTAAGCACTAATTAATTTAAAATAAACACTTGAATTATTGTTAGATTGAGTTACAATTAACTATATGGCCCTGACGCTAGATGATTTTTACTCTAAAATTAAATGCTAAATACCAATCTCTGCACTCAGGTTTAGTTACTCCACTATCTTGTTAATCAATTAGTTTTTTTGCAATATTATTTGTTTTTTCACATTGAACAGGTTCCCAACCAGCCAATCAGGTCACAGCTTTATTGTGATGTCATTTAGCCCCCCCCCCCCCCCCCCCCCCCACCCCCCCCCACACACACACACACAATTTGAAAAGGTAATAAAAATCACTTACCTTCCCAGGATACACTCTGGTTCTCTCCCTGCAGATTAACAGTTACAGGCCAGAAGAAAGAGAACAAACCAGTCGGGAGAATGCACCGTCTCCCACTCTGCAACAAATTACCTCACTACACCAAATTACCAAGTTCCAATTCTCACTCTGGATGTGGTTCCTTCACCTGCGCAAAGCTTACTGAGTGCGCTTTCTGTCTGTCTTTTATACAGAACTCAGCTAAGGGTGACTCACACTACTTAAGCTTCAAACAGAAGAATACAATGTTCACCCTTGTGCCACTAAATAGGTCTAGGTGACTGGCAGATAACTGCATCTCAGCAATTAGGATGGGGGCAGCCTCATCCAATCAGACGCTAAGCTACACACTGCACTTTTAACTGAAAAACAGCAAAATTAGATTAACCACTTTCCTGATTACCTCACTGCACCTAATTGCCAAGTTCCAATTCCCACTCTGGATGTGTCTCACTCACTCAGGATGTGTCTCCTTCACCTGCGCAAAACGTTTGGATTTGATTGCAGAATTCTCCGTTATGGGATGTAATTAAATGTGCGCACGTTGCTTTGCTGCTGCTACATGCCAACTCTGTCTTATACCACTTTCTCAGTGTCCAGTTGTTTTGTGTTGATTTGCAGAGAACCAATGCCCAGCGTCCTGGCAGCATGCCTTCTTTATCCTGTGACAGCCAGTGTGCAATCTCAATTTGAGTCCCCCTGGGTGTCTATTGCATGACGTGCCCCATCTGCTGATTACATGGTTGATGACTGTGGTGCACAACCCATGCACACGGGTGCAGCTTACGTACAATGAGAGCACGTCTGTTGCAAAACTGTGATATAGAACAGGCCATTGGTATTGGAAGGTGTGGTTAAAGAGATCCCGCCCTCTTCCCGCCTCCCACTGATTTGGACATTCCTTCTGGACTGCTTTGGAGGAGCCCTGCTGTATTGGGCTGTTTAGCACAGGGCTAAATCGCTGGCTTTGAAAGCAGACCAAGCAGGCCAGCAGCACGGTTCGATTCCTGTAACAGCCTCCCCGAATAGGCGCCAGAATTTGGCGACTAGCGGCTTTTCACAGTAACTTCATTTGAAGCCTACTTGTGACAATAAGCGATTTTCATTTTCATCAGAGCCGGTGTCAAGACTCATGGTCATCTGCTGCATGCTGCACACCCTGACCATCTTGCGGGGACAACCTTGCCACCAGCTAGACAGTGACCAGCTGAGAACAAGGAACATGGAGCATGAGGAGGAAGGAGGGAGAGGGCAACCCAGACTGCCCCATTCTGTTTGGGCTGCCTGTAAACAGCTCTTCCAAATGCAATACAAGTGAAAATAACACCAATACCCTATTCACCAATATTTCCACACATTGGAGGTGGACTTGGACAGTGGAAGGACCACGCACTCAAGAAGAAAGGTGCAGATGAAGATCCCACCGATTTCCCGCCTCTCTCTGATTTGGTCAAGGGCGGGGAGGCTGAAGGACAGCCTTCCTACTATTACGGGCCAGGGTTTAGAGAACCCCAAAGTATACCATGGAGTTCACCTGACCCACAACTTTAAATAGATTTTTGTTACGGGGAGCACAAGGGCCCACTTTACAGGTGTGATGCAACAGAGAGCTAAAGTATGTTTAAAACAAAACAATGTTTATTCTATGAACCTAGTTAACAGTTTATAAACACACAGTAAACATTTTACCAAATATCAACACACGTAACCCCACAGATGCAATACTCTATAGGTAACTCTTAATATCTTTCCTCGCAACATCCATAAGTTAAACCCTTTTTTTTTTTACAAAGACAGCAGGTTTAAATTATCTACAGAATTACTTTGAAATCATCAATGAGCTGAAGACATTCTTTAGCTTGTAGAGAGAGATCATTATACAGCTGCTTGCTTTGAATGCAGCTCTCCAACTCTGAAAATGAAACCAAACACACACTGCAGCTCCCAGCTCAAAACGAAAGTGAAAGACGGACAGCCCAGCTCCACCCACACACTGACATAACTGCAGCTGTTTGATAAACACCAATTTCTTAAAGGTACATCCACCTGACACTATCCACAGGCGAATTGAAGACTTACGGCATATCCTGATGGGTAGGTCTGTTCCTCCTTGGAGGTGGGATATCTGCCCTGTGACTGACAGAGGCACTTACTGGTCGAAATGGAAGGGTCTGGAGTAAGACCCTGCCCTGTCCTTTAGATCAACCCACTCCACGACCTTCCCGTCCCCAGGGCCTTGCCTGGCCCCAATGAACCCGTTCCCCACACTTGCTCCTGGGGCCCCTGCAACAAGGCTTGGTGTACATCAAACTGCAGTACCAGCAGTAGCCACCGCACCTAGTGGTGCTGCCAGTATTGGAGGGCTCTGATTTCCTGGCAGCTCTTGGATGTGAGATATATCCCCTGCACTAGCATTTCTGGGGTGAACTTCACCTCACAGGAGTTGGGAAGTCTGATAGCAGGCAGGGAAATGTCTGACTGAGATCAGGCCTCCCAAAAATGGCCACTGTGGGATTGTCATTTGTTTTCCAGGTTGTGGATGAACCCCAACTTCACTCCTCCAAACCCCCCACCATGGAATCCAAAAGGTTCCACCCTTACATTCGCTCTGGCAATGGACACAACACAAAAATAAAAGCCAACACAAAATAAACATTTCAAACCAAATTTACAAATGAAACCATTTTCCACCCTTGGTGAAATAAGTCTGAGCTGGTTGGTTGAGTTATATCAGTAGGGCTACTAATAGGGTGTCTGTAGTGGGAAGACATATATCCTTATCCTGAGAGGAGACAGTGGGTCTCTTGTATTATGGAGCCACTGCCTTCCTCTGGGTTGGCACCTCAGAAATCTGAGTATTCTGTTGGAGGGAAGATTGCTGAACTATTGTAAGCTTCTCTCAACATTGGTATCTGCAACCATAATGGCAACGGCCTGAGCTTGCATGGTAGCAAGCTTACCTTTCGTAACTTCAGTCTGAGCTTCCACTGAAGAACCCAAAAATTGTCCGGAAGCTAGGATTTAAGCTATCAGACACTGCTTCATATTAAGGTTCACAAGTGTACCAATGGAATTGGCCAGCACCTTCACATTAGAAAGGATGGACTCCATGTTCTTTGGAGAGTTCGTTCCAGACTCCACCATGCTCCTTGATATTGGGTGTGATCAAATGGCTTCATTGCGCCCAATTCAGTGACGTTATGAGGCTGTTAAATCTTGAGGGAGGCTTCTCGCGAGATTTACCAACCTCGTCACGCCTCGTGAGATCTAACGAGACCTCGCAAGGTATCGTGATTTTGATCCCATTCATTGAGGGTGGAATCCAGATTTTAATATTCAAGTCAGCAGTCAGTCTCACTTGAATATGTCTGCGCTGGATCTATCCAGTGCCCGGAATCGAACAGCCTCACCTTGGAGATCCTAGCACTGGTTTGCACAAATGTGGATCAGGCATACCGGCACTTGGGGGGGGGGGAGGGGTCAACCAGGTGATCAGGGGCCCTGGGGTGGTCAGGCTCTGGTCAGGGTGGTACCCTGGCACCCCCATGTCACCTGGGCACCATGGCACTGCCAGCCTGGCACCCTGGTACTGCCACCTGGGTGCTGCCAGGGTGCCAATTTAGCACTGGCAGGGGTATTTCCAGGGTGCCAGGCTAGCAGCACCAAAGTGCCCAGGTGGCATCTTGCATGTGGGCAGCACGGTAGCATAGTGGTTAGCACAGTTGCTTCACAGTTCCAGGGTCCCAGGTTCGATTCCCGGCTGGGCCACTGTCTGTGCGGAGTCTGCACGTTCTCCCCGTGTCTGGGTGGGTTTCCTCCGGGTGCTCTGGATTCTTCCCACAGTCTAAAGATATGGGGGTTAGGTGGATAGGCCATGCTAAATTGCCCTTAGTGTCCAAAAAATGTTAAGTGGGGGGTTACTGGGTTTTAGCTCGCATTCAAAGTATCGTCCTGCATCTTTGACTTTGTCTATATATATGTTTTTGGAAACTCCCTCTTCATTCACCTGAGGAAGGAGCAGTGCTCTAAAACCCTAGTGATTTGAAACAAACCTGTTGGACTTTAACCTGATGCTGTAAGACTTCTTACTGTGCCTACCCCAGTCCAACGCCGGCATCTCCACCTCATCACTTAAAGAGGTTTAACTTAAAATGGCATCTTTCAGGGTGGTCCAACCACCACTTTAAGTGAAGGCTTGCTGTAGTTGTACTTTACATATGACTAAAACGTCTGCAAAGCTGTCGGTCCCACTTTCACACAAACGTTTTTCGGATTTGTTCTGACTAGAGAAAACTTGCCCTCCACCCTCTTCACCATTCCTTATCCCAGTCTGTCAGGAAATCCTCGCCGCTCTATTTCACCGCTCCAGCTTTTATTCATTCTCAGGCTTCCATTTCTGTTTAAGAATAACAGAAATGCGGAATATTTGGCTAATGGTAAAATTCTTGGTAGTGTGGATGAGCAGAGGGATCTCGGTGTCCATGTACATAGATCCCTGAAAGTTGCCACTCAGGTTGATAGGGTTGTGAAGAAGGCCTATGGTGTGTTGGCCTTTATTGGTAGAGGGATTGAGTTCCGGAGACATGAGGTCATGTTGCAGTTGTACAAAACTCTAGTACGGCCGCATTTGGAGTATTGCGTACAGTTCTGGTCGCCTCATTATAGGAAGGACGTGGAAGCTTTGGAACGGGTGCAGAGGAGATTTACCAGGATGTTGCCTGGTATGGAGGGAAAATCTTATGAGGAAAGGCTGATGGACTTGAGGTTGTTTTCGTTAGAGAGAAGAAGGTTAAGAGGTGACTTAATAGAGGCATACAAAATGATCAGAGGGTTAGATAGGGTGGACAGCGAGAGCCTTCTCCCGCGGATGGAGGTGGCTAGCACGAGGGGACATAGCCTTAAATTGAGGGGTAATAGATATAGGACAGAGGTCAGAGGTGTGTTTTTTACGCAAAGAGTGGTGAGGCCGTGGAATGCCCTACCTGCAACAGTAGTGAACACGCCAACATTGAGGGCATTAAAAAATTTATTGGATAAGCATATGGATGATAAGGGCATAGTGTAGGTTAGATGGTCTTTAGATTTTTTCCATGTCGGTGCAACATCGAGGGCCGAAGGGCCTGTACTGCGCTGTATTGTTCTATGTTCTATGTTCTATGTTCATTTGAAAGCTAGTCCTGAGTTGCAGAGCAGAAAGCTAATCAAAAGTCAAGTTGTATTCTTGAATCAATCAAAAGATAAAACTAAAAAAAATAAAACTCTGTTTTCAAAAATATATTGGGTGGCTCAAAAGGAACTTTAATTACTAGCAAGCAAACCTAATTCATGCCAAGGCATATTACCCATAATACTCATGGCAGAATATGAACAATCATAAGATCAGTGTAAAAATAGCTCCTAATCACGTAGAAATTCCCATTGCTGCTGCTCATGTACAGAAATCTAACCAGGTTTCTCTCTGAAAGGGCAGCACGTGACGCAGTGGTTAGCATTGCTGCCTCACAGTGCTGAGGTCCCAGGTTCGATCCCGGCTCTGGGTCACTGTCTGTGTGGAGTTTGCACATTCTCCCCGTGCATGTGTGGGTTTCGCCCCCACAACCCAAAGATGTGCAGGGTAGGTGGATTGGCCACGCTAAATTGCCCCATAATTGGAAAAAATGAATTGGGTACTCTAAATTTTTTTTTTTTTAATTTCTCTCTGTACAGCTCCAGTTTTAACATGCTGAAAATAACACCAACGTTTAAATTGTGCAGAGGAGTGTTTGTTTCCAATATTACAAATGTTTCTGATTGTATCTTCTGCCCTTTAAAGACATTTGAAGCAGGGGTCAATTTAGAAATAAAACATCCTCAGTATGTGGGTGTTTCTTGCAAGGCTGACATTTATTGCCCATGTCTAGATGCTTTTGAGAAAGTGGTGGTCAGCCTTTATCTTGGACCACAGCAGCCCACATGACTAAAGTATTTTTACAATGCTATTAGGTAGGAGTTCTGGGATCGTGACACAGAGATGTAGAAGGAATGGTGACGTTTATCCCATTTGGGAACTTCGAGCTGATGGTATTCCCATGCACCAAACAGAAACATTTAGAAAAAGACCCAGAAATTTACCAGAAATTAGAATGAGTGCAATTCCAATGAGTTTTTAAAAATTTGTTGACATGATGTGGGCGCCAGTGGCAAGGCCAACATTTGTTTATCAACCTGAGGTAATTTTCGAATCAACTACATTACTGTGGCCCTGGGGGTCACATACAGGCAAGACCAGGTAAGGACAACAGATTTCCTTCCCGAAAGGGGATTAGCTAACCAGATCTTAACAACAATCATGGTGGCATTTGAATGTGGGTTCCCAGAGCATTACTGGGGGTCTCTGGATTGCTAGGTCAGTGATAATATCACGACACTACCACCTCCTCGGGGTTGAGATGCAGCCAAGATGAAAACAGTAAAATGCAGTTTTTTAAAATGGAAATCGTAAGATTAGGAGGGTGAGTTGAGCGTCTACGACATATTTAGTGACCACACTGGACAGGATTCTCCGTTTGGGACATGATGGGCTCAATTAATGGCTGCATTGCATTTTCACACAAATACGACGCGGTCGTTAGATCACGGGTCAGGCCAAAATCGGGAATCGTGCCGGGCGCAGATCGATTTGCGATCTAACCAGCTCGCTACGGTTGGCGAGATGAGAATTCTACTGCTGCGTGGCAAGAAACCAATAATCACCAATTAAGGCCAATCTCCCTACCATTGACTGGAATGACCCCTCATCTAACGGCCTCCCGCTATCTAACCACCTCTCCTGCAAGAGGTCACGTTGCCTCCGAGAGTACACCTTTGTTTAAATGTGAAGCTGGCGGAGTAGCTGCACTGGGGATCTGAAGAGGCGAGTAGCCATCACTGATCCTGGGCAGTGAGCCTGGGGACACTGGGATTACTGGTCCAGTGCTTGGTGGCGCAACAGGTTCCGCCTCAACATGAGGATGGTGTGGCACCTGTGCCATGTCCTTGCGGACTTAGCACCACATGGGGGAGGCGGCTACCCGCTCCCGGTGGGCGTCAAGGTCACCGCAGCCCTGAACTTTACCCCTCAGGATTCCAGGGCTCGAGCGGGGACTTGTGTGGCATATTCCAACCTACAGCCAACAAGAAATCTCGGATGCCATGTTTGCCCGGGCAGCTAACTATATAAACTTGGACCTGGACCAAACCCAACAGGATGCCTGGGCAGCAGGATTCCCCCCCCCCCCCCCCATCGCCGGGATGCCCCAGGTCAAGGGGTAATACATGGCACGCATGTTGCCCTGCACTCACCAGGGCATCAGGGAATGCCCCTCATCAACAGGAAGGGGTTCCACTCCCTGAACATTCAACACGTGTGTGTGACCACTACATGAAGATCATGCATGTGTGTGTACCCAGGGAGCGTACACAATAGCTATATCCTGGCGCTGTCGGAGATCTCCGGCATCTTCGAGGGACACAACCCTTGCAGGGTGACCAGTTGGCTCTTGGGGGATAAGGGGTATCCTGATATAACAAGCCCCATGTCGCCACCCAAGCTGTCTTTGAGTGGTGCATCGTCTGCTGAAAAATGCGATTCAATGCCTCAACTGCTCTGGTGATCCTCTGCAGGGTCATCCACTTTGTGGTGGTCTGCCATGCCCTCCACAACCTGGCACTTCAGCGGGACGACGTGCTGGAGGTGGAAGAGGAGTAACATGTGGCCACCGAGGGGGAGGAGGAGCTGGACCAGGAGATCTGGAGGAGGAGCCCGGCCAGCTTCAGTATGGAGGACAGGCGGCAGTGAAGATGGACCGGAGGGCCAGGGAGGCACTTACCCTTGCCCACGTCACGTAGGATGTGGCCATGTCCATCGTCTCACCATCTGCCCCCTCTTCCCATCACACTAGTGCCCCTATTCCTCACCTGATCCAGCCTCACCTTGGGATAGAGGGGCAGATGGATTGATCTCCAGATTCCCAGTCATCTGGCTTGCCAGCTCTAGTGGCCCGCCATTGTCAGCACCATGTGTCAGTGCCCTAAGCGATGCTCCTCTGTGAGTGGACCATGCTCTGCATCACCTCACCAATATTCACCTGCATCTGGAACATGGTCCTCAGTGACAGGGACATGCTCTGGAGTACCTCAGCAATGCCAACCTGTGACAGGGACATGCTCCGCAGTGCCTCGGCATGCCCACCTGTGACAGGGACATGCTCCGCAGTGCCTCGGCAATGCCCACCTGAGACTGGGACACATCCCCCAGCGACTGGTACAGGCTCCGCAGCGCCTTGGCAATGCCAACCTGTGACAGGGACATGCTCCGCAGTGCCTCGGCAATGCCCACCTGAGACTGGGACACATCCCCCAGCGACTGGTACAGGCTCCGCAGCGCCTTGGCAATGCCCACCTGAGACTGGGACACATCCCCCAGTGACTGGGACATGCTCCGCCGCACCTCGGCAATGCCCACCTGAGACTGGGACATGCTCCGCAGCACCTCGGAAAGGTCCATCTGTGTGAAGGACACGTCCTCCAGTGACTGGGACATGCTGTCGAGGCCCTGAGCCATGGTCATCACTGACTGAGCAACACCTTGGACATCTCCTCTCATGCTACTGATGTCGTGCTCCAGGCTCTCCGCTGCAGTTGCCACCCTAACAGTGTTTGGCCTCAGTGCCGTGCATTGTCGGTGCCATCTCCTGCACCTGCAGCATTTGGGGCTCCTCCAATCAGCTGTGGACTTCCTGGAGTGTGACATCCCCCTCTGAATCTCATGGCCTATCGACTGAATCAGCTCCGGGATTGCCTGGTCCAAAGGCTCCGCATCTGACTGGTGTTGCTCGTTATGCTTTCCCTTAATTTGCTCTGTTTTAATTACCTTTGCTCAAGAGTCGCCAGGTATCTTTCTGATACCACCACAAGGTTCAAAGCCGAATACTGATCAATGACTCGATACACCAGTTAGTAAGTTTGAAATCAATGCACATTTATTTACACATACAGTCAATTATTACCCATGCACAAACTCTACTCACTAAACTACAACTACTAATAAAAGCCTATACTTAGCTTTGAGCGCCCACTCAGTCAGAGGAACAATGGCCGTTGTCCGGTTCTGATACTGTTGGCTTCGAACTGGTATAGAATGGTAGCCAGGAGCGTCTATCTCGTAGCATGCGTTGACCTTAGACTTACTTGGCTGGTGCTTGGCGGGCCTCTCGTCGCTGAGAGCCAAAGGCCAAGGTGAAGGAGCTGAAGAGGAGTAAGAGAGCAAACTGACCTTGGGGACTCTGTTTTATACCCCAAAGGGTTTCGCGCCCTTCTGGGCGGACCCTGGACCTGGTCCCAATTAATTGGACCATGTCCCAATCGTTTGTATCGATTCTCTCCAATAACGGGGTCATCCCCCGATCGTTGGGCGGGCTCTAGGTAACCGTTGGCCTGCCTTTGTTTTAGCCTCCACTGGCGCCGGGGAGTCTGTCCTGGTACCGATTGTTTCAATGTTTCTTTTTGTCCCCAAAGATAGCTCATTACTATGCTAATGGATTGTAGTTTCAGTTCTGCCTGGGTTCTGCAAGTTCCAATCCACAGGAAACATTGCACCTGCTTGTTTTTCTAGTGCTGTCTATTTTTCCCTGCACTCCTTTC
Organism: Scyliorhinus canicula; assembly: GCF_902713615.1. Taxonomy (NCBI): domain Eukaryota; kingdom Metazoa; phylum Chordata; class Chondrichthyes; order Carcharhiniformes; family Scyliorhinidae; genus Scyliorhinus; species Scyliorhinus canicula. The sequence continues at coordinate 100,198,116 of NC_052149.1, forward strand.
GAGTATCCATTTTGGAATCGGGACATGGCCACCCCAGGTGGCTACACTCCCTCCTTGTGATCCTCAACGCGAAGCGTGAAGGATCACAGTACTGCGATATCTTCGTTCCCTGACCAAGCAGGCACCCATGGCTAGGCTCTACTCTGACCCTAACTATGCAACATATCTTTAACTAAACAATTTTACATACACACATCATCAAAATTCTATGGGGCGCTATGGCATCAAGGACATGCATTACAAAATAAAAAACTGGAACCTCTAACTATTCTCAATAAACTATCCTCACTCAAACAATTCAAAAATATACTAACATCTTAACTGTACCAAAATAGCAGCATTCAAATTTCTCTGGTTTGGCAGTCAAACACAGAGTTCACATTTCTTAATTCAACAAACGAGCACACACAAACAAAAAAAAATAATGTACTTTAATCCATGTCAAGGGGCCTGTTGGAAAGCAAAAATAGGGGATCTAATTCTGTATACCGGGGTGCGAGAGCGGTAGGCTCTCCTTCGCCATTTCTTCATTCGAATGGTCTGCACGATACTGCAAAGTATCGCCAGTGCTAAAAGTGCTTCAGCGACATACGAGAGGGAATACCAAGTGATAAACTTATCACACCAGGTTGGGGTACTGTTGACTGTTACTGGGCTCTGTGTACTGTGGGGGAGTGAATCATTGACAGCCTGTGGGGTGGGGGTGAGGGGGTTAGCGTTCACGCGCAATCAATGACTCGATACACCAGTTAGTAAGTTTGAAATCAATGCACATTTATTTACACACACAGTCAATTATTACTCATGCACAAACTACTCACTAAACTACAACTACTACTAAAAACCTATACTTAGCTTCGAGTGGCCCACTCAATCAGAGGAACAATAGCCGTTGTCTGATTCTGAGACTGCTGGCTTCGAACTGGTATAGAATGGTAGCTAGGAGCGCCTATCTCGTAGCTTGCGTTGACTTTAGACTTACTTGGCTGGTGCTTGGCGGGCCTCTCGTCGCTGAGAGCCAAAGGCCAAGGTGAAAGTGACGAAGAGGAGTAAGAGAGCGAACTGACCTTGGGAACTCTGTTTTATAGCCCCCCAGGGTTTCGCACCCTTCTGGGCGGACCCTGGACCTGGTCCCAATTAATTGGACCATGTCCCAATCGTTTGTATCGATTCTCTCCAATAACTGGGTCGTTCCCCGATCGTTGGGATTCAGCTAGGTCCTGGGATCCAGCAGACGTCCGACTGCTGTCTCGCCTGGACTTTGCTGCCTCCACCTGATGTGCATTAGCTACTGTGCGTTGCTCACTAGATTGAGCACCAGAAGCCTGTCCAGTAACATCACCCACTGAGGTGTGTATCACTGCGCTGGTGGAGGGCAGGTTTGACAGCCGTGATGCAATTATGGAGGCATCCTCGAAGCTCTCCTCCAAGGTGTTCTCACGGGAGATGGGGTTAGTGGCACTTTTGGATGGTGATCCTCTGGGAGAATTGCCATGTGGTCAGTGAGGGGGAAGGATCATTATGTCTGATATGAAGAACTCACATGTGACAGGTCATCTGGTTGGGGGCCAGTGGATACTCGCCTCTCGATGTCGGTGAGCGATCTGTCCTCGGCCATCCCCGCGACCATCAGGGCCCATTCCCCATAGGGGGTGAGGACTCTGATGCCTGGTACTCTGCTGCCCACCTGGGCCCTTTCCATCTGTTGTGGGCCAGGTGGACGGCGGAGTGCTGGAGGGCATCATGTGTTGCGCATTTCATGCATTGCGGGGGGGGGGGGCATGGGGAGGACAGGCATGGGCATCACTGCTGGGCGTTGGTGGGCTGGGACAGGGTATACTGCTGGTCAGGTGCAGTACCGGGTGCATGGTCTTCCGTGGGGGCAGGGGGCGGGGGTGACAAGCGGGACTGGTGCTCGGGGGCTGATGTCAACTCACCTATGCAGCCTGGTGGAGGTCATCCTAGTCACACTCCCCACGCTGACAGTTCCTCCCAGGCGGAACTAGCTGCCCTCTGGCTGACTCTCGAAAACCCGCCGGTGAACAGGGCATCTGGTCTGGATGTGCATCTGACCATGCCCAACAATCAGGCCAGGTTGGTATCTCCGAATCTTGGAGCTGGTCTCCTTGTTTGCATGGCTGCGAGCTGTGTGGGGTTTGCTCTGCGGGATCGGTTTAAGTGCCGCTCCCTCTCGTTAGCAGGGAGCCGCCGGGCATGGCGCCGGCGAATCAGCTGGCAGGCCAGTCATTTGAGGCATGAAGCACGTGGCGCAGCATTAAGTAGACGTAGTTAGATATCGGTGACAACCTGGAAATAGACAGCACTTGACTCTCTTTGATGTGGTTGATGTTTGTAAACATTGTGGTTACAGCACTTAGATTGAAGATGATGAATGAAGCAAGGCTCACAGCTGTTTTTTGGAAGCTGTCAGTCACAGCCCACTATGACAAATGATTGAATGGAATGCAGCTAGTGGATCTAAGGGGTTTAAACACAGATCACAGCTGTTCTCTTTCCAGGAATGGGCACTTGGTGCTTCCAGGTGAATGTTACAACTGTAATTCTTTCCATTGCCCTTGTCTGGACTGCTCTCTATCTTCCAGAGAGGGGTCTCTTTTCTGAAGGGGGGGGGGGATCTGTGGACGGGGATCCCTTTCATTAGGGAGTCCCTGTGGGGGTCCCTTTAGTTAGGGGGTCTTTGTGGGGTCTCCCTTTAGTTAGGGGATCCCTCTGGGAGTCCCTTTAGTTACGGTGTCCCTGTGTGTGTTCCTTTACTTCGGGGTTCAAAGGGATCTCTCACTTTAGGGGTTCTCTGGGGGCGGGGGGTGGTGAGCAGGTGGTGCATTGTGGGGGGAAGTGTGGCCCTCGGATGGACTTTAGGGGCAACACCCTTACGGCGTTACCCCTTCATTATCACATTCACATGGAATTCCTGTAGTGTGCTACTTTAACACATATTGTAAGAGTCCTTCCTGTTTATTCTCTTTGTTCCCATTCCTTTTATTGTATTTTATGATTTTGGTCCACGCACCCATAATCGTGATGTGCCGTTAAGCAGAAGACTCAAAGTTAAAACAGCCTGCTTGCCAGGACACTGTGTTCCCAGGCTATGTATTTTGGAGAGGAGCAGCCAGGCTCCTCAGCACCGAGTGGATCTTAAGAATTAGGTTGGGGGGGAGTCAGTTTGATTGGGTAACTGGCAACCGATGAGTTGGCCAGGGCAGGAACGCTCTCTCTTTCTAGCTCTCTCTCTCTCTCCTACTTGCTGAAATGAAAGAACTTCCGTGTTGATCTGAAAGCAGTGAGTACATAACACGTTCTTCACTATAAACCTGAAATGGTGCTGACTCTGCAGAGAAAGTAGACAATCTTACCAGAGAAAACAATCTCATACCTAGAAGGAAAAAAATGCCAAAACGAAAGCCTGAACTTCAGAAAGACATTGACTGGAATTCATCCCAGTGCATCAAAGATCCTTATCCTTTTATTTTTATTAATATTTTATTTCCCTTTCCACCACCCTTTCCCCTCTTGTCTGTGTTTGTGTGTGTGGAGAGTGAGGTGAGTTTGGAAGGGAGGGTTGGGAAAGGGGTAGTATACAGTTTGTTACATTTTCTGTCCATTTAATTATAATACTGTACATAATAAAAGGTTTTTTTGTGTTTTAAAGTTACAAACCTGGTGACTGCAGTTTATTGAGTTCAACTAAGTATTTTAAATAAAATCTAATTTCATCTGTGTTGCAACTCCAGGTCAAGTGAGGCAGGAATTGACTGCAAACTAGCCCAGGGTGCCCTGACGATATTAACAGATGTATTAAAATACTGTGCACAATGTTTCGCATGATGTAGGTAATGCATTCAGTGTAAATATTGCCAGCTTGAATTTCAATCCATCATTCTTAATCCCACCGTCAGATTTGGTTTATAATGTATCATACAATGGCTTGTATTTTAAATAAAGTTTGTTTTTGCAATTTGGTTGCTGTTAATGAGTTATTTTTAATAGCGAGGAACCCTGGATGAAAGGAAGTTGACCACAAACTTGGAAAGAGTGGAAGAGAAGAGAAGGTAAATCAGAATGTGATTAAGTAGCGTCAATTCTGAGTGTGCTCAGTGAACTGAGATATCAATGAAAATATAACAGGGGATAACAGGAGTGTATGGCCGGGTGGTGTAATACATTTTACACCTTCTACCGCAGTATTAGTCCCAACTTTAACTTTGGGTGACAAACATGTGAACATAATCTGAGGTAGGCAGAAATTCATCCCGGCTCCAACAGCGAGATGCACAGAAGGATTTATCTTTAGAGCCTCATCTGCCGACTAAACTATTAACTATCAAAGCTAAATTCAATTTTTTGAACACAGTTCAAACAGCTATCACCAATCATAGAGCCCTAGAAGCACGGTAGCATAGTTGTTACCATAATTGCTTCACAGCTCCAAGGTCTCAGGTTCGATTCCCGGCTTGGGTTACTGTCTGTGCGGAGTCTGTACCTTCTCCCCGTGTGCGTGGGTTTCCTCTGGGTGCTCCGGTTTCCTCCCACAGTCCAAAGATGTGCAGGTTAGGTGGATTGGCCATGCTAAATTGTTCTTAGTGCCAAAAAATTGCCCTTAGTATTGGGTGGGATTACTGGGTTATGGGGATAGGGTGAAGGTGTGGGCTTTGTTAGGGCGCTCTTTCCAAGAGCCGGTGCAGACCAGATGGGCCGAATGGCCTCCTTCTCTGCATTGTTGATTCTGTGAGAACAAAGTCAACTATATATAGGTTAAAGCTAAAATACAGTACAACAACCTGAATTCCGACATGATTTTATTCTTTTTTTAAAACTATAAACCATTTCAAAAGTAGCTATTACAAAGTGATAAGATTGGAAACCATGGCAGCAGTTGATAATAGCAAAATAATAGCTGGTGACCTTAATAAATGGTTTGAGTAGCCAATGACAGTGTAAACTTCCAGAGTCTGTGACATTCTTCTAGTATTCTTCCTTATCAAATGTAAAGGCAATTAACAGAGTCACTCTGCTCTCCCAAGTCACTTAAAGTGCATTACTGTCAAATTTGGAGTTGATGTCTTTAATCCAGTCCTTTGTTTAGATGTTCTCTTTTTGTTAAGTGCCTTATTCAAATAAATGCAGAAAGTAAAAAACTACTGAAATAAAATAAGGAGAAAAGTACCACCTACAATGAATAATGCATGTTTTTTACAAGGGTAATTATTACAAAGTCTTTTTGAATTCTGTCAAAGCCTATTTGAAAATCAGAATGTGTCAAGGTCAGTGTGAGAGCCTCATTAGTGAAATAAATTTGGGTTCTTGTCATGGGTTAACCAATAATTGTGTCTCAATGTAGTCAAACAATATTGTTCTAACTTAATGCAATTATAGACTGATGCAAAATATTTCGGTTACTGTGCCTGGTTAAAGCTCTATTATTTTCAACAGTAGAGCTCAAACTTTGATTCCAAATAAGGACAACTTCTGTGGGAGGCCCACAACATTAGTTACAACAAGGTTCAACATTCTACAGTACAGTGTTTAGGTCAGTTCTGGAGAGCATTAACACAGGGGCATTCAAGGCTTCTGACAATAAAAAAACTGAATGCACTGTGTGTATTCTTTGGGATTTGCACAGTTTAAACATTTGGGAACATTTTATTAATCACTTTTGCCGTTAATTATTTCAGACTGGCCTGAGCTAAAATCACTCAGAGAATTGTTAGTGTCCAGTTGGCAACTAAATACAATTTCTGGACTGATTCCCCATTGCTCCTTCTACATAACGGCAAAAACAGAATGGCTTCATTTTGATTGACTGCTGTCCGTCTTGTTTACCAATTCCAGGTAGCATCTGGATTTCAGGAATCTGGGATAACAGTCTTTTGCCATCAGGCTGTAGATTAACTTCTGTGCCACGTCAAAGCTGGAGGGAGATGGCTCACTGATACTTTTGTTAATAAGCTCTCGTGTGGTAAAATCAATGTTTATCTGTGAGAAAGAAAGTGAAGGTATGAAAATGAATATTCTCGGACGACGTTTTCTTGCTGTAGCTGTTGATTAGATTAGATTTCCTGCAAGTATCTTTGAACATATGTGCACGATATCACAGGCAAATGTGCGCACCATGTGGCACTGAGCGACACAAAGTAGGAAGTGCAAGGATCAATCCAAAAACTAATTAATCTGAGCAACGGCAAGTGGGATTTGAACTAAACTACACAGATTGCCGTTGAATCTCCAGGAATCATAGAATTTATAATGCAGAAGGAGGCCATTCGGCCCATCGAGTCTGCACCAGTGCTTGGAAAGAGCAAGCGACCCAAGCCCACGCCTCCACCCTATCAGTTACTCAGTAACCCCACCTAACCTTTTTGGACACTAAGGGCAAGTTAGTATGGCCAATCTACCTAACCTGAACATCTTTGAATTGTAGGAGGAAACCAGAGCACCCGGAGGAAACCCATGCAGAGCCGCACACACACTGGCCCAAGGCGGGAATCGAACCTGGGATCCTGAAGCTGTGATGTAACCGTGCTAGCCACTGTGCTACCGTGCCACCCCTGAAATCCCTTCCTGGTGTCTGAATTAAAGGTTAATCTCTACAATGTGACTGTGAGTGATCAAAGAGAATAAAGTATAAGTGGCACGGCAAAAAAGTTAGGCTAGATCTGGTTGGTCATAGAATCTACAGTGCAGAAGGAGGCCATTCGGCCAGTTGAGTCTGCACCGGCCCATGGAAAGAACACCCTACCAAAACCCACACCTCCACCCTATCCCCGTAACCCAGTAACCCAAAAACCTTTGTTTTGGACACGAAGAGCAATTTAGCATGGCCAATCCACCTAACCTGCACATCGTTGGACTGTAGGAGGAAACTGGAGCACACGGAGAACGTGCAAACTCCACACAGACAGTGACCCAAGCCAAGAATCGAACCTGGGACCCTGGAGCTGTGAAGCAACTGTGCTAACCACTGTGCTACCGTGCCACCCTGGAATTGGGGCTCATGATTCATGACCTGCTTGCTGTGGCGGTTGAGGTAGGTGGCACACAAATTTGCTACCTCATTTACCTGGTTGTAGCACTGATCCAATCAAGGCCAATACTACTGGCTGCCTGAGTGCTCAGCAAGAAACTGAGCATATGGTGCATCCAACCTGTTGTTCTTAAAGGCAGTATGTCCCTTCTTAAAGGGGAGTTGCACTAAATTACAGGAGGTTGCTGCTGCATTTTAATACTGTAATTCTGAACAAGGAAGATGTCTTGTTATGCTCTTGGCGTAACATAAGCTGCTTCCTTGATGTTCACTCTGACAAAGGAAGGTTCAGACGTGGAGATAACTTCAACACGTTTATTAAACTATTTACAATTCTCCTGCTTGGATTCGGCTCTACTGTTAATCCTTCTATAGCTACTCAGACTGACAAACCAGTCTTCTACAATCCACGTGGTGGGTGTGATGTTGAATCAACCCTGCGTCTGTACTCACTGAGTGTCTCCACTGGAAAGAGGAAGATCATGTGTGCTGTGTCCTTTATATATGGGTTGGTGTAATGCCCCCCTGTGGTAGTGTCATCTCTGTGTGTATCGTGAATGCCCATTGGTCGTGTCCTATCTTACTGACCTATTGGTTGAGTGTCTGTGTGTCATGTCTCTGGTGCTCCCTCCAGTGTCTAGCTAGTCTACGTGTACTTACATTAACCCCTTATGTACCTACAGTGATGCACATCACCACAGAAGATGGAACACCAGTGGAGAGAAAACATTTAAGGGTCATCAATGAGGCTTTAGTGAAGAAGATAGAGTGGGGATATCATGGTTCCTCAGGGAGTCAGAAGGCCTTGGAGGACGATCCTCTGAAGAAATTGGAGGGAGGTGGCTGTTGGGACGATGTTGGTTAGAGCATTGGCACTTAAAAAAGTCTTTTTCATCTTTGCTGGTTAACTGTAAGTCTTGATTAACAAGTAGAGCTATTTACGCATGAACAGTAATGGGTACAGACTTGGAGCTGTATCCATGCTTGTGCCTTAATCTATCTCTGCTCAACACCACACTGAGTGTGACTGTGTCATGTACCTTCTGATATTACCACGTGCTCAGCCACACATTCACCTTGCGTAATATCCTTCACTGAACCTACAGGGTGGAAGTGCTTGTCTTCCCCGTGTTCCTTGCAGAGTATGAGCTCCCCCTCTGGGGTAGGGTATCTCAATAAACCAATGTATAAAAGGAAGAGAGCCAAGTTTTGTCAATATGGAACTGTTTGTCCGAAATGCACCGCAATCGTTTGGTCTGCGATAATAATACTACGAAAACCTCTGGGGGAAGGTTCCCTATCTTTTCAGCAGGCGCTACAGGTCTCCCTATCCCAAGAAAGCACAGAATGTGGTACCCAAGAGTTACAAGGGATGGAAGTGAGCGTTTTGAGGCGCCGCCCCCTCACATAGTATCCCCTTGGCCCGGACCGCACCAAACGCCGCTGTTACTCTGACATCTGGTGAAGAGCAGGCCACCGGGACGTGCCATATCTCTGGACTTGGCTGAAGGTGATTCCGGCCCGTGTGCAACATGTGGACCCCAGTCTAGGTGTACAACATTCCAGGTGCCCTGGTTGAGGCAGGCATCTGCCAGGGAACTGAGCCTTGCATCTGGATGACCTAGAAGAAGGTGAGGCTGAGGTGCAAACTGAGGTGCAGTTTGCCAGCGCTCCATGTTGTCTCTATTTGTGTTCCGATACAAGTGAATGGCCATATGCTCCAAATGGAGCTGGATACGGGAGCGACCGTTTCTGTGGTTGTGCAGAGCATTTTGATCTTTTCAAGGACCACATTCTTTGTCTTTGGCCGACATAACGGCTTGTTTGACCACTTATACAGGGGAATGACTGAATATCGTGGGGTTCGCCCTCACTTTGGTGGTTGATGGGCGCCAAAGGTACACAACCAAGATTTGCAAGGACATTGCCCAGTTCGACATCAACTTCTTCGATGCTTCGCACCTGGCAATGCGGCGTTCGTTCATAACTACGACAGTGTTTGCTGGCTCCCTGGAATTGCCACCCCTCAAATGGGACTACTCTCTTCCCAAGTTCGGGTCCAGGGGTAACAAATGAGACGGCACTCAGATCATATTTGCTCATGGAATTCACATCCTTGAAACATACAGATTCACATGATCTTAAGGCTTTATAATTCTTCCATATCTTGTTCATCATTCTGTTAGAGGAGTGGTTGGCTCTGGTGTTGCCTATTTATCCTCTGATTTTTTACTGAGATCTGATGGAATGTAAAAAAAATGCATCTCAGGGATGCCTGCTTCTCAGTGGTTTTGACCCTTGGAGAATTCTAGATTGATCTCGTGAGTTGGTTTTTTGATCAATAGACATTTAATATTTTTTGCATATCTTAAAGCTTATTTAAGATTTAAATAAGCTTTAAATCTTATTTCTCTTTTAAGCATGAAAGTGCAGAGCCTGTTCATTTTTGTTTCAAACTTTTAGCTCTTTAGGAGAGCTTTGAAGCAAGTACAATAAAGGTACAGGCGAGGAGCCATCTCCATCCAGATCTTAACCCATCTCTGCTCAACACCGGACTGGCCATGGGTCTGGATAATGTGCCTTCTTATATCACTGTGTATGTGCTAGTGTACTCAGTCCCATACTAACCCTGTATGTGCCCGACCCTGTACTGCAGAGGCCAGGAAGGTCCATTGTCTTCTCCCAAGCATCTGGTCACAAGAGGTTTAATAGCCTCATTTTGGTGGTCAAAGCCAACGATTGCATTGTCACAATACATTTACCATTGCTCTAACATCCTCTCATGCTGCTCAGTGCATCACACCCCATCACTCACCAGTACCAGCTTCCAGTACTCAGGACTCATGCCTCACATCCAGATACTCCAGCTCACCATTACACACACTCCAATGAAGCAGAACTCATTCCCAGCTCCTGCTGCTTCCATATATCTCCAACTATTCAGCTATGGCAGGCACATCATCTAAACAGTGTGGCACAGTCACTAACATGAAGCAGAACCGATGCTCGAAATTAGAAACATGCTTAGAATAAACACAGCTTATGAAATAGGTAAAGGAATATGTCAGTGCTGTAAGTTTCGATTGCCTGGAAACTGTTGCTTATCTAAAAACAAATCTCGTGAAATGATTATTCTTTGGTGATGATTAATGAGATCATAAACTCATAGAGTTTTACAGCCCATCGTAGCTCTGCCAGCCATCAAGCACCGATTTATTCTCATCCCATTTTTCAACACTTGGCCAGTAGCCTGGCATGCTTCTTAAATGTTGTGAGGGTTCCAGACTCTACCACCCTTTCAGGCAGTGAGTTCCAGATTCCCTCAACCCTCTGGGGGAAAATGTTTTTCCTCAAATCCTCTCTAAATCTACTGCTCATTACCTTAAATTTATGTGCTCTGATTATTGTACCCTCTGCTAAAGGTGAAAGCTCCTTCCTATCCACCCGATCTATGCCCCTCATAATTTTATACACCTCAATCAGGAGCCCTCTCATCCTTCTCTGCTCTATGGAAAACAAACACAGTGTTGGAACCAACAATTCTACGGACACGTGCTTGTAGGATTAGAATAGCAGTTTTAATATACTCTCAACAGACGCAGCCATTGAACTTACAGTGAACTGGCCGGCTGACCATGTGGCACTGACATTTATACAGCAGCTTGCGGGGGAGGAGTCCTGGGCAGAGCCAAGGGATAAGCTCCCATAGAACTCGAGCATTCCCAGAGCTACTCCCCCTGGAGGACAGGTAGTGTAACTGCACTTACAATACAGACATGTATGTATAGATTACAATCCGGTGTGAATCACATTCACCACACACAGCCTAACCAGCCTCTCTTCATAGCTGAAATTCTCCAGCCAGACAACATCCTGGTGAAACTCGTCTGCACCCTGTCTAGTGCAATCACTTCCTTCCTGTAGTGTCACAACCAGAACTACACACAGTACTCCAGCTGTGGCCTAACGAGCATTTTAGACAGCTCCATCATAACCTCACTGCTCTTATATACTATGCCTCAGCTAATCAAGGCAAGAATCCCGTATGTTTTCTTAATCACCTTATCTACCTGTCCTGCCGACTTCAGGTCCTTCTGACCCCTTGTACTGCCTCGCATGGATACTTAAAACAATCTACCATATTTTCTGTGTTAGAATTTTTATTTAACATTGCTTTATTCAAGTGTTTACTGAAATATGTGAGTTAATTAGTGTGTGCAAGTAGACCCAGGCGCTGATGGACAAATTGACGGGCTTCATCACCTCCGAGCTCCAGAGACATAGGGAGGAGATGAGAAGAGACCTTCTGGCAGCCGCTGAGGCAGCAGTGGAAACAGTGATGGCCCCCATGAGGGAGGCAATGGACAACATGGAGCGGAGACCAGAGGCTCAGTTAATTTGGGATCTCAAAAAGGCTGTCACGGTCCAAGGAGACTGGATCATGACACTTGAGGCTGAGGTAGTGAGCCTGGTTAAGATCCAGGCGGGGTTGAAAGATAAAGTTCATGACCAGGAGAAACGATCGTGTTAGCAAAACCTTAGAATCGTGGGGTTGCTGGAGGGAACGGAGGGGAGAAACCCCACAGAATACGTAGCAGCGATGCTCGGGAAGCTGGTCAGCGAGGAGGGCTAGCCCCCGGAGCAAGACCGCGCCCACAGGTCTCTTCGGCTGTGGCCCAGGGCTGGGGAACCACTGCGGGTGATAGTCGTGAAGCTTCACAGGTACCAGGGCAGAGGGAAGATCCTGAGGTGGGCAAAGAATGCGAGAGGGTGCAAGTGGGAAGGACATTCCATCCACCTGTAACAGGACATTGGTGCCGACCTGGCCAAGTGGCGGGCAGAACTCAGCGGTGCCAAATCCGCACTGTACAAAAGTGGGATGTGGTTTGGCTTGTACTACCCCGTCAAGCTATGGGTCACGTACCAGGGCAAAGACGCCTGGAAGAGGTCAACAAGCTTGTCTGGACAAATGGACTGGGCAGAACGTGGGCTGTAAGAATTTGAGAGGGGCAGGGATGACCACAGGCAGAGGCGCGGAGAGAGGGGGGAAGGGGGGAGAGAGGTAGACGGGGGTCAAATAGGGGAATCGACTGTTACGGGAGCTGCTACACTAGCAAGCAGTCTGGTGTATGGAAGTACAGCGAAGGAGGAGGCTGTGGCATGCCTCGAGGGAGGGATGGATGCCGAGCAGAGGGGAAGGGAAACACAGAACTTCAGGGGAAACAAAGGATGAAAATGGAGGGGTTGGGGGAGGTAAAGGGAGCAAAACCAAGAGGTGAAGGGGGCACTAGGAAGAGGGAGCACAATGGTCGGGGGGACAAGGGGAAAAACAGATGGGAGTAGGAAGGGAGAGGGTAAAGCACTGGTTGCAGCAGACACCACATGGAGATGGTAAAAATGAGGAAGTAGTCGGTAATCATCTTGAATGGCCTGTGAGCAAGGGCTGGCCCAGGCAAACAGGACAAGGCCCACACGGTGAGTATGGCTGAACACCCCACATCCAGATAGTAAAGAGTCTGAGGGTGGGTAGCTTTCCTACAGAGAAAGGGACCGACTGTGGGTAAGGAAGGGCTGGGTGGGACAAGCGTTTCATTCATGTTTCGACACCAAGACAAGGGGGGTGGTCATATTAATCAACAGGACAGTTTCATTCACAGTGACGGACACAAGGGGGTGATATGTTCTGGTCAGCGGGACCCTGGAAGGAGCCAGGTATTCCTGGTAAATATACTATGCCCCAAACCTGGACGGCGCAGGATTAGTCAAAAAAACAATGGGCGAAATCCCAGACCTAGATGCCCACCGACTTATCATGGCGGGGGGAACTTAAATTGTGTTACAGGCCCCAACAATGGACAGATCCAACCCTAGGCCAGGAACAGTGTCACCAACGGTATGAGAATTGAATGCCTTTTTGGAGCGGATGGGGGGGGGGGGGGGGGGGGGGGGGGAGGTAGGCCCATGGAGGTTCAATCACCTGAGAGAACAATAATTTTCCTTGTCCCACGTGCTCAAGGCCTACTCGCATACAGACTTTTATTGTCGTAGGGAAAAGGGTGCTTCCAGGGGCAGCAAAGGCAGAATAGTCAGTGATTGTAATCTTCGACCACGTGCCACATTACATAGACGTGAACTTGCAGAAGGGTCGGGCCCAACACCCCCCATGGAGACTGGGTCCAGCTCTCCTCATCGCTAAGGAATTCTAGACAAAGATATCCCAAGCCATCCACGGTTATGTAACCGGCAACCAGAATGGGGAGGTCTCATCCACCACTTTCTGGGAAGCACAGAAGGCGGTGATCAGGGGGGAAATTATATCCTGTAGGGCCCTTAGGGACAAGAAGGAGAGGGTAGCCAAGTAGCGGCTGATTGACTCCATACTGGAGGTGGATCAGCGACACTCTATAGCCTCAACCGTGGAACTGCTGGCGCAGAGGAAAAATCTGCAGATGGAATTTGACCTGCTCTCCACAAGGAAAGCAGTTCACCAGCTCTGGCAGGCATGGGGGCCTTCTCTGAACCTGGAGACAAGGCCAGCAACTTGCTAGCACACCAGCTAAGAAAGCAAGCAGCCGCAAGAGATAGGATAAGTTAGGGCGAGTGTGGTGAATGTATTATGACAGCCATTCACCACTGTATTGCATTGTACTATGTTGTTGCCCTTGTGGGCTCCACCTATCATAGAATCATAGAATCATTTTACAGTGCAGAAGGATGGACCATTGTATTGTATTACACCACTTTGATTTCATCACTTTCATTTCATTTCATTTCATTGTATCAGGTTGGGGCCCTTGTGGGCTCTGCCCCTGGCTCCACCCCTTTGGGGGAGGTATGTAGAGCTGCTGCCCTGCAGGAGGCTCTCAGTGCAGAGCAGTCACAGGCAGGCACAGTTCTAGCTTATTTAAACCACTGTTCACTTCAACTCTCTGTCTCGTGTGAATTGATGGTCGCATCAGAGAGAAATGGTGGAATGGTAGCAGATCCAAATGAGTTTAACGAGGTCTTAGCAAACTTTTACTGAGGGCTATACACCTCCGAACCCTCAGAGGAGGATTCGGTGATGGAACAGTTCCCCCTGTGGTGGGGAAGGACAGGAAAGAAGGGCTGGGAACAACGCTATAGCTGGGTGGAATCGTGGAATACATTAATTTCATGAAGCCAGGGAAAGCACCGGGACCGGATGGGTTCCTGGTAGACATTAACAAAGAATTTGCAGCAGTGCAAACAACTCACTGGCAAAGGTGCCCTGATGCTCACGCTGACCCAAGCCTCGATCTCATTGATCCCCAAAAAGGACAAAGACTGACAGAGTGTGGAGCATACAGACCCATTGCTCTCTTAAACATTGATTCAAAGGCCTGAACGAAAACACTGGTGACGTGCCTGGAGAGCTGCCTGCCAGAAGTAATCACGGAAGATCAGACCGGGTTTGTCAAAGGCAGACACTAACAGTGAACATCAGATGCTTGCTGAATGTAATAACGATCCCATCTGGGGAGAGGACACCAGAGGTGATTATCTCCCTGGATGCTGAAAAAGCTTTCGATCGCGTAGAATGGAGGTACCTCATGGAGGTGTTAACAGTTGGGTTTACCGCGTGGGTAAAGCTCCTGTGCAGCGCTCCTATGCTGAGTGTATGGATGAATGCCACCAGCTCTGAATACCTTCGGCTGCACAGGGTGACGAGGCAGGGATGCCCATTATCCCCCCTCCTCTGTGCATTGGCAATCGAACCACTGGCCACTGCCCTTAGATTCGTGGAGTGCTGGAGAGGCATCTGGAGTGGGGGCAGAGAGCGTAGAGTCTCGCTGTATGAGGATGACCTGCTCCTCTGTGTTTCGAACCCCAGCTAGCATGGATAAGATAACAGGACTCGGTGGGGAGTTTGCTGCCTTCTCAGGTTACAAACTCAACCTCGGAAAGATCAAAATCACCCTGGTGAACACCCAAGAGGAAGGAGCAGAGCTGGAAGAAACATTGTTCAAAGGTCAGATACCTGGGGATACAAGTGGCCCACATCTGGACGAGGCTTCACAAATGGGACCTCTCCAGCCTGGTGGTGGAGGTGAAGAGAGACCTGTAAAGATGGGATTCACTCCCTCTTTCGCTAGCGGGAAGGGTACAGATGGGCAGGGACATCTTAATCAGGCACTCTGTAGCTCATGGATGGTCACCACGGTAACAAAGCTGTTCACCGCTGAAACAACACCCTGTCCTTTGTAACTATCATCAAATAACCCACCCCCCAACTTGCTGGGGTTTGCCTGACTGGCCCAAGTGAGCTGGATTCATTGACTGTCATTCCGGGACCTCCACCATTGTGGATGATCCCGATTGGTTGCAGTCTCAGCAATGGCCAGCGGTCTCGGTGGTGCTGCTGGGGCAAAAGAGTTACCAGCCTTCTGATTGACTGACAGCTCTTGGAGGCCACAATGTCCATCCTTAAAGGGATTAAGTCCTGGCATTTCTCTCTCTCTTTTCAGCTATCATGCTCTAATAAGGCATTGACAACCAAGAACCTCCATTTTAATCTTGCTCTCGAGGCGTGGATTATCTTTGTTGGTGGTACATTCATCCATTTGGCGAGACTCTTTCGCAAGATCCTTCTTTGTCTAGCTCAATCTCTTTTCCCATCGATCTTTCCATCAGCATCAGACTTTCCACATCATGATTCTTTTATTACATACCCAAGAAATTCCTGCTGTCTCTTCCTGACCTTAGTCAGTAGAATTCTTTGGGTCTCAGATTTTACTCGCACTTCACCTTTGGTCTGACTTGTGTGACTTGTCCAAGATATCTTCATAATTCACCTCAAAAGCTACACACCCACAAACTCCCGCAGAGAGTGGCACGGTAGCAAAGTGGTTAGCACTGCTACCCCTGTGCCAGGGACCTAGTTTCAATTCCAGCTTTGGATAACTGTTTGTGTGGAGTTTGCACATTCTCCCCGTGTCTGCGTGGGTTTCCTCCGGGTGCTCTGATTTCCTCCCACAGTCCAAAGATGTGCAGGTTAGATGGATTGGCCATGATGAAATTGACCCATAGGTTAGTTAGAGTTACAGGGATAGGGTGGAGGTGTGGGCCTAGGTAGGGTGCTCTTTCAGAGGGTCAGTGCAGCTTCTATGGGCCGAATGGCCTCCTTCTGCACTGTAGGGATTCAATGGTTCTATCTCTGCAGCCTCAACTCTTCTCTGCATTGCTTCATCAAGCAGCCAACACTCTTCTGTGTGGCAAAATTGTGATGTAGCATTCCAGGATTCTCCGCTTTGTTTTCATGGCTAATTTTGAGTTGATATAGTCGTTTTTGTTTTCTGAATTGCATCTTTGGCAATTTCAATCCTTTGTCTTATTTCTTGATTGCACATTTCATTTGCTTTTAACATATTTCCTGGGTGTAAAATTTATCGACCTATTTGATCTTTCCATTTTTAATTGTGATCTTACATTCTTGTATGATTTTCCTGTTGGACACTGAAACATTTTCTTTTATTACAATTTATGCTCAGCCCTCTCTTCTCACTTTCACTCAATACCCTATCCCAAAATCTTCAGAATTGGCATCAAAGATGGTGTCATTGCCGTATCTTATATTATTAAAGTTGTAACCTCCAACAAATAATCCAGGAAGGTCTTCAATCTCTCCAAGAATATTTTCATCACATAAATTGTATACACTTGATGAGAAAACATACCTCTGCCTGACCCGTCTTCTAAACTGCGCAAAATCACTCAGATAGATCCTCATCTTTTACAGCTATAGTTTTTTCCCAATACAGATTTCTTACTACTTTAAGATCTTTGCGGTCAAGGTCAAGAGCCCCAACACGCTCATCAGTTCTTAATGTTTCACTTCATCAAACGCCTTCCTGTAATCAATAAAACACATCTTTTTCATCTTTGAGAGTGAGAGGGGATCTCATTGAAACTTATAAAATTCTAACAGGATTAGAGAGAGTAGATTCAGAAAGAATATTCCTAATGGTGGAGAGTCCAGAACTAGGGGGGTCATAGTTTAAGAATAAAGGGGAAACCTGTTAAGACTGAGGTAAGGAGAAATTTCTTCACCCAGTGAGTTGTGAATCTGTGGTATTCGCTACCACAGAAAGTAGTTGAGGCCAAAATGTTTTGTACATTTTCAAGAAGAAATTAGATGTAGCTCTTGGGTCTAAAGGGATCAAAGAATATGAGGGGAAAGTGGGATTAGGGTATTGAATTTGATGATCAACCATGATCATAATGAATGGCAGAGCAGGCTTGAAGGGCCGAATGGCCTCTTCCTGCTTCTATTTTCTGTATTTCTATGGCTCTTTCTGATTGCATGCGTACAATAAAAATAGCACAAAACAGCTGAAATGCCTGGCTTTATCTTTCACTTGGCCCTATTCATCGTTCTTGAGGAAAAATCTTATTAATCTGACTCATCAGACTGATGGAGTTCACATTCAGTCGCTCAGGGCTTTTTAGAGAACTAAATAAAAATTGGTTTACTTAAGTCTTCTGGGATTTATCACATGCAGTAAACTTCATTAAAGGTGAGAGCCAATGTGTTTATACTATAGCCATTTAAACTTTTAATTTGCTTCATGACTATTTAATTTGGGCCTATGGCTTTATTGTTTGTCAACCAGTTAATTGCCTGACATACAGTGAATTGCATTGGGGCTGCCAATGCCTTTCCCACCTGCTGCTGGGCCAGCACCGTGGCCATTAAAGTAAATCCACAGCATACAAAACGCTCTTTGTATTCTTCTCTCACTTGGGCCACCTTCCTCCTCATCCTGGGCACATTAACGTTCTAGCAGTCAGTAACAATTGAAGCCAGCTCTGACAAAGGCCCATATCCAGTCTATATTTGCAGCTTGTATATATCTGAAAACCAACCTTTTACCACGGTCAATCTGGATTTCTGTTTGCATTTTAAAGAATACATTTACAGGATTTGCACATCATTGCTTAGATCAGCCTTTATTGCCCATCTCTTGAGAAGACCGGTGAGTTGCCTTCTTGTACCACTGCAGTCCATGTGGTGTAGCTACACCCACAGTGCTGCTAGAGAGGGATTGCCAGTGGCAGTGAAGGAACAGCAAAATAGTTCCAAGTCAGGATGGCAAGTAACTTGCTGTGGAACCTCCAGGTGGTGGTCTTCCTATGCGCCTGCTGCCCTTGTCCTTCTGGATGGTAGGGTCATGGGTTTGGAAGGTTTTGTCTAAAGGCCTTGGTGTATGATCCATCCAGGACGGGAGAAGGATATAGCAGCCTATGAAAGACGTGTTTTTGAATGCCGGGGGCAAAATTCTGAAATTTCAGAATCCTATTGTGAGATTGCAAGAGTGGGTGAATTTTATTTCAAAATTATATCTTTTGATTTCAAGAGCAAAAAGTGTAGCAGTCCTAATACTGACCCCTGGGGAACGACAATATTATATTTCTCTCCAATCTGAAAAACAACTGGGGCGAGGTTCTCCGTTTCCCGCTGCCGTTTTCGTACTCAGCGATTGGGCAGAGAATCCATTTTTACGATGGAATCGGGAGCGGCGCCTGTTTTACGCAGGTTTTGCATGCTCCGCCCCCTCTGAAACGGCATCATCGCAGCGCGCGGTGCACACAGTTGGCACGGCCAGAGGATGGCCTGAAGGCCCTCCCCTGATTCCCCCCCCCCCCATGGGCCGTGTTCACGATGGTGTGGGGGGGTTGTGCTCCCAGCCGTGTGGGAACCCGGAGTGGTGGCTGTAGACTGTGTCCACTGTGTCCAGCGCCATCACAGTCGGACGGGAGCCATGCTGCTGGCCAGTGGGGCTGCGGCGAGGGATGGGGGGACTGGTAGGGGGTGGCCAGGGATTGGCGAGGAGGTGTCCAGGAGGGCACTATCTGGCAGGTTGCGACCACGCACCGCCGGCGGCATGTTGTACGGTGCGACCGCTGCGGTCGTCGCCTTGCGCATCCGCGGCCATGAACCCGGCAATTCTCCGGCCGTTTATTTCATGGAGGCCAGGCATTTTATGTGGCGCGGCTGCTCGCCACTCACCGGTTGCAGCATCGGTGAGGGGCCGCCGCCGATTTTGTCCACATAAAACGCGACGGTTCCTCCGCACTTAGCCTCAGAATCGAAGAATCTGGCCCCTGTTCATTGCCCCTTTTTGCTTTCTATCCTTTCACCAATTTTGGATCTATGCTTGCCACTGTTCCTTTAATCCCATGGAATTGAATTTTGCTCGCAAGTCTATTATGTAGTATTTTATCAAATGCCTGTTGAAAGTTCAGGTGCACATCAACATGTCTACCTTCAACAACTTTCCTCCTACTTCAACAGAGAACTCAACTATTAGTCAAACATGATTTGCCTTTCACAAATCTTTCATTTATTAGCCCATACTTTCCCAATTGACAATTAGTTTTATCATGGATTAAACTAATGGATTAAACGCTCTTTGTATTCTTCTCTCACTTGGGCCACCTTCCTCCTCATCCTGGGCACATTAACGTTCTAGCAGTCAGTAACAATTGAAGCCAGCTCTGACAAAGGCCCATGCGTTTAAACGGCAGCAAGGCCATGGATATATTTGAATATGAAAATCGAGATTTTAAAACATTTCAGTAAAGCACTTCCAATTTTCATTTCAATAATAGGTATAATCATAAAGTCAGTTTATTTTTAAAACAATAACAAAAAAGATTCCATACTTCTTTGGAGGCCTCAGCTTTAATAAATTGAGAGTAAATCTTCTTGGCCTCAGAGGCCAGTTTTGTCGGAGTCTTGATTTTCTTGTAGTTCTCACAGGCCAGCCAGAACTCAATGTTCTCTTCGCTGAATTCCTTTCTGAGGAAGTTTGTGAACGCAGACAGACCAGCTGAGGAAAAGGAGTGAACATTTTTAACAGACCATCGCAAACGTGGCTGGCTGTGACCAAACCAAAAACGGGAAAACAGAAAATGCTGGAAGTACTGCAGGTCTGGCAGAATCTGTGGAGAAAGTTAAACAGTTCAGGTTTTTATTTCAGGCTTTCAGATTCAGGTGAAATGGTGGGTAGAAGGAGTAGAAGAAGGTTGCCCCCATATGCATCAATAAAATTCCCTTCAATGACAGACAGAGCATAACAAGGCACAGAGAATAACACATGTTCACCACAACTATACTGCACAGTAACATGCGACTTTACCTGCCCGAGATAGCAGCTTATCCAGAGACTCAGACCATAGCATTGCCTCTTCAGGAGTTGGCCTATTGAAACAATAACAATTCTTTAGCATTGTCAGCTCTCCAGCATTTCTTTTGGAGCAAATACAACATAAAATGATAGATTGTGATCAATGTATCTCTCTTACTGGTAACGGTATATTGGTGTATTGGGTTTATATAATTTCTACACAGTTTATGCTATAGAAAAATAAAGTCATCCATTTTTCAAGTTGTATTTTGTGAAGCAAAAATGACCGTTAACTCACTTTACTGACATCGTGACTTCCTCCTGGCTCCTGAACTGGTATATTTCTGTTGGTGTAAAAGTTCAAATCATTTAGTCTACAGACCCTTAATTCTGTAATTATCAAATTAAATATAGATCAGATTTTTGGAAGTGAAATGCTCCATTTTGGGCAGGATTTTCCAGTCCTCGATGGAAATTCCTGCCCGGTGTCAACAAACCTTTTGCTGGTCCATTAAATTTTCCACTCCCCCCCCCCCCCCCCCCCCCCCCCCCAATGATGATTCTCGCGGTGGGTGGGACTGGAAAATCCCACCCGATCTGTTTTCCAAATGTGCTGAAGGAAGCAGGCTTTGATTATTGGGATCTCAAGCACATCAACGAAGAAGTGACTGAGTGGTTTCCCTGTACCAGATATAAGCAGCAGGATTCTCCGCCGGCGGGATTTTCCATTGGGCCGGCAGCACACTCACGCCCGCGGGTATCCTGGCGGTGTGGGGTGGCCAAAAGGGAAATCCAATTGGCAGGTGGTGGGAACGGAGAATCCCGCTGACGGCAAGGGCGCGCCACTCTGGAAAAAGCAGCTGGCGGTCTGGAGAATCCCTCCCAAGAGGCTTTTTTAATGTAAATAATAAATGATTGCATAGAGATACGTAGAATTTAGAGCACAGAAAGGGGTCATTCAGCCTAATGTTCCCAAACTGATTGAT
The DNA here is from genome assembly GCF_902713615.1 of Scyliorhinus canicula. Classification (NCBI taxonomy): domain Eukaryota; kingdom Metazoa; phylum Chordata; class Chondrichthyes; order Carcharhiniformes; family Scyliorhinidae; genus Scyliorhinus; species Scyliorhinus canicula. Next base: position 100,219,292 of record NC_052149.1, read on the forward strand.
CTAACCTGAAACAAATGGAGTGCCACTAGTGTGGAAGCCACAACTGTTTACAAACAGTGGGCATGGTTTTCTGGCCAATCACGCTGGCGGATCTCATGGTCCTGCCGACGATGCACCCTCGACGCAGGTTTCCCGGTTCAACGGGAAATCCCGTTGACAATGGCGGGACCGGAAGATCCTGTCGCCGGCCACTGGTGAACCACCCTTCATTACTGCAGATTACACTGCGCAGGAGGAGGAAAATCCCACTCAATATTAATGACCTGGACAAAGGGATGGAGTGTGTTGTAGTCAAATTCGTTGATGATACAAAGAGAGGTCGGAGGGTAAGTTGCAAGGAGAACACAAAACATCTGCAAAGGGATATGTGGAGGTTAAGTTAATGGACTAAAATTTGGCAGATGGAGTATAAGATGGGAAAGATAGAAAAGCAGAATATTATTTAAATGGAGAGAGACCAACAGAACGCTGTGGTACAGAGTAGCCTGGACGCTGTTGTATATGTATCACAGCAAGTCAGGAGGCAAATACAATAAATAATTAGGAAGAAAATAAAACGAATGGCGTATAAAAGTAGGGAAGTCTTCCTATAACTGTGTAGGGCATTGTTGAGACCATACCAAAAGCATCGTAAAAAGGTTTCGCTTCCTTATTAGGGTGGGGGGGATATACTTGCACTGGAGGCAGTTCAGAGAAGGATCATTTGGTTGATTCCTTGGATGCAAGTCTCATCTCAGGAGGAAAGCTTATGCAGGTTCGGGCCCCTATGGTGGCTGTGTCCGCGATTGGGGCCTACCGATCTGCGGGCAGGCTGGTTCCGTGGGGGCCTTCTTTCCTCCGTGCCAGCCCCTGTAGGGCTCCGCCATATTGCCCGGGGGCCGGCGTGAAGAAGGGAACCCCCGCGCATGCGTGGAAATACGGCACCCGTTCTGCGCATGCGCGGAAATAGGCCGGCCTGTCCGCGCATGCGTGTAATCACGCCGGCTGTTCCGTGCATGCGCGAACTTGTGCCAGCACTTCGGCGCTGGCTGGAGCTGCGTGAACCACTCCGGCGTCAGCCTAGCCCCCAAGAAAGTGGAGAATTCCTCACTTTCGGGGGCCGTTGATGCCGGATTGGTTGGCGCCGGCTTTCACGCCGGCGTGGGGACATGGCCCCAATATTGCAGAATCCCACCCTCAATTCCCGGCTTGGGTCACTGCCTGTGCAGAGTCTGCGCATTCTCCCTGTGCTGGATTGTGGCGACTAGGGGCTTTTCACAGTAACTTCATTGCAGTGTTGATGTAAGCCTACTTGTGACAATAAAGATTATTATTATTTCTTACATTCTTATAAACAGCAGCCTTGCATCAGTTCGATTCCTGTTGCACCACTGGCACTGTTTTATGTATTATTTAATAATTCATAGAATTTTTTTTCATAGAATTTACAGTGCAGAAGGAGGCCATTCGGCCCATTGAGTCTGCACCAGCTCTTGGAAAGAGCACCCTACCCAAGCCCACACCCCATCCCCATAACCCAGTAACCCAACCCAACACAAGGGGCAATTTTGGACACGAAGGGCAATTTAGCATAGCCAATCCACCTAACCTGCGCATCTTTGAACTGTGGGAAGAAACCGGAGCACCCGGAGGAAACCCACGCACACACGGGGAGAACATACAGACTCCGCACAGACAGTGACCCAAGCCGGGAATCGAACCAAGGACCCTGGAGCTATGAAGCAATTGTGCTAACCACTATGCTCCCGTGCTGCCCAATTCACACTAGTCTGTCACATGAGGCAATGCAAACATGAGGGGAATTGATTCTGCACTGAAGGTAATATTACCCTACGGGTATTACTTCAGAACATATTTCCCTGTCAGCACTAATTCATATTCGGAGTGAGGGGAAGTCAGTCAAATGCCAGTCCTGCAAATCTTAAGAAACTTTTTTCAACTAAACAGACTTTATGATTTTTAATGCAACATACATAAAATTAAGAACAATGATGAAGTGTAAATTGAAGACATTATCAAATCCTGCAGAAAATTAGTTTACAGCTCCCTTAATCTTGTTATACGGTGGTTAGCACAGTGGTTAGCAAGGTTGCTTCACAGCACCAGGGATCCCGGTTCAATTCCTGGCTTGGATCACTGTCTGTGTGGAGTCTGCACGTTCTCCCCGTGTCTGCGTGGGTTTCCTCCGGGTGCTCCGGTTTCCTCCCACAAGTCCCGAAAGAGGTGCTGTTAGGTGAATTGGGCATTCTGAGTTCTCCCTCAGTGTACCCAACCAGACATTATGGCGACTAGGGGATTTTCACAGTAATTTCACTGCAGTGTTACTATAAGCCTACTTGTGACACTAATAAAGATCATTACTATATTGTTATTTGAACATTGCAGTCTTGATTTTGACTGAAAAGATTAAACTTTGGATCAAATCCTTTCATAGGTATTTGACTACACTGAAACTCCTGCATGTGCCTCTTGGCTTTTCATCACAATCAGTGCTAGACTGTCAACTGCATCTTATGTGAATCACCATTCATGGAAACCACACTTCAAAATGCTGATGGGTTTTTTACATTACTGCCACTTTATTTTATCAAAGTAAGCCAGTTTTGTATCATGTGTAATTTTGAATGTGTAACACCAACACCCTACAATTATATAGTGCCTTTAACAGCAACATGTTCGACTGGGGGCTGGTATAGCTCAGTTGGCAGGTTTAAGATGCAGAGTAAGGCCAACAGCGCAGGTTCAATCCCCATATGGCCTGAGGTTTTTCATGAAGGCCCAACCGTGATTCTTGCCTGAGGTGTGTTGATCCTCACGTTAAATCACCACCAGTCAGCTCTCCCCCACAAAGGGAAAGCTGCCTATGATGACTATAATGACTTTTTTAAAAATTGCATTTATACAGCATCCTTAATCTATCAAACATTCAAAGGCGCTTCACTGGAACTTCCTTAAACAAAATTTGACATTGCGGCACCTATTGAGATATAAAGATAGATAATCAAAAACGTGGTTGAAATGAAGGTTTAAAGGAGTGAGAGAAGGAATTCCAGTGCTAACATCCTAGGCACCTGAAAGTACAGTATTTGATGATGGAGCAATGAAAATCAAAGATGTGTAAGAGGCCTAAATTGTTATGGTTCTGATTGTTGTTGAATTTTAATTAATAATAGGCTGATGCTCATTTCACACCAAGGACATAGGCAGAACTGGGAGCAAGGTTCTGTAGTGAGTATAAGCAGCTAGGGGCTAAATTAAAAAGCAGAACCTCAAAGGAAATAATCTGAGCCATAGACAAATCGATGTCGGGCAAATAAGATCAGAGAGTTCAATGTGCGGCTCAAAGATTGGCTTGGGGGAAATGGGTCTCAATTCATGGGACACTGTCACCAATATTGGGCAAAGTGGCAGCTGTGCCATTGGGAAGGTTTTCACGTGAATCATGCTGAGACAAGTATTCTGGTGCATTTTGTAATTATGGCAGTAGAGAGGGCTTCACACTATATAGTAGGGTAAGGGATCAAGTGTGGGAAGATGTGGTAAATTAAATAGAGAAGACAAGGCAAAAAATCAAATTTGGAATAGAGAACAGTAAAAATAACAGAATTAAAGGTTCTTTCTCTGAATACACATAATATATTTTTTTAATAAATAATTTTATTGAGGTATTTTTAGCATAAAAAACAGCAACATTATACCGTAGTGTACAAAAAGCAAATAAGACATAATGCAAGCATCGGCTCCCCTCTTGCAAGAACCTGCCGAAGCAACCCCCTACTCTACGCTACCCTAACCCCCCCCCCTCCCCCCTCCCCTGCTGATGATTAATTCTCCGCGAAGAAGAAAATAGATGAATTGACAATGCAAATAGAAATAAATATGCATGACCTAATAGCCATTGCAGAGACATGGCTGTAGGATGCCAAAGACTAGGATCTAAATATTCAAGGGTGCATGACATTTAAGAAGGACAAGAAAGAAGGAAAAGGTGGAGAGGTAGCTCTGGTAATTAAGGATGCTTTGATACAATGGAGAGAGGTGACCTTAATTCTGGAGATCAAGACGTTCAGTCATTTGGGTAGAGATAAGAAATAGTAGATGGGTGCGATATACACGGGCGATTTTAACCTACATATAATTTGGACCAATCAGATTGCTAAAGATAGCCCGGATGATGAGTTTGTAGAATGTTTTGGGGACAGTACCTTAGAATAGCATGTTATAGCACCAACCAGGCAGCAGACTTTACTAGGTCTGGTAATGTGCAATGAGACAGGATTAATTAATAACATCATATTAATGGCACCCCTAGGTAGCAGTGACCATAATGTAATTGAATTTCATATTCAGTGTAAGGGAGAGCGGGATGGATCAAAGACTAGTATTTTAAACTTAAATAAGAGCAATGATGACGGCATGAAGACAGAGCTGGCTAAAGTGATCTGGGAAATTAGGTAAGGAATTGGCCATCAGAGATGCAGTGGCAGTTATTTAAGGAAATATTTCAGAATACTCAGAAAATATACATTCCAGTGAAAAATAAAGACTTGAAGGGAAGGATATAGCATTCATGGCTAATTAAGGAAGTTAAATATGGTATCAAATTGAATTGCTTCATATTATCAGGTGAAATATTGGATAGAATATAAACAACAGGAAATGTGACAAAGAGAGTAATAAGGAGGGATGAATTAGCGTACGAGAGAAAGCTGTCCAGAAATATAGGAGTTTGTACAGGTATTTAAAAAGGAAAAGAATAAGTAAAGTAAGCGCTGATTCTCTAATAATAATGATAATAATAATCTTTATTGTCATAAGTAGGCTTACATGAATACTGCAATGAAGTTACTGTGAAAAGCAGAGTGAGTCTGGGAAATTAATGGAAAATAAGGAAATGGCAAATTAATTGGTCAGATACTTTGCTTCTCTGTGGAGGAAATAAATAACATCCCAGAAATAATTGTGCATCAGCTGAAAGGGAGGGAGGCATGTTAAACAACTACAATCATCAGGGAAAGGTTACTGAGAAAACTGTGAGAACTGAAAGCCAACAAACTGTGAGAACTGAAAGCTAAATAAATGGCTGCTGAGATAGTAGGTGCATTGGTTGGAATTTTCCAAATTCCGCAGATTCTGAAAATATCCCATCATATTTGAAAATAGCAAATGTGACTCTTCTATTCAAAACAGAAGGGAGAGAAAATGCAGGAAACTATAGGCCAGTTCGCTTAATATATGTTTCAAGGAAAATGCTTGAAACTATTATTATGGAAATTAATGAGGTGCTTAGAAAATTTCAATGCAATCTGGTACAGACAACATGACTTTTTGAAAGGGAAATTATGTTTGACTCATTTATTGGAATTCTTGATAAAAGTAACAAACAACATGGGTAGAAGGGGACCTGTGTATGTGGTGTATTAATTTTATTAGAAGGCTTTTGACAAGGCACCTCATCAAAGGCTATGACACAAAATAAGGGCTCATGATGTTGGGGGTGATATTAATTGATATTAGCATGGATAGAGGATTAGTTTGCTAACATAAAGCAGAAAGCAACATATGAATGGGTTCATTTAATGCTGGCAAGATGAGACTAATGGAATCAGTGCTGCGACCTCAACCATTTACAATTTATATGAGTGACCTGTATGAAGGGACCAGGTGTATGGTCGCTACGTTTGCTGATGACACAAAGATAGGTAGAAAAGCAAATTGTGAAGATCAATGACATAAGAAGTCTGTAAAGGGACATAGATAGGTTCAGTGAGTTGGCAAAAAATTGGCAGATGGAATATAATGTACTGAAATGTCAGCCTTGATTTTGTACAGGACTTGAACCCAACACATTATATCTCAGAGGCAAAAGTGCTACCAACCCAACTGAAGCCAAAACTCACTCGAACGGATACTCAAATTGCTGCACTATTTACTCATAAGGGTGAGCACCATTTGACATTATAAAATGGCCCATTGTGTAACTCAGTGTAATTTCCAGTTAGGGCGTTTAGAGACTAGAATTAAATTATTAACAGGTACTGTATTTACACACACTTCCAAATCTCATGTCAGCTTCAATAATATAAAACAATGCGGTGTTCAAATGTCCAACAGGATACAAACTGATAATAACAAATATAACATTTCTTCCACGCCCACAACAAGTAAAAACAGATTTGATGTGGGAAGCAATGCTTTGGAAGCATATCTCTGGCTTTACAGAGTAGTCCGAGTCATTGATGAAAGGTCATTGACCTGAAATGGGGGGAGTTTAACAGCCCGGTCGTGGTGGTGGGCAGGGGGTGGGGAGAGGGAGATCGGGCTGGAAGATGTGGCCATCCAAAATTCCATTGATTTCTGCGGGACCGAAAAATTTATATCCTGATATAAATTGTAAATGGTTGAGGCTCCAGCACTGATTCCATTAGTCCCCTGTTGGTGGGAGAGGTCATAAAATTCCACCTGCCAACTCTGATTCTGCCATTGCAATTACTACCTGGCTCGCTCAGTATTTCAATTATGTTCTGTTTTTATTTCAGATTTCCATTGTCTGAATTATTTTGCTTTAATATTAGTTAATTGATTGGTTTGTAGTTATATCATTTAGTTCCGCATGGTCCAATATGTACTCCATACGTAACTATGGTTTTAGCCAAATCTAGTTCAGTCGTAACATATTTGTGTCATTCATCATCATAATTGTTTTACCTACCTTAATTACTTGACTGAATGGCCATTTCTGTAAAAAGGACTAATTTAAAATTAAGTTCTCAGAATTCCGAGAAATAACAATAATATTGAGATTACAATGCAGAATTAAATAACTTCAACAAAAGAATAGGGAGCAGGCATTTAAGCCCAAGGCAATTGAACCAATTAAAAATCTCCAATTTATGAATACCCAAGTGTTTCAGTCGGCTTCAAATCTTCTATTTAATGGAATCAGATACTAACTAACATGCAACTAGAAAAAGTTCCAGAGCGCTTGTTCATATTTCAGTTGGCCAGTTACATTCTGTTGCACCATTGAGCCACATAGATTTGGAAGATTGCAAGTTTCAACTGTAATCTGGGTCTAACTCTAACCTGAACCAGGGCAGCTTTTGGGATGATGCTCTTTGTTTTATAGCCCTTGGCCTCTTGCCCTCACCTGATGAAGGAGCTGCGCTCCAAAAGCTAGTGATTCCAAACAAACCTGTTGGACTTTAACCTGGAGTTGTAAGACTTGTTACTGCCCTTGGGTTAAGGAGGAAAGGAATCCACCAAAGTTACTGATTGTGAATCGGATCCACGTTGGTTGGTGAAACCAAAACAAAGGCACAATTGCTTCCTTTGCTGGAGAGAGATTTTTTAAATGTAGTTCACAGCCAACACTACTCCCACCCCTCACTCAGTGTCTCAGTTATCCCCATTCATAGGTGTACAAATACCCATCACCTGTTTAACAATGTAATCGATAAGATGTCGACACTGATGGGTATCAAGTGCCTTCTGCTGCGAGTATCTGTGGTATCAATAGTTGAACAATGAGGCTCACATCTCAATAACATCAGTGGCACAGATTGCCAACACTCAGACTGGGACCTTCCAGTCCTGCCAGCCGTGGGCATCATCACGAGCGCAACCAGAAAATTTGCAGAGCAGCCAAAAGTCAAAATCCCACCCTCACTCTCTGTGACTTGCGATGGATGTCCTTTGGCACAAAGTCATAGGGAATGACTGACACCATTGAATTATAGCCAGATTAAGTGGTTATTGTCGAAAAATAGAGCTGGACACAGAGGAATAAGGAGAAAAATCAGCTAAAAGTTCTAAGTTGTAATTCTTCAAACACTCCTATTGTGTTGGGATGCAGTTTATATTACTTATGCATGAAGCAAATGGAAAATGGGTTCTGTAGATTCAGGGGGCTGGATTCTCCGCCCTGCCGTGCTACATTTCTGCCCCAACCCGCCGGCGGGATTCTCTGTTACGCCAGCCGGTCAATGGGGTTCCCATTGTGAGGCAGCCCCATGCCGTCGGGAAACCCCAGGGCGCCGGCAAAACGGAGAATCACTCCGGCGGAGAATCCCATGCAGAATTTCTAGCTATGCATTATGGAAAATCCCTCATCTAACCTTGAGGCATCTGGTGGGAGCAATAACTGTGGAGATCCCAAGATTTAAAGTATTAATTTAAGGATCATACAAATCTAGATGACATTTTAAATATTTTTCAAGATCCATACAGCTCCAAATGCAGTTGCATACTTTCAATCTCTGCACAAAGTATTTTGAAGGCATGTAAAACATTACAGTACAAATGTTGACCATTGAAATTCGCAAAACCTTACACCATCCCATAACTAGAGTCAATGATGTTTCATTGTTCAGGCAATAGGAAACTTAATTTTGCTATTAAGTGAATCAATTAAACAGATTATGGAACAACATGATTAACACTTACAAAATCTCCTTTTGCCGTGCATCCAACCTATCTGGAGCCTGCTCTGTTCTTACCTGTGATTAACCAGATGCAGCTAAAGTGCTTATCTGTCCCTTTGCGAAGAGTGACACCTCTCCATTTCAACCCTTCCATCAATGTGTCAAACGACAATATATTTCCATGACATCATTAACTTACATGAGGTGGAAGCCAACCTGAGCCATTGGGATGGGAGGGATTTGATACGTAGGGGGAAGGATGGGAGTGGCTGATGAAAACTACCCCAAAACATTATCCAGCATCCAATGGCATGGCACCCATGTACATGATGTCTCAGAAAGGAAGTGCGGTTATTTGGGTTCAAGTTCATGCCCTTCCCAAAATAACAAAGGGCTCAATTTAATTTGGACACACTGCTGTGTTTGCTATGAAAATAAGCAGTTTCCCAGTAAACTAAATTCAAATGTTCAGTGGAATCCTTTATCAATTAGGTTAAGGGAAATATGGTTAAATGTGCCAGGAAATGTTTTGATTCTTCAGCTCGAGAATCGCTTATGAAAATAATGTTTCTGTTTATATTAAAGACCAGCATCACCTTGGTTGCATCCATTTGCAACTCAAATCAGTGAATTGGTGTGATTATGGTTTCACTCATTAAATAAACAATGGAACAAGATGCAATACTGAACCCATTGCTCTGTAAACTGTATGTGAAATAGCTTTGACACCACCAAATACCTAGGAATATTGCTAGACTTTTGGAAAGACCAGAAGCAGCATGCTTTCTATTGATTACACATATATTGCCATCTCTTACAATTGTTATGGGAATCTGCTGTGTTATTGGCTTGGGGAAGCAAGCTATGAAGATGCTTTATAGCAATCAGGTTCTGTAATGCAGCAGTTAACTTGGTGGACAAAGAACATCCAATGCTAATGGGTGCAAGATAGAGGGGAAGCAAACTGCTAGCCTTATAACAGATTATAGACATTGTCCTTTCACAAGCTGTAAATGGAGGAAATGCAATAAATAGTTTCAATAGGACATACATAGACCATGGGCCAGATTCTCTGCTGGCTCATGGCGGAATCGGGAAACAGCAGACAATCGGTTTTGACACCAAAAGCGTGGCGGGTGCCGGTTTCATGCCAAATTGGAATTCTCCGGTGCCTCAACTGCAGCGTCAATGCATTCCACTCCACACGTACAGTTAACACCGTTGCCATATCATTATGGGGCCTTACCGATATTCTCCGGGGCTTCGGCGATTCTCCGCCCTCAATTGGAGGGAATTCCCGACGGCGAGGTTCACTTGTGCTTTTGAAAATCGAGAAACAGGCACCGTGGCTGATGAGGGAGAGAGAGGATGTAGTACGAAGAGAGGCACGATCCGTGGGCTGCCGGTCCTGACATTGGCCAGGCTGGCTGTGGGGGTGGGGGAGGGGGAGCGACAAGGGGTGGGATTACAAGGGGGCAAGGCGTGGGGCTGGGGCTGGGGTGACTCTCCACAGGACTGGGAAGGTGTTCAGGCACAGGCCACCATTGCCGAGGCCTGAAAAGCAGCCATCTTGCTGCGCACCCCACTGACTGCCCACCTATTTTTTTAATTCATTATTTCATTAGAGTTACAAAGCCAGAGCTCAGAGTGTGGACAAGGGCGAACCCCCAATCCAGCTCCTTGCCTGCTCCAAAAAACTATGCAAATTGAATCCAATTCATGGTCTCCATAAGAGAGACATGCCAGATCCAGGCATTACACCTGATCCCACGCATATCTTAGCTAAAATGCCAAGACGCGCTACGCTTGATCTTAGCCAAAAGGCCGAGAAGCGATCTGACCATCCACCTTGGTCCCTGGTTCTGCAGAATGACACTGGCCGTATGGGTACCCCCACCCCCGCACCCCAACCCCCCTCTCCCAGCACCCACCTCACCCAACCCCAGCCCCACTCACCCACCCCACCTCTGGAGCTTACTCCAGCTGCCCATCCATCCAAAGGTGACCCCCAAGGTGACCCCTAGGGCCCTCCAGGAGCAGGGAGCATCGGAGATACGCCTGGAGCCTTCTAACAGAGAGACTATGGTGGCCTCCAGCTCTCCCAAGTCCACACCCTCCTGAAAATGGCATGTGTCGTGGTCAGCGGGCAGAAAGGGTGGCATGGCGAGGCGTGTGCCACCATCAAGTCAACTGGGCCTTCCAGCCTCTGGCACCTGTGAAGCCTCTGTCATGTTATGCCACACTGTGGGCCAGCCTTGACCCCCCACGCTCTGTTGCCCTATGCTCTTCCCCAGCCCCAGCCCCCCAGAGTACAGTGGTCCTCGATCTGCGGCCCTGGGAGGCACACCATGTGCAGGTGATGGGTGTGAGCGTGCTGTCGGCAGTCAGACAGGAGTCAGATTATAGATTGAGGAACACCAGAGCTCACCTCACAGTGGGGTATCATCATCCCACTCCGCCCTCGACAGTGACCCGCTAACAATGCTGACACTGGCTCAGCACCCTGGAGTGATGTTACACAGACCCTAGGAGGGCCGAACAGGGAGGTTGGGGGTGGGAAATGGGTTGGCTAATGGGGGAATGGTTGGGGGGAGGTGGGTCGGGAGTGGGAGAGATGAAGGGAAGGGGGGATGGGTGGGATGGTAGAGGGTGTGAGATGATTGACGAAGCCTTCTCCTATGAGAAGCTGGAGGATGAGAACCTCTGTGGACCTACTGGCATGCTGGACCCATGCCACCGTCTGTCCCCCATCCTCTGGCTGCTTCCACTGGTCCTCCTTGGGCTCGTCTTCCAGTCCCTCCTGGTCAGCCCCTCCCCGACCACTCCTTAGACGAGGCCACATGTCGTTCCTCCTCCACCTCCGGCACGTCGCCCCACTGCTGTGTCAGGTTGTGGAGGGCGCAGCAGACCAGCACAAGGTGGGTGACCCTCTGGGGGTGTACTCCAGTGCACCACCAGAATGGTCGAGGCATTGGAAGTGCATTTTGACAGTCTGATGCACCGCTCAAAGACAGCCCATATGGCCACATCGGCCTTATTATACTGGGTCGCCACATTCCTCTCTGTCTTCCGTACTGGTTTTATTATCCAGGACCTCATCGGATACCCCTTATCCCCCAAAAGCCATCATGTCATCCTGGGGTATTCCTCGAAAACTCTGGGGATCTCCGATTGCCTAGGATGTAGGACATCTGCTCAAGCGACCAGCGATGCCTGTAAATCTTGGGCCATTGCGGCTTCCCCCTCTGGGTCCCTTCCCAGCCTGATGTCGGCTGGGTTTGCTGGGTGTGGGGCTGGCCCCTGCACCTGGGCTGCTGCCTTGCGTTGACACTGCTACCGCCGCCTTCTCCTCCGTCTGGCCGCCTGGACTGCCACCAACACCATGAGGGCAGGTGCTGCGGTGTCCACATCTATTATATGATATCTGTAAAGAATTGGAGAGGGTGAGAGATCAACAGTCAATTATGGCTTCCACCCTGGGACCCTCGAGACCCCCATGTCTCCCCCACCCTTATGTTCCCACCTTCTGTCAGGGTGCCATCCAACGAGCCGCTTGTGCTGGGGGACCCTACCCTGCACACACACCCCCGGCCACAGCAGGGGCCCCTGTGCACCGGACCCCAGACCCCAAACCCCCCTGCCGGGAACATAATCTGCACCAGGCTCAGGTGTCCCTTTCCACCCTGTTTCACACACCCTCCGGTCGTGGGGATTTCCCCAGTGCTGATGCCCAACTCCAGGGTGTTCGATTGTTGGCTGCTGCCTCTGTAGTGCTGATGCCTCCAGGGTTCAGGCAAAGTGTCCAGGCTTCACAGTCTGACTTGGGTGCTCGGCAATAACACTAGCCTGCGACATGGCATGTGAGCCCAGGGGAATCCACTTGAGAGTTTTGAAGTGTTTGTGAGACTAACATTGCCAATTCCTTAGTAGTAATAGCCTTCAGCTGTGCAGCCAGAAGTTGCTGATGTCAGAGGGAGTTAAAGTGACCTTCACCATATCACCATGGACAGGGCTGTCATGGGGGAGTTCGGTGGGACGGACAGGCAGTAGCTGAACTTTCCCTGTTATGGGTATACACAATCCGGCGGAGGCAGGGGTGCCTGTTGGAACCCCAGGCGCTGAGCCCCTTACCCCCCAGCCCAGGGGCGATCCCCCATCGATGCTGACTATCCCCACCGACCGGGCCTGTCACGTCTGGGGACTCCCCCACCCCTCCTGGGGCAGCAGCCCCAGAGCTCCCGGGCTGATACCCCAATTTCGAAGATGGCTACTCACCTCCTCCGATCCCCTCAGCAGCCATTGCACTAGCTTCACGGTTTTAAATAGATGTGCCAAAGGGTACTTGCGTGACCCCTCGTTGGGGAGCCAGTTAGACCATGGGAGGCCGTTATTTAGGGTATCTGTCCTGTTAATAATTTGGAGATTGGCCTCAATTGGTGTTAATTTGTTTCTCACCATGTCACGGCGGGCTCCAGAACCTGCCAATGGGAGAAGGCCGCTTAGATCGGAAACCGATCGGCACCTGGCGCAGATCCCAATTTCGGCCTTTCCCGTGATCTAACCGGCTTGCACGAATCTGCACTGGATGCAAAGCGGCCGTTAGATCCCGCCCTATAGTTTTGGTGCAAAAGTGTCATTTTGGTGTCAAAATAGCACCTGCGCTTATCAAAGTTATAAATGACATCCTAAAAGACTGTGAAAAAGCCAAATTGTCACTCTCCATCCTCTGTGAATGTTCAGTCAGTGACACATTTGACCACAACATCCTCCCCAACCCCTTTCCATTGTTGTCTAGTTTTGTGAGTCTGCACTTACCTGACTCCATTCTTATCTACCTAATCATAGCCACAATATCACTTACAGGAACTCCTCTTCCTGCCTCCACACAGTTACCTCAGGTATACCCTAGGATCTGTGCCTTGCTTGCCTGAGAGAGTGGCCTTGGGCTCCTCCTAACTTACATCTGCATGCTGCCCCTTGGCAATACCCAAAGGGATAGCATGGCTTGGATTCTCCAAAGTCCCGGCCCACTGTTGACGCTGGCGTAAACACCAGAGTGGTGCACGCCGGCGTCAATAGGCCTCCTGGACAACGATTCAGCGGCCCTGGAGCACTGCTCCAACGTCAATACAAGGCTCTGCACTGCGCCAGCGCATTCGCGTGGTGGCCATGTCCGCGTCGGCGTCGCGCAACATGGCGGAGACCTACAGCAGGCCTGCGCGGAAGGAGGTAGGCCCCCTCCAGATTGTGGGCGCCCGCCGATCGGTTGCCCCCGATCGCGGGCCTGGACGCCGTGGAGGCCCCCCCAGAGTCTGGTCCCCCCTGACCCCCCACCAGGATGGTCACCACAGCCTCGTGTCCAAGCTCCCGCTGGGTGATACCAGGTTGGAACCAGGCCGGCGGGACACAGCGGGAATTCGGCCGGTCGACTGTGTCGACCACACGGGCACAATTGACGCCGATGTTCCGGTCGCCGGAGAATCGCGTCCCAGCGTCGGAGTGGCCTGGCGGGAATTTCCCACATCAACGGCGATTCTTCGACCCGACGTGGGCTTGGAGAATCCTGGCCCACAGTTTTCCAATATATTTTAATATATTATTTTGTACATATATGCTGAGGACACCGAGTTATATGTCACAGCGTTCTGGCGATCCCTTCACTGGTGCTGAATTAACAGGTTGTTTGTCTGACCTCCCGCAGTGGATAAGTAGAAACATCTCCAAATAAATATTGGAAAGAGCAACAATTGGGTGTGAGCTAAAGGAAAAGTTTCTAAGTGTAATTCCAGGTGGGTTTGGTTGGAGGTTTCGCCCCGGTTCTGTCGGCGAGTTCCCCACCACTATCTAAACGCACTTATTCACTTTTTCGAGCACTGGGGAGATTATCTCTGGGCTGGCTTATACTATGGTTGCAATCTTCTGGCCACGCTGCGCCGGAAAAGCAGCTTGCGTGATCCCGCTCCCAGGATCTACCCGGCTCACAATGCCTCACGAGATTCACGCAGATGGCTTGGCACTTGTGGGGGGTCGCCCAGGAGATCTGAGGCCTCCAGCTGCATGTCCTTTGGGCAGGGTGGTGCCCTGGCACTGCTGGTGCCACCTGGGTACCTTGGCAGTGCCGCCGTTGCAATGCCACCTTGGTGCCAGCGTGGCACTGCCAAGGTGTCCAGGTGGCAGGGACACTGTCAAGGTGCCAGGTTGGCACTGCCAAGGTGTCCAGATGGCAGGGACACTGTCAAGGTTTATCATTTATAACATTTATCTCAAGAGGCTTGGAATATAAAAGCAGGGATGTACTTCTGAGGCTTTATAAAGCACTAGTTAGGCCCCATTTAGAATACTGTGAGCAATTTTGGGCCCCACACCTCAGGAAGGACATACTGGCACTGGAGCGGGTCCAGCGGAGATTCACACGGATGATCCCAGGAATGGTAGGCCTAACATACGATGAACGTCTGAGGATCGTGGGATTATATTCATTGGAGTTTAGGAGGTTGAGGGGAGATCTAATAGAAACTTACAAGATAATGAATGGCTTGGATAGGATGGACGTAGGGAAGTTGTTTCCATTAGCAGGGGAGACTAGGACGCGGGGGCACAGCCTTAGAATAAAAGGGAGTCACTTTAGAACAGAGATGAGGAGAAATTTCTTCAGCCAGAGAGTGGTAGGTCTGTGGAATTCATTGTCACAGAGGGCGGTGGAGGCTGGGACGTTGAGTGTCTTTAAGACAGAAATTGATAAATTCTTGATTTCTCGAGGAATTAAGGGCTATGGGGAGAGAGCGGGTAAATGGAGTTGAAATCAACCATGATTGAATGGTGGAGTGGACTCGATGGGCCGAATGGCCTTACTTCCGCTCCTATGTCTTATGGTCTTATGGTCTTAAGGTGCCAGGTTGGCACTGCCAAGGTGTCCAGATGGCAGGGACACTGTCAAGGTGCCAGGTTGGCACTGCCAAGCTGGCAGTTCTTGCGCTTGAGCGTTCGGGCTGGGGTTTCCAGGTGGGGTGGCAGTGGGCGGGTACATTAACACTAAAATAAAGTTACTGTAAAAGCCCCTAGTCGCCACACTCCAGCGCCTGTTCGGGTACAATGAGGGGGAATCCAGAATGTTCAATTCACCTAACAAGCACACCTTTCCGGACTCGTAGGAGGGAACCAGAGCACCCGGAGGAAACCCACGCAGACACGGGGATAACGTGCAGACTCCACACAGACAGTGACTCAAGTCGGGAATCGAACCCAGGTCCTTGGCGTTGTGGAGCAACAGTGCTAACCACTGTGCTATCGTGCCGCCCCACTGACTGCACCTCTCCGTGGTATCATTCTGAGGCTGAGCCAGCCGGTTGGAAACTTTAGTATCGTATTTGATTCCAAAATGTGCATCTGAATACATCACTATCTCACCACTAAGACTGTCTACTTCCACATCACCAGACTCTCCCCCATCTCAGATAATCTGCTGTTGATAGCCTCTTCCATATCTTTGATATCTCTAAACTTTATTAGTTCCACACATGTCTGGCTAGCCTCCCACGTTTTAGCCTTCCTAAACATCAGATAATACAAAATGCTGCTGCCTATGTCTTCATTCACACCAAGTCCTGTTTTGCCAAGATCCCTGAGCTCGCTGGCCCACACTGTCTCCAGGTCAAGCATCTTTGTTTTCAAATCCCTCCATGGCCATACTCCTCCCACCATGTTCTTTGATACTTTGCAAAAAAGGTGAAGGGCCGTTTCCATGACATGCAGGTGGATTAGGATGAGGGGGTGCTCCAAATGAACTTGCCCCACCAGAAACGTAGGCTTTTCAAGGGTGTTCCGATTTGGAAATTTTTTTTAAAAAGGAGCAGCCAATGGAACCTCTCCCCCCTCACCCACAGAATTCCACCCCCACCGCCACAAAACTTTACCCGCCTCCCCGGAACTCCGCCCCTCACTTAACTCTGCCCGCTCCACCATTACCACCCCCTGAGAACTGAGTGAAAAATGCACCACTTATGTGGATTGGTGTCTAATCTTGCCTCATCATGTTCCTGTGACGTGCCTTGGACCATTGGATTATGCTAAAGTTGAAAGGGTTAAAGGCCTGAGTTAGAGTCTGTTTGAATGCAGTAGTCACGTTTTTTAAAATAATCTTGGTTTGCAAAACAAGAAAGCTTTTAGGAGCCAGAGATGAAATTGACCAGAGTACAAAACGTGGGCTAATGCACTGTTGTTTGACCAGGGGAGTCCCTGGGGAGTTAGTGGCTGCGATTCCCTCGTCCGCGCCGGCCCCGACCCAACATGGCGCAGGAGTACAGGCGCCGGCACGGAAGAAAGGAGGCTAGGAGACAGAGAGGCCGGCCCGCCGATCGGTGGGTTCCGATCGCGGGCCAGGCCACATCAGAGGCTCCCCCCGGTGTCGGACTCCCCCTTCCCACCCCACAGGCCACCCCCGGACCCTTCAACGCCGAGGTCCCGCCGGCACAGAGCATTTTAAAATGGCGCCGGCAGGACTCTGGTTTTTTTGAGGAAAAAAAATGAAAATCGCTTATTGTCATGAGTAGGCTTCAATGAAGTTACTGTGAAAAGCCCCTAGTCGCAACATTCCGGCGCCTGTTCGGGGAGGCTGTTACGGGAATTGAACCGTGCTGCTGGCCTGCCTTGGTCTGCTTTAAAAGCCAGCTATTTAGTCCAGTATGCTAAACCAGCCCCTTTTTTTACGGCTGCTCGGCCCATCTGGGCCGGAGAATCGCGGGGGGGAGGGGTTGGGGGCGTGTAGAGCGGCCCCCTACTGGCGCCGTGCCGACCACGCTGGCCCCAATAGCACCAATTCTCCGCTCTGCAGAGAATCACGTCCCAGCGTTGGGGCAGCGTGGCACGGCCCCCCGGCTATTCTCTGACCCGTTGCGGGGTCGGGGAATCCTGCCCCGATCTCTATTTCCTTGTACAATCCCTCTTGGAGCAAAGTATTCTTTCTGCACAGTCTTACAAAATAAACTAAAATATTGGGGTTTTGGTCCAGTATTCTAGCCACTGTTGGGGTCTGGACTGGGATTGTAATAAAAGGTGCAAAATAAATGAACGTTGTTGTGAATTTATCTGTTCTGGGCACTTTAGTAATCTATGTGCCTGTGCTCCCAAATCTCTTTGGACCTCTGAAATAAAACAGAAAATGCTGGAAATACTCAGTGCAATAACCCTGTTGAGGCCCACGGGGATACACTAATCGATCTCCCCATGGGGCTAGTGGAATATTAGCTTCCCCACTATGGGCGGAGGCCGGCCCAGCTGGGACTTGTTACTGGGCTTTGTAAAAGCCAACCCGGAAATCCCTTTAAAACTGAGATGAAGAGGAATTTCTATAGCCAGAGGGTGGAGAATCTGTGCAACCCATTGCTGCAGAAGGCTGAGGAGAGTAAGCCACTGAGTGTATTTAATATAAAGATAGCTAGGTTCTTGATTAATAAGGGATCAGGGATTACAGGGAGAAGGCAGGAGAATGGGGATGGGAAACATACCAGCCATGATCGAATGGTGGAGCAGACTCGATGGGCTGAATGGCCGAGAAGACTTGATGGGCTGAATGGCCTAATTCTGCTTCTTTTTCTTATGAACTTATGGTCCTATTCTGGTCGTCCTGACGGGGATTTATTGTGTGAATGCCGCCATAGCACCCGCTTTCGATGACTCCAATAAATTTGGGTTGATTCAGCTACATGGGCCCCCTGGGTCTTAATATTCAGCAAATCTGGTAGCATGTGTGGAAAAAATAGACAAGCGTTACTGTTTCAGGTTGATAGTCTTTTTTCAAATGAAAGGACATTGACCTGAAACATTGGGCGAAATGTACTGTTCTGGGGACTAAGTGCGGTGTCGTCGGGGCCATGTGGTGTCTGCTGGAAGGTAGGGTGATTTCTCGAGCCCTATTGTATGTTTGGAACCTCATTAATTATGCATTGCCAAGCTACTCACATCGCTGGCCTGGGAGTGGGGTCGCAGCAGAGGTTTGTGCCATTAGGACCTAAAAAGAAATTCCCTGCAGTGCAGGAAGAGGATGAATGATCTAATCAGCTCTGTCAGGGCAGGTCACCCTTTTGCTCACTCCAGTCTCAGGCACTCAAAGGGTTCCCTTGCTCAGGAATCTCACATTATTAGCAGAGGAGACATCAGCACTGAATGCCTCATGCACACTTTAACATC
Source organism: Scyliorhinus canicula (assembly GCF_902713615.1). Taxonomy (NCBI): domain Eukaryota; kingdom Metazoa; phylum Chordata; class Chondrichthyes; order Carcharhiniformes; family Scyliorhinidae; genus Scyliorhinus; species Scyliorhinus canicula. Next base: position 100,237,900 of record NC_052149.1, read on the forward strand.
ACCAACAGTATCTCATACATCTTACTGCACAAACACCATCTTCAGACCTTCCCGGGGGGGCGAGGAGGGTGGGGTGGGGGGGCTCAGCACACACAGCAGGCACGCATGCTTCCCAACCTCTGCTTCATCCCATCTAATCACATTCCATCCATTTGTCTTCCTTCAGGCCAGGCTTGCCCAGAATAAGAGGGAGGGATCCTTGATGAGAAGAGAGCAGTGGACACCCAGGAGCTCGTGTCCCTTGAGGAGGAGGCAGCTGAGGTGGCAGGGGAGGACAAGGATCACTGCTGTGGTGAAGGTGAGATTGGTCTCCCCCCCCCCCCTCAATCCAGTATGTATGAGCCTTCCATGTGTTTGTCACATCCTGACATTCACAGTGTTATGTAATGTTGTATTCCGACTGATCGTGAAGTAAATCTATCTTCTCCTTATTACAGGCCCCAGTAGGCCCAGAGAGCAGTCCAACCAGCACGTCAGTCCCAGCCCCACTGCAGATGAGGATGAAATTGCTGAAGGATGTACCTGCACCCTCCACCAGCCCAGCGGCACACATCTCGGTGGATGCTAGATCTAGATTAGGCTTGGGGTGATCACATTTTGGGTAACACCTCACAAACACATCTCCACAGCAGTCAGAGGCAGTGACAGCCCAGGCCTCGGGTAATCGGAGTTTGGCTGGAGAATAGTCACCTGCTGAATCCGAGTCAGATGATGAACATCTGGAAAGGGCTGAAGCACGCATACTGGAGATGCAAAAACAGGTGGTGAAAAATTAGAGAGTGTCACGAGAAGCAGTCAACAGACTAGAACAAAATATGGAGAAGTCCATCTGCATTCTGTCTGAAGTGGCTCCAACATGCGAGTGCCTCGAGGTCACCATGGGAAGGGTGGTGGCTGCCGAGGAGAATGTGGTCCAACAGATTCTGCTGGATTTGTGTTCAGTCATCCAACCCATCGCTCTGGACATAGGTGGGATCCATCTATGGCTAGGCAAGAGGGGGATTGGGCACCTTGACCTTCCTCCAAGCTCCCGTTCTCCTCAAGGAGTCAGGAAGGGGGCCTTGAGAACCTAAAGGGCGGAGGACCCTCAGCTGGACATCTCGGGACCATCTATCCAGGAGAATGGAAAGTGTTGAGCCTATCCAAGCCCCTCTGCCTGCGACCCCATCAACTCCAGCTCCACAAACCAAGGAGGGTGCACCTGTCCTACAGCAGTAGACCCAAAGCTGGATGGAGCCTCCAGATCTTGGCCTGTTAGGGGGCACCTGCCAAGGTCATTACAGACAACAAGGCACAGCAGTCTGTAGGCTGCCTCCACCTCTGCTCTGGATGGCGGGAAAGCACCCAGATGCAGTGGTAAGATAGGAAAAAGTAAGAAATACAAAGGGCACAAAGGTGGCATGGGTTTTCACTCACTGTATATGTTGCGCACCTTTGTAATTTACATTTTGAGTTAATAATAATGCTCACATCATGTGAATGCCTCTTGCATGTGAATCTATGTGCCTTCTTATTGTGAGGATAACCCAAGTTCCAATCCTAATATCCTCCCCTTGCGAGGCTCATTTTCATGTGATGTTTAGCAGACTCACGTTAGTCACTCTGCCCTTGTGTAATGTAAAGGAGATGTGTCCAGCCGTATCCTAACAGCGCGGCACAATGAGATTCATTTCTTTAAGCCATAAAACATGCCATAACATTCTGTATGCACACATGTCCAGGAGAGTTAAATTTAATGTATCATCATTCAAGAAAAATTTGGAATTTAAAGTCTAATGATGACCATGAAACCATTGTTGAGTGTTGTAAAAATCCATCTGGCTCATGAATATACTTTAGGGGAGGAAACCTACTGTCCTCAGCTGATCTGACCTAAATGTGACACCGGATCCACGGCAATTGGGTTGACACTTAGCTGCCTCTCAGTTCAAGGGCAATTAGGGATTGGCAACAAATGCTGGTCTTGCCAGTAACACCCAAATTCCATGAAAGAATTTTTTAAAAAATAAATAAATTTAGCGTACCCAATTATTTTTTTCCAATTAAGGGGTAATTTAGCTGGGCCAATCCACCTATCCTGCACGTCTTTGGGTTGTGGGGGTGAAACCCACGCAGACACGAGGAGAATGTGCAAACTCCACACGGACAGTGACCCAGGGTCGGGATTCGGACCCGGGTCTTCAGCACTGTAGGCAGCAATGCTAACCACTGTGCCACCGTGCTGCCCTGTTCCATGAAAGAATAAGGAAGAGAAATACTGAGCCGTGTTCATTGTGAGAATGAAAGCACATGACCTGGAGCCATTATGGCCTCTACTACAATGTGCTAACCTCTGTAGCCATTCAAAGCGTCTTCTCCAAATGGCAACGACTGGACACTGTGCAGTTAACGCAGAGTGTGCACTGATGTGATGCCTTTTACCTCTCACATTGACCAAATGCAGCTTTGGCTGCTGACCTTTCCAAGAATGTGGGCTTTGTGATCCCCGAGGGTTACAGGTCCAAGGCTGAATGCTGATCTCGCTTGCGGTGCCACTGCTTGTAGAGGCCTTTTTGACCACTGGCATTGCGCTACTGGACAGGATAAAACATATGGATCTCTTGTCTTATTCTTGCCTTATCTTGTGGCTATCAAATGGGTATGTTGCCTCAGTGTGCCGCTGTGAAGGAATCCTCACATGGAAGCTGACCGTTATCACCCTCATCGGGTTCCTGTCCTTTCAAATCCTCATAGTCTGAGGAAATCTTCACCTCCTCCTTCTCTTCGTGTGACAAGTGATCTCCTCTTTGAAGCAGCAGGTTGTGCAGGGTGCAATGCACCACAATGATATGAACAGCCTCTCTGGAGAGTACTGCAGAGCCTGAGCTGTGCAAATATCGGAAGCGCATCTTCAGAATGCTAATCGTTTGCTCAATGATGGATCTTGTTACAGAATGCGAAGTGTTGTGTCTCCCCTCCCAGGTACAGAGGTGTCATGAGCCATCTCTTCAGCGGGTCCCCCTTGTCACCCAGCAGCCAACCCTATAAGTGTGGCGGCCCTTTGACTATCTGTGACACCTGGGAGTGACTCAGGATGTACAAACCATGGGAACTCCCAGGGTACCTGGCTCAAACATGCATGATCTGCTTCTGATGATCTCAGAGCAGCTAAATGTTAACGGAGAGGAACCCTCTCCTGTTAATGAAGATTGGGGCTGCTGCGGGGGAGCTCTTAAAGCGACATGTGTGCAGTCGACTGCACCCTGCACTCTAGGGAAGCCCGAGATCACCACAAATCTCAGATATCTAGCAGCCTGGCTAGCTTCATCCATTGTGAAATTTATATAATTATGAACCTTATTGTCAAGGGTATCCATCTCCTCTTTTATACATTTATGTTTTGAGGCATGAGAGATCCCTGGAACAAGAAACTTGAAAATAAATTGAGTGCAGCGGTGACCTGCAGGGACACTGGAAGAGAGTGGCCTCCTAGTACATGTGGCACCAAATCCTCCCATAGAATGCGGTCGATATGTGCTACCACATCTCTTGACAGGCATGGGCATATGCCGCACTGTCTCTCACTCATCTCCATAGAGGAGAGGTGTATTTGGCAGACCCTTTGTTGGGCCAGTCCACCTCCGTGTGATGGGTCTGACCTCCTCAGCCTCTGGGTCTTCCAGGAGCTCCCCTGGACTGTGCACCTCAGGCCAGGGCTCTTCTCTAAGCTGTGCTAGATGGCATCAGGCTCTTCTTCTCCTCCACAATCTGAGCACTGCCATCAAGAAGGCAGCATTGACTTCACCCACCACTCTGCTATTCCCCTTCTTCTTGAGGACTGATACACTCAGGACTCAAGTTGAAGCTGCCTGCTTGTCAGGTCATTGTGTTCCCAGGTTTTATGTTTGGAGAGAAGAGGCCAGACACTTTGGCATTGAGTGAATCTTAGAAACCGGTTTTGGAGGTAGTCGGTTTAATTCACTAACTGGAACCGGTGGGATAGCCAGGAACAGTGTTCTACCTGACAACAGTCAATGATTGGGACCAGTGTGATGCGTTCTGGGAGACCTGAGCAAAAGTCTTTAGACCTTGGAAATGAAAGGGATAGTCACTCTCTCTTTCTCTCTCTCTCTCACTTTCTCTCTCTCTCGCCTCATCTCTGCCGAAGTAAAGAACTGCTTTATCGTTCGAAAACCAATGAGTGCCTGTCACATCTTTGTTGTAAATTTGAAATGTTTCTGAATCTACAGAGAAAGTAGACAATCTTACCAGAGAAAATCATCTCAAGCCGAAAAGGAAGAAGTACCAAAATGAACGCCTGAACTTCAGAAAAACACGAACTAGAAGTCATCCTAGTGGAAAAAAGACCTTTATCCTTTTACTTTATCAATTATTTATTTCCCTCTCAACCACTCTTTCCCCTCTGTGTTGTATCTGTGTGTCGAGAGAATGAGGTAGTTAGAAAGTGGGGGTTGGAAAGGGGTATTAGATAGTTACATTTTCTGTCAGTTTAATTATAATACTGTACATAATAAAAAGTTATTTGTGTTAAAGTTACAAACCTGGTGACTACAGTTTATTGGGCTCAACCAAGGACCTCGGGTAATTTTAAAATAATATTTAATTTCGTCTGTGTTGCAACTTCGGGTCAGGTGGGGCTGGAATTGACCGTGCCCTAGCCCAAGGTGTTGTGACAAGATGAATGGAGTAGCTTATCCAATAATTACAGACCTTTCACTGTCATGCCCTTGGGTTGTGGTTGTGCTTCGCCCCTTGTAGGTGAGGTCCACCCTCACAGATCCTAGGTGTCTAAGAAGCCAGCCCAACAACTTGTCACTCGCTCCCATCTGGGATGGAAGAGGGTTGGGCACAGTTATGCAATACTGAGCCTTGCTAAAGGCATTTCTACACAGCCTAATTTGGATTTGAGATTAAACCTGCCTTGCATTTTTGGAACGACTAGATGCCTTGTGTCCTGTGGCCCATGTCAAATGGACAATTCAGTTTTGCAGGGTTTGATGGAGCTTCTTGTAGATATCCAGCAGCTGTGCCCCCTTAATGGCTGCCTGCCTCTTCCCTTCCCACATTTCTCTGATGGTTAAGTGCTTCGTGAGTGCACCTGTAACGTGAGCCCAATGTCTAGAATAGTACATAGAACATATAGTGCAGAAGGAGGCCATTTGGCCCATCGAGTCTGCATTGACCCACTTAAGCCCTCACTTCTACCCTATCCCCGTAACCCAATAACCCCATCTACCTTTTTGGTCACTGAGGGCAATTTACCATGGCCAATCCACCTAACCTGCACGTCTTTGGACTGTGTGAGGAAACCGGAGCACCCGGAGGAAACCCACGCAGACACGGGGAGAACGTGCAGACTCCTCACAGACAGTGACCCAGCGGGGAATCGAACCTGGGACCCTGGCGCTGTGAAGCCACAGTGCTATCCACTTGTGCTACCGTGCTCCCCGTGTTGTGTAAAAACGTACCATAAGTAACTGCTTTCAACTCTAACTTTTTAATAAACTCTTTATGGGTTTTCCGTCATCACCATGTTGAAATTTTAAGAAATATGAAGTTGTGCCGTGAAAGGGCCTCAGATTTCAGCTATTGGCTCCTCCCAGGCTGCCTCAGACCCTTCCCATTTTTTTCTAGTTTCATTTTTAAACTGTGTAATCGATTCAGGGCCTCAACATGGTGGTGCTGCACTCCTACATCCCACCCCCTGTCACTGTTCAAGCCCCTCAGATCATCCTGTCACCCCACAATGTGCAGGTCGACCTCTCCCCGGTAATTCTCCAGCCTCCGCCAGTAACCCCGGTTCCCATATTGTTGTGGATATTCCTGCACCCCCCCTCCCCCCCCCCCCCCCCCTCCCCGAACCTATCACTGGGATTGTCCCCATGCTGCGAGTGGACTTCACCTCTCCCCATCATGAGGCAGTGTGCACGGTCACCTGCAGAGGTACCCTCACCACAAGAATCTTCCTGGCAGCATCAGTAAATTCCGCCTGCTAATTCTCTTTCTCTTTCTGCAGTTGCTGTTAGATCTGTTGAGTATTTCCTGTTTTGTTTCAGTTTCCAGTTGTTTTGCTTTGGTCTCTGACCCACAAGCTTTTCATCATTTAGAAAATACCCTGTTCTATCTTTTTTTTAGGTTCAAAGCTGTTTGCCTGCACTGAAATCTACTTGCCACAGTTTTTCCCATTCACTTTACCTCTTAAAATCTCTTCAGAATTTATGCCTCTCTTTGTTGCATTCACAAATTTAGATTCATGACTTTCTATTGCATCATCTAAGTCACTAATGAAATAGAATGACTATTTAAAGCTCCAATACACAGGGGCTGGTTTAGCACAGTGGGCTAAACAGCTGGCTTGTAATGCAGAACAAGGCCAGCAGCGCGGGTTCAATTCCCTTACAGGCCTCACTGAACTGGTGCCAGAATGTGGTGACTAGGGGCATTTCACAGTAACTTCATTGAAGCCTACTTGTGACAATAAGCGATTATTATTACACATACATGTGGGACATCATTCATCTCTTCACAGTAATTAGAATACCTGCTCATTACTCTTTGCACGTGATCTACCAGCGTGGCCGGTATAAGCCGGGAGATCTTCTGGGACCTACCTGGCTCGCAACGTCTTGCGAGATCTAAAGTGATCACGTGAGACATTGCGATCTGAATCATCCATTGTGATCGGTATTTGGCAAATCTGCATATTAGAGCGAGACAGCTAGTTGGATCTACCGTGACCCTTGGGATCGAACCCTTTCGCCATGGAGACCTTGGGCGAGTGCTCTTCAGCGCTGGTCCCCACAAACGGGCACTTATAGGGGTTTCCATGGGATCAAAGGCCCCCAGCGGGGTGCTCTCTGGGCCAGGTGGCACCCTGGCACTAACACCCTGGCACTGCAACCTGGGTGCCAGCCTGGCACTTCCCAGGTGGCACTGGCAATACCAGGGTTCCAGGCTGGCAGTGCCAAGCCTGGGGATGCCCTGCGTGTATGAGGTAGGGTGAATGGGGAACCCGAGGACCCCCTTAAGGGTGAGTTGGGGATTTGGAAGGGTTTGGTTGTCGTGTCAGTTGGGTCGAGAGATTGAGATGCTGTTTAAAATGGCATCCCGATCTCTTCCTGCATTGAGGAGAGCCGGTGAACGGAACTCCTCTGCAGGAAACGGGTCTATGTACGGCCTTGGCAGGGAGTTCCCCCTGAGGCCCCGAATTGCAACAGAGTCCCGATAGATAACGTGGAGTTTCACGATGCTGTAAGCTCTGGGAAACACGCAGGTAAACGTGCTTCTTATGGGACTCTGTTCCAATTTGGCTAGATTGTGCACTTTTTTTCATGCCATCAGTCAATTACCTAACCAAGTCAATAATTTGCTTCCAATTCCTTGAATTTACTTTGAGCTAGCAGTATCTTATAAGCAACTTTATCAAATGTCCTTTGGAGGTGATTGTGACATATAAGTCATGATGGATAGCGATTGTTGGCCGGTGAGTGAAGGAGGAGGGTGGTGAATTGAGAACTGTGTCAGGCTAATGGTTAATTTGTGAGCATCTGGATTTGAAAGTTCATCACTGACCTTGACCACTTGTGGGGAGTGTCATTGAACTTAATTCATGGAGAACCAGGTTCTTCGGGCCACGGGTATTCTCGCATTGGCAGCAATGGCTATCTTGTCCCAGTGCCACCTCAGTGTCTGTTTGGCTGGATGCCTGACCTTTATGGGTAGAGGACCTCAGCCCTCCTGTCCATCTCTTGCTGAGGCTTCCCCTGCTAGAGAGTTTTGGGGGCTGCTCTCTACCTTGTTGCATCATATTGATTCTTCTTGGAGGTACCCTGTTCTTACCCTGCCAATCACAGCATCTTCTGCAACCCAAATGCACCTTTCCTGTCAGAGGTCCAGGCTGGATTTAAATAGTGCAGGCCAGCTTTAGTCAGTGAGAGCTTGTGCAATCCTGGGTCCTCAACTGAGAATATGTGGCCACTCGCCTTTAGCAGTGGGCTTCACACAGCTACCATTTTGAAGGCAGCACAAAGTTTATTTGCCAAGTAACAAACAGCACATAGGTTAACAGAGCATTGAGGTCTCTGGGCCTGTTTTTGGGCCTTGTCCAATTTCTCCCAATTGACGTTTGGAGCCGTGAGGGTAAATCAGCTCCTTCATAAATTAATTAATTTGCTGAAATAGGAACGGAAGCTGGAGGAAGCTTTTTTTGAAGCTTTAGAATGAATCAGGTTCCTCGAGGACATGCTCTCTCTATTATAATCTGTATCGCAGCCAGCTGCTTTTAGGGCTATTTTAGTTTCTGAGAGTACAAACACGTCTTTCTTCACACAGTAATGCTGCATACTCAATATAGATGCCTTAGTTGTACCGGCTGTGTTCTTAAGTAACAGAAACACCCACTTCTGTTTGCCTGAGGTGGTGTCCTAGCACTCTACTGCATGTCTCATGGCTTATGAGTTGAGTCATGTCTTAGGTACATATGAAGGTGTGGTATTTATGCTAATATATACGCCAGTAAATGTGTGTTCAAATTGCACGATTGCAGTCTGAGAATTTTAATTCAACTTTAAAGATCTAGATATATAACACTGCTGCCAAATACAGTGATCACAAAGTTGTTGAGTTGTTGGAAAAACCCAACTAGTAGCCAGAGAATCACTTGCGTCGGCTTCTCTTCCTGCTCCGACACAAGTACCTCTGGACCTCGGCCTCACTTTTCACTACCTCTGATTTATCATCGTGGCACTCAGTGCTGGATGTGTGGACATTTCCTTCAACTGTACACTGGGAAGGCATATTCCATTCCTTAACCACTGATTCCATCTCTCATTCTGGTCCTTGTATGAAGCTGAACCTCATTTTTGGCAATCTTGGCATCCTATTTGACTCAGAGATGAGCTTCTGACCACATATAAACATGACAACAGTATGTCCGTTTGAAGAGTACGCCATTGGCTGTGAAGCATTTTGGGATGTCCTGAGGTTGCGAAAGGCGCATATGAAATCTCTTTTTTATTTATACCTGCTCCATCACCAAAACTGTGTGCTTACACCTTTGTAACGTCTCCCACCTCTGCTCGTCTGCTGCTGGAATCCTCATTTATACCATTGCTACCTCGAGTCATATCTATTACAATGTTCTCCCAGCCAGCCTTCCATCATCTACAAACTTGAATTCTTCCAAAATTCTGCGAGCTGAGTCTTAATCCGCACCAAGTCTTCTTCGCAAATCACCCCTGTGCCCACTGACCTGCATTTGCTCCAGGTCGAAGTTGGAAACTTTGGGATCCTATCTAACCCTGAGAAGAGCTGTCAGCCACATATCCATGCCATCATTAAGACTGCTGATTTCCACCTCTCCAGTGTCACCAGATTCCACCTCTGACTACATCTGCTGCTGAAAGCCCCTACCATGCCTTTGTTACCACTAAACTTCATTATTCCAACACATACCTGGTTATAGCTTCTCACATTCTACCCTCTATAAACTCTGCTGCCTGCAGTGTCCTCACTCACACCAAGTCTGTTTACTCATCATCATTCTTCTCACTGATCTACATTCGTTCCTGGTCAAGCAATGGATCCGGTTTAAAATGCCCAACCTTCATTTCAAATTCCTTTGTGTCTTCACGTTCTTCCAATCTCTGTAACCTCTTCCAGCTCCATAACTCTCTGATATCTCTACATTCCTCCAATAATTCTAGAGCATCCCTGAATTGTCCTGTGCCTTTTTCTACCTCGGCCCTCACCTTTGGGTGTTCTTCCCTAAGCCTCTCTATCTTTCCATCTCTCTCTCCTCCCTTAAAGCTATCTCTGTCACTTGTTTTTAATATCTTCTTAAGTGGCTCGGTATCAAATTTTATTTGATAATATCATCGCGAAGTGCCCTGGCATGTTTTACTACCTCATAGGTGTTCACGCAACCTTCAAGGCAGGGAACATACCATCCATACTTGGTTTAGTTTATCTGTTCCTCTAGCCTCATACCAACAATACTGATTCTCAACTGCTTTCTAAAGTTAAGATAACCAGCCACTCATTTCAAGATGAAAGCCAGAGTCACCTTCTCAGGATTACTCGGATAGAACTGGGGCGGGATACTCTGACCCCCTCCCTGCCCCCGCTGGGTCGGAGAATCGCTGAGGGGGCGGGGCTGTGAATCCCGCCCCGCCGCCGGCTGCCGATTTCTCTGGCGCTAGGGTTTTGGCAGGGGCAGGAATTGCGATACAATGGTCGGCGGCTGCTGCCAGCGGCCCCCCTGGCGATTCTCCAGCCCGCGATGGGCCGAGCGGCCGCCCGGGGCGGGATTTTCCCCTATTCGGCGGGGCAGGCTGTACCGGCGCCGAGGAATGGCGTGAACCACTCCGGCGTCGGGCTGCCCGGAAGGTGCGGAATCCTCCGCACCTTCAGGGGCTAGGCCAGCGCCGGCGGGGTTGACGCCGCGCCAGCTGGCGCCGAAGGGCATCCGCCAGCCAGTGCGAGTTGGCGTATGCGCGGGAGCGCCAGCGTGTGCTGCCGTCATCCCAGCTAATGCGCAGGTAGATTCTTCTCCACGCCGGCCATGGCTGACCGTTACACCGGCCGGTGCGGAGGGAAACTGTACCCCCCCTCGCCCAGGCCCGCCCGTGGATCAGTGGGCCCCGATCGTGGGCCAGGCCACCGTGGGAAGATCCCCCCGCGCCCCTCCCGAGGACTCTGCAGGCTGCCCGCAGAGCCAGATCCTGCCGGTACGGACCTGATGTATTTTACGCCGGCGTACCCGCTGAAAACGGGCGGCCACTCGGCCTATCGCGTGCCGGCAAATCGCCGGGTGGGCACTGCCAACGGCCCCGCGTCGGGCAGCGGGACGGGATTCACGCCCCCCCCCCCCCCCCCCCCCAGCAATTCTCCGGACCGGCGGAGGGTCGGAGAATCCTGCCCCCTGTTTCCGGCCAGCCCTGCCGGCGTAAATCAAACCGGTTCTGTACCGGCGGGACCTGGCTCTACGGGCGGCCTGCAGACACCTCGCGGGGGGGGGGATCATCGGTGCCCACCGCTCCGCGGACGGGCCTGTGCCGTGGGGGTAGTCTTTCCCTCTGCGCCGGCTGCTGTCAAGCTCCATGGCCGGCGAGGAGAAGAGCCCCCTGCGCATGCGCTGTGATGACGGCAACACTCTAGGTGCTCCCACGCATGCACCAACTCTCGCCAGCCAGCGGAGGCCCTTCGGCGCCAGTTGGCACGGCACCAAGCACTTCCGCGCCAGCCTAGACCCCTGAAGGTGTGGATTCTGTACCTTCTGGGCGGCCCGACGCCGGAGTGGTTCACGTCACTCCTTGGCGCCGTTACGGCCCACCCCACCAAGTAGGGGAGAATCCCACCCGTGATCTTGCCCATATCCGAAGAATAAATGTAACCAAAGATTGCTGTCCAGTATTCATGTTGTAGTATTCATGAGGTGATGCATATAATTTGTTTAAATGGATAAGAAAGGTGCTGGTTGGGATCTACCGGCTGTTCACGCTGGCGCGATATTCCGGTCCCATGCCGCCGCATGGGTTTCCGGCGATGATGGGTGCGGTCAATGGAAGTCCCGTTGACAATGGCGGGACCAATAAATCTCGCTGGCGGGCCGCCTCCTCTGCCAAAAAACCATGCAGCGGGTTGGTCGTTAAATCCCACCCATTTTCTTTACATATTTTTCAATTAGAAAAGTGTATTTTCTAATGGTGCTGAATAGCAAAAAATTAGTTTGATGTCCTTCCTTAAGGTTTTCCTCTGCCACCAGCCCCACTTCTATCAGGAGGATATGAGGGTTACAATTCGATTGTGGATTACTGTCAATGCTGCTGTTGACCCAGCTTTGAGGTACAAATGGGCTTTAAAGGGTGTCTTTTCATCCCTTCCTGTGACAACTTACCCTAGTAGTGTTGCAAGCTGAGAAACTTAAAAACTTGTGGCATGATTCTATCTTCCTGCCGCTTGTCAATGGGATTTCCCATTGACGACACCCTACTCCGTTGGGAAACCCAATGGCGGGGGTGCACAGCCGACGGAAAAGTGAATCGCCGCTGCCGGAGAATTCAGGCCTGAAGAGTGGGTAAAGGCACGGCCTAGAAGTAAGTGGACCAGATGGCAGAATTGAAAGACTAGTTACCAATCTGGATGATCCAGCCTTCACTTCTGTTGTGGGAAATGGGTTAGTTTGAACTGCTTTCTGTCAGCAGCTGGAGATGTATCCTGAGTGATAAGAGCCAGTTTCTTCCCGAAACCAGAACTGATGTGACTTTTCCGACTCGTGGTGCAGCTAAGAATTTACCAGCATCTCAACTTCCATCCCACAAATTCTGGTTTCCACAAAGACCAGCGGACACTTCCTCCTCGGCCATCTGTGAGTTTGTGTGACCAAGCTGTATTGTTGCCATGGCAATGTGCTGATTCCGAATGCACATTGAGTTTAGTTTAAACATAGGACACCCTTTCTTATGTAGGGATATTAACTTGTGATTTAAACTTTGGTGGCAATTAATTCATGTTCTAGCTTTCATAGCTTGATATCAATCTTACTTATCAGGTGAAAAATGCAGTCAGTTAAGGTACTTGAAACAGGGAAGACTGTGACCATTCTAGCTAAGGCAATACCACAGTTGTTCCAGAGGGCACATCTGAATGATATAGCTGCAAAGTTACAAATGTTCCCAGAACCCTTCTCCTCTATTTGATTGTTTCTCCAGGTGTAAGTTATGATGGTGTTGCTGTAATGTCACTGCAGCAATCCCATGAAATAAGAAAATATAGAATAGAGTTCCACAAATCATAATTTTCTTTTTTTTAAAGTCACGATTTAAATAAGGACATTATGGGATGGACAGGATAAAATCACATTATTTTGCCTCTGTTTTTACCACACAGCTGTATCAGATGCACACAACGTCAGAAGTTGAGATTAGAAATGATACAACTGTATTTAAAATAAAAGAAGGAATATTAAATAAATGACTCAAAGTCATAAGGCGGTCCAGTGGTTCAATGCATAGTCTCCCTGCCTCTGAGCCAGAAGCTCCATGTTCAAGTCCCACCCCGGGAATTGATATCTAGCTTGATTATTAACTCTTCCGATGGTGAGAGTCTCCTGGTCAGCCATGCTTGTGGCACTTCTCAAGCTATAGCCTCTGACTACAGGCTAGCGGCCTGTTCCAGGCAAGAGCTAGCTATGGAAACAGGTGTAACCATCTGCTTTGTCTGCTTCAGGTGCAACCCGGTGTGAGAAGAGGAATCAAACTCACAAGAGGATGTGGCCTCTGGTTTGAATGGACTGTATCTACACATTTTAAAAGAGTCTAGGGAAGATAGAGCAGAAGGACCGGCACTATGGCACAGCGGCACAGCGGTTAGCACTGCTGGCTCACAGCACCGGGGACTCGGATTGAATTCTGGCGTTGGGTGACTGTGTGGAACTTGCACATCCTCCCCGCGTCTGCATGGGTTTCCTAAGGGAGCTCCAGTTTCCTCACACAGTCCAAAGATGTGCAGGTGAGGTGGATAGGCCATGCTAAATTGTTCCTTATGCATCCACGGATCTGTAGGTTAGGTAATGGGATTATGTAGCGAGGAAGTGGGTGGAGTGCTCTTTCGGAAGGTCAGTGCAGGCTTGATGGGCTGAATGGCCTCCATCTGCACTGTAGGGATTCTATAATTCTATGACATGGGTAATAATTCACAAGAGAATGGTGTTATGCTAGAGGACTGGCATATTTAAGAGTAAGCGATTTTCATGATTTAATATTTAATATATAAGATACAATATTTAAGAAGGGATATAGAGCAAGCCCAAGGAAATATAGACTAGTTAGCTTAATGTTGGTGGTAGGAAAAATAACAAAATCCTTCTAGGAGAGAAAATAGAAAAACATCTTGAAACAAAATATGTAACCAGTAGGGAGGTTTTGCTAAAGTTAATATGGATACTTAGGGCATATTGGGTATAGTTTAGGTCACTTGCGAAAATGAGATAGACGCATTGGAGAAGGTGCAAAAACAATTTACAAGGAAGATATAAGAACTAGGGGGTTATATCTATTAGGGAAAGATTGATAGGCTGGGTCTCTTTTTTTTCTTGAAAAGAGAACACTGAGGAGTAACCTAATATAAATCTTTAAAATTATGGAAGTATTTGTTAAAAATGTTCACAGACCAATGCTTAAGGACAAAACAAAACCAGAAGTTATCAATATAATATAATATAATATAAGATGGTCACCAAGAAATCAAATATGGAACTGAGGCAGATGGTACAGATGCATTGAAGGGAAAGCCAGATAAACACATGAGGGAGAAGGGAACAGAGGGTTCTGTTCTTAGATGAGGAAGGATGGAGCTCAAGTACAGTACAAATGTTGACTGAAACAGGTTGGATTGGGCTTGTGTCTATGTTGAAGATCCTTTATCTTTTGTAAAAGAAGCTCATCAGAATATTGCCCCAAATGTAACCTGACATGAATTTTGAAAGTTTTGTACAATGTCTGCACAGCCTTAGGGAGGAGTGAAATTACTTTGGAATGAACACAAAGTCTACGGTGTGATATTTTTCAGTCATGCGTGTGACAGCCCAGATATTGTTGTATGCATATGGACCCCAGTAAGTACTTATTTAACAAAGTGCACCTGAGAGGGGGAATGAAATTGAATTACAATAAATCTTTTCTATCAATTTTCTTCTACCCAGTCATTCCTAAAGGAGCTGATTCACACGAGGTATGGACCCAAGGGCTGTTACCCTGGCCAAGTCGGTCATACTCTGTGTGGAGGTTTACAGCCCCGTCGCAGTGGTGGTCGTGGTGGGGGGGGGGGGGTTGCTGGCAGGGCCAGAAAATGCTGCGAGCCATTCAAAACTCCATTGACGTCTGTGGAACTAGGGGCCATGAAGTTCCCAACCTATGAGTCTAAATTGGACCAAAGAATGTTCTTCCATTTCTTTAAAAAAACATTTTGTGTTCATCAAGGTGATATGTAAATGCTGAGGAATGGGGCACTATCTATTTTTGCCACTCCTTATAGGTTATGTGTAGAGTGAAACTCTCAGGACCCTTCATTAGTCTGGAGAGCACTCGTGAATAATTTCTCATTTCCCAGTTTAGGGGTTTGATGTAATCGAATGAGCATCAAGGTCTGTTGTAGAAAATGTGCAGCCACAACTGGAAGTTACTTCAGTATCAGAATTTGTACCTCTTCAGAGTGGAAGCTGGACTGTAACCAATAGGTAAACTGGGCTGAACATTGAAAGATAATTGGTGAAAGAACTATTTGAGGCAGGGAGAGGAGGAGAATTTACTTTTTCATAACACATTTTTATGACCCGGCATGCACTGCCTGAAAGGTGGAAGCAGATTCAACAGAAAACTGTCAAGAGAGAATTAAATAAATACGTGGAAAGGGGACATTTCCAAGAATATGGGGGAGAAAAACAGGGGAGTGGATTTAATCGCGAACACTTTCAAAGAGCTGGCACAACCACAATCAGCTAAATGGTCTGCTTCTGCACTGTAGGATTCTGTGGCTCTGTGAATAAAAGAATAGGTCAGTTTGCTCATTGTTAATAGCCGCATGTTTCTCGATGCCGTACCATTTGCTGGAGGCGGGATTCTCTACTCCCTCCGCTTGTCAATGGGATTTCCCGACCCCATGGCGCCGGGAAATCCGCAGGTGGGGCTGCTCTACCGGCAGGAACTGAGAATCCCAATGACCGGAAAATTCCAGCCATAATGTTCCATTGACTCACTGCCGGAGGAGGTGGTGGAAGCAGGAACGATAGTGACGTTTAAGGGGCATCTTGACAAATACATGAATAGGATGGGAATAGAGGGATATGGACCCCTGAACTGTAGAAGATTTTAGTTCAGACGGGCAGCATGGTTGGTATAGGCTTGGGGGACCGAAGGGCCTGTTCCCGTGCTGTACTTTTCTTTGTTCTTTTTTCTTTGTTCTTTGACCGCTCTGAATCACATTTTGCCATCTTTCGCATCCTAACCATGGGAAACTGTAACAATTATATTTTTCCAATAAAAGGACTGTCACATAATGGCTCACATTAAATGTCTTTCCAACATTTTCTGCTTTTGTTAATACGTTTTCAGCATTTGCCACTTTTTCCCCTTTTGTTTTGTTGCCATATTTCTCTTCTGAAAATGCCGACCTTAAAGAAATCAGTCACGCCATCATAACCAACAATAATCTCTTTCAACTTATCATCTCTTGATTCTTTCCCTCCTTATTTTCTTCCCCATTTTGTCCAATCTTACTGCCCAACCTGTATGTCTTTCAGGCTCTGGTTCTGACAGATAGGTGAAATTTAAATACTTTCTCTTTCTATAGATATTCTGCACCTTTTTGTTAACATTCCACGTTTCCAGTTTTTGGATTTTATTTTGTTTCCATGGTTCAGTGAACTGAATTTTTTCTTCACCATGTCAAAAAGGAGTTCACCCTATTCAAAAATGAGGGATATGATTGTAATCAATGCAGTCCGGTGACGCAAACAGTGATTCCATTGAACTCTTTACGTAAGTAGTAGCTTTATGGCTGCTTCCTACATGCTTGCTAATAAATAAGCAGAATATTTTTCCATTGCATTTTAGAATATTTTCTCTTTTGCTTTAGTCCATCTCGTGTCAACACACTATTCCCTCGGCTAGGCAATGATCTGGCAAGACTCTGCCAATTATATATTATGATCCCACTTGATTTTATGACTGGACGGGAAGATTCCAGAATGGAACCCTGGCTCAAAAGACTGTTACTTTTCATTTTATTTTACAAAATGTGGAGGAACAGAATCACAGGACCGTCAATTGGTTTTAACAATAAGAACATTTTTTTTATTAAGCATGAAAAGTTGGATTATTATACAATGCTCCTTTACTCGCCCCTTAACTTAATAAATGCACACAGATTTAAAGATTACCATGGATTACAAAGTGCATCTTTGTAACTACCCCCCCCCCCCCCAACCCCTTGCCCCGCCCCACCCCTCCACCACACCTCGCAACCCCTGTGAACAAATATCTGTGCTGAAAATCACCCAGCATTGATGGTCACTGGAGCACGATACCAACGGCTGGCAAGTTCTAGTGGAACCATATACCATCAAGGAATGGATGAGAAAGGTGAGGAAAGGCATAGTTACCAGGGCTAAACAATCCTTCTGGTGGGAGAATCCAGAGCAATGTGGCATAGCTTCCCGTGCCAGCCTCCCCGAACAGGCGCCGGAATGTGGCGACTAGGGGCTTTTCACAGTAACTTCATTTGAAGCCTACTTGTGACAATAAGCAATTTAACTTTAAAATTGAACTGTGCTGTTCAGGAGGATGCCAGGAACTACATCTAAATCTAAATGCTAGTGGCAATCTGAAACTTACTCCACAAAACGTTTTTCAGGGAAAGTCAATTGAAATATTCAGAACAGCGGTAGATATCTTGGGTTATTACGGGATGTGGAACCATGGGTAGGTCGATGGAATTAAGGTAAGAGCCAGCCATAATCTAATTGAATGACGTGAGAAGATGCTCAAGGAGCCGATTCCTGTTCCAATGTTCCTCTGTGCTGTTTGTTCATGCTGGTTTTATCTCAATAAGATAGGTGATAAATGTCTCCCAGACTTTCAAAGAGCATTATCATTTAGGCATGAAAGCTCTCCGATCAGATTGCACCAAAGGCTAGGGGAACATTCTTTACCTATTGGCAGATCTATTCCATTTGTTAATCTTTGAGGAATGTGCTGAACACCTGGCATTTTTGAGTGATTGCCAAGGACATGCTGTCCATGTCATTTTGTTCTGCTGTCTTTATTAATAGAAATCTTTTCGATAGGATGAACAAAAACAAGTGGATGTATTTCATTCCACTTTGTTCCCTGGCTGCGTTGTGCTGCAGTTTGGCACCACGCCTATATCACATCCATATGTTTGACAGCTGCTTTGCTAGAGTACATGCCATGCTCCCATATGATTAGACCACACCTCAGTGTTTGTTCTCAGGTGGACAGCAGTGCTGAATGGAGGCAAATTTAGACAAATACCCACAGTCCTTGCAGAACTTTAGATGACTAAATTTGGCACAGGACAAATACATGCAAATAATGTTTCGACTACTTTGCCAGGGCCAGTGGGTGTTATTCAGAGCAATGCTACCCTTAACCTAATTGCTCTCCTACACCACGGGCTGGATTTTATGCTTTGCAATGTGGCAAGGGTGGTGCAGCGATAATTGTGTAGTCTGTTCACTCCCGCCATGCCATCTCAGAACACCGAATGATGACTCGGTTGGTCAATTTGCAGCCTCCTGGTGGGAAGGCGGCAAGTTTGCGTATGGAAGTTGGCTCCATGCAATATTTGATGGCTAGACCTGGATGACAGGCAGAAGAGAAGGGTTAGGCCTTGAAGCGGATGTCGGCCACGGTCACTAATTTAAAGGCCCCCTGGCTTCTCATTTTTTCTTTCTTTGCTATGGCAGCCAAAAAACAGAATCAATAAAGTTTAATAACTTCTAAACACTGCCATTTTCATCCGCTACATGCAGCCTTGGGCCTATTTGCAGTCCTTTTAATCAACTATGCTGCCACCGCCTAACACCTGGCGTCAATCGCTCCCAAACGTTTCCCTGTTCGACGATTGAAAAATGGAGGGGCAATGAAAAATTACACTCAACTGCTTGTTGATTGCTCGTGTTCAAAATGGCCGATGAACTTCCATTTTTGGTGCTTACTCGCCTTTCTCATTACTGGAAATTGGCATGATAATGTTGGTTTAGCGACCCAGCATCAGCTCATCATATTTCATATTTTATGTAAGGGGGGGTTCAGTCCATCCAATTTGCAGCCCATAAAAGCAAACCCTATGTCTCCTCTCTTCTGTGGTACCCATTGAAGTCAACTCTGACTTGCCCCAATACAATCGCTGTGCTTCCTCAATGATCTCTCCATCCTACCTCTCTTCTTTATCCTATTCTCCCTCTATCAGCTATCTACCAGCAAGTATAAAGACGCATTGTCTTCAAATATGGGGTCAGCTAAATTAATGAAAACCAATTCTATCTCTTCACCCGTTCATTGTCAATTATACTAGAATTGCAGCACTCTTTACCTATCTCTGTGATATTTCCTAGAATCTTGCAGCATAGAGTGGGGTCATTTGACCCAAACATGAAAGCGCGATCCAATTAGGTTCACTCCCAAACTCCTCCCGATATCTCTGCGATTCTATGTTCTTTTCAAATACTTGCCCCATTCTCTTTGGAAAGTTACCATTGAATCTCCCTCCACCAGCCTTCCAGAACACAACATGTCATTACTAAAAAGAATTCCCCTCTGCCTATCTCTGGTTGGAAGCGCCGCCCATGTGGACTTGTGCATAGAATCAACAAACCCAAAGAGAAGATGAATATAATTAAGCACACATCTATATAAATATAAATTACAGGTTTAATAGCATCGAAATGTATCTTTATTCATTGCCTTGCACAGGTGGTTGCTCGTAATCCCGGTAAGTAGCTTTGCAAATAAGGCATCCTACATAACATAGCAACTCCACAGGATATTATTGGAGCTTCGTCGCCACAGTAACATCGACAGGTGTTGTCGTTTAACCACATTGGGCACATAATCCAGGTTGACATTTCAGTGTAATGCTGCTGGACTGCTGCGATGTCCGAGAAAGAGGGAGGATAAGAGGTGACCCGTCTCCCTTCTCGGGTGGACAGAGGAGATCCCACAGCACTATTTGGAAGAAGAGCAAGGGAGTTCTCCCTGATGTCCAAGCCAAAATGTGTTCCTGATTCCATGCACCGGGTCAATCTAAGGCACCCGTTCAAGCCATCATACCTATGCGGCTATCAAGGCCTGTGAAAGTGCTGACAGGGTGCCTCAAGACGAAGGCACCCTCTCTTTCCCATACCTGCAAAGGCCGGCTTTATCTCCTTCTGTGTTGAAAGGCCGCCACCATAAAAAACAAAATACCTGTCATTTATCTCAAGGCTTTTTGTTGGATTTTGCTTTGCACAAATTGACTGTGATGTTTTCTCTAGTTGGCCACACTTCAAAAGTACACAATCACTGTAAAAACCTTAGAGAAGTCCTGAGGTCAGTAAATGTGATATACCAAGGCAAGTTCTTTCATATCATTGGGTCACATGTGCACTATCATGATACTTAACTTATAAAGAAACTTAAAATAAAGAAATGTAGTTTTATTTACAATATGATATATACACATACTGGTAGCTCCCTCTGAGGTTCCTGTTTTGGCTGCTGCCTTACTGGCTGACCTTTTATACTCAGGTTAATAAAACTCTCCCGCCCCGAGCGGCAGAGCTCATACTCCACAAGAACCACAGGGGAGACAATCATTCCCACCCCATAAGTCATGTGCGGGCTGTGGTGAATGTGATTCACACCGGATTATAATCTGTATATCCATGTGTCTGTATTGTAAGTGCAGTTGCACTACCTGTCCTCCAGGGGGAGTAGCTCTGGGAATGCTCGAGTTGTACGGGGCTTCTCCCTTGGCTCTGCTCAAGACTCCTCCCCCGGAAGCTGCTGTAGAAAGATCAGTGCCACATGGTCAGCCGGCCAGTTCACTGAAAGTTCAATGGCTAATAGGCTGGCTCTGTTGTGAGTATATTAAAACCACTATTCTAATTCTACAAGCACATGTCCGTAGAATTGCTGGTTCCAACACGGGCTATTACATTCCTCCTCCCAAAGTCCGAAGTCCTCCTCGATAACTGATGGGGTGGAGAAGGAGGAGCAGGCGGAGGACGTTGAATTATTTTCAGCTCCAACAAATTGTCATGTAGCTGATGTGCCGGTTCGGTCGGCATATACCTTTCTGGTGAACACCTTCTGTGGCAGGAACACTGTGGTGGATGATCAGAGGGAGGCGGTTGAGCAGCATCCACGATTTCAGAGGTCTGTATCTCCATTCCAGAGTTGGAAGATACAACGTTGGGCATGTTGGTGCTGGAAGAGACTGGAAGCGTCACAGCCGGCTGGTTCAGTAATGGAGCCAGAGGATCCAGCTGCAACTCAGGTTTCTTTCGAAGAACCTCATGAGGGAATAACCGCCATTAGCAAATGTGATTCAAATGCCATTGCATCAGTTACCCTCGGACCCAACCTTGATAAGAGACTGGACCTGTTTGACAGATGACAATACCAGTGAGCCAGTGAACACTGTTGTTGTAGTTACGAATAAACACATCGCCGTCAAGTGTGACGTGTTGAAGAAGTCGATGTCGAACTGGGAAACGGCCTTGTAACTCTTGATTACAGCACACCTTCCCGAGATAATCAAACTCATTCATGTACAAAATCTATGACCCATTAACAGCTTAGTGGGGGTCACCACAGGTTACTGCGTACAGAATGGTCCAGTATGAGAATGAAAAACATGCCAATCTGCTGTCCATTGAGCCCGAAGTCTGTTTCCTTAGCCCCCGTTTAACCGTCTGCATGGCCCTCTCTGCCAATCCATTCAATGCCAGATGATATAGGGCAGTGCAGACATGGCAAATCCCGTTGCTTTTCACAAAAGCAGCAAACTCTTCACTCGATGATGTGCTGGAAGACTGCGCACACCAAGCATACTCCAAATGAGAACTGAGTCTACTCATAGAGTCCCTTGTGCGTACTGATAGTGAAATATTTCCATGTTGATTTGTTGAGCTCCAAGTGTAGATAAGCGTTGCTCATGACCAATTTCATAAATGTACAGCCAATGGCAATGTTCCATAAAGATCCTCGATGCGTGGTAAAAGATAACGATCCATCCTCAAAGCTGTGTTCACTGTCAATTTGTAGTCTTCGCAGAGGCGGACTGTCTTATCCGGCCTCATAACGGGGACCACCAGCGGCACCCAATCAGCAAAGAGCGCAGGTCTAATGATGCCCAAATTCTCCAAACGACATTGTCTGTCTCAACATTCTCCACTAAAGCGTAGGGAACCAGGCGGGCACGGAAATATCGGGATTGGGCCTCTGGGTCCAGCTGGATGTTGGCCACGGCCTGTTTAATTGTACCCAAGCCAGGCTGGAAAGCCTCGGGGAACTTGCTCAGTACTGCCCACAGACCACCAGACCCCATTTGGAGGATCTGTTGTCAATCCAACTGCAGACGGTGTAGCCAATCACAGCCCAACAGGCGAGAGCCGCTTCCTTGCACAACAATGAGGGGAAGGCGAGCTGACTGGCACCCATAAACCACCGGAGTGAGGGTGGACCCCACAATATTCAGTATTCCCCCGTATAAGTGGTGTTGATTTGTTGAGCTCCAACTGTCAGCCAAAGTCAAAGTATGCACACCCCATTTAATAAGATCAAAGGTGCTCTGCACCACCACAGAAACGGCAGCTCCTGTTTCCAACTCTATTTAGAGCATATGGCCATTTACCTGCATTGGGACATGAAGGAGGGTCACGTGGGGCGCTGCCAAACAGTTCAGCTGCAGTTCAGCCTCATCACGGCCTCTTCTGGGTCATCCAGATGTATGGCCTGGCCCCAGGTCTGATGCCTACCTCGGCCAGGGCACCCGCAGCACTGGCCCTCCTGCAGCCGCCGAGTACACCTAGACTGGCGCCCACATGTCGCACATGGTCTGGAATCGCCGTCAGCCGACATTGGTGTAATTCAGGGATAAAGTGAGGAAGGGAAAGAGGGATTGTGAGAGAAAAGTCCTGGGGCTGGATTTTGGTACTGATATAGGGGTGGGATTTGAGGTGGTCATGTGTGGAATTTCCCGTCACTTCCCTACCACAGCCCTGACTCCCAGCCAGTTCCCTGGTGGATAGGGGGGGGGGGATGGAATGGCTACCCACCCACAAGCAGCCGGTTGCTTGTTGGGGTAATTAAGGGGCTAATTAAAGCCAATGGTTAGAAGCTGAATGACTTTTGAAGTCAGCGTGCAGACCCTCACAGGGCTGAGAGCCTGACAACTCTCTGAAGGCAGCCTCCTGGCTGCAGACCAGTGGGCAGCACTCCAGGATGAATCTCAATGTAGCTGTCATAGCTACATTTAGATTAGATTTAAATTTATTTTCACGTGTACTGAGGTACAGTGAAAAGTATTGTTCTGCACACAGTGCAGGCAGATTGCTCCAGACATGAAAACAGAACAGATAATAAATACATGAGGATACATAATGAAAACGCATAAACTTAGACAGCGGGTAATGTATAGGGTATATAGTGCTACAACTGTAGATAAGATGCGTAGAAAGATCATTTCAGTCCATGAGATCAGTTCAGACCCTAAGATGGTCATTCGGGAGACCGGTAACAGCGGGGAAGAAGCAGTTTTTTAATCTATTGGTGCGTGTTCTCAAACATTTGCACCTTCTGCCTGATGGAAGAGGTTAGAAGAGAGAATAGCCTGGGTGGGAGGGGTCTTTGATTATACCGCCCACTTTTTCAAAGCAGCTGGAAGTGTAGACAGAGTCAATGCATGGGTGGCGAGCTTGTGTGATGGACTGGGCTGTTTTCACAACTCTCTGTAGTTTCTTAAGGTCTTGGGCCGAGCAGTTGCCATACCAGGCTGTGATGCAGCCAGATAGGATGCTTTCTATGGTACATCTATAGAAATTGGTCAGAGTCGTTGTGAACATGCTGAATTTCCTTCATTTCCTGAGGAGAATGTCCTGAGGTCATGATCAGAAAGTTTGGTGAAAAGTATTGCCAGGATGCATCAAGGTGGAGGCAGCCTCTCTCTCTTACCTGCGATGTGGAGATGCTGGCATTGGACACAGCAGGTTACTTCTCCTTCTGTGCTTTGAAATATTGACCGCCTTCCTTAATTGGATGGCGAGGGCATGATCTGGTCATTAATTGACCAATAGTAGTCAATGTTCGAAAATCTTGTTGGCCTCCTTCTGCACTGTAAATTCTATGATATCTATGATGACTGTTGCCAACAAAATGCAAGGTTGGCACATGGAATTAATCCTGACACTGGGGTCTTCTCACCAAACGGAAGATTTGCCCCTGTGGTCACTGTTGTAATGTTTGCCACGGTTTAGTACTTTCAAGAATTGCAATATCGGGGAAAAATAGAATTTGAAAGCATTGTCAAAAAATGAGCCAAAGTCGTATTTAGACCATTAATAAGAAATTCCAGTCTCATATTCAAATTAAAAGGTGAACGTTATCATCCAACTCAGATCCAGAGTTAGTGGACATAATGGAATGAAAAAAAGGCAAAGTATTGCTGTAGTCATAGGCGAAGGCGGAATGGCATCCTCGGAATCCACGGCAGTGATTTAAGTGGGGCATATAGCATTCACTTTATAGGGATTGGAGATAATCACAAGATTGTGAACAAGCTGATTGCAAAATGGTGGCCCTTCAGTTCAACTTTAAAAGTCTAGCCATTACTGAATACGAATTTAAATGATGGAGACTTGAACTTAATTTCTCTGCCCTGATCACCTACCACAGGAAATTTAGATTTTTTTGCATTTATTGTACTTAGTCCAGCATTATCCAGCATTTGGAAAATCACGGAAAGTATATAATGAGCTACTCTAGACAACGACATTGTCTTACAACGCCACACCAGTCCAAACTGCAAAGTTATTCTTAAAAAAGACTTAATTCAGGATTTTCAATTTTATTAATGTTTCTGTACATGCCACAATTTATTTAGTTTCTCTAATTATTTTTATATGTTAGTTGTCTATTGTTTAACTTTGCTTTCTGAGGCCCTCGTACAGATGGGTTTCAAAGTTGCAGTTAAGGTTTTGGAATCTGACCCTGAAAATCTGATTGTAATTTATTCAGTATGTCAGTCTAGGATTTGTGGTGATATGCCTGTGAGCAATATCACAGATGGATGGTGTGCGACCTCCAACCAGTAGGTGGCGGTCTCAAGACAGTGGTCATGTGACAGGAGACTCCAATATAAGTGGGGGGCACATCCGGCCATCACTGGATGGTTGTAGGAGATGGTAGTAAGATGTACAGTTGAACAGTCATACTAGGGGTATTTCCAGAGGAGTACAGAGAAATTCCATGATAACTTGCTCTGTAACAGATCATTATTTTACCACTTGAGATTCAAGAAAGATTCTGGTTTAGACAAGTCAAAGTGTCTAGTTGACTCCTTTGAAAGACATCGAATGCCAAACACAACAATTCAAACTGTGGCTTAATTTTCTACAGGAGGAATGTGTGTCGAAGTATTTTTAGCACCTGTTACCAAAAATAGACCTTCACGATGATTGATGCTCAATTAAAGCTTTGTTTGCTTTTAGTTGTTTAGATATTCTTGGTCACATGCTTATTCATGTCAGAGATGATTTTTACAGATGATTAGCTATAAAAATATTTGCAATGTGCAGTATCACACATACATATGCAGGGCTAAGTGACTGTCACACCCATATCTCTTTTGATTGTCATAATGTGTTTCCATTACATTCAGGTCAATGCTCTGGGGCTGGATTCTCTATTTCACGGGCTAAGTTGCAGCTGGATGGAGAATGTGCGGGAGTTCTACTACACAAAAATAGGTGCCGACCCCTCACCGATTCCGGGATCGGTGAGGGGTTAGCAGCGGTGCTGGGTGAAACTCGCGGCTCCCACACCGAAAACGGCTGAAGAATGGCCGGGCCCTGGCTACGCATGCGCACGGTGACGACCTGCAGCGGTCGCGCCATACAACATGGAGAGACATTGTGTGCTGGGGAGAAGGAGAACTCATTTTCCCCTGGGTGGGTTAACTTCCAGGGGTCCACCACTCCCATCTGTCCCGTAAAACGACCGAGTTCCTTTACCATGTTTGAGGTCTTCCCTGTTTTGGGGTTTGATCTGTCAGTCATTGGGTCTTGTACACAATTGAAATCCCCCCTCCCATGATTAGTCGGTGCGTTGCTATGTCGGGGATTTCCGCCATGGTCTTTTTGATGAAATTCGTGTCATCCCATTTGGGAGCGTACACGTTAACTAGTACTACCGGTGCCCCATCCAGGGCCCCGCTGACCATGACGTACCATCCCCCTGGGTCCAAAGCCGTCTTCATCGTCCTAAACATCGTCCTCTTGCTGATCAGTATTGCCACCCCCCTGGGTCCCGTCCCATAACAGGAATGGTAGGTCTGCCCCACCCAGCCCTTTCTTACCCGCAGTCGGTCCTGCTCTCTCAGGTGTGTCTCTTGGAGGAAGACCATGTCGGCTTTCATGTTTCTTAGGTGGGTTAAGACTCTGGATCTTTTCACTGGGCCGTTGAGTCACCTTACATTCCAGGTGACCATCCTGGTGGGGGGGCTTCTGTCCCCCCGCTCCTGGGGGATTTACCATACTTACCTGTTGCACATGCCCCTGAATTCTGGGGTTTCCCTTTATTCGGGGCCATCCAAGATGGCCGCTGTCACTGCTCTCCCCATACGGTCGGGTCCCTGCGTCTGGGGCTTCCCTTTGTCCAGGGGGCACCCAACATGGCCATCAGCATTGCGTCCGCCATGTGGATCTGCTCCGGGGTCTCACTTTGTCCAGGGGTACCTATCATGGCCGCCCACTGTGCGTCTGCCACGTGGGTAAGCCCCTGGTCTCCAAGGCCTCCCTTTGCCCAGAGACCTTGCTGTCATGATATGCAGGCATGCACATAATGAGATACAGACAGGCAGCTAATGAACACAGAGAACAGGACACAACCAATCAGCAGGCAGCAGCAGCCGGGGTTGTTTCCCTCTATAAAAGGCACGAGGCACTCACACTCCCCCTCTTTCCACTCGGCACATCTACAGAGTGAGTCCGGTGTATATAATCACGTAACGCTTACAGCATGTGGCTAAGAGCTAGTCTGGTTCAGTCAGACAGAGTCACCACACTTAGGTTAGCAGAGAGTCGAACTCATAGAGAACTGAGCTAACTGTGCAACAGGTTCAATAAATCAAATTAAACTAACTTCAAGGTCTGGACTCTATTCAGTTATAGCTGCATCCAGTTGCAGCCCGTGTTATCTCAGTGTGCTTAACACGACACTGGGTGGTTGCTTACAGTGTTTGCTTGTTGTGGTTGTGGCCCTTTGTAACCTTATTGCTGCTCTCATTCGAGCTCCATTTTTCCCTCCCTCCCTGTGCCCCCCCGATCCCTCGCTTCCCCCCCCCCCCATAATAATCCCTCCCTCCCTTTTACCCCTCTTTGTCCATCTTTCCCCCGGTCCTATCGCTGTTTGCTCCCACACCCCTGTTGTGTGGTCATTCACACACACACACACCCCCCCCCCCCCCCTTGGCGCAGTCTTCCCTGTTGGGGGCGCGCCGCTGCCCTGCTATGTTGCAAACCCCCGGCGTTAGGTTTCCTTCTAATGCGGTGAAACCCCCCCCCCGGGAGTTAATGTCTCACTTCTCCCTCGCCCGATCTCTACAGTTCCTGCCCATACTTTCCCCACTTTACCCTGCTCTCCTCCTGCTCACTTTCCCTTCTCCGCTATGCTTGTTCCCTCGTACTGGGCCATGGTCTCCCACCTGAAGCGGTCCCTTGCCTAGTGGTTTGCCTTTTGTCATTCAGGATGTGTTTCCTGTGGTTGGGGGGGGGGGGGGGGTGGCGGGGAGGCTTGGTGTAGCTTCACCCCTCCCCCCCATCTTGGCGTGCTGTTGCTCCTTGCCAGGGGCCCTTATGAGGGGCTGTTTAGCACAGGGCTAAATCGCAGGGTTTGAAAGCAAAGGCAGGCCAGCAGCACAGTTCAATTCCCGGACCAGCCTCCCCGAACAGCCGCCGGAATGTGGCGACTAGAGGCTTTTCACAGTAACTTCATTGAAGCCTACTCGTGACAATATGCAATTTTCATTTCATTTCATTTTATTTCTTCCCCTGCTGTTGGTTCTCCAGCCCGCATTCCTCGACAAACTTGTTTGCCTCGACAGGGGCTGTGAAGAAATACTCTTTGTCTTGATAAGTGACCCAGAGTTTCGCTGGGTACAGCATACCAAAGGGCATGCCGTTCTTATAAAGGGCTGCTATCGCCCTGTTAAACTCAGCCCGTTTCCTGGCCAGATCCATCCCAATGTCTTGGTATATCCTAATACTATGTCCTTCCCATTGGCAGTTCTTAGTCTGTCTGGCCCAGCGCAAGATTGTTTCCTGGTCTTGGTACCGATGCTGTTTGGCTATCACTGCCCTCGGCTGCTCCATGTTGTTGGGCTTCGGGCACAGCGACCGGTGTGCCCTGTCCATTTCTGGCGGGTTGGGTAAAGTATCCCTCCCCACTATGTTGCCCAGCATCTCGGCCATGAATACCGTGAGGTCCCTTCCTGCGATCCCCTCTGGTAGGCCCACAATCCATACGTTTTGCCTTCTCGGGCGGTTCTCTTGGTTGTCCACTTTGCCCTTCAGGCTCCCCTGCGTCGTGACCAGCTTCACCACCTCCCTTTCCAGTGCCGTGATCCAATCGCTCTTGTCAGCTGCGACCTTTTCCAATTCTTTAACGGTCGCCTCTTGGGCTTCCAGTCTCTTCTCTGCGTTGCTCAGGGCGAGCTGTATTTCAGCCAGAGTCTTGGCCACTGCTGCCTTCTCCGCGCCCTCCATGTCTGCTTTCACCTCTGCTTTCATTTCCTGATGGTGTTCCCTCAGTCCCTCGACGAAGGATGCCTTCCAGTTCCCCCCCTGGTACAGGGGCAATTTGCTCCTGCCTGATCTGCTCTTTTCGTTCCGGCGAAACATCCGCTCCGCCGCCTCGTGCGCCGATTGGCTTGTTCAAGTGTGTTCGCCTCTGGCCCCTTCTGCTCCTGGTGTCTGTTCTGTCTCTAGCTTGGTTTCCTTCGGGCATTTTCTCTTCTGATCTCTTGCTTTCTTCCTTTCTCTGTCTTATTAAGGTTGGGGACTGGATTGCTGCGGCTTTTAGCCGTTTTGTTGAAACATGGCTGCTTTTCGAATCCGCGGGAGGAGATCCACCTAACGTGCGACCGCTCAGCATCATCATCACTGGAAGTCTTGATCACTTTCCTTAAGCAGCGATATAATTATATTGAAAGCAGTTCAGAGGAAGTTTAATAGCCTGATTATTGAGATGCCCGGTTTGTTTTATGAAGAAAGATTGAGCAGTTTGGGCCTATATTCATTGGAGTTTAGACGAATGAGAGGTGATCTGTGTCATAATATACACCAGTATATCGTGGTGCAGACACACACTGATGGACACACACAGGGACCAATCAACATGTACAAACACCGCAGCCAATCACCAGTTAGAATACACACACTATAAAGGCAGAGGGCACCACGGTTCCCGCTCATTCTGGGTGCTGCCTCTCAGTGTAACAAGAACTCATTCAGCCCAGCACAGACTTAACACACGTGCTGAGAGAATCAACTGGTTCGGACAAGGCTTAGGTCTCTAGTTTAAGTTAGCATCGTTTAGACCCACAGTCATTGTGTGTTAGTTAGTAAGAAGTAGTTAATAAAATTGAGTTGAACCTTCATCAGTGTTGGAAGTGTCTGTTCATCTCTCAAGTCTACACCAGCCAACACTTCAATCTGATTGAAATATAGAGAGTCCTCAGTGGTGAAGCCCTGTGTTTTAGTGTTTGATTGTTGGCAGCTGCCTCTATGGTGATGGTGTTCCTAGAGTACAGGCACACTGTTCAGGGATCAAAGATTACAAGGCATCCAGTCCTGAAGATTGCCAAATGCCACATGTGGAGGCACTTGAGAGTTCAGGAGCATGAACTGTTATCGTAATTTACAAGGATAATCCCTCCTTTGAAATAGCCTTCAGCTGTGAAGCGAGAGGCTGCTCCCAGTCAAAGGGAGCGAAACTGACTTTCATGATAGAAGCTGCAGCATGGCTCTGTCCTGGGAGAGTTTGGTGGGACAGACCGATTGCAGTTGTGGTTGCCCCTGATCTGGATCTCCACGATATTTAAAGATGGCTCAAAGGCCTCACAGATGCAGAAATCCTCACACTGCCTGCCCAGGTGCAATCTCCGACATGGACCCCTCCAGCTGAACTGAACAACCCCAACCCCAAATTTAAAGGTGTCAGCAAAGTTTTAAACTTCAAAGGGCGTGATCTAGCGGCCCTGTCAGACACAGGCATAAATCCCGTAATGGCTACTAAATCTTGCGAGTGGCCAGTAACGGGATTTGCACCAGTGAGATCTCAGTTTGAGATGTTCCCCCATTGGTGACGTAATCAGGTTCATGCCCAGCAAGCGCGTGAATTTGGTTTCCATAGATTTAAGCAACGTTTAATATAATTAATGTGTTTGACATTCTCACAAACACACTCACTCTCCACTCTCTCTCACACACAAACACATTCACACTCTCCACTCTCTCTCACATGCACACACACTCACACTCTCCACTCTCTCTCACACACACAGAATCACGCTCTCCACACTCTCTCACACGCACACACACTCACACTCTCCACTCTCTCTCTCACACACAGACTCACGCTCTCCACTCTCTCTCACACGCACACACACTCACACTCTCCACTCTCTCTCACACACAAACACATTCACACTCTTCACTCTCTCTCACACGCACACACACTCACACTATCCACTCTCTCTATCACACGCACACACTCACACTCTCAACTCTCTCTCACATGCACACACTCACACTCTCCACTCTGTCTCTCACACACAAACACACTCACACTCTCCACTCTCTCTCACACGCACACACTCACACTCTCCACTCTCTCTCACATGCACACACACTCACACTCTCCACTCTCTCTCTCACACACAAACACACTCACACTCTCCACTCTGTCTCTCACACACAAACACACTCACACTCTCCACTCTCTCTCACACACAAACACACTCACACTCTCCACTCTCTCACACGCACACACACTCACACTCTCCACTCTCTCTCACACGCACACACACTCACACTCTCCACTCTCTCACACACACTCACACTCTCCACTCTCTCTCACACGCACACACACTCACACTCTCCACTCTCTCTCACACACTCACACAATCACACTCTCCACTCTCTCTCACACACACACACACTCACACTCTCCACACTCTCTCACGCACACACACTCACACTCTCTCTCACACGCACACACTCACACTCTCCACACTCTCTCACACACAAACACACTCACACTCTCCACTCTCTCTCACACGGACACACACTCACACACTCCACTCTCTCTCACACGCACACACACTCACACTTTCCACACTCTCTCACGCACACACACTCACACTCTCTCTCACACGCACACACTCACACTCTCCGCACTCTCTCACACACAAACACACTCACACTCTCCACTCTCTCTCACACGGACACACACTCACACACTCCACTCTCTCTCACACGCACACACACTCACACTCTCCACTCTCTCTCTCACACACACACACCCACACTCTCCACTCTCTCTCACACACACACACTCACACTCTCCACTCCCTCTCACACACACGCACTCACACTCTCCACTCTCTCTCACACACTCACACTCTCCACTCTCTCTCACACACTCACACTCTCCACTCTCTCTCACACACACTCACACTCTCCACTCTCTCTCACACACAAACACACTCACACTCTCCACTCTCTCTCACACACACTCACACTCTCCACTCTCTCTCACACACAAACACACTCATACTCTCCACTCTCTCTCACACTCTCCACTCTCTCACACAAACACACGCTCTCCACTCTCTCTCACACACAAACAAACTCACACTCTCCACTCTCTCTCACACACACACACTCACACTCTCCACTCTCTCTCACACACACTCACACTCTCCACTCTCACACACACTCACACTCTCCACACTCTCTCTCAGACACAGACTCACCCACATTCTCCCTTCTTTCTCACACCCACAAACGCACACTCTCAACTCTCTCTCTCTCTCACACCCATACCCTCCTTTCTTTCTCTCAAACACAGAAACACACTCACAATCTCCACTCTCACTCTTTCTCACATACTCTCTGTGGTGAATGAGATTCACACGGTATTATAATCTGTTCCAAGTATATATATGTATCAATATTGTAAGTGCAGTGGCACTACCTGACCACCAGGGGGAGTAGCTCTGGGAGTACTCGAGAGTTTGTACTGGGCTCCCCCCTTGGCTCTGCCCAGAACTCCTCCCCCTGGAGCTGCTGTATAAAGATCCGTGCCACAGGGTCAGCCAGCCAGTTCACCGAAAGTCCAACGGCTAACAGGCTGGCTCTGTTGTAAGTATATTAAAACCGCTATTCTAATCCTACAAGTCCGTAGAATTGATGGTTCCATCGCTCTCTCTTCTTTCTCACACACACAAACAGACTCAAACTCTCCACTCTCTCTCACACACTCATCCACACACTCCCTCCTTTCTCATACACACACCAGTGACTTAAGGTTTTATGATGCTGATGGGCCGAAAGGCCTAATTCTGCTTCTATATCTTATGAACTAAACAATGGTCTATCCAGTGGTCCTTGAAGGGATCACTGGAGGCCACCTAACAAATGGTAAGTAATTGTTTGGGAGTTTTACAGAGTTGTTGTCAAGCTTGTGCCAGCTGTCCTTGGTTTACTATCCACGTCCCAAATTTCCTCTCATTTGTCTCCTTGCATTGATTTGGTTATATTCATTCAGCTGTTTGATTACAAAGTTTGTGTTCACTGCAGAGCCATCAGTCACATCCGTAACTCGTCAAATGGATTGATTGCATTATTGCAGGAGAAGAATACTTGGGGTCAATATACATTCTTTTTAAAAATCTGACTCTTGAATGATGATGACAAAAATTGAATGTCCTGATAATACAAAAATGATTGCCCATTTTTTAAACCTTGGCTTTAATTTTGACACATAAATAATGAAAAGAGTTAATGATTTCTCAGGAGGCAACTAAAGGCGAATACTTGTAAACATCTGGCCTGTCCAATGTCTCGGACACCATAAAAGACAGACTTTGGGCCCTGTGGGTTCTGATTAGGTTCAAATCGAGCCTTTCATCACAGCATCGGTACTTCAAAGATGCTCAGGGGATGTGCCACGTGCCATTTCACTCCATGAATCCCAGCCCATAATTTCACATCACACGGTCTGCAACAGAAGGATAGTGGTTCTATTGTTTGATTTGCCCTCTTTGACTCGTGGCTGACAGATCAGAGAACCTGGTCCATTTTGCATAACGCTGAACAGAAGGTGAGGTCGATTTTCAAGTTGCCAATCAGAAAACTGACATTGTGGATGGATCAGCTGTCTGCGAGAATGAAAATCAGGCAGTTGCTATAACCCAACATCATCCACAATGTCAACGTTACATCAGAGCAGTAAGCTGGAAACCTACTTTCATGGGTTTGAAATCCAGAGACCATCGAACCCTCTACTTGTACATCCATATAAACATCCAGCTGTTTGTGGAGGAATTCCCACCTGTGCTGTATTCTGTTTTTAAATTTGCTCCTTTATGTTGAACATGAGCCACAATTTACCTCGTAAATCAGCCGAGTGGAACCAGTCTCACATTATAATCTGCTATCAGAGGTCAATGATGTAAAAACACAGAAGGAAAGGTTTTTTTGGCAAGGGAAAAGACAAGTGAGAAGTTACGGTTGTAAGTTGAAAGAACCTTACTCTCCAAGTAGTGCAAGTTTCTAAATCTTTTCATGCTACTTGTAAGTTTTGCTGGCAAGGCTGGGTATTTATTTTTCATCCCTGATTCAACCAAAACGTTAAAGGGGATCTCCTATTTGAACATTGCAGCTCATGTACTGATGCTACCCAATGGTGTTTGGCACAGACACTTGCACACGCACACACTCTCACACAGGACAGGGCAGAATAGCCCCGATACTCTCCCTGGCATGTGGGCACCTTGACACGGCCAGCCTTGCACCCTGGCAGTGCCAGCTGGGCACACCAGCAGTGAAAGTATTCATTCTGGTGACCAAGGATTTGGTCAAAGTGGTAGGTTTTGAGGAGCCATGTAATAAAAGAGAGGGAAGTAGAGAGACAGGAAGATGGGAATTCAAGAGTGTAGAGGGCTTAGGCAGCTGAAAGTAAATGGTGGGTTGAAGAAAACTGGAACGCCCAAGAGGCCAGATTTGGAGGCTCAGAGATCTTGGGGGTTGAAGGACTGGAAGTGGTTACAAAGGGAAGAGCGTGACCAAAACAATAGAATCATTTGGAGTACTGACTCCAGCATCTTCCAGCAACTAGCAGGACCATTGGAGAGATTGGGGGAGCAGGGTACAATGGAAGAGATGCTGAGGAATTCCTCCACCCATGGTTACCAGCGTTTCTGACAGGGAGGAACAGGCTGGTGCTGACCTGCCATTTGTTCCCACTGACTCATGTGAGGAGGGGATTGTCCACCTGGCCTGACGAACTCTGATGGGGTTAGCACTTTTAGGAATGGCTGATTAGATGCACCTTTTGGAAACATAGAAAATAGGAACAGGAGTAGGCCATTCAGCCCATCGAGCCTGCTCTGTCATTCAATGTCTTCATGGCTGCTGCTCAATCTCAACGCCATGTTCCCGTTCTTTCCCCATACCCCTTGATGCCTTTATTGTCTAGAAATCTATCCATTTATTTCTTAAATACATTCAGTGACTTGGCCTCCACAGTTTTAAATGGTAGAGAATGCCACAGGTTCACTGTCTGCGGAAATGTTTAAAAAAATCTTCCACCGCCTCTTGCGGCCAATACACTGTTTCCCTTTAAGAGTTGCAGGCTGCCTTTAAGTAGTGTTCCCCGCTCGTAATATTGAACTCTCTGCTGACATGGGCATCCAATGAGTAGCGTGGGGAGTGACGGATGCTTACAGCTATCACTTAGAATTGCAGGATGCTCCAATCTTCCAACAAACGCCAATACAGAGGGTGCTGGGAATCTGTAATAAAAACCAGAAAATGTTGAAAGTACTCGGTGGGTTTGCTGACATCCACGGAGAGAGAGAGAAACAGAGTCAATGGCCTTTTGTGAGAATGTCATTGAGAGCGTTTCATGCTCAACCTCGCCACAATCTTTAACATCACTAACCAAGTCTGACAGGCATGGAGACATAGACACAAAGAAACCACCCTCAATGATAATCCTGAATCAGACCTCTGAGCTGTACAGGATGAGGTCAATTTTATCAAACACAAAAATGTTATCTAAGTATCGCTCTCCTCTAAATAACATTAATCTCATCAACAAAACCCATTTGAAGTAAAACTCAGGGAAATAAGTTAGTCAGATTTGTTTGTGGTCTGGCTCAGAATATTTGCAATAATCTCCACGGGGCAGCCCACACACATGGAAGAAGTTCATCTCCTGTCTCCAGTGCTGTCATTTTGTTCCCCGCATGAGCAGATGGTGGCCTGATACATCCTCACAGAGCTGAAATGAAGTACAAAGGAGCCAAGCAGGCGGTTAGTCAAGAATGACCATAAGATGCGTTCATGGGCTGAGCAGGGTCCCGTCATAGAACATACAGTGCAGAAGGAGGCCATTTGGCCCATCGAGTCTGCACCGACCCACTCTAGCCCTCACTTCCACCCCATCCCCGTAACCCAATAACCCCTCCTAAACATTTTGGATGCTAAGGGCAATTTATCATGGCCAATCCACCTAACCTGCACGTTTTTGGACTGTGGGAGGAAACCGGAGCACCCGGAACAAACCCACGCAGACACGGGAAGAACGTGCAGACTCGGCACAGACAGTGACCCAGCGGGGAATCGAACCTGGGACCCTGGCGCTGTGAAGCCACAGTGTTATCCACTTGTGCTACCGTGCTGCCCTGTTCCTTCATGTTGGAATTGTTTTGTTTCCTGTTATTATTTTTCCTCCCAGATCATCAGGTCTTTCCATTCCAGCCGAGAGAATGGACGGATGATCAGATCGTCAGGTTGCATCTGACATTGCTGTGGCTTTAGGGAGAGGGGGGTTCACCTCAACTCTCTTTCGCTTTCCTTTCCTCGCCTGTGGGCAGCAGTTCACACCTGTCATGTTCTTTACTCCAGGTAGACTTGACTGTAAAGTAAAAAACGGATTATATTTAGAAAGCATCTTTCCCAACGTAAGAGCACCTCAAAGTGCTTTGCAGTCGATGAAATGATTTTGATGGGAAATTTGAAGGACAATTACTGTTGTAATGTAAGAAATGTGGATAGCAAGATCCCACAACAGCAAGGACTAGAATAACTCTGTCTAAGGTTGAGGAGTTGCCCGGGACACTGGGGAGAACTTCCCTATTCTTCTTCAAAACATTGCGATGGGAGTTTATATGTTAATCTGAGAGGGCAGCTGGAGCCTTGGGGATTAGGGGGTCATGGTGAGGAAGGTGAGGCAGTTCCTGCAGTCATGCCGTGTCGTGCACCATCTCAATGTGTTACGCAGCCAGATGTAAATTAATTTCTGTTCCTCCTTTTGTTTTGTTTGTATATATTTTTATTAGAATTTTTCCATTTTTACAAGTATCGAGACAAACCCTCAAACATGTACAGTACAGCAGACATGCTTCAATGTACATGATTGCTCATACAGCCAAATAAAATATCATATAAGATTTTCACACCCCTTTTGGACATGCACCAAAACATAGCTCCCCCAACTCCAATATACCAGAGGCACCAGTGACATATTATAACACATTTTTCTTGGATATGAGACCTGCCTGTATCTCTGTAGGAGCCAGTTAATGATTCTTTAACCTCAAAATACAGAAAAAGAAATATAGAAAAAGTCCACAAAGGCATTCACTCTAAGGAAATCTTTTTCATATAAGCACAAGATGCAATGCAATCCCCAAATCTGGTGCAGCACAGAGTGATCATTATTCCTCATATATATACATGCCAAGAACACCAGCAAAGATTCATATAATTGGTTTAGATTGTCGAACATAGTAACCATAGTAGTCGCCATCTCCTTTCTTACAGACAATGAAAGGATTAAAAGATATCAAAAAGAGTGGGGGATCGCAGGATAACAAGATGCAAGTTAAAGACATGAGCTCATGGCCCTATGGTGCATGCACTCCTCCATAAGGCAAAATAAAAGAAAGCTATACAATATACGAGATCCTTTATGGGTGTAAAAAAAAATCCTGAAACCTAATTCAGCCTCCAAGACCTCCAAACAATGAAAGGATGCCCCAGGAGAAGGGGCGTGCAACAGGATGCTGCCACTGGTGCAAGACATGGCTTGGCAGTGTACACTCTCATATACATGAGCCATTAAACCACGGATTCTTACTCCATGCCAAGGTCCACCACACAATCCTACCTACTCCTCCATCCAGCCTAATCCCCAACCGAAGAAAGACTCTAACAATGCTGAACCGAAGCATTCAGACAAGCACTCAGGCCCCACAGCCAACAGGGTATTACCTCTCCAGCGGATCAAAATCTTATGAAGGAGAATAGTGGTAGCCCCCCAAAAAGGGACAACTTGGGAGAGGGTGACCTACTCCAGCAGCCAACATACCTGCCCAACCCAGGTAAAGACAATTACCATTGCCCTAACATACTCAATGAAGTGACCACTGTCATTGCCCGCACAGCCAAGTAAATGTATAAGACCAATCCAAGAAAAGCAAGGTAACCAAGGATTAATCAATCATAGCTGGGCATTCATCAGTACATATTTCCTCTTATTCCTACAACCCCAGGGGCTGGATTCTCCAAAAATGGGGCCCATAAGGCCCTCCCCCACTAATTGATCCCCCCCTGCCCTCCACCAGGGCGGCCGTGGACTGAATCTGCAGCCGCCGCGCAAGTTTCTCGACGGCTGATACGTGGTTCTCGGACAGTTGTGCGTGGAGAATTGCGGGGCGGGGGGGGGGGGGGGGGCTTCTGTCAATGGCCACCTACCCATGCTGCATAGATTGCATGCGTGGGTTGCGAGCGATTCTCTGGGGACGTCTCCGGGCTTGATTTTCAAGTGAACGCCCATTCTCTGCCCCTGCACCAAATGCGATTTCAGCATGGTGGCTCGGAGAATCCAGCCCCAGAGGTGCCAACCATTGAAAAAAGAGGAATCCCGTCTTCTTCAGGATCTGTCTGTACCTTCATCGGAGTCAAACAAGGAATCCTTAATCCCAAAATAACTAAAGTACAGAAGAAAAACACGACACTAATTGTTTTAATCAGGGTTTTCCTCACCTACAATGAGGACTTATATAACCATACCAACCACCTCTATACTAAACTATCTACAAATAAAGTGAAGGGTACTTAAAAATGTACTCCCTCAGTACATCACATGTAAAAAAATAGGTAAATACTGCACAACCCTCATGTCATACAACCTACTTTCGCAATACAACAGGACAACAGGCGACAAATGCCTCTGTGCTCATATATCATAGACCCTTGTCAGGATAAAAGACAATAACATGAAATCAGGAGTATGGTCACAAGGGAACAAAGTTCAGGATTAACGATGAATTGCAGGATAATATAACCATCCACAGAGCTTCTAAAGGCCAAAGCCATAACAGGAACGTCAAACAACACCCAGAATCCATCCAGGGTTTCACCGAAGTCCCTGCACTTCCGTCATGTTGTAGCCCTGAAGCCCGGTAACGGAAGGCCTAGGCCCCAGCGGATGGCGAGGATGGGTGCCTCCAACCCTTCTTGATGAATATCGAGGAAAAGACTACATAAGACCAGCAGTTGGAACATTCGACTGACCCTAGGCCTCGAAGACCCAGATACAATGTGGTCCATCGAATTCGAAATGCTCAGCTTTGAAATCAAGATTGCGAAAGCTTGGCAGCCAGGTCTCAAATTCGGCCAGGAATTCATCTACAGCTCCCCTCGGGAGACCAGGTACACAAACACTCCTTCGGGCCCATCTCCCCAAATCAACCAGGGTGTTCGGCACACCGCGCTACAGGATTTCCAAGGACAGAAGGAAACTGCCCTATCGGCTGACAGGATTTTTTTCTCCACTACCTCCATTCTCTTCAGGATATCTCAGTTCATCAATGTGAGCACCAATGAGCCGAGAATCTCATCCACAAAATCATTCACAATGGCAGACATCATCTCGATGCCAACGGCATTACCAAAGCATAGTGTCACCCACCAATGAAACCATCGCTGCAAGCTCGGCCCCACTCTAGCCGACTTCGATCGCCTCAATCAAACAAGGATTTTCTTGACTTAATTTGGCTCCCTAACATCAAAATGCAGGCAGGATAAGAGGGTGGAAATCAACAGAGGTAGGGAGTCATTTTCAATTTGCCATCCTGATTTTGTAAAAGCAGAGGATTCTCAGTAACCTGCAAGGTCTCTAGTCTCCAGCCTCCTCCGCAGCTCCGCATCTCCGGCAACCTCGCCGCCAATTGGAAGATCTTCAAGCAAAAGTTCCTCTTGTACATCGAGGCCTCCGACCTCAAAGCCGCATCAGATGCCAGAAAGATCGCACTATTTCTCTCCTCAGCGGAGACCACGCCATCCACATCTACAACTCCCTTACGTTCGCTGAAGGCGAAGACAAAACAAAATTCAAAACAGTCCTGCTGAAGTTCGACAGCCATTGCGACATTGAGGTGAATGAGAGCTTTGAACGGTACGTTTTCCAGCAGAGGCTTCAGGGTAAGGATGAACCTTTTCAGTCCTTCGTGACCCATCTCCGCATCCTTGCGCAGTCATGTAACTATGACTCGACAACTGATTCCATGTTACGGGATCAGATCGTTTTCGGGGTACACTCCGACTCCCTTCGGCAGCAACGCCTGAAAGTCAAACAGTTGACCCTTCCTGTCGCTATCGAGATGTGCATTGTCCACGAGTATGCTAAGAATCGTTACTCCCACATCAGGGCGGCGGAGAAGTTCGCCTAATGCCTTTCATGACCTCTGGGTAATCCAAAATACTTTACTTGAGGGAAGACCCACAATAGGCTCAGGCTGCTGACCTAACCATGGCAGCACACATGAAGGGAGCAGGGAAGAAAGCCCCCCAAACTATTAGCTGCACACATGTAAAAGCAATCATGAAAATAGCAACTTGACTCAAGATCAGGTGCATTATGAATATTTACACTACTGCTATTTCACTGGCTGGAAAAGTAGTGACAGAAGCTTTAAATAAATGTGGCAAAAAAGATAACCACCCCATTTGTGGCCAGTGTCACCTTCAGGAGGACACATCATGGGTGGCTTGAGAATTTGCCTCATTCAGGTGATGGGCAGTTTCACTGAATGAAATTTAGGCTCTTATTAAATGCATAAGGTCCTGATTGCCACCTTGGGAAACAACTGGGTGTAAAGTGACTTGCACGCTGGGGCCAAAATGGATGGGAGCGATTCTCCGCACCCCACGCCGGGTGGGAGAATCACGGGACAGCCGGGCGAATCACGACACGTTGCTCTGGCACCCCCCGCGATTCTCCCACCCACCCCCAAAATGGCGTGTCGCGTTTTTCGACAGGCCGCTCGGAGAATCGCCGCTCACTGTTTCTCACGGCGACCGGCGATTCTCCGGCCCGGATGGGCCCAGCGGCCTGCCGAATGCGACCGGTTTACGCCGGCGCCAACCTCACCTGTTCACTTTCGGCATGAACAATGCGCGACCTCTGTGTGGGGCCTGTGGGGGGCGGAGGGAGGATCGGGCACCACGGGCGTGCTCAGGAGATGTCTGGCCCGTGATCGGTGCCCACCAATCGTCGGTCCAGCGTCTCTAAAAGACGCACCCTTTTCCCTCTGCCGTCCCCCAAATCAAGCCGCCATGTCATGCGGGGCAGCGGAGGGGAAGACGGCAACCACGCATGCGCGGATGACGTCACTTAGGCGCCGCCGGCCGTGTCATTCCCGGCGCACCGCTTTGATGCAAGCATCGAGGCCCGGCGGCCCGAGAGTCACACGCCGCCGCTCCTAGCCCCCTGGTTGGGGGGGGGGGGAGAGAATAGAGGGCGAGGAGCGGCCTCCGATGCCGGAGTGAAACACTCCGGGTTTCACTCTGGCGTCGGCTGTTTATCTCCCGATGGGAGAATTCCACCAGACGTCTTTCAATATCTTTGGGGAACCAGGAGGGGCAGAAATATGCATTTAAAAAGAAACTGAAAATAATGTGCACTGTGTTCCTTCCTCCTTGCCAGCATTGGCCTTCCCCAGCTCCAACCCCACGTAACCCCCACACCTGAACTTGTATTAATATTCGATGGGTAAATGTTCTATGGCTTGCTTAAAATTGTGAAGAATTTAGATTGTGAAGGCTGATATGTGGCTGACTAATTCTTGCCATAAAGATTGGGTTAAAATTGGGAAGTGATTCTTGCTGATGCATTTCTCCTGCTCATCTGCAGTCTAGACAAGAAAATTTGTCTATGGCCCTTAAATGACTGAAAGGAAAACATGTATTCCAACCTGTTCATACTCATCTTTAAAGGAATCATAGAATATCTACAGAATATCTACCAGAAATTGATAAATTCTTGATTTCTCGAGGAATTAAGGGCTATGGGGAGAGAGCGGGTAAATGGAGTTGAAATCAACCATGATTGAATGGTGGAGTGGACTCGATGGGCCGAATGGCCTTACTTCCGCTCCTATGTCTTATGGTCTTATGACAGTGCTGAAGGAGGCCATTCGGACCATCGAGTCTGCACCCTCCCTTGGAAAGGGCACCCTACCTAGGCCTATGCCCACACTCTATCCCCGGAACCCTGTAATCCCACCGGCCTTTTTGGACACTGAGGGGCAATTGATCATGGCCTATCCACCTAACTTGCACATCTTTGGACTGTGGGAGGAAACCGGAGCACCTGGAGGAAACCCACGCAGACATGGGAGAAGGTGCAAACTCACAGGTCGGAATTGAACTCGGATCCCTGGCGCTGTGAGACAGCAGTGCTAACCACAGTGCCACTGTGCTGCCCTCTGTGCCACCGTGCCACCCTACTGTGCCACCCTAAAATAGAATGATAGAATCCTTACAGTGCAGAAGGAGGCCACTCAGCCCATTGTGTCTGCACTGACCCTCTGAAAGAGAAACTTACCGAGTAAGGATTGAAATAAACAACTTTACTCATATTTTCTCCTCCCCATTATTATCAGCTTCTGCACTGTAGAACTGCTTGAGTTCTGGCATTTTGAAAAGAGCTTCTGTTCCAACAATATGATTAATTTATAATGATATATATTAAGAGATGTAGAATATGGAAAGGATCAACATTGGGGCCAGTGTAAGATATTCACCAATAAACCCAATAAGGTATTCAGGAGGAAATTTCTTTACTTGGACAATGGGCAGAATGAGGAATTTTCTAGCATAAGAAGTATTTAAAATGAATAGTACTTGCTGAATTTGAGGGAAATCTAGATATTAGAGAGAATGGAATATGGGATTATGCTGACACGATGAGGTGAAGAAGCACGGAAATAAGCTTATGTGGCGTATAAGCAATGTCTTGTTTCTGCTACTGCAATTTTTATGTAATTCTATTATGTCACAAGAAAGGCTCGGATGTTCACTACCAAGGTGGATAGCTCAAGTTGGAAAATTTCCTGGACCGCCGCTTCTGCCTAGTTACAATGGTGACAACTTTGCCTTGATAGGTGGGTTGGGGAGGGGATCGGATGCAGGATGGAATTGGGACCATCACCCCCGGAAACAGATCTGGGGGAGGCAGGTTCCCAAGGCAGGATGGTTAAAAAGCCGACCTTGGTTCTCTGGAATTTCCATTATACACTATGTACAGAATCAATAGTATATTCTTATAGTAACAACAGCATGTGCAAACATATTTAGAAAAAACACCCATTCACAAATCTTTGGAAATAAAAATTGACATTTCCATAATCCTATAATAATGTTTATCAATAAATTACTGACAACAAAAACTCTAACCATATCACACCTTTT
This sequence comes from Scyliorhinus canicula, assembly GCF_902713615.1. Classification (NCBI taxonomy): domain Eukaryota; kingdom Metazoa; phylum Chordata; class Chondrichthyes; order Carcharhiniformes; family Scyliorhinidae; genus Scyliorhinus; species Scyliorhinus canicula. The sequence goes on from NC_052149.1 coordinate 100,280,726, forward strand.
AATCTTGAGCAAATAAATATTGAGACATTGACAAAAGAGATCACAGAAAAAAATAATATTGTTGCCACATAAGGCTGTCAATACATTATATTCAAAAGTTCACTCCAGCTGCACACAGACTGATGTTTGGTTGATAAATGGGTGAACTCATAAATGGGTGCACTCTTGGGGACAGTGGAGAATGGTGAAGAGGTCAGAATTGGAGGAATGCAGAGTTATTGGTGGGTTGAAGTGCTGGAACAGGTTACAGAAATCAAAAAGATGAGGCCATTCAAATACGAGACATGTCAGTGCTAAGATATAGGCGGCGATTTAGTGCCCCTATTTGTCCCGGGCATAAATGGCGACAAAAAAATCTCACGAGAGGTCAAAAACGTGATTTGCACTGATGGGATTTCTCCATTGATTGTCTCTGCCTACTGCCAATGACATAACAGGAATCCTGACTTTGAAAGTTGGGATCTCCATTTGCATACATTTAGATATTATTATCAGATCTTTACGCCTGATAGTCACCCACACATTAGATTGTCCATTCATGCCCCCAGGAAGGAGAGGGTCATGCCCAGGCATGACCCGAGCACTGCCCCGGCACTACCGGCAGGCACTGCCCCCAGGTGGGGAGGACGAGTTCTGTGGTTCGGTGGGAGTTGCATGGCGGGGATGTTTCTACTTTCATTTTTTAAAATAGGGGCACACTAAGTTTGAGCCCACTCCATCAGCGTGACGTTGTGGGACCCGCCCCTTACATTTTTTTTACTATCAGGCTAACAACACAGTGGAGGAAGCCACCTTTGGGGCCCACGGCTTCCGCCCCATTTTTCTCGCCCCCTGCAACACAGCAGCAAAATCTGCGAATTCCGCCCATAACCTTTGCTGCAGGCATAACAATTGTCATTTGTCAGCAGCCTTGTGCAATGGATTAATAAGGGTCCTGATTGCCATGACCTGACTGAGTTGGCAGAAATAGGTTACTAGCTCCATAGCCTGTGCTGCTTTTGTCATCATGGGGTAGGCTGCTAATAGTTGATTAAGAGAAACCTTGAGTCATGTGTCACTCGATCCTCCCTCTTACCCCATGAGCAAAGAATTAGCACCGACTTAGCTCCTCTGGTGAAGGGGGAGGATTTGCTTCATCTCAATTAACCATGCCTGCAAGCCCCTGTGCAGTGTAGTTCACTCGAGTATCCATGCGCTGCACGACTACATTGCTGAGCTAAAATATTCTTTACTGCTGTGATTTCAGAAGCCTGTGGCAATCATTCGCATCACAGCCATGATTATAATGTGGGAGCTCCTGTAAAGTACCCAGAATGGCAGCTACGGACTCTATTCTTACAGAATTATTCTACTGTGTACCCAAACACAGTTTGGAAATCTATAAAGAGTGTGTTAATGGCAACGCTTTGTGAACTTTAGGTTTTCAAGATTAACCCTGGTCATTTCCTTCCATCAAGTATTATCTGTTAAAATGACCTCAGATCAAATGAAATGAAAATTGCTTATTGTCACGAGTAGGCTTCACTGAAGTTACTGTGAAAAGCCCCTAGTCGCCACATTCCGGCGCCTGTCCGGGGAGGCTGATACGGGAATCGAACCGTGCTGCTGGCCTGCTTGGTCTGCTTTAAAAGCCAGCGATTTAGCCTAATGAGCTAAATCAGCCCCTACAATCACATAAATCAGCCCCTAAATCACATAAATGTTTCACATCGCCATTATCAGTCTAAATCAGTAAAATGGGGTTAGAAACATAAAGTAGCCAACATAGCTACAGCATCCATATCATGAATTCTGTAAGACTACCTATTACTCAAGGTGAGGTTTAGACTGATTTAAAATATATTTTTTCTTCTCTTGAACTATTTCCTAACTTCAAACTTTTGGTAAGATTCCAATTTTCACAGAATATTACAAGTTAGTACAGTCAGTCCATTATCTCTTCCTCACCACATTTCATTATAATGGGATGGCCAGTCACCTGGCCCTGGCAAATTTTGAAAATGAAGCATCCTTTTGAACGCTTATCTCCCATGGTGGTTCTCTCGCATCCCCTTCAGGTACTCAGGTACTGTGCGGAGTCTGCACGTTCTCCCCATGTCTGTGTTTGTTTCCTCCAGGTACTCCAGTTTCCTCCCACAGTCCAAAGATGTGCAGGTTAGGTGGATTGGCCATGCTAAATTGCCCTTAGTGTCCAAAATTGCCCTTAGTGTTGGGTGGGGTTACTTGGTTATGGGGATAGGGTGGGGGTGTGAGCTTGGGTAGGCTGCTCTTTCCAAGAGCCGGTGCAGACTCGATGGGCCAAATGGCCTCCTTCTGCACTGTAAATTCTATGAATTCTATGATACTGCGAGCATGCCACTTTCACCCTCCTGTGTGAAAACAGAGGAAAGTGTTTATTAAGCAGAGGGATATAGGAACATTAAAACACAGAAAGAGGCCATTCAGCCCCTCAGGCCTGCTCTGCTACTCAGTGGTTGATCTGCACCTCAACTCCTTTGTCTCTCCTCTGCTCCATATGCCTTGATTACCCCATATCAAAAATCTGGAAATATTTGGCTTCAAAACTCCAACTGACCAGGCATCCACAGCCTTCTTGGGTCGAGTGAGTTCCAAATTTCTACTATCATTTATGTGGTAACATGCCTCTATATCTTGTCTCTGAAGGACCTAGCTTTGACTTTTCCATTCTGTCCTTTTGTTTTTGGGGTAATAGTTTTCGTACACTGACCAATCCAATCGACCCTCAAACTCCTGTCCTCGTTGGAAATTCACCAAGTCTATGTAACCTCTGTTGTCTTAATTTGACCCTCTAATCCTAGTATAATTCTGGTAAATCTGTGCTGAATCACTCTGGCCCTCCTTCAGCATATATACCTCCTGAGGCGCAGTGTCTGAAGCTGAACACAGAACCCCCTCTCGGTGGTGTGTTTTCCAATGGCGGAGGTAGCTTCCCATTGACCACCGGCAGAACTTTCCGGTCCCATCGATGTCTACGGCGGTTTCATGGTTTGCCCGGCGGGGAACCTGCCATGGGGGGGGGGGGGGGGCTGCAACCTTTGCTGGGATTGGGAGATCCCGCTGCCGAGAAGGACTGCAAAATGCCACCCAATACTTCCGATGGGGTCTGACCAAGGCTCTGTATGATCAAATCCTTTTATATTCTAGCTAGCTTGAAATGCTCAAGACTGGTTGATCGAACATTTAGGCCCAATCCTTTTATGTGTTCCTTGTTGGCATTCCTGTAACAATGGGATCTCCCCAGAATACTTGCTTACTACTCCTGCTTTTGCCATTTTCCATTTGTGTAACCTCTTGCTGCCCGGTTCCATGACAATGCTCATGGTCATCCTTCCTTGAGTTAGCATTCTTGTCTGCATCACAGATTTTTTTAAAAATTCATTCATGGGATGTGGGCATTACTTGAACTGAGTGGCTTGTTGGGCCATTTCAGAGTCAATCACATTGCTGTGGATCTGTTGTCACATGGAGGCCGGATTTCCTTCCCTCAAAGACTTTAATGACCTAATTTTTATGTCAATCAATTTGTAGTTATTGTATTTTCAGATTTTTATTGAATTCAAATTTCACCATCTCTCATGGTGGGATTTGAAACCAGGTGCCTAGATTCCTAGCCCAGTGCCAATACCACAATATAAGACTCATGCGCCATCTCGGCACTGACTTTATTTTTTATGTATGAGGGGGTGACCACTCATTTTTACTTCTCTCATCATCATGGTGATTCGTTGGTCGAGGGGTATGATTTTTCGCTTTGGGTATTCCAGACCAAAAGCTTGCAAGAGGTGTTGTGTTCAAATCCTGGACAAACTCATTGAGATTTACTGTCATATAAACTCCAGCATTGGTGGGATTTGAACCCAGGTTTCCTCGGCATTACCCTGGGTTGCTAGATAACTAGTCCAGTGACAATACCACCACACCACCACCTCCCCTTTTGTTAGGAAATAACATCAATAATAATAATAATCACTTGTTGTCATTGAAGCCTACTTGTGACAATAAGCGATTATTATTATTATTATTATTGATGTTATTTCCTAACAAAAGGGGAGGTGGTGGTTTGAAAAATATTGAATGATGACTCCGATTGTTTTGGGTGGCACAGTGGTTAGCACCATTGCCTCACAGCTCCAGGGACCCGGGTTCAATTCTAGCCTTGGTGACTGCCTGTTTGGAGTTTGCACATTCCCCCCATGTCTTTGCGTGTTTCCTTCGGGTGCTCAGGTTTTCTCCCACAGTCCAAAGATGCGTAGGTTAGGTGGATTGACCATGCTAAAATTGCTCCTTAGAGTCCAAAAGATGTGCAGGTTAGATTGGCTTATGGGATGGGGCGGGGGAGTGGGCCTAGTTAGGGTGCTCTTTCGGAGGGTGCAGACTCGATGGGCCGAATGGCTTCCTTCAGCACTGTAGGGATTCTATGGACCTATGGACCTTCATGAAAGGTGACCACCTTCAGGAAAGTATGTCCTTCACCACCCCATATATGGTAGAGTGATTCACAATCTGTAACTTTGAGCTGGTGAAGGCAGACCGGTATGGGAATGATGGGTTCAGGCCACTGCAGTGACAGGCACTTTATTTATCTTTGTAGCGTGTGAATGCTGTGCAATCACAGCACTTTTTCTTTTAATTTTCAGAAATCTGCAGTCGGTTGACTCAATTCTAGATAATAAATGTAATTTTTCATTGATGACGTGTTAAGGCAGAAAAATGACAACCCAAGTACACTGATCTTGTCACTGACTGAAAACATGACCAGACAGCTTCCTGTTTCATGAACAGTTCCTCAGAATTGTCCTTCTTTACTTCAGGTCATATTTCATAATATATAATAATTTATTTTATATATTGGACCTTATGGAGAAACGAGCTTCAATGGCAACCCATTGGCTCTGAAATTACCAACAATGTAACCCTACAACAATCCGGCAAATTAAAATATCTTTACTTCAAAGAAAAATTACAATTTAAAGATTTTTTTTTAAATTAAAGAATGAAAGCAGTCCGGTTCCACAGGAACCCTAAACAGGTTTGTGTGTCATAGTGGGGGGAGGGGGAACCGACCGGAGTAACCAAAGGACAATTACAGACCTTATTGGCAAAGAAAGTAGAGTGGGGGAGAGGGGTGGAGGGGTAGTTGAGGAGAAAGCTGTTCACACAACAAGTATTATGACCTGGAATGCACTGTCTGAAAGGGCAGTGAAAGCAGATTCGACAGTAAGATTTGAAAAGAAATCAGATACATACTTGAAAAAGAAGCTATTGCAGGATTATGACGGAAGAGAGTGCGGGTAGCCCCGGGTGTGGACCACCGTTGCAACAGGGACTTGAAACAAGCACTAAGCCCCTTATTTACAATTTCATAGAATTTGCAGTGCAGAAGGGGGCCATTCGGCCCATCGAGTCTGCACCGGCTCTTTGTAAGAGCACCCTACCCAGCCCACACCTCCACCCTAATTATGTGTTTTAGGTAGATTTTTTTTAACCTAATGGGGATTCAATTATTCTAATATAGATTGGGAAGGTAATCTTCTGAAGAATTTGTGACATGTGTACAAGAGAACTTACTTTATCAGTGTTTTTCCAGCCTGATGAGGAAGGAAGGGTATAGGGCTGGATTCTCCGTCGGCGGGATCCTCCGTTTCGCCGACAGTGCACACATGACTGCGGATTTCCCGACAGTGTGGGGGTGCCCACAATGGGAAACCCCATTGGCCGGCTGCCGGGACATAGCATACCGCTGCCGGCGGGCCACGCTGCACCAAACAATGGGTGCAGCGGGACAGAATATCCCGCCCATAATGTTTTTGGTATTGTTAGACTAATACAGGATATTTACTGAGCATGCTGAGGTTTGTATGTCAGGAGCTCTGTTGACATATTTTACTGTGCTGGCTGCACCTTACATGAGGTGACAGGTGGGAATGCAAATAATGTGACAAGGAGGGGAAGATGGTGGTGTTGTTGTAATATCACCGAATTAGTACTCCAAAGGCCCAGGCTAATATTCTGGGGAAATGAGTCTAAAATCCATTACGGCAGTTGATGGGATTTTAAATTCAATTAATAAAATCAGTTGTGAGACAGAAAAAAACCCCTGGTTCACTAATGCTCTTTAGAGAAGAATATCTGCCATTCTTACCTGAGCAGACCAACATGTAATAATAATAATAATAATAATCTTTATTGTCACAAGTAGGCTTACATTAACACTGCAATGAAAAGCCCCCATGCACCATATTCCGGCACCTGTTCAGGTACACTGAGGGAGAATTCAGAATATCCAAATTCGGGATATATATCGGGATAGTTTGGAAACGATAAAATCAAGTGCAAAAGTAATTAAATAAAGCAGGGCGACCCGGTGACACAGTGGTTACTGCTGCTGCCTCACAGCGCCAAGGATCTGGGTTCAATTCCAGCCTTGGGTGACTGGCTGTGTGGAGTTTGCACATTCTCCCCGTATTCACGTGGGTTTACTCAGGGTGCTCCGGTTTCCTCCCACAGTCCAAAGATGTGCAGGTGGATTGGCCATGCTAAAAAGTGCCCCTTAGTGTCCAAAGATGTTTAGGTTAGGTGGGGTTATAGGGAAAGGGTGGAGGGTTGGGCCTAGGTTGGGAGCTCTTTCAGAGGGCTGGTGCAGACCCGATGGTCCGAATTGCTTCCTTCTGCACTGTCGGAATTCTACGGCATATGACTACTCTTCAGAACAAAAGGGAGATAAAAATTCTTCTTTCATCCTTTCTTCAGTTCTGAAGAAGAGTTATATAGAACTGGTAACTTTAGTTCTGTTTCTCTCTCCACAGATGCTGCCAGGCCTGCTGAGTATTTCCAGCACTTACTGTTTTTGTTTCAGATTCCCAGCATCCGCAATATTTTGATTTTAACCAGAGCAGGGCTTATTTCAGTAAGCTGAAAAGGGACCAAGATCAAGTTGGTAGGAATCAGAGATTGGTAAGCCAAACTGTAATTGAATAATAGGAGCGCTTCAATGAAGAGATGGTTTGGGTACAAAGTAGACATATTTCTATGAGGGAAAAGTATCTGAATAATAGAGACAAAGCAAGAGTATGAAAATACATTAGCGGCTGTCTTAAGAGAGAAAGATAAACACATAAATAGGAAGCCAAATACTTAGAAATAGGAAACATATTGTTACGATCAGTTCTTGGATGAGGCCCCCAAATTTGTTAACCTTTGTCCCCTCTGTGGGAAGTGTCTTGGCATGAGTTTCAATTTGTTAAATTCTGGATGGGATATCCCCAACTTGTTATGCTCAAGGGTAGGCATGAACTGGCTCCCTTCCTTTATCCAACCCCCTTGGTTGGTCTCAATAAAATTACTTCAAAAAAGATGCCTTCCCTTGTGAATACCTTTCCCCAGTTCCAATATATTTATGTTTTAAAAGGAGCCAACTTAACCAGGCTTTCTTGAGTTAAAGAAAGTGTAGGTTATTAGCTACTAAACATGAGGAATATAATAAGACACGTGCACATGGATTAGAAGTGAGAAGTGAGTCAAAAATGCAGAAAAAAAAGTTGTGTGAATCAGTCTTTGACTTGTCTGTGAGGAGTAGATGTTGAAATGTTGTGGCCGTTTGAGGTTCACGGTTCCAGGAGCACTGACCTCAGCAGTTGAGTGATTGGTTTGGAGATTTCAGGGTCCTGCCGCTTAGCTGAGACATTGTCCTGCTTCCTTTTCTCTGTGGCTTTCTGGCTTGATTCAGCACTCAGAGAGAAAATGAGACTTGTAGTTTTTCCCTGTCGGAGCAGGAGGGACTCGTCTGCCTTTTTGATTCTGTGTCACACACTCTCCCAAACCCAACCCAAGTCCACACACCACGTTTTGCAACTAACTTTTTATCCCAGTGTTATGAACCCCACTAATGTACAATGCAAGGGCATCCCAAATCCCAGGTGGAAAACTTGAAATGCTGGTTCGTAGCTATTTATTTTTACGATTTGGAAAAATAACGTGGGAAAATAGATGAAACCCATAATGGAAAGGGGTCAGTCCAGTTGTAAATTATTCAAATAACAAAACATTTATTAAACTGTAAAACACACCACAAGTATGGCCTCCTTCTGCACTGTAAATTCTATGATTCTATGAGAAAGGCAACGGTAAAGAGCATCATTTTACAATAAACTACAATAGCGGTTAACCCTGACAGTACATATAAATTACCCCTCAATCCAACTCTATCTACTTTCCTAAACTCTGAGAATACACCTTCCCCAAAACAACATCCCATAGACTTTAACACTACGAGCCAAAACCAGCAAATAATTACCTATAGCTTTCTTTTGCTGCACCTTCTTCTCGTTTAAGGTAGAACTTATGGGGCTGAATTCTCCGCCATCGGGATTCTCCATTGTGCCGGCAGCCCAGGGATTTCCCGATGGCGTGGGACAGCCCCACAATGGGAGACCCCATTGGCCAGCCGACAAAACGGAGAATCCCGACTGTGTGCCGCCCCAGAAATCTGGTGCAGCGGGATGGAAAATCACGCACATGGAGTCTGACACAGACAGATTTCTGCTTTTTATTCTGCACAACAGCTTGATTCTATGAGCGAGAGCTCTGCTTTGCAACTGGCCGTGGCTACGATCTAGGTCTCGAGACTGCTAATCTCCATTTTGCTTAACAAAGTATCTGTTTCACCCTGCTGCCAGGCTAATCTGCATCTCACAATTCCTCAGTGCAGTTAAAGCTCTTTCAGTTTATTCTTTATCCAATTCTTTACTTTTTATTTCATTCCAACTTCCTAACACCAGTCTCTTGTATATTCCTAGAAGGTGAAAGTCTGCACACTGCTCTCGGACATAATTTACAGGATATAACTTCTGCTGAGGTGACAATCATCTTCCATTATCTTCACAGGAAATTCACTTTGCATGGCATTTTCCTTTCAAATATCTGTCTGAGACAAAGGGTGTGACATTCCATTATCTCTCTCTTGGTGTCACCCACACCGGAACTATTCAGACAGTGACTGAATTTACATTCTCAGAATTTGCATCTTCCGCCATCTTTGGCTTTTATGACAATTTTTCCAAAAATCTTCTCTTATTTAAAAGTTCAATAAGTCCATAAGAAATTCAGGGTTTTCGTCCATCATCGTGATGCTTCCACTCCTCGCCGGAATGAAATTAAAAACAACAAACACTCTCAAATCAACACACACACATTCATTTTCCTAGCATTGGTCAATATTATCTGTTCAGTTCTAACCGAGCTTCTTTAAGTTCTGGACAGGGTGTCCGCAGTGGCTCGTCAGTTGATTCGCCGGCACCGTGCTCGCCAGCCCCCCCCCCCCCGCTAACAAGGTTGAGCAACCCTTAAACTGCACTTGTTCAGCCAACCCCAGCCAGCTCGCAACAATGGTGCCGAGGAGACCAGCCTCAAGATCCGGGGACGCTGACCTGGGGAGGCTGCTAGACACAGTGGAGGCCAGGAGGGATGTCCTGTTTCCTCAAGTGTCCAGGAGGTTTAGCTATAGGACAGCCAGTGCTGACTGGGATGAGGTGGTGGCAGTAGTGAGCTCGGGAGGTGTGACCAGGAGGAGTGGCCTCCAGTGCAGGAAGAAGGTCAATGACCTCAACCGGGCAGCACAAGTAAGTAGACCCATAACCTCCACCCTCCAATACCTTTCCACCCCCACGGGAGCAGCCACCCCCTCCCCATTCAACCCTCCCAGCCCTTCCTCCATACCCTCCCCATTCAACACCACCCAACCCCTCCTTCAAAACTCCCACCCACCACTGTGAACCATGTGTGTGGCTAATGATGCCCTCTCTGTGTCTTCTCAGGAAAAGCTCTCCCACAAGTGCCAGGAGAGGGCCCAGACTGGCGGGAGCGTGCCGGACATAAGAGTCCTCACCACCTTTGAGGAGTGTGCCCTGGAGCTGACCGGCATGGCCGAGGACAGAGCGGTCACCAACGCAGAGGCTAGCGGATGCTGCAGAGGTGAAGAACCACCAGGCTCCACCTGGAGGACCTGCCAAATGTGAGTTGCTATTGTCTTACTGACTGAGCTATCCCTCCCACTGACCACATATCCATTCTCCCACATGTCCTGCAGTCCATGGTTTCAGCCCATCCTGGGCGGCACCCTCTGCAGCCTCCCAGGAGACCACCTTGGATCAGAGCTCCAAGGATGACACCACATTAGTCACGGCACAGCCTGTGAACAAGGTTACCCGGAGCTGATGAAGATATTAGGGAGTGCCCGGCACATCCAGAGGAAGATGTCAGTGATGCTCCAGCAGATCCAGCGATTGGAGAAGTTCCAAAGGCTACAGGCACAATAGATGTCTCTGGCAATGAATGGCATCAAGGCCAACACTGCTAGGGTGGCAACTGCAGTGGAGAGCCTGGTGCACAACATCGGCACCATGAGTGAAGGTGTCAAAGGCGTCACACAGCCGGTGACGGCCATGGCTGAGGGTCTCGACAGAATGCCCACCTTGCTGGAGGATGTCACGCAGTACCAGGCTGACCTTGATGAGGTACTGAGGTACACGACCCACTCTCAGATGGGTATGGCCGAGGTGCTGCAGAGCATGTCCCAGTCACTGAGGAGCATCGCCGAGGGCATTGACACGATGGTGAAGACCTTGGGGAACTGCCAGGGCTAGAAGAGCCAGATGATGCAGAGGCAGCCGGCGCTCAAACCAGCTGCCCCTCTATCCCAAGGTAAACCCCAGGGCCCTATGGACACCAACTGGGAGGAAGGGGCGCTGAGTGCCAACCTGGACCCGCCCCATGGAGTGGGGATGGTGGCTATCAGTTCCCCGAGTTCCACCCCTCGGATGAGGCTACATCTCGCAGCCAGCATAGGGGACAGGGCGGCACGCCTGTGCATGTGCCGCAGACAAGTGCATTGGGGCCCTCCGGCCCCTGAGACCCCAGAGGATGTCCATCAGGTGCATCGAACTCCACGGGACGAGATAAACAGCCAGCTGCCTCCACCTCTGGTATGCATCCTGGGGACACACCTAGATGTAGTGGTACAGCTACGAGGGCAAAGCACATCGAGGATCACTGAGGGCACCAGGGGAGGGGGTAGGTAGGGGGTGAGGAGACTGGGCATGGGGGTGGGAGAAGGGGCCACACCATCAGGAGGGTGGGGAATTGTCAAACACAATAAAACCTTTGTGCACAATCAGTATGACGCCTTTGTCACTTTCTTCTTTGGGCTGACGTCCGAGCCCTTGGCCCATCTCTCCAGGCACCTCCCCCTCCCCGTGGCAGCCACACACCCTCCATCCATGAAAATGTCCCCGGAGCCGTGTCCCATCCCCTAGGTTGTCTGATATTGGCTGTTGCGTGTGTGATGTTGCCTCCCGCTGTGTTCAAGCACAGTGTCCAGGCATCAGGGTGTGATTGGGATGCTAGGCAATGGCTCCCACATGCTACATGGCCTGCCCATCCATGGGAATCCAATTGGGTTGTGTGAAGTGCTCACCATTGCCAATTTGCTTTTAGCGATAGCCTTCAACCTGGGGTCAGAGGCCTTGGCCGTCGGTGGGGGTTATGGGTGATCGGTGGGGTGGGCGGGCAGGGACAAGTGTTCCCTCAGGAATGAGTATACATGATCCAGGTGTTGCCCCCCCCCCCCGCCAGCATACTCCCCCACCCTCCCATGGCAGCCCACCCCTGCGGAGGATCCCCCACCCTCAGCTGAGGGTCCCCACCCCCCACCATGCACTGGGATGGCATGGCCAGTGCCCCGGGCTCTTTGCCTGTGAGCAAAGATGGCTACTCACCTCCCTGGCTCCCTGCAGAAGCCCCTCTGCCAGGTTCACATTTTTTAAAAAGGAGCACTAATCGGCGCCAGCGAGGCCACTTGCTGGGGAGGCTGCTGAATGACAGGAGGCCGTTGGATATGGGGTGGCTCCCGTTAATTGTATGGTAATAGGGCTTAAGTGGTGGTATTTGGTTTCTTGCCATGCTATGGTGCGATCCCGATTTCACCTATGGGACAGAGCTGGTTGCACCTCAAACTGTTTGCCTGGTGCAGTTCTCGGGCGCGATTCTCCGCTCCCACGCCGGGTGGGAGAATCGCAAGAGGGCCGCACTGGCACTCCCCACGATTCTCCCACCCCCTCCAAAATGCTCGGAGAATCACAGGCCGCCGTTTTTCACAGCGACCCGCGTTTCTCCTATACGGATGGGCCGAGGGGCCTGCCATTCCCGACTGGTTCACGCCGGCGGCAAACACACCTGGTCGCTGCCGGCGTGAACATGGCGCCAAATGCTGGTTTGTGGCTTGTGGGGGGGGCGGAGAGGGGAGTGAGCACCACGACCGTGCTCGGGAGGAGACTGGCCCGCGATCGGTGCCCACCGATCGTCGGGCCGGCGTCTCAAAGGGACGCACTCTTTCCCTTCCGCCGCCCTGCAAGATCAAGCCGCCACGTCTTGCAGGGCAGCGGAGGGGAAGACGGCAACAGCGCATGCGCGGATTGGCACCGGCCAACCCGTGCTTGCGCGGCTGACGTCATTAGGCGCGCCGGCCGCGTCATTCTCGGCGCGCCGGGCCTTGACGCCAGCGACAAGGCCCCGCGGCCGAGATTCATGGCACGGCCCTCCTAGCCCCCCGGTGGGGGGAGAATAGGGGGCGAGGAGCGGCCTCCAATGCCGTTGTGAACCTCTCCGGGTTTCACAACGGCGTCGGGCCTTGTGGAGAATTCCGCCCCCGATTTCTGGTCTCTCACGCTATTCACTGACCTTGTTTCATTTGAGCGAGAGCATAACGAGGCCAGAGAATCGCCCCCACTGTTTCTGATGCTTGTTTAGCTTTGTGGAGAAGTATCCAATTGGTGTTTGTATTTGGGTTTTGTCTTCCTGTCGGATGAAGGGCCCTACCCCATATCATTCACATCGATGGCCACTGTAAATGCCTGGGCATGATCTAACGGAAGTGTCATTTGTGGCTGGTTTTTCAGGGAGTTCCCCACCGGCTCTGTCGGCGAGTTCCCCACCACTATTAAGGACACTTAGTTACTTTTTTGGGCCCTGGGGAGTTTCTCACTGGTTTAGCCGACACTTAGAATTATTTCCATCACGGGGGACCTGGACTTGCTGGCCAGATTGACTCCTCAGGGATTGGGTCGCTATTTTGAAAGGGTCCCCCGATCTCTAAGTGAGCTTGCAAGTCCTCCACAATCCCCAAACATGGGCAATGTTGCCCCCCCTACTAATGGTATTACCACCCCCACCCAAGTGATGACATCCCACTATGGAGTCACTGAGGACCCTCTTTTTCAGGCCTTCCCACCCCCCTTTTGGGCCCCCCCTTCTAGGATCCCCACCTTTAAGCCACCAGCCTTCCAGAGGCCCCGGGTCGATACTTAATATCATAACTGTAGGTGGAGAGTTCGATCCTCCACCGAAGAATGTTTTCATTTTTTATTTTGCCCCTTTGCGAGTTACCAAACATGAAGGCGACCGATTTTTGGTCGGTGATGAGGGTGAACCTCCTACCTGCGAGGTAGTGCCTCCAGTAACGGATAGCCTCCACAATGGCTTGTGCTTCTTTCTCGACTGAGGAGTGTCGGAGTTCTGAAGCGGAGAGGGTACGGGAGAAAAATGCGACTGGTCTCCCTGCTTGATTTAGTGTGGCTGCTAGAGCTACCTCTGAGACGTCGCTCTCTACCTGGAATGGAGTGGATTCATCCACCGCCCGCATGAACGCTTTGGCGATGTCCTCCTTGATGCAGTCAAAGGCCTGGCATGCCTCGGCTGACAGGGGAAATTGTGTGGCCTTAAAGAGTGGGCGGGCTTTGTCCGCATATTGAGGGACCCACTGGGCGTAGTAGGAGAAGAAGCCCAAGCACCGTTTGAGGGCCTTGGGGCAATGGGGGAGGGGGAGTTCTAAGAGGGGGCGCATACGGTCCGGGTCTGGGCCCAGGACTCCGTTTTCCACGACGTAGCCGAGGATGGCCAGTCTGTTTATGCGGAAAACGCATTTCTCTTTGTTGTAGGTGATGTTTAATTTCTGTGCCGTCTGGAGAAAACGGTGGAGGCTGGCGTCGTGGTCCTGCTGGTCATAGCCGCAGATGGTGACATTGTCCAAGTACGGAAATGTGGCCCGCAGCCCGTACTGGTCCACCATTCGGTCCATTGCTCGTTGGAACACTGAGACCCCATTAGTGTCGCCGAAGGGGAACCGGAGGAAATGGAAGAGGCAGCCATCGGCCTCGAACGCCGTGTAGTGGCGGTCCTCCGGGCGGATTGTGAGCTGGTGGTATGCAGACTTCAGATCCACCGTGGAAAAGAGCCGATACTGGGCTATCTGATTTACCATGTTTACAATCCTGGGGAGGCGATACGCGTCGAGGAGCGTTAATCTATTTATGGTCTGACTGTAGTCGGCAACCATGCGGAATTTTTCCCTGGTCTTAACGACCACCACCTGAGCTCTCCAGGGACTATTGCTGGCCTTTATAATCCCCTCACTGAGAAGCATTCGGACCTCTGATCTGATAAATACCCTATCCTGCAGGCTATACCGCCTGCTACGAGTGGCTACGGGTTTACAGTCCTTTGTGAGATTGACGAAGAGAGGAGGGGGGGAGATTTGCAGTGTAGCGAGGCTGCAGATCGTGAGTGGGGGCAGGGGCCCGCCGAAGCTGAGGGTGAGGCTCTTAAGGTTACACTGAAAATCTAGGCCTAATAAGAGTGGCGCGCAGAGGTTGGGCAAAACGTAGAGTTGAAATTTTGAGTAGCTAGCGCCTCGGATTGTGAGTGTCGCGGCGGTGCGCCCCTGGATCTGTACAGAACGGGAGCCTGAAGCGAGCGAGATAGTTTGCCGCACGGGGAAAACGGGGAGCGAACAGCATCTTACCAGGTCTGGGTGTATGAAGCTCTCAGTGCTCCCGGAGTCAAAAAGGCATGGCGTGTTGTACCCGTTGATTTGGACCTCTGCCATCGAATTTCGCAGATGCTTCAGGCGTGATTGATCCAGGGTGACTGCGCCGAGTTGCGGGCCGCGAGACGAGGGCCCGGGGAGGTCGTACTCTTTCGATGAGTTGTCCGAGCGTGGAGATGCAGGTCGGGCCCGTGGATCGCACGTGGCGGACGGCGAGGAAGATGGCGTCCAAGATGGTGGCCCCCATGAGTCGCATGTGGCCGGCCACGTGGTGGAGGTTTGCCAAGATGGCGGCCCCCATGGATCGCATGTGGTGGGAGGGGGCGGGGGCAGGGCATAGGCCGCAGCGTTTCGGGCCCCGCGGGCCTGCGGGTGTGGGGAGCGATTACTTCGTGCCGCTGGGGAGTTGGAAGCTGGGGCCCTTTTAGCGAGGCACACTCCTGCGTAATGGCCTTTCCGCCCACAGCTGCTGCAGGTCGCGTTGCGGGCCGGGCAGTGCTGCCGCGGGTACTGATTCTGGCCGCAGAAATGGCAGGCTGGAGCAGCATAGTGGCTGGCTCTGGCAGCATAGTGGCTGGCTGGAGCAGCATAGTGGCTGGCTGGAGCAGCCTGGTGGCTGGGCGGCCGCGTGGCACAGGCCTGGGGGAGTCGCTGGTCAGGGGCCCATGATTGGGTCGCGGGGTCCGCGGGGAACAAGGTGAGGCTGCGGAAGGAGACCTCCATCGTGGTAGCAATTTCCGCAGTTGTTTCTAAGTCTTGGGCCCCCTTTTCCAGCAGTCGTTGGCGCACATAATTAGACCTGAGGCCTGCTACAAAAACATCGCGTACAGCAAGTTCTCTGTGTTCAGCCGCGGTAACCGCTTGATAATTACAGTCATTGGACAAATTATTGAGTTCCCTTAGAAATTCGGCGAGTGATTCTGTAGGCCGCTGGCGGCGAGTCGTGAACACATGGCGTGCGTAAACTTTGTTAATGGGCCTTACATACATCTTATCGAGTATCGCTAGCGCTGCAGTATATGAACCGGCCGAGTTTAGTTGCGTAGAGATTCTGTGGCTCACCCTCATGTGCAGTAGACTTAACTTCTGTTCCTCTGTTGTTTCGGCTGTGCTCGCTTCTGCCAGGTAGGCCTTAAAGCACCGCAGCCAGTGGGAGAAGATTTCTTTTGCCTCTGCATCCTGTGGGTCGAGTTCCAGGTGTCCAGGCTTGAGAGCTGATTCCATGATTGATCCTGACTGTTCTTAAGTAGATTAAATTGATGGAACCATCAATTCACGAGACACGTGCTTTAAGATATGAACAGTGGTTTTAATCTACTTACTACAGAGCCAGCCTGTTACCCGTTGAACTCTCGATGAACTGCAGGCTGGCTCTGGACACGGTTATTTATACAGCAGTCAAGGGGGAGGAGTCGTGGGCGGAGCCAAGGGTGGAGCCCTGTACAAACTCCTGAGCATTCCCAGAGCTACTCCCCCTAGTGGTCATATAATGCTGCTGCGCTTACAATGGTATTGGTAAATACAGTGTGAATTACTATGTTACATTCACCACATAAGAACAGGCTGGCCTATTAAAATGTCCTTCGGTTTTTGAAACGCTTTCTGGAATTTCTCAGCCCATACTTGCTTTGCTTTATTTCTGTGGTCGCTCTGTCAGTGGAGTGATTATTGTGCTGAGGTTTAGGACAAACCTGCAGTAGAACCCATACATCCGCAGGAATCTCATGACTTCCTGTTTTGTGGTGGGAGTGGGGAATTGGGCTATGTTTTTACCTTGACAGCCCTGGGCAGTACCTGACTTGACCCACTACGTGTCCTAGATAAGTCATTTTAGTCTTAGCGAACATACATTTTGCGAGATTGACAACTAGGTCAGCCGACTGTACTCTTGGAAAAGAGTTCCAGTTACTCTAAGCGTTTCCCAGGTGTTGCTGTACACCAGGAAGTCGTCCAGAGGCACTACACAATTGGATATGCCCACCATTCCTGGTACATTAGCCTTTGAATGGTAGCTGGGCACTTTGGAGTCCAAATAAGTCAACACTGGTACAAACCATTGAAGTTACGAAGGCAGAGATTTCCTTTGCACAGGCAGTCAAGGAAACCTGTCAGTATCCCTTGAATAAATCTATCTTGTTAATGTAGGTTGCTTTACCAAGCCTATCCACGCAGGCTTTGAGCAGGGACATTGGGTAGGAGTCAGGAGTCATTGCAGGACCTTGTGGAGCCATCTGGATTTGGCATATCCAACAACTGAGGAGCTCCAGCTACTGTTCCTGGGCTCTATTAGTTGATGCTACAGCATGTCGTTAATCCCCTCCGGGACCTGTCCAGCTTTGCTGGGCCTAGACAGGAGGGATGTTGCCTTATGGGAGGAGCCTTTCCCACATCCACGTTGTGTAGAGCTAGGACAATGCAGCTTGGTTTGTATCTGCATAAACCTTGAAATGCAATGAGCTGCCTCATCAAATCTGCTCACTTTTCTTCAGGTGAGAGAACAAGGAGTCTAGGTTGGCTGCTATTTATGTCAATGTGGGCCTTACCCACATATCCCTGCAATTCATCCACAATTCTACCTTCATCCTCCCAGTCGGTGGTAAGGAACAAACCATTACTTGCTTGGCCCCTTCTCCGCTGTGATATTGCTTTATCATTGACTTGACACAGCCTTTGCTTTTTTCCCATTCCGGGGTTTTGATAAGATAGTTCACTTCCCTGAGCTTCTTTGCTGCTTTGTAAGGGCAACAGAACTGGGTTTGTTAAGGTTCACCTGGTATTGGTAGAAGCATTGACCCATAGATTCCTGGCTGTAAGGTTCGTGCCTTGTCTGCCTGATTTCTCATACCTGCCTGTGAGATTTTACAGTATTTTTGGACCACATCAAAGGCTCTCCTAACCGGCTGCCCGAAACGGCTACATTGTCTAACATGGGGATTCCTCCTTCTGATCTACAACCCCTTGATTAGTTTCAGAGGTCCTCGCACTTGGTGCCCGTCAACTAATTTGAATGGAAGGAAGCTGGCAGGCTCACTGGGTGAGTTCCTGGTTGCGAGCAGAAGAAAACCTCGTCCTTTATCCCAGTCATGGGGTTACTCGTGGCTGTGCGCCCTGACCATGGTTTCTAGGATTTGGTGGAATTGTTCTAGTGATCCTTGCAACTGCGGGTGATGTGCTGAATACTTCAGCTGGGTCATGCCCATGTGACCCACGACTTCTCAGAATATCTTGAAGATAACGGGCGCGATTCTCCGCCCCCCACGACGGGCCGGAGAATAGCGGGAGGGCCTTCCCGACATTTTTCCCGACCTCCTGCTATTCTCCCCCCCCCCCCCCCCCACGGCCGCCCCACGACACGAATCGCTGCTCGCCGTTTTTTACAGCGAGCAGCGATTCTCCCCTAGCCGATGGGCCGATTTCCCAGGCCTTTACGGCCGTTTTCACGAACTCCAACACACCTGCTCTCACAGTTCGTGAAAACGGCCGCAAAGTGCCGTTCTGGAGAACCGTGCCACCGATTGGCACGGCTGCACCATGGCCGTGCCAAGGGTGGCATGGGCCCGCAATCGGTGGGCACCGATCGCGGGCAGCGGGTCCGAACCCCGCGCACTCTTTGTTACTCTGCCGCCCCGCTGGATCAGTCCACGGGGCGGCTGAGGGGCATAACGGCCCGTGCATGCGCGGGTTTCACGCATATGCGTGATGACGTCATCCGCGTATGAATGGATTGGAGCCGTCCAATCCGCGCATGCGCGGCTGACGTCATCGTTTGCGTCAGCCGCCGTTAACCTTGGCGCGCGGGCTTAGCGAAGTTCGCTAAGCCTGCGATGCCGAGGTTCACGGGGCCCCGCTGCTAGCGCCGACCGGGGAGCAGAATTGGTTCCCAGGAGGGGGCGCGGATGCTGCCGTGAAACACGGCCAGTTTCACGGCAGCCTTCACGACTCTCCGCATTTGCGGAGAATCGCGCCCAACATTTTGAGTCCTGATCCGACTGGCTCTCGATGGGCAAGCATGCGTCAATCACCTGCCCAAACTAAAACAAAATTAATGAAAGCTTAAAAAATAACTCAAATCAAAATGTGATCAAAAGGGTCTACAAAGCGCCCCAGACCCTGCGGTGCCCACCGAGCATGGACAGCTGTAATGGTGCCAGTGCACACCGCATGCTCTCTCTCCACGGACACCCAGCCGTGAACGAGAGGCAGATAGTTGGGCTGGACGACCCCCTCAATCGTCCGCTGCCTGGACCTGTTTATGGCGAGCTTCGCCAGGCCCAGGAGCAGGTTTAAGAGAGGTCCTCATCCTTCCCGGCCCCTCTCCGCACCATAGATTAGGAGTGTGGGACAGAAGTAAAAGGTTTGATAGGAAACTAAAAAGGGGGTGCAGCCTTAAACATTTAACATAAACATGGTCCACGGACTCTGCAAGGTTGCAAAAAGGGAAGATATCAGGGAAGTCTGTGAACCTGTGCCAATGACAGTTGCATGGTACTGTTGCATGCAACACCCTCCACCCCAGGTCCCCAAGATTGAGGGGGAGAACTCCTCCATAGAGGGACCTCCAGTGGGACCTCCATTGCCGGATGGTAGAAAGGTACACCAAGGCGTGTTCGGGCGACGGGCGAGGACAAGGGGGTGAAAGGTGTGCAGCAGCAGCCCCTCCATGAAGCATGAACGGGCACGGCGGGCGAGGGGGTTCGGGTTGTGGGGCTCCATCTCCCGAGAGACATTGCGGGGCTTGGGGCCAATGTGACATTCCGTCTGAGCAGGGTTCCGCTCAGAGGGAGTCCCCTGCACACCTGCATGTCCTTAAGACCACGAGTGCCGTTGGGCCCGACTGTTTATAGGTCATGGATGGAATCAACCACGAGCTGGACATCAACTGCTCCCCGGGTGTCATCCAACCCACTCCTCCACAGGAATCCACTTGGGAGCTGCGAAGTACTCACTTTACTACTATTGCCTATTCCCTATTAGCGATAGCCTTCAGCTGTGTGGCCAGAGGCCGCCACGATCAGTGGGAATTGTGGGTGGTAGGTGGGACAGAGAGGCGGGAGCTGGGCTAGCCCCCGTTATGGGTACACACAATCCAGGGGGTGGCATGGCGGATCCGTGGGCGCTGAGACACCCATCCCCTCCAGCCCAAGAGTGCCCCCCCCACCACCATTGGCGGCCCAACCCCCCTCCCCCCCCCCGACTGAGGCCATTTCCACCCCCCCCCCTCCCCCCCACCCCCCCACCGTGAGCTTCCCCCCCAACCCGAGCACTGGGGAAGAAACCCTAGTGCCCCTGGTCTCACTGCCCAGGATCGGCGATAGCTGCTGATCCAGAGCCATTATTCTTCCTCAATTTACCTCTGTCGGGTCACCAGGTAGCTTTCTCTGTTCCAGGGGCTACTTTTCCAATCTCCCCCGGTAACTGAAGTCTTTTATCTTTGATGACATCCTGGTAAACCTACCTCGTCTGAGGAATTGACATCTTCCCTGAAATGTTCTGTGACATCTCTTCAGTCATGATGTGGCTAGTAATTTATGAAGCTCTAGAATTATCGCTGAGCTTTTATATTTTGTTTTTCTATTTTAAATCTTTGTAAACTAAATGCGTTTTAACCCACCTCATGAACTTGTTCTGCTGCATTTAAGGATTTTTAAAATGTGGAAACCAGTGTTTCTGCTCTTTTCTTAATTGTGCCATTTATGGTATTCTGCCATCCCACATCAGTCCTTCCAAAGTGCATCGCTTCCCTCTTCTCTGCATTGAACCTCATCTGGCGTGCCTCTGCCCATTTCACCCCCCTTGAAGCCTATAGCTATCCTCATCGCTATCAACCATGTTGTCAGGTTTTGTATCTGCTGCACTTTCTAATGTTTCTCAATTATCACAAGTGAAAAGGAGCCAACACTGACCCCTGCAGGAGGTCACTGCAAACCAACTCCCAATCTGAAAAATATCCATCCGCCATCCACTCTTTGATCTTGTCACTGAGCACAATTCTGTGTTCATACTGCCTTCCGCATGCGTCCATACTCTTAGTAAACTTCCTGTACGGCTTCCAAATGTCCAGATACACAATACAGCACATGTGGAGAGCACGTTTCCACCTGAGGGAGAATCCCAAAACGTAAGGACAATAAAGTCAAAATAGTTACTGATAAATCTATTAGGAAAATATGGACTTCTTTGAAACTCGGAGCGTGGTTAGAATGTGGTACTTACTACAGCAGGGGGCTGTAGAAAGCATTGGAGCAAATAGCATCAGATGCTTTCAAAAGGAAAAGGTAAGTACATGAGAGAAAAAGGAAGAGAAAGATATGTTGAAAAGCTGAGGTGAGGTGGATGGAATGGGAGAAGACTCATGTGGAGTAGAAATGCCAGTACAGATGAGACATGATGAATGGCCTGTTTCTGTACAGTACAGGCAGCCCTCGATTTTACACGATATTTATAAGTTGACCCCCCGATTTTGACTTTACAACATCCGTTTCAATTTTACGATGCCACGGCAGCACGTTCATTTGTGCGCGCTGGCATTCTGCGTCACACATTTTTATGATTGACAGGTTGAAAGGTCTTTATTAGGTTGGAAACAAGTGCTTTATTCTGTTCATTTTTTTTGCCATAACCATCGCAATCTTAATGCATTAATATGCTTATATTTTATTTTTTAATGTGCTCAGAAATGCAGAAGTTTAAGGTTAAGCAGGCAACAAAGAACAAGAGACAGTGATTGATGGCTTCATTATATCCCCCACACTAACTGAGGAACTTGTGCTAAAACGTGTAGCCATCAACAGTCACCTCGGCGACTTGACAGGGCAAGAGTTTAGAGCATTTTACACCACTACGCCCCATATCAGTGTTTTCTGGCCTTGGTTCAGGCACTAATCCCCTATTTATAACACTGCTCCGATGGGAAAATTGGTTCTGACATGGAGCATGGTTTTCAGGAATCAACTGTGTGGTAAGTCTAAGGACAGCCTGCATATTCTATGTGTTTCGATGTATCACTTTGCTGTTTTGGGGATCTTGCTGGACACAATCGGCCGCTGCATTATTTGCACTACAATAGCATTTGATTGGTTCTAAAATGCTCTGTGACCTCCCGAGGTTGCGAAAGGTGCTCTGTGGTTCTTTCCTGTTACATTTTTAATCCGAACATTAGTAGTAAATTTCAAGGACACAGAGATCTTTGAAAGCTGAAATCAACTCTCAATGTAGAGACTGAAATTTCATGGAGTGGTCTTTAATCATTTCCTCGCAAGTGGTTTTGGATTTGTCCTAAAATTAGATCTTTCTTTGTCCGAACAGAAGTTTTAGTTGAACAACAAACCAAGTATGGTTCGGACATGTGGACTTTCTTGGTCTTGATGTCGGTATGCCCAAATATTCCAATGCTCAGGAACTGGGTGGAAGGTCATCATATTGATACGTGCTCCAGTCAGAACTAAGGTGCATCAAAGAGTTGCTGCGTGGATTTACTGGCTGATAGATTAATGACTTCAAAAGTAACAAATAACTTTGTATAGTTAAAGAAGTTTACACTGAGAGATGTGACTGAAACATCAGAGAAAGGTTTTCCTTTAAAGAATGTGCTCTGGAATATCTCACACTGAGTGGTTCCTGATTGGGCCTGGGGGAACAGTAGACAATCAGCAGGTTATAACATGGGAGAGATTTAGCTGTTGCTATGAACCCATATGAGGAAATTTAATTCGTTTATTTATGCATTGTAACTCTGAAATATAAAAATGCCCTTTAACCCTACAAGACGGGCTTGCTTCATAATCCGAGGGAGGGCCTTTATAAGGCTGCAGAAATTTGAAATGGCACAAAATGATCCTGTTTGCACAGGTTACCTCAAATTACCTGCCAGCCTCTTTAGCTCACCTACAGGAATGATCATTCAGACCAATAATCTCTGATTCATTCCATGGCTGCCAACAATCCTTGTTAAATCTATGGAAGGTTTCCCATGGATGCAGTTATCCTGTCATTCTCAAGACATATCATTGTTTGCTCCAACATGCATTTTTGCTACATAGGAACATAGAAACTTATGGCACAGAAATGTGTTATTCAGCTAACCGCATGTTTCCTGATCAAAAAGAATGATCCCGCCTGATCCCAATTTTTAGCCCTTGATTTGTCAACTTTACGTTTTCCGTACTTGAAGAGTACAGCCAAGTGTTTTTTTTTAATGTGCTGAGGGTTTCTCCCTCTATCACTATTAAAGTTCCAGATCCTCACTGCTATCTGAGTGAAAAACATTTCTCCACAACTTCTCTTTAATCGTTCTACCAATTACTTTATATCTTTCCCCCACTGGATGTTGGCATCATTGCTGAAGGAACGAGGTCCTCCCTATCCGAATTCTTTAAGCTTGTAATAATTTTATACACTTCAATTAAATTTCCCTTCAGCCTCCTCTGTTCAAACATGCACAACCCGTCCCCCACCACGACCGCATGTCGCACCGCTTCAACACCTGAAGTAACCTTAATGGTTAGGATTTGTTGAAAGTGTTCAAGAATGCCCAGGGAATACCATGACCTTTCGGATGTGTGTAAGTGGACGGAACTCTTTCTTGGCATCCGGAATGAAGTTCAGTACTGTGGTATAATTCAGGTACTGGCTTCTGCCAATCAGGCCATGCAGCCACCAGTATGAGACATGTGTGAGGGCAATTGAAACCCAACTTACCCATTGGGATCTTTTTTCAAATTATTTTTTATGGGATGTGGGTGTCACTGGCTAGGCCAGCATTTTTCGCCTATCCCGGATGCCCTTGAGAAGGTGGTGGTGAGCTGCCTTCTTGAACCGCTGCCATCTCTGAGGTGTAGATACACCTATTAGGGAGGGTGTTCCAGGATATTGACCCAGCGACAGTGAAGGAACGGTGAAATATGATCCCCATTTGAAGCCGTCAAAACATGCAGAGATTTACAATGGAGCCAGCAGCCCCAGTGTCTATTACCATCAGCACTGAGCACCCATTTACCTGCAAGTTGATCCGGATTGGAGTGACCCTCAGAGCTGAGACACAGGTTAAATGCATCAAACAGTCATCCTCTTCCAGGATGTCCATGTGCAAGGCCTTGGTCCAGGCAAGCTTGGCGGTTGTTGTAGAAGGCGTGCCCTGCACCGCACCAATCGACCCTAGCCCACACCAGTCCCTCGAACACAATGCCGGCAAGGGGGTGGGCTCTCACCTTCACCCTCGGGTGAAGTATCCCACCGGGCAGCTGTCTTGTTATGCTCTAGGTGTAGCATAAGTGGCTTCCTTGTGGTGCACTCGACAAAGGAAGGATCGGATGCGGAGATAACTTCAACACGTTTATTAAACTATATACTCTTCTATAACTTGGGTTCGACACTACTGTTAATCCTACTATAGCTACTCAGATTGACTAACCAGACTGCTACAATCCACGTGGTGGGAGTGATATTGAATCAACCCTGTGTCTGTACTCACTGACTGCCTCCACTGGAAAGAGGCAGATCATGTGTGTGGTGTCCTTTATATATGAGTTGGTGTAATGCCCGAGACCTGAACTCTGCTGCGGACCTGTCTTGGGGGTTGCTCTTTCAGAGGAAGCCGGGCTAGTCCGTGATTGATAGGGAGTATAAAAAGGAGGGCAGCCCAAACTATGGACATCATAGTCCATGGAGCCCTGCAGCTCCTGCATACCTTTCTCCACGTGTTCATGAGAGAGGAAAAGCTCAATGGCCGCCTCAAATCGAATGTAGTTTCCGCTAACAGCTTCCTCTGTGTGACCATATTGTTAATACTGCACATAAGCCGGTTCCTCAACAGCTCTGAATGAGACAGCTCGAACTCACAGTGTCAGTCAGGCACCGCAGACAGGTCAAGAAGTCCAAGCCTGATTCACCAGGAGACCGTAACGCCGTGTTTAAACAATGCATTTGCATAATTACAGAAGGCTTGGGGGCATAGCGGTCTGAAACCATAGCTACCAATTCATCAAAAGACCTGGAGTACAGTGCAGCCAAGTAAGTCAAACCCTTTATGATTCCAAACGTCTAGCACCACAGGCAGTAAGAAGGAGGTCCATCTGCCGCTCTTCCCCCAATATTCCATTCGCCTGGCAAAAATATCTCATGCATTCCGCATATTGATTCCAATCTTCCAGATCTGCATCGAAGGCTTCCAGTTTCCCGCATACCGACATTTTATTCAATATGACGTGACGTTCCCCACAGCGGACCTCTGCTGGCTAGGTGAACCAATGGCCGAGTCCAGAGTGTTGGTTAATACTCGTCTCCAGTATAATGACACAGAGGAGGCTGATGGTTAATGCAAGATAGATTTATTTACAAGCATTTACAATAGTCTCCATAATGCAGCACCTCACTCCCAGTGCAATCCTAGCTGGGAGGACTTATCTCACCAGGCCCTGATCTGGGCCTGCTTAGAACCATTGCTCATAATGAGCCTCCACAGCCTACCTGGGAGCTCGTGCTCCACGAGATCAATGAAAGTTTCCCCGTGGTCCTCACGGGGGTCATGAAAGCCCATTACTAATTTGTTTCATATCTTGAGAAATACCATAAGGTAGACTCTGTTAAAGAACACTTTTACCCTGACCTGAGAGTTTCATCTGAGTGCAGACATGATTTGCAACTGTTTCTCAGAGTGTGGGTTGAATTTTACCAGCCCTTTGAGAACGTGTTGGCAGACAGAAAGACTGGCAAAATGACACAGCACGGCAATGGGTGAATGTGACCAACATCTTTGTGCTGCCATGCCATTTTGTAGCAGTGGGAAAGATTGCAGACAGATTTCCCACCAGTTAAGCCCAGTAGAGCTACTTAAGAGGCCAAGATAAGGCCTCTTGCCACCTCTGCTGGCATTTTGCCCATGTCAGAGGGCCCCACTGCCTTGTAAAGAGACCACCAAGTGAAATCCTGCAGCCTTCTTGCAGGCTCTGAGGAGAGGCCACCTTTTTGAGTAGCCTTTGACTTGTGAAGTGTACCCCACTGATAACAATGGCCATCCCCACAGCAATGTGTGCCCCCAGTCTGCCGCCTCAGAAACATTCTGGTCTATCTTCCGGTTCCCCAAACCACACTGCGCAAAGTTTGATTCTGTTGCTTGTCTTCCAGCTTTCTTGTAACCAGCTAATCCCAAACTAAAACAAGGAGTATCTATAAAACCACAAAGAATCTTACAGCGCAGAAAGAGGCCTTTCAGTCCACTGACCCAACTCCAGCTTTCTCAGAGCTACCCAATTAGCCCTACTCCCATAAAAATGCGCATAACATAATATTTAAAATTACACAGCATTTAAATCCTCTTTAGCACCACTTTACACGAAAATTAAACATTACGGGAAAAAATATGTTTCCTTCAGGCACAATCTAGAAATTTGGCTCAAATTTCACTTGAATTTGGCTCAAATTTCACTTGAATTATGGGAACACTTCAACTTATGCATAATCACAAATGTAAAATCTTCCATGGACCAACTCAATACAGCATAATCATTTTGTACAGTATAGAACATAGAACAGTACAGCACAGAACAGGCCCTTCGGCCCTCGATGTTGTGCCGAGCAATGATCACCCTACTCAAACCCACGTATCCACCCTATACCCGTAACCCAACAAACCCCCCCCCCCCCTTAACCCTACTTTTTAGGACACTATGGACAATTTAGCATGGCCAATCCACCTAATCTTTGCATTAAAAAACATTCCCTGGTCTATTTAAGAGGGATAACCTGGCGCAGTTTTATTCTTCTTCATTTCTCTGCCCTTGGCGATGAGACACCAAACCACCATGATTTTTCATTACGGCTAGAGTGAGGAGGCAGGCCCCAAATCTGCTTCAACCAGAACAAGGATCAAACACTGGTGTTGATGTTAATCTGATCCACACGCTAGTCATCCTTGCCGACTGAGTTAATAGCCCCTCTCCCCACTCCCAGAGTATTCTTAATATAGCTAAAAAAAAGTTCATCACCAAAAATGAATATTTTTAATAAAAGCTTCTGTTTCTCCACCTGTGAGTCACCTGGTTTTGGATAATTAAAAATGACTTTTAAAATACTTTGTAATTTGCTAATTTTCATTAGTGTACACAAACTAGTTTCTCAGTCAGATAAAACATTTTTAAATATCTTAACACATTTATAACATGCCTTCTGTTGCCAGTGATCCCAAGAAAATAAGCTTAACATGAAAACTCTCAGCGAACAGTCACAAATGGGGTAAACTCTCCATGGTTACTTTTTTGATCAGGGGGACAGGGCCAGCTTCAGGCTAAATTGTTTATGGCCCAGGGTTAAAGTTTGGGTAAACCTGGGCTGTTCGCATGACGGTGGGAGTATCTGGCCCACTGGCAGCACACCCTTGCCCGCGGGTTTCCCGGCAGTGTGGGTTAGTTTAACAGGAATTCCCATTGACAGTGGTGGGAGCAGAGAATCCTGCTGCAGGCGAATGGCATGCCCCCTTCCTGCTTCCCAGAAACACGTGGCTGGGAGGCCGAGGAATCCCGTCCCTGTTTTGTGACCAATGCACTGTGGTGATTGTCCCTTTATGGGCGACTCAGCAGAGTAAGGGCCACCTGGCCTGGGTGACCAATCAGCACTCAGAGTGGGGAATCACCCCAGGAGCAGGAGTTCTCCCAGGGCTACACAGGGATCCGGGTTCAATTCTGGCCTTGGATGACTGTCTGTGTGGACTGAGGCCGCACTCAACTGCATTTCGTACACTGAGGAGCTCTGACGATCGGAGCTACTCATTGCAGGTGGAGATCGGGGCACCATTTTAAATATCGCCCCAATCTTATGACTCCGACATATCCCCGGACCACCAAAATACTCCAACACACATGTTGCGGATCCTCAAGGCCCCCCCCCCCCCCACACACACACACACACCCTACCTCATATGGGCAGGGCTCACCTGGGTCCGATCCCCAGTGTGGGCAAAATGCCACCCAAGTATCTTGGCACCCTGACAGTTACCCTGCCAGTCTAGCAGTGCCTCCTGGGCACCCTGGAAGTGCCACCTGAATGCCAGCTTGGCACAACCAGGGTGGCCAGGTAGCACTGCCAGAGTGCAAGGTAGGCAGTGACAAGGTGCCTGGGTGGCATCACCAGTGCCAGAGTATCGGCCAGATTCTAACCACCTGGGGACCTCCAATCGCTTGTGAGACATCCCCCCCCCAACCCACCCAAGTGCTGGTAGCCTGGTGTGGCGCTAACTTTGTGTGGACCAATACTAATTGGTGGCTGGCTGGGGTCTCCTTCGCAAGGCTGGTAGATCCCTGGAGCCAGTTCAATTAGGCAAAAGCAGAGTTAAGAGAATTTGTAAACTCTGCGAGCCTGGGTCCAGCCCGTTGTGAGCGGGATACAGATTGCAACATCTCACGAAATCTTGTTAGATCTCACGATCATAACGACATTGGGAATCCCGGGATTTACTGGCCGTGTTCAATCCCAATTCCAGCAGGACACGGCTGGTAAACCGCGCCATTGATCTTTTGCACTTGTTTAGCCTTTTTTGGCCCGTCCTAATTATTTTACAATCTATGCCGTCCTGGGGGAAAAAATACGTCGAACAGTTCGGCATGAAGAATCCTTTGTTTGTCTTTGTTTGTCGCATACCTGCCCATTCTATTTACAATGCTGGACAAGTGATGGATTATTAACCTATTGGATCCTCCAGCAATAATAATAATAACCTTTATTAGTGTCACAAGTAGTCTTACATTAACACTGCAATGAAGCTACTGTGAAAAGCCCGTAGTCGCCACACTCCGGCACCTGTTCGGGTAAACAAATTCAGAATATCCAATTCACCTATCAGCACGTCTTTCGGGACTTGTGGGAGGAAACTGGAGCACCCGGAGGAAACCCACGCAGACACGGGGAGAATGTGCAGACTCCACACAGACAGTGACCCAAGTGGGGATCGGAGCTGGGACCCTGGCGCTGTGAAGCAACATTGCTAACCACTGTGCTACCGTGCCACCCAGATAGAGTTGTGAGGGAGGTTTAGACATCAATTTGGCTAAACAGCAAAGACTATTCTTAATCCCATGCTGCCATAATAAATGTGCAGTTACTCGTTGTTTAGAAGTTTTTACTTTCCATCATTCATCCATCCAAAATCGGCATTAGTGCATAGTGCAAGATTCACCAGTGTGTTGCACACAATGGATTCTGAAGCCCATTTAGAAAGAATACACTATGGCTATACCATTTAGAAAAAGTGCAGAAAAGAAATCTTGCCTGTAAAGTTTGAATGATTATTCTGAAATACGTTGTGTTGGAATTCTACCATTAGGTATAGGAGCAAAACCGGAGCACCCAGAGGAAACCCACGCAGACACGTGGAGAACGTGCTGACTCTGCACAGACAGTGACCCAAGCCGGGAATCGTACCTGGGACCCTGGAGCTGTGAAGCAACCGTGCGATCCACTGTGCTACCGTGCTGCCCATCGATAAATCATTGAGTGTGTTTCTGACACTGTTCAAGCATGGGAAGCAAGGTGCCTGGAAAACAGTT
The DNA here is from genome assembly GCF_902713615.1 of Scyliorhinus canicula. Taxonomy (NCBI): domain Eukaryota; kingdom Metazoa; phylum Chordata; class Chondrichthyes; order Carcharhiniformes; family Scyliorhinidae; genus Scyliorhinus; species Scyliorhinus canicula. The sequence continues at coordinate 100,310,156 of NC_052149.1, forward strand.
GCAACAAAGGTCAATTTTATTTTCCTCGAGTTGAATGCCCTCTGTGTGCCAGAGAATGGATCTTTCCCTCAACAAAAGAAATGCTGATATTTGAGGCATTCGATAGGATACTGTCGCCCCCTAGTGACTGCACTGCCACATTCCCTGTGTCCCTGCCCTGAATCATCTCAATGTGAATCCGAGAACATCCTGGACTGAGAGTACAGCACTTTGTAACTGAACGATCCCTCTTCAAGCTGGTGAAAATATTGGGCCAAATTTTCTTTTTTCATGCTTTCAGAATAAATAATTGCTCGGTGGAGCGCATGCAAAAAAATTATATGGAGAAAAAAAATCACAGGCCCTTTTTTGTGTCACTAATGCACTGAGATTAAGTATCAAATAAAGGCCTTTTGAAAATATCTATTTAGAATCAGTACATGCTGCATGAAGAATTGTTTTCTTTAATGTATTTTATTCCAAACAAATACAAAAAATACAAAACATAAATGATCTGGGGAACATTCTCCCCAACGCACAATGTTATAGTCTGTACACGTTTTACCCTTTTTCACCCCCTCCCCCGCTCCCCCACGCCGAACAATCCCTCGCTCCACTCCATTAGGTCCCTCCATTGCACGGCCACGAACGAGGCCCCTCATGACCGCCTGTTTGTTTTCCCCAGGAAATCCACCTCCGGGGTCTCGCCTCTGTCCTGGCTGAAGACACTGGGGCCCGTCCTACTCTGCAAACATGTCAGAAGCCATAAGTCCAACCTCCTGGCCAAGAGGGTCCAGCTCCTTCACACAACCCCCAGTACGCATACATAGAACACCCCGACGGCCGACGGGATACGGTTTCCCTCCGGGACCTGGCACCCACAGGTTCCACCACCACCACCACCACCACAACCTACCCCCCCCCCCCCCCCCAACCTACGCCGACCAGCGCCCCGCCCCTACATGGCCTCTGCATCACTTCCTATACTCCCTTCCCCTTCACCGACCCACAGGAACAAAACTCCAGAAGGCACGCTCCCGGAATCCACGTCTGAGCCCGCACCGGCGAGTTCACCACCCATGCCTGCACCGATGAGTTCGACACGCGGGCCAGCTGCGAAACCAGAGCTCCGGCAATCACAGTGCAAGATCAGGGCGCCGGACAGACTGAACCTGTGAACACTTCACCCCCGCCAGACTTCAATTTTTTAACAGGGGGTGAATGTGGTGAACGTATTGTACTAACCACTGTATTACATTGTATCACCCTGTTGCCCATGTGGGCTCCACCTATGGACCGTTGTACAATATTACACAGAATGTATCATGCTGGTGCCCTTGTGGGCTCCGCCCCTGGCTCCGTCCCTTGAGGGGAGGTATAAAGAGCAGCTGACCTGTAGGCGGCTCTCACTAGTAGAGCCATCGCAGGCAGGCTCTGTTCTAGTCGATTAAAGCCACTGTTCACTTCAACTCTCTGTCTCGCGTGAATTGATGGTCCTTTAATTGACTATCTCATCCAATATGGTTCACACTCTTCACTCCTCTTCCTATCTCCATGTGCCTTGAACGAGATAATCTCCCCCGAACTATCGCCTTCAATGCCTCCCAGAATGTGGCCACCGATATCTCCCCATTTTGGTTCAGCTCCACATAGTCCTTAATCGCCGACCGCACCTTATCGCAGAACCCCTGTCCGCTAACAGCCCCAGGTCTCATTTCCCTCCCGGCCTCTGTTACTGCCTCAAGCTAAGTCTAACCTCCACGTGGTCCGAAATTACGACTCCCGCATACTCTGTCCACAACACCCCTACCAACCCCACACGGCTCACCACAAAAATGATCAATTCTGGAATATACTTTGTACACATGTGAAAAGAAGGAATGCGCCCTCTTCCCCCGGGTCCTTAAACCTCCACGGATCCTTCACCATCCGCAGCCTTCCCATTGATCTGGGGCTCAACCTGTCCACCCTCGGTTCCAGCACACAATTAAAATCCCCTCCCATAATCAACTGATGTGTGGACAAGTCCGGAATCACCCCCCTCACAAACCCCATGTCATCCCAATGCAGTTCACTAGCACCACCAACGTCCCCTCCAGCACCCCGCTAACTATCACATATCTCCCACCCGGGTCCCGCACTGACTTGGCACTTACAAACCCTGGGCGGCATTCTCCCCTACCCGGCATGACGGAGGGTCCCGGAGTAGGGGAGTGGTGCCAACCACTCAGGGGTCGCGCCTCCCCAAAGGTGGGGAATTCCCCACCTTTGGGGGCCAGCCCCGCGCCGGAGCGGTTAGCACCAGAAGACTGGCGCAAAAATCCGGCGCCCCCGGCAGCAGGGCTGGCCGAAAGGCTTTCGCCGGTCGACGCATGCGCCGGCAGGGGGGGGGTCGGGGGGGGGGGGGGTCGGGGGGGTCAGGGGGGGTCAGGTCGGGTCGTGGGGGGGGGAGTCGGGTCGGGTCGTGGGGGGGTTGGGTCGGGTCGTGGGGGGGTCGGGTCGGGTCGTGGGGGGGGGGGTCGGGTCGGGTCCGAGGGGGGGTCGGGTCGGGTCGGAGGGGGGGGGTCGGGTCGGAGGGGGGTCGGGTCGGAGGGGGGGGTCGGGTCGGAGGGGGGGTCGGGTCGGAGGGGGTGTCGGTTCGGGTCGGAGGGGGGGGGTCGGGTTGGGGGGGGGCTGGTCGGGGGGGGTCGAGGTCGGGGCGGGGTCGGGGGGGTCGGGGGGGGGGGGCGGGGGTCGGGGGGAGGGGGGGCGGGGGGAGGGTCGGGGGGAGGGGGGGCGGGGGTCGGGTTGGGGTCGGGTTGGGGGTCGGGTCGGGTCGGGGGGGGGGGTCGGGTCGGAGGGGGGTCGGGTCGGAGGGGGGGGTCGGGTCGGAGGGGGGGTCGGGTCGGAGGGGGGTGTCGGGTCGGGTCGGAGGGGGGGGTCGGGTCGGGGGGGGTCGGGTCGGGGGGGTCGTGGTCGGGGCGGGGTCGGGGGGGTCGGGGGAGGGGGGCGGGGGGAGGGTGGAGGGGGGGGTCGGGGGTAGGGTCGGGGGTCGGGTTGGGGTCGGGTTGGGGGCGGGGGGGGGTCGGGTCGGGTCGGGGGGGGGCGGAGTGACCTGGTATATGATCGGGACTCACCGATCGGCGGGCCGGTCTCTCTGTCGGCAGGTCTATGACGCCGGTCACGCACTCGTGGCGCCCCCTAGCACATGGCGCCCCGGGCGACTGCCCGAGTTGCCGGTACCTTGAGCCGGCCCTGATTCCCTGGCATGGTCTTTAACCTTCTTTTAAAAATGAAATGAAAAATGAAATGAAAATCGCTTATTGTCACAAGTATGCTTCAAATGAAGTTACTGTGAAAAGCCCTAAGTCGCCACATTCCGGCCCCTATTCGGGGAGGCTGGTATGGGAATTGAACTGCGCTGCTGGCCTGCCTTGGTCTGCTTTCAAAGCCAGCGATTTAGCCCTGTGCTAAACCAGCCCCGGTTCTGCCGGGTCTGATCCTGGGGGGTGGGCGGGGGGGGGGATCTTCTCCTCCACACCTTCAGCTACACTTTGTACCCGAAAACAGGAGAATCAATTCTCCTGTTTTCGGGTATATAGAGCTCAGATTCATGCCTTCGAGCCTGAGCTGCCCTGTGCAACCACTCACTCCATGGCCACCACTAGAAGTCCTGTATGAAGAATCGTGTTGGCAATTCTTTATTCTTTCACGGCACAGGCAAGGCCAGTATTTATTCTTCTTCCTCCTCTTCCTGCATCTTGTGGTGCACTAAGTCAGACTTTTTTATTCACAGCTAGTGAGCAGGTCGCTAGCCTGTTGCCTGAGGCTTATATCTTGAGGGAGCGTCACTCCACATCAAGCGTGACTGATCAGGAGTCTCTCCCGCTCTTACCGCCAGCCATTGGCGTGTTTGGAAGGGTTTTTGCAGGCTGACACTCAATCTGTTTGGCCATATTATAAATTCAGCTTCTTTCGTCATCAAGTCCTGGGATGGGAGTCGAACCCAGATCTTCTGGCTCAGAGAGAGGGATGCTACCCGCTGCGCCACAAGACCTCCTCCGGCATTTATTGTTTAATTGCTTTTGAACCAAGCGACCTGCCGGGTCCATTTCAGAGGGCGGTTAATTCGATGCTGTGGGTCTGGAGTCATGGGCCAGGCCAGTGGATGGGTTTTTACGACGATGGTTTTATGATCACTCTGACCAGCTGAAGTGAGATTTGAGCCTGTGTCCTCAGAGCGCTAAGTCTGGATCACTAGTTTATCCATCCAGTGACATTGCCACAACACCACCATCTCCACAAAGGTTTATTGTCCTTTGTTTTAATGGGGAGCCCAATCAGTCTTCATACTTTCGAGAATACTCAGTCCTGCTGATTAAACTGACTGTCAGTATGCTGCTGAGAAATGGCCACCAACACACTGGCTGATAGGCTGATAGGAGCCCTTTGAGTTTCACAGGTTTTTATTCACGTTTACTGGAAGGATACCTCAGCATTACTGTAAGGGAGGTTCAACTCACACCAGCATGTTGGTATTTATCAGTTTCAGAACTCACCTCATGACATGAAAATGTCATGACCAGAACTGGTTTCTGCCGCAGCTCCGACACTTTCAGCAAGCCCAATTGGGAAGTCGGCAAAACCATAACCGACAATTTCAAAGTCAAAGCAGAAAGTGCTGGAAATACTCAGCAGGTCTGGCAGCATCTGTGGCGAGAGAAACAGAGTCAACATTTCAGGGCAATGACCTTTCGTCAGAATATCAGAATTAGCACAAGTCTCAAAGTAGTTCACGGCTCAAGTAAGCCAGTCCTGAATATCAGCCTGTAACAGGTGACAGTGCAGTGTGCACAAACTGATCGTAATGTAATTGTAGAATCCGTCAAAGTAGCATGCATGGGCCAAGCAGGTAGAATACAACGGTTAGGTTTATTTACGTTATACAAGAATCTCCCCTCCCCGTAGAGTCTCCCTCCCCGGCCTGCACCCAGGTTGGGGTTTTTACACTAGTGGGCTTGACCCTTGTTAAGGGGAAGCCCCGCCCCCATGACCGGGGTAGTTCGTACTCTGTGGAGGTCACGGGGAATCTGATAGTTGCTATGCCGTGACCTCCACAAGGATTATTTCCATAATGTTCCGTAATACGGCGCAACTCACACGCCGCTCCGACGCAGGCCGCCGATTCTCAGGTGACCAGAGAATGGGAGCCAATCGCGTATGCGGGGTCGCCGCTGCGCTGGTCGGGGGCCATTGAAACCGATTCCCCCCGCCGATTCTCCGCGCCGCGATGGGCCGAGTGCCCGCAGAGTTCAGCCGAGTCCCGCTGGCATGGGTTACGTATGGTCCTACCTGGCGGGACCTGGGAGTTCTGGCTGCGGGGGCTGTCCTGGTGGGGTGTGCGGGTGAATACGACTCCATGGGGGGGCGCTCCACTGTGGCCAGGACCACGATCGGGGCCTACCGATCAGCAGGCGGGCCAATTCCGGGGCAGGACCTATCTTCCTCCACGCCAGGCCCCTCAGGGCTCCACCATATTGCCCGGGGGCCGGCAGGGAGACGGCAACCCACGTGCATGCATGGACACGCACCGGCCGTGGCGCGTCGGCTTTTGAGCGGACAGCACTCCCGCGCCGTTCTAGCCCCCTACGAAGGGGTGAATGACTGGGCCTGGAGGGCCGTTGACGCCGGAGTCGCTCGTGCCAGTTTTGATGCCGGCGTCAACACTTGGCTGGGATTTGGAGAATCCCGGCCCTTTTTATAGTATTAAACCTTGGATGGAATTCTCTGATCCTGAGACTAAGGGCGAAATTCTCCGACCCCCCGCAGGATCGGAGAATCGCCCGGGTCCGGCGACAATCCCGCCCCCGCCATGCCTGGGAATTGGTGGTGGCGGGAATCACGCACCGCCGATCGGCGTGCCCTCCGCGCCGATCGGCGAGCCCCCTGCGGCGATTCTCTGGCCCGCGATGGCCCGAAGTCCCACCACTGAGTGGCGGCGGGATTGGCGGCGCGAGCGGGCCCCCGGGGTCCTGGGGGGGGGCGCAGGGCGATTGGACTCCGGGGGGTGCCCCCACGGGGGCCAGGTCCGTGACCGGGGCCCACCGATTGGCGGGCGGGCCAGTGCCGTGGGGGCACTGTTTTTCTTCCGCCGCCGCCACGGCCTCCACCATGGCGGAGGCGGAAGAGACCCCCCTACCGCGCATGTGCCGGTGGCGACTCGGCGGCCAGTCGGCTCAACGCGCGCAGAGAATTGCCGGAGGGGGGACCGCAAAGAGCGGCCCCCGACCGGTGCCTCACCGGCGTCAATGGCGCCGATTCTCCAGTCACCGGAAAATCAGCGGACCGGCGTCAGGGCAGTGTCACGTGAATCCCCCCCCACACCCCCGCTGATTCTCTGACCTGGCCCGATCATTCTCGTCATTCAGCTGAGTTCTGATAAGTTCAGAGAATAACATCTCAAATCCCCACATTAATAGGTGAACAATGTGCATGATAGTGTCTCCCCCTAGTGCTGAGACAGATCATTGCTAGCTGTCCTCCACCGTGTGACAGGCTAGCATTAAAAAGCCGCCTCAGGAATACTGCAAAAAAAGGACAATTGGCCGTCTGACATAGCTGGCACTGCTGATTCAGCCTCATTTCATGCTTTCCAAGTGCAGAAGCGCTGATGGACCTCGGCAGAATGGGAAGCTATAAATTAATTTGTCAAGGAGAGTCATTCTAAATTAAACTGGGTGTGACTAAACAGCCACGGATCTACCCGGCTCACAATGCCTCGCCAGATCTACCGTGCTCTCGCAAGATGTTGCAATGTAAATCTCGCCCATTGTGGGCAGGATCACTTTCTGGCAAATCTGCATATTAGAGCGAGACAGTTGGTCTCACTCCAATATGTAGTTTCCCGAGGCATTGAGATCTATTAGCTTTGGCTCAGAGACCTTGGGTAAGCGACGTTCAGTAGGGATCTCCAGAAATGGGGACCGGATGGAGTGGCACTCATGGTGGTATCCCAGGGGATTAAGGACCCCCAGGTGCATGGCCTTTGGGCAGGCTGGTACCCTGGCATTGTTGATGCCATGTGAGGACCCTGGCACTGCCAGTGTGGCATTTCTACCTGCGTGTCAACTTGGAACTGCCAAGGTGTCCAGGTGGTGCTGGCAGGGGCATTATCAGGTTGGTGCTACCAAGGTGCCAAGGTGGCACTTTCTGTGCAGTGGCGATGGGGTTGAGGTGCCCAACACAATTTGGGGGGGGGGGGATGGGACAGTGACCCCTCATAGTGAGTTGGGGCTTGAGGGGAGGGGAGGTTATAATTTGCATCGGGGGCTCCAGAGATCAGGTTGCCATTCGCAATTTGCGTTGAATAAGGGGCCTGAACGGGGAATGTGCAGTCGACGCCGCACATAGCCCCGTATTGTACACTGGGGAGCTTTGCTCACCGAAACTCCCCATGGTAGTGAGAGATCAGGATGCCAATTTTTAAATGGCATGCCAATCTCCGAGACCCCTAAAACGAAACCCAACCACCCCCAGCCTGAACACAGTATAGGAGGGTTGGGGAACGCAGTGTAAGAGGGGAGGTGTGAGGAACGCAACATAGGAGGGTCCCCCAGTACCCCACAACACCTGTACAGGGCAACTCCAGCCCGCTCACACACATGCAAAAACTGTTAACTGGCTGTGCACCTTGGCAGTACCTCTGCCAGGGTGCCAGGCTGGCATTGCCAGTGTGCCAAGCTGGCACTACCAGCTTCCCAACAGGCATGCAGTTAGGGGCCTCTGATCCTACGAGTGCCGTTCCATCTGGTCCCCATTTGTGGGGCCAGGTGCTGAATAGCGCTCACCGAGGTCTCTGAGGTAAAGGGGCTGAATCTCAAACCCTGAGGTACCTCGGGACTCTGCACATCGCAGCGAGGCTTACTGCCTCGTTCTAAAATGCAGATTTGCTAAAAAGTGATCCCACCGACTGTGGACATGATTCACATCGCAACGTCTCGCATGAGCTCATTGAATCTCGCAAAGCGTTGCAAGCCAGCTACCTCCAAGCTCTCAACTTCCCAACTTTTGGCATTCCAATCGCCGTGATACATCTGGAGCTGTGCATTTATTCATCGCCATCTTTGGTGCCAAATGTTTATCTTCACCATTCCTGCAACCTAGATATTTAGTCAACTATATCCTCCAACTTTGTCTCCTCAGGTCCAGAAGGCACAGATTTGACTGTGTCTGGTATACAACTGAATTAACCATCTGAGGCAGACGCTTGACTCATCGAGAACATAGAACAGAGAATGCAGAAGGAGGCCATTTGGCCCATCGAATCTGCACTGACCCACTTAAGTTCCTCACTTCCACCCTATCCCCAGAACCCAATAACCCCTCCCAATCTTTTTGGTCACTAAAGGCAATTTATCATGGCCAATCCAGCAAACCTGTGATGTGTTATCTGTATTGGTCTAACATTGACTGCAACTGGATGCAGTAAAACGAGTAACAGGCTTCTGACACAGGAGATAGTCCAAGACTGTTTTATTGAACTTGTTGATTGCTGTATATAATCTGCTGTGGGTTGACACTCTATTAACCTAACTGATAACCTCCTACTGGCTTGACCAGACTAGTCTCTATCATATGGTTATGATGTTCATTGGCCTGTGCACTGCGACTATCTCCCTGGCCGTGTCCTGTGAGAGAGGGAGAGCCTTAATGCCCTGTGTGCTTTATAGTGGTGGTGTCCTGTCTGGTGATTGGTTGTTCTGTGTTGTGTGTGTTCATTGGTTATCCTGTGTGTCAATCACTGCCTGTCTGCATCTCATGATATACATGAATGGATATTAGACAGTGACCCCGCAGGGAATCAAACCTGGGACCCTGGCACTGCGAAGCCACAGTGTTATCCACTTGTTCTACCGTGCACGGTAAACGTGACAGGAACTCTGATCTTCAATTGCAGCCTGTTTACTTATTGTTTCCAATCTCCATAGATTAAATCCTGGTTTCCCAATGGGAAAGAAACAGTTCTGACCAGTTTCCCTATTTCCCCATCCTCCATTTCGAGCTCCATTTTAAGGCAGACAAGACCAGTTTGGGCTGGTATTCTTATTTCCCCGTTTTGTTTTCTTCTTTTTTCCGTCTGGTTTCCAATCTTTTGGTTATGAATGTTGCTGACAACCATAATTTTCATTGCATCAGGATTAATGTTGGCGATATTACACAAAAAAGGTTTATAGAAACAATTATTTTGTCGTTGAAAGCAAATTTGATGGAACATTTTGTAGTCTTATCAAAGTTGAACCAAGTTTAGTTGTTTACCAGTCTGTCGGATAACTTAGTGAAAGAGAGAGAGAAGAGAAATTATTTAAGTCTAGATAGATTTCAAATTAAGGAAAGGATGGAAACTGAGAATGTTATACAAACAAATACTGGGAAATTACTTGGCCTTCAGCAAGGCTTTTGATAAGGCCCCACGTGGGAGACTGATAGCAAAGGTAAGAGCCCATGGGATCCAGGAAATTTGGAAAGTTGGATCCAGAATTGACTCAGTGGCAGGAAGCAGAGGGTGATGGTAGAGGGGTGTTTTTCTGACAGGAAGCCTGTGTCCAGTGGAGTACTGCAGGGGTCAGTGGTGTTGGGGCCTTTGCTGTTTGTGGTTTGTGGTTTATATAAATGATTTAGACATGAATGTAAGAGAGTTGATCGCAAAGTTAGCAGATAATATGAAAATGGGGGGTGGTAAATAGTGAGGATAGCCTTAGTTTACAGGGGGATATGGACAGGTTGGTCAGATGGGCTGATCAATAGCAAATAGAATTGAATCCGGATCGGTGTGAGGTAATGCTCTTGGACAGGACAAACAAGTCAGGAAACACATGATAAATGGCAGGACCATGGGAAGCACCGAGGATCAGAGGGATCTTGATGTGCATGTACACAGATCCCTCAAGGTAGCAGAGCAGATGAATACACTGGTAAGAAGGCATATGGTGTACTTGCCTTTATTAGCTGGGGCTTAGAGTTTAAGAGCAGGGAGTTTATGCTGGACTGCATAAAATGTTGGTTTGGCCACAACTAGAGTATTGTTTGCAGTCCTGGAATCCACATTCTAGGAGGGATGTGATAGCATTGGAAAGGGTGCAGAGGAGATTTACCAGGATGTTGCCTGGGCTTGTTGCCAATTTAATGGAATACTATCCCATAAGCATCACCAATAATGTTGTTCTTTAGAGTCACCAATATGATACTGAGGCTCCTTTTATGATATGATTGGATTGGATGGATTGGATTTGTTTATTGTCACGTGTACCGAGGTACAGTGAAAAGTATTTTTCTGCAAGCAGCTCAACAGATCATTCAGTACATGGAAGAAAAGGGAATTAAACAAAATTCAAGAAAATACATGAGAATACATAACAGGACAACACAAGATATACAATGTAACTACATAAGCATTGGCATCGGATGAAGCATACAGGGTGTAGTGTTAATGAGGTCAGTCAATAAGAGGGTCATTTAGGAGTCTGGTGACAGTGGGGAAGAAGCTGTTTTTGAGTCTGCTCGTGCGTGTTCTCAGACTTCTGTATCTCCTGCCCGATGGAAGAAGTTGGAAAAGTGAGTAAGCCGGGTGGGAGGGATCCTTGATTATGCTGCCCGCTTTCCCCCGGCAGCGGGAGATGTAGGTGAAGTCCATGGGTAGGAGGCAGGTTCGTGTGATGGACTGGGCGGTATTCACGACTCTCTGAAGTTCCTTGCGGTCCTGGGCCGAGCAGTTGCCATACCAGGCTGTGATGCAGCCCGATAGGATGCTTTCTATAGTGCATCTGTAAAAGTTGGTAAGGGTTAATGTGGACATACCAAATTTCCTTAGTTTCCTGAGGAAGTAGAGGCGCTGTTATGCTTTCTTGGTGATAGCCTCGACTTGAGTGGACCAGGACAGATTTTTGGTGATGTGCACCCCTAGGAATTTGAAACTGGTGTTTCTATGATGTTATGTCCCAACAACATCGCCAATACTGTGGGTGTTTTTGTTTCTCTTACTGAACCGCCAGGCTTTCCTGTGTATGGGTCAAATGACCACACAACCAGTTTGTCAGTTCAAGTTCAAAGATTGTTTATTTACACACAAGGGTTACTTCGACATGCAAGCACAATATACTACAAGTTAAACTACACCTATCAGCTACCATAACCTATAGTTAATTTCAGACGACCGGCACTATGCAAGTGGATAAGGCCTTTATCTTGATCTCACATGGCTGGTTTGAAGAAGCGGCTCTCTCTCTGCTGGGCTCATCCATCAGGTAGCGATCGTTGGACTTGAACTTGGCTGGCTGGTCATTATGCTACAGTTGGACTGGCACAGGCCGGATTCAAAGGAGGCTGGCACAGGCCGGGTTCAAAAGAGACTGAACACATGGCTGTGTCCCCTTTTATCCCTCAAGGGGTTTGTGCTCTTTGGGGCGGTCCTTAATCTTGGACCCAATAATTCGACAGGGCTTCGATCACTGCATTCGATTTCAGCCAATAAAAGGGGCGGGTGCCTTGGTGGCTGGACGGGTCCTTAGCGGTTATTGACCTTGGCAGTTGGTCTCTCTGAGTAAGGGGAGTGCCGCTGATCAGTCTGTGACTGTTTCGGTTTCTTGAGTGTAGTCCTATTGTTCTGGGGAAATGGGCCATCACAATGCAAATGAGTGCGGTTTTCGATCAGGTCTAGCTACCTGCGTTTCAAATACACAGAAGCTCTGTATCTGTCTGAGTTCTGGGGTGGCCAGAATTCCCATTGTCCTTTGCAGGTGGCCATCTCAGATGGCTCCAGGCTGGAGAGTTTAGTTATGAAAAGCGGTTGAATAGACTTGGATTGTTTTCCTTGGAGCAGAGGAGACTTAGGGGGACATGAATGAGATGTATAAGATTATGAAGGCATGGTGGAGTAGAATGGAAGAAGCTTTTCTCCCTGGTGGAGGGATCAGTGACCGGGGGCATAAATTCAAGGTAATGGGCAGGAGATTTGGAGGCAATGTGAGAAAAAACCTTTTTTCCCCAGAGGGTGGTGGGAGTTCGGAACTCATGTCCTGAAAGGGTGGTGGATGCAGAGACCCTCATAACAATTACGTATTTGGGATGTGCACTTGTGGTGTCAAGGTATAGAAGGCTATGGACCAAGTGCTGGAAAATGGGATTAGAATAGTTAGGTGGTTGTAATTTACTGGCATAGGTGCGATGGGCTGAAGGGTCTTTTCTGTGCTGTAGATCACTATGACTCTGGTAAGCAAATGAGGGTTTTTACAGAAAGAATGAAATTAGAATGAAGTTAATGAAGAAACTGAAAGAAGCACATTTCATGTACAAAACTGAGTGGAAAGAGCCATTATCTTCTATCTTTCCCACTTCCTGCCTGTATCCTAGTGCCATCAGGTTGAATTTCCTGACCTCGATAAACCTCTTTCATCCAACCACATGTGACAAGAACACTACAATGACTAACCCTGACTCATAAATGGGAGTGTAGCGTTTTGTGTGAATGTTTCCAGCCCTGCGCAACGCAACGTGGTTTGGAGACTCTCAACTGAGTTTTTCTTTAAGGCCTTCCTTGACTTTGAATGTGAGAAGACGGGCCTCACGGTAGCATGGTGGTTAGCATCAATGCTTCACAGCTCCAGGGTCCCAGGTTCGATTCCCGGCTGGGTCACTGTCTGTGTGGAGTCTGCACGTCCTCCCCGTGTGTGCGTGGGTTTCCTCCGGGTGCTCCGGTTTCCTCCCACAGTCCAAAGATGTGCGGGTTAGGTGGATTGGCCATGCTAAATTGCCCGTAGTGTAAGGTTAATGGGGGGATTGTTGGGTTACGGGTATACGGGTTACGTGGGTTTAAGTAGGGTGATCATTGCTCGGCACAACATCGAGGGCCGAAGGGCCTGTTCTGTGCTGTACTGTTCTATGTTCTATGTTCTAAGTCTGAAACAAAGACATCAGTGCAATGAGGGAGAAGAAGGTGAATTCAATTCTCTCAAAGACCATGCTGTACCTTCAACATTAATCTGTGATTTCTCCTCTCCAGTGCTGACTCACCTGCTACGCACTTCCAGTACTGTTTGTTCACCTCGATGCCAGAGAGAGCAGCTTTCATGAGATCCAGGGCATGAAAGGATGTAAAGTGCCGTTCTGTTTCTCTGACATAAATAAACTGTTTTTACTTTCTGAGTTGGTGAGCTAAACTTGGTTCTTGCTCAATTCCTAAGCACCAATTTGCATCTGACGACTTAATTGCTCACGACATTAGTGTGCCAGAAGAGTCAAGCGAAATTATGCAGTGGGTTTGGCAATAACCTAAATATTTACGATGTTCATTTCTTTTCCCAAATGTGCAGTGGAAGATATATTGTAATATACTTTAGTCTTTAATTAACAATGCATTACATCATTTCAGATTATTATAAAATACAGTCATTCATTTGAATTAACATTTATATGCAAGCGTAAATACAGAAGAGCAGAGATGTTTATGGAAAATGAGCTGGCAATAAAACAGCTCAAACAATCCACTTATACTGTGAACTCATGAATTATCCAGTTGACACCACTGATGGTTTATTTTTACTCGGCCACCTTGTTTGAAGCCTAATATTTATTCTTATAGCAACCAAAAAATATACAGACAACTGGGATGCAACCTAAGTTTCTGATAGGACATTTTGCAATCTCCTCAAAAACACATGTGCAAAATATTTCGCAGCCAGAATTAAATGCAGGAAATAGAGGTGTGTGATTATAGACTGAATGTTCAAGTATGATGTTGTTACTAAAGGCTCACGTGTTGGATGCGCAGATGTTCTCTCCAGAGCGCAGGGTGGGCAAAAGCATGGAGTAGTTGCTCAGCTAGTGAAAAAAGTACTGTTTGTTACAAGTCCTTGGTTGCCTGCCTTTGGGAACACAATATGCCCACAATGATTACAGGCTTGTGTTACGTTGTCCAGTTCTTCCAGGTGGCACGGTAGCGCAGTGGTTAGCACTGCGGTTTCAGAGCGCCAAGGACCCAGGTGTGATCCCGGCCCCAGGTCACTGTCCATGTGGAGTTTGCACGTTCTCCCCATGTCTATGTGGGTATCATTCGCACAACCCAAAGATGCGAATAGGGTAGGTGAATTGGCCACGCTAAATTGCCCCTTAATGGAAAAAAAAAGAATTGGGCACTTTAAATTAATTTTTTTAAGTTATCCAGCTCTTCATAATATTTGGTAGGAATCTAGCCATATTGGCTACTTTCTGCTCATTTCAACTTATATAGGCAAGACAGTATCCCAGGAGTAACCTAATCCATGAATCTGATTGCACTATGTGGCAGTTTTGCACAATTTTCTGATTGGTTTGGTAGACTCAAAGCTTTGAGAATCCATTAAGAGGTTGCCCCACAAACCTGTGAGACCAACATATCATAGAGACAACAACCTGCAGTTAGATAGCACCGTTAATGTAATGAACAGTCCCTGAATCATGAGTAAACACAAAGTGATTTATGACAGGTGCCCAAAAACCCACTCAGAGAGAGGGGCAGCACGGTAGCATAGTGGGTAGCACTGTTATTTCACAGCTCCAGGGCTCCAGGTTCAATTCCCAGCTTTGGTCACTGTGTGTGTGGAGTCTGCACGTTCTCCCTGCGTCTGCGTGGGCTTCCTCTGGGTTCTCTGGTTTCCTCCCACAAGTCCCGAAAGATGTGCTGTTAGGTTATTTGGACATTCTGAATTCTCCCTCAGTGTACCCAAACTGGCGCTGGAATGTGGCGACTAGGGACTTTTCACAGTAACTTTATTTGAAGTCTACTTGTGACAATAAGCTTTTTTCATTTCATTTTTCATTTCATTTCAGTGTAAATGTAAGCCTACTTGTGACACTAAAGATTTTTAGGGTTGCCAACTGTGACCTTATTCCTCGAGGTCTTAGTCACATGACTTGCCCCCATGCCCCAACCATTAGTCAGCCAGCACATCCATCCTGTGCCTTCTGTCATGTGAGTGTCCGTTTAAGAAAGGTTTTGCTTTCCCTCATGGCTTGAAGCACGACTTCAGTGATGTCATTTGTGGGTGGAGCTGGGCTGTGGCTGTCAGATGAGGGGGGACTCAATTTTGGTTTCATTTTTGGTTTGTTCGTTTCGACTGCAGAAGAAGCAGTGGTGGAAAGCACTGTATTAAGCTGCAAGAAGTTTTCCCTGTTTTCTCTGTTTTATTTTAAAGCTGTTTCAGAGAACTGAAAGCCCATTGGGTGTGGGAAAACCGCCTTGGTAACCTTAAAGCTAGAGTTGGTTTCCCGAAGGAGTTTTGAATCTGCTGGTTGGAAACTGGACCAGAATCTTAGGGAAAGGACCAGTTCCATTCAAGTGAGATTACAGTGGGGCGGGCCACGGCCTTGAAAGGGGTTTTGGTTTTACTGGAATTTGTATTGAATTGGAACAGCTAAGGGGGATTCATTAAGAGTTATATACATAGATTACTGTAGCTGCTGTGTTTATTCATGTTAGTAATTGATAACAAATTCTTTCTAAGTGTTTTATATATGTTAACTACATTCTTATAATCAACTTTGTTTTGATAAAAGTGCCTGGGGGGGTCTGATGAATCACACCTGAAGTGAAGGCTCTTGTGCTCATCCTAGCCAAATTCAACATCAAAGTTATAGGTCAGATGAGCTTCATAATACACTTTTGAGTTTCTAAGCCTTGGCCCATCATACGTCCTACACCAATAGGGAAGCAAAAACACGTTAGCCAATTGGATGATGCTGTGAATGTCAGCCAAACAAACTTTATTTGCCCTATTTGCAGCATTTTATATCTGGTGAAGAGAAATGTTCAAAGAAGATGATGAAGAAAAACAGGTGGTGGGAGGGAGAAGAACTGTAGTGTTTACAGTGTGATTGGGGCAGAAGAAGAAAATAAATACTGAAGGCCATCAAAAAAGCAAACAAAGCGCTGGTGTTCATTTCTGGAGCAACAGAATTCAAAAGCAGAGAAATTATAACAACTTATATGGAACTTAGAGTACACAGTGGAGTACAGGCCCTGTGACCAGTTCTGGATTCCATTTTATAAAAAGGATGAGGAGGCATAGGCTAATGTATAAAAAAGATGCCAGAGCTAAAAAGTGAAGATTATCAGGAAAGGCCAATGTCACAGAGGCTCTTTTCTCTTGAAAGGAGAGGGCTGACGAGTAACCTAATGAAGGTCTCTAAAATTCTACAACATTTTGATAGAGTAGACAAGGAGAACATATTTCCACTTGATAGGAGTTCAAGACTAGGGGTGATAAATCTAAGATAGCCAATAATAGATTCAGTAAGGAATTCAAAAGAATCATATTTCCCCAGATAGTGGTTAGTAGCAGAACTCACTATTAACAAGAGGTAGTTGAGGTGAATTGCATTAAGAGCTAGTTAGACTTGCACATGAAGGCAAAAGGAATAGAAGGTTAGGCTGATATGGTGAGATACGATAAGAGCCCATGGTGTTAGGGGAAAGGTACTGGCATGGATAGAGGATTGGCTGACTGGCAGAGGGCAGAGAGTCGGGGGTAAAGGTATCTTTTTTTGGATGGCAGCCGGTGACTAGTGGTGTTCTGCAGGGGTCAGTGTTGGGAGCACAACTATTCACGGGAGACATTAACCATCTGGAAGAAGGAACTGAGGGCATTGTTGCTAAGTTTGCAGATGATACAAAGATATGTAGAGGGACAGGTAGTGTTGAGGAAGCAGGGAGGCTGCAGAAAGACTTGGACAAGCGGGGAGAGTGGGCAAAGAAGTGGCAGATGGAAAACAATGTGGAGAAGTGTGAGATTACGCATTTTGGTAGGAAGAATAGAGACGGAGATTAATTTCTAAGAACAGAGGGACTTAGGAGCCCCAGTTCAAGATTCTCTTAATGTTAAAATGCAGGTTCAGTTGGCAGTTAAGAAGGCAAATGCAATGTTAGCATTCATTTTGAGAGGGCCAGAATGCAAGAGCAGAGATGTACTTCTGAGGCTGTATAATGTTTTGTTCAGACCCCATTTGGAATATTTTGAGCGGTTTTAGGTCCCAAATCTAAGGAAGGATGTGTTGGAAGGGAGGAGGTTCAGGCAAATGATCCGGGGAATGGAGGGATTGTTATATGAGGAGCATTTGAGAACTCTGAGTCTGCACTCGATGGATTTAGAAGGATAAGGAGAGATTTCATTAAAACTTACAGAATACTGAGAGGCCTAGATAGAGTGGACGTGGAGAAGATGTTTCCACTGGTAGGTGAGACTAGAACCAGAGGGCACAACCCCAGACTGAAGGACGATCCTTTAAAACTGAGATGAAGAGGAATTTCTTCATCAGAGGATGGTGAATCTGTGGAGCACATTGTCACAGAAGACTGTGGAGGCCAAGCCACTGAGTGTCTTTAAGACAGACATAATAGGTTCTTGATTAATAAGTAATTAGGCGTTACGGAGAGAAGGCAGGAGAATGGGGATGAGAACATATCAGCCATGATCGAATGGAGGAGCAGACTCGATGGGGCGAATGCTCTAATTCTGAACCTTTATCTTGTGGGTCCTATAAACTAGAATGGGAAGAGGCTCATGTGGACACAGACTTGAATCTGCCTCTGGGCTATACGTTCTGCGTGTAACTTTTCCACCTTATCAGATGTGATTGACTCTAAAAGGCAAATTTCTGCTCTGCTGCATAAGCAAACATGGATGCTAGGCAGGCACTGCCAGTCCCAGTGATCAGTGCAGGAATGACACAACCAATAACCTCTGATAGCGAAACACTCAGATGGGCAGCAAATGCTGTCCTTGCCAGCGACGCCCACATCCTGTGAACAGAAATATGTCATCTGATGTATTCTTTATAATTGCATTTAATTACAACATTCTCACACATATTTGGATAGAGTTGCAGTAGGTTCCCACCACTCCAGTCAGAAATCGTCACGATAATATCAGATGGCACAGACCTGGCAGATCCACAGAGTTTGTTTTCTCACTGACGAATCAGCGTAACTGCTTAGGATGATCTCAATTGCAAAAATTGCATATCTTTGCTACTTCCTCAAAGCATTGAACAATCGCTACAGGTCTCACAAAACCATCAACTTGAACACACCAAACAATAGGTAGGGATAGTGACTGCAATGGGATGTGGAGATCATGATCGGAGATTTTCCTGCCGCCGCTCAAATGGCAGGAAGCACGCAAACTTGGCGCTGCCTGCTGATTTGCCTGATTGTGGCACACAGCTCGCTGGGTGCCGAATGTGCTTGAGGCATTGAATACCTATTTAAAACTGGACTGCACCTGTTAAAGATTTGAAGGAACTGAAATGGTGTAGCATGTTAAGTTACTGACCACCCAAGGGCAAGACCGTGGCGCAGTGGTTAGCACTGCTGCCTCACAGCGCCGAGGTCCCAGGTTCGATCCCGGCTCTGGGTCACTGTCCGTGTGGAGTTTGCACATTCCCCCCCGTGTTTGCGTGGGTTTCGCCCCCACAACCCAAAGATGTGCAGAGTAGGTGGATTGGCCCAGCTAAATTGCCCCTTAATTGTAAAAAATAATTGGGCATTCTAAATTTATTTTTTTTACAAAGCTACTGACCACCCATCAACATAGGTTTATTTACAAAACCTAGTATAATACGAGAGCTGAGTACATTTCCCTTCCTTGCCACTGAGATGCGGTGCCCAGAAAGCTAAGTATGCATGAGTGATGGTGCCCTGCATCATACTATCATGGAAAAGCCACATGCTCATACTTGCTGCTTCTCTCAGTTTAGAGAGCACACCACTCACCAGGTGTACAGAGCCTCTGTCACCTCCCTGATGCAATGATGGGCAATGCACTGCGAGATGGTTTCTGTGTTTCCTGTTCCAACCGGGAAGGATTTGCTGGCAAAAGAATTCAGGGTGACAGTCGCCGTGTAGCCAGCTGGCTGTGCCATTCTTACCCTGCTGTGAGACTGCAGGTCCTGTTCTAGGACTGTATCCTTAGTACAACTCAGCCAAAATTGGCTCCAAATTGCATGCTGGGATCAGATCAGCATTAGAGACTAGCTGACAACATAACCTTGTCTCGCTGCAAACTTCCAGCACATGTTCCAAACGCCCTCGAGTCACCTTCAAGCGTTTCGCCTGGGCCGCACTGCAAATGGGTTGAAACTTTACCCAAGTGTCACTGCAGCATTGACCCCTACCATGGCTACAGAGACAAATTTTGTGACTGACATAACTGTACTGATATTCAGAGCAGATGTGTCTTGACGGCAATTACTGACATTTTCCACAGCGCATTTAGTGCAGAAGGTTTTCTCAGGGCAGGAGAAGTGTAAGGTGCACACACGCCCCCTCGAATGCCTTTGAAGTGGCATAATAGCAGGACACCTCCAAAGGTTGCCTTGTTCCACTATAACATTCAGTTGAAGTTTTCACTGGAACACTAACATAGATTGTCAAATTTATGTTGAATTGAAACTAGTTTGACAGCTTTTTCAATCCAAACTATTCCATTCCAGAGGCTCTGTTCACCAGCACATCACAGATCTCTGGAAGAGCAGCTATTTCATTTCTAATGAAAGATGACCAATCTGAAAGGTTACGATGGGCGTGGCTTTCTGCCCCCCCCCCCCCATGGTGTACTTTCCAGCAGCAGAGGTTGCCTGCCATTGGCCCAACGGCAGGATCTTCTTGTCCTATCTATGTCCGCAGGGATTTGCATGCCCCGCACCCTCCGCAGTCAGGGAATGCACTGTGAGAGGTGGGTCACCATTCCCGGGACCGGAAGATCCCGCAGCAGGAAGGGCAGGAAACATTTAGCCTCTGTTTTCTCTCTAGAGATACTGCCTAACCTGCTGAGTCTTTCCAGCATTTTCTGTTTTGATCCCCAAAATCCACAGTATTTGTTTTTTTACAGTCGGAGGCAACCATTTGGCTATTCCTTGTCATTGATCGACAACTTACAGGACAGCATCCTGGGGAAATACTGAATCAATGGACAAGATGGTAATTTTCTACTTTGTGTCTGAGGTAGGCCATCGCTTGAAATGATAGCTTAGCATTGTATACTTTGAACCTGGTCTTCCGACAGCGAGATATGGGGGAAATTAATAACTGTAGTACTTGTTACAACCGGTCCCTGGGTGAGGTCTCCAAATTCGTTACCTCCCATTCCGTGTGTGGGAACTGTATCAGCACGAGCCCAAATTTGTTCAATTCTGGATGGTTATACCCATACTTAGTCATTTTTGGGGGGACTTGGGAAGTTTCCCCCTGGTCTAGCCCACATTAGAAATTCTTTCATTCTTCAGAGATCGTGGCTCTCTAAGTGAGATCAAGGGCCCCTCAACCACGGACAATGCCCCTCCCCACCCCCACAGACATGCGCATTACCATCCCCCCCCCCCCCCAAGTGAGCACATCCCTCAATGAAGTCACTGCGGCAACCCCCCCCCTTCAGCATCTGCCTCCTTTCAGGCCTGCTCCTTTCAGGACCTCCACATCACACTTCATCCTTTTTGATGCCCCTTCATCCGCCACCCCACCCCCTTACCCCCTTCAGCTCCCCATCCTGGTAACCCTCATTCACTCCCCTTTCCATGGGCATGCCCCCCTCAGGCCTGACCCTTGCAGTGCTAACTGCACCTTGGCACTCTGGCATTGCAAGCCTGGCACCCAGGCAGTGCCTCAGCACCCTGGACAGTGCTAGCCTGGTATGCCCTTGCCCTATCCCCACCACCTGGGGGCTCCATGAGACACCCGGCAGTGGTCCTCATGCTTGTGGTGACCAGTACAAAGCAGCGCCTGCTTGAGGCCTCCTGGCTGATGGGCCTCAACAGGCCGCGCATGTTAAATTAACCTAATTGGATCATTTAAGTATGATTATCTGGATCACACTAGCGAGGAGGGAGGGGGGCATGCGGGGCAGGGGCTGCAATGCAAGCCAGGACAACCGGTAGCTCATTGGGCATGAACCTGCGTGGGGGTACCCGCCATGCTAACATGTCCGCACTTTACACCCCTGCAGACAATGGATTTCGATATCCAACTGGGCTTGGTTGGCATCATCCTGACCGCTGCAGCCCTGGTGGACGCACTGGCTGTACAAGCAGGAAGAGTTGCGCGGGGAGGGCCCTGCAGAAACTGGAGCCTGCCAGTGGAACAGAGCCAGCCAGTGAGGATGGAGAGCCAGCTGCCCAAACAGGTTCAACCAACTAGGGGGCCTCGCCACCAGCAGTCCCGTTCGCCCCTCCCCCCCCACCCTCCCCCCACCAAACACCCCCCTCCCCTGTCCACTATCCTTGCACCCCCCAATCACCAACTCACCTGTCCACCCTCACTGTACCCCCCCACACAGCTATTGCACCCCCCCTTCCGTGCTCCATACCTGCCTCCTACATGGGGCTGGCCCGAGGTTGGCAGGTATCAGGCCAGGTCTGAATCCATGGATAGAGGATGATGTTTACCCTCTACGCAATAAGTTCTGGTGCTCCGCATCATTGCGATATAGTCTGACTCCTGAACTGGATAGCATATTCCCTGTCACCTGGGTGATCCCTATATGCGAGCTGGCCATTCCAATGCACTGTCCCATCGAATCCTGCGGTGCCAGTTGTGGGGATGGGAACCAGGGTTCGGTGGTGGGTGGTGGGAAGTGGGTGGGGGGGTGGGTCTGTTGGACCGGGTGTGGAAGTGTGGTGGCTTGCTCTGTGAACCCAACCATGCACCACCTCCAAGGCCACCATGGCCTCTTATTACTCCCCTGCCCCCACCCCCCGCCCCACCACCACCACCCCTCCCGCAGCCGGCACCACCTCTGCTCCCTGCTCAGCCCATCCCTCACATCCTGCAGACAGAGCACCGAGGCAGGGTGGAATTTTAATGCACAGAGGTGTTTATTGTGATATATATACCTGTGCCCTCACCCCTAACCCTATCCTATCCGCTACACTGTGCCAACTGAAATGGTATCATGAATATCCTCCCCAGATTTTTGTTTGTCTTTCAGTCCCTCCCCAACTTCATCCCAAAGGCCTTTTTTAAGCAGGTGAGTAGGATCATTACGGGCTTTGTGTGGGCGAATAAGACCCCACAAGTAAGGCAATCGCTGTTGGAGCGCAGTGGGGGGGGGGGGGGGGGGGGGGGGTCTTGGCGCTGCCGAACGTTTGAACCACTCCCCTCTGGCATGTATTTCCTGCCCCCTCACCAAAACTCACAGAGAAGAAAAAAATAATGCCAGGCTTGTCTTTTCAATAATCACCAAAGCAGCAAAGTTACAAATCCAGCTCTCACAGGCCTATTACATAAATGGATGTTTGCTGATTTCAGAAGGTTGAGCTAAATAATTCAGCAGTTTCATGCAGAAAATAAACCAGGTTGCAGTCAAATTGGCTTGCTGTCCTCATTCTGATTGCCTCCAGTACTACAAAACACCACATTGTCCCTCCAATCAATCAATGCACGGCAGACGGGAATGGTCTTCTTGTGTCACCACCGTTTAACCTATTTTCACAGAAAAGGTTGTTGTGAACTAATTCCTTAGATTATTGCAGAGTGAGTGCACTCAATTACTAAACCTGATCTGCTTTACTTACCCACACTGTGTAATTAACACAGTGACGAGAACCTGGTTGATATGAAAGAGTACCATGAAGGAAAGCTTTCAATGTTAATTATTGAAACAAATCTCTTTGGGGCCATCTTCCTATCTGGCACAGCTTGTTGCTTTTAAGTCTTTTGACTGAAGTAGTCAGAGGCAGTGGCGGACTGGCCAGGGTGTCAGCTTGCCCGATGGCAAGTGGGCCCCTGATGAAGTGGGCCCCCTATATCAAATAAAAATGCAATAAAGTAACAAACACAGACAACTGCTTTAGTAATAAAAGGAATAAGAAAAAAAAGGGAACAGGACACAAATAAGCAGTGCATGAAAAGGAACGAAGCAGGGGAGGTAGTGGAAGGATGTGGAATAGGGAGGCCCGGGTCGGGCATAATTAAGGAAATTCCATGTTTTCAGCAAGAGTGTGTGAATTTAAAGATAAAGTTACAATTTGTGATTTGAGATGGTCTGAAACTCCAAAGGATATCAAGCAGTAGTCTTGGTTCAGCCGGTACATCGGTCCGGGGCCCGGAGAGCCAAGAAGGGGCCCGTGAATCTCTGAAGGGCCCTTAAAATTATAATTAATTAGATAAATAAATCTCCAACTTCTTTCCTGAGATTTGTATTCTGACTTAATAAATATAATTGTTTTAAAAAGAGCATACCAATAAAAATGCATAAAATGAAACAACAAATAATCACTCAGTGTATGAAGGAACGAAGCAGTGGTTAAACGGATGTGAAAAGGAGTGGAGGGGGGGGCTGGTTCACCCGGGGTCAGACATAGTTGGAAATCCACGTTTTCAGCAAGAGTGTGTGAATTTAAAGATAAAGTTACAGTTCATGATTTGAGATGGTCGGCAACTTGAAAGGATATCAAGCAGTACATAGGGTCGTGAGGTCACTGAAACAGGAGAAGCGGGTACCTTTGACCGTGAATCATGAGGTCAAAGATATTGAAGTGATAAGCCATGATCGGTAAACCAAAGGGTTGTGACTTGTAACACTACACTGGTACAAACTGGACATGGTAACTGTGGTCGTGGGACCATTCTTAATGGTCTTACTATAGTCGGACCAAACTTCTAAGTTTCACAGTTGTCTCAGTTCTTTGCTGGTGTGAACACTGGACAGTGGATGGTCTCCTTCTTCTGAAGCTGCGTAGGCCACAGTAATATTGACTATGAACATAGCCTATTGAAGTGTAGGTAAGTTATTTTATATTTTTTATCAAGTAGGGTTTATCTTGGCGTCCCTTCAAGTTATTCTTGCAATCATCATATATTCAATTTCCCCCAATGTGGGCTATTTTTAATTAAGTTTTATTTCAGGAATATTACCCCTACCGCTAGTGCAATGGAAAAAAAAAGCATAAATCTGGGTCACTAAACGCAAAGAACAAAAAGAAGCAGAAAGGAGGAATCAGCCAAGCGATGCAGGCCTATTACCGAGTTTATAATACCACAAGCACAATCCACATCAAATATCCACTTCTGCAACAAATATCAAAGAAGCAAGAAACAATGCTGCTGGTGATGATGCACATGACATGCGAGTTACAAGAACAGAGAAGAGCTCTTGAATGCAGAGACAAAATACAAGTGCATCCATTACTAATCAACCCAGGCCCAATATTTCTTTCTGCTTCCTTGTTCCGGTATCTGTACTGCCTGTAGTTGCAACATCTGAACACATAGCTTCAACTAGTGACAGGGAATCAGATATTCCTTCAAGCATAAATTACTTGGTTCTGAAGCACATTCTGTAATGACCTACGCAAGAAAATAAAGATCAATTACTGAATCTTCCAATATCCATCACGAGCAAAGCTAAAACAGTTTTTTGCTGAACATCCACTTCAGCCACTTGATGATCTGCCATTTGATGCTTGTTTGTATGAGAGGAAAATTATGAATGGCTCAGTCCCAAGAAAATGGCTAACATATAACAAAGAAAATAGATGCTTATATTGTTCATACTGCTTAGCCTTTGAGTTTCCCAACACTTGTAATCCATCACCCTTTGTACGTGGCTTTAGTGACTACAGGCGTATTAGCCAGAGCTTGACTTTACATGAATTGACAACAACACATGTCAGAAATGCTAACAATATATCAATGTGCTTAATGATGACACCTTAGATAAATGTTTTGCAGCATCACCAATTCAAAGGAAAGAAGAAGTATTGAAGCAGAGAAGTATTGTCATGAGGATTATAGACATCATAAAGATGTTAGGCAAGCAAGCACTTCCTTTTCGAGGTCACAGAAATGAATCGGCCTACACTCTAGATAATGAGGTTCTGAATCATGGTAATTTTTTAGCTACAGTGTATTTGATGGCAAAATATGACCCCATTATGGCAGCTCACGTTTCTGCAGTGCAAAACAAGTCTAAACAAAGAATCAAACGATTAGAGCAACAAAGAAAAGCTCAAAGCAAAGGCCGTGGTGGACTTGTTACATACCTGAGTAAAACAACTATAAACATGGTAATCAAAATTATGAAGAATATGATACAAGAAAGCATTAGTCATGAAGTTTCTCAAGCAAAATATTATTCTATTCAGGTTGATTCAGCATAAGATAATTAATCCATCGATCAGTTTAGCATTATTATTCGTTATGTGCTGAAAGGTATTATCTGTGAGCGACTACTTTCAGTTGTGCCAAGTAATGATGGTACAGGACAGGGACTTTTTGATCAATTGATTGAAACATTACAGCATCTTAAAATTGACCCCCCAAAATGTTTATCTGATAGCACAGATGGCGCTGCAAGCTACCATGGCCAGTATAATGGTTTACAAAGTAAAATTGCTGATGTGGCTGATCTACATGTTCATATATGGTGCTATGCCCATGTCTTTGAATTTGGTGATAACTGAAACAACAAATGTTGTGTGCCTGCAGTTTCTTTTTTCAATTTGCTCCAGAATATAGCAACTTTTGTGAAAGCATCATACAAGAGAATGGCTGTATGGATAGAAGTTGTTGGAAAACATCTAGGCCTCACGGTAGCATGGTGGTTAGCATCAATGCTTCACAGCTCCAGGGTCCCAGGTTCGATTCCCGGCTGGGTCACTGTCTGTGTGGAGTCTGCACGTCCTCCCCGTGTGTGCGTGGGTTTGCTCCGGTTTCCTCCCACAGTCCAAAGATGTGCGGGTTAGGTGGGATTGGCCATGCTAAATTGCCCGTAGTGTAAGGTTAATGGGGGGATTGTTGGGTTACGGGTATATGGGTTACGTGGGTTTAAGTAGGGTGATCATTGCTCGGCACAACATCGAGGGCCGAAGGGCCTGTTCTGTGCTGTACTGTTCTATGTTCTAAGAAGAAATGAAATGATTAAAGCTAATTGGTGAGACCAGATGGTCAGGAAAATCCCAATGCAGCAACAACTATATTTGGACGTTTTGATGATGCCGCTGCCAGTACTTTCGTAAATCTATTGACATGCTTATCAATGATACAAGATTCAGAAAAGTTTGATGCAAAAACAAAACATGAAGCAAATGTTTTACTTCAAAGTCTTCTAAAGTTTCAAACCATATTGACAGCATTTACTTACTTGTATATATTTGAAACTACAACCCCGTTATCAAGTTATCTACAGACAAGTGGTTTAGATATGTTTACTGCATGGAGTTTGGTAGATTCAGCTACAACAAAGTTGAAGGAACAGACAAGAACATTTGATAACGTTCACAGCAAGGCGTTGGAATTTGTAAATAAATGTAATGACAGGATTTCACAGATGAATATGGATGAAAATCAAACATTGGAAATTGATGCATTGGAAACAGCATTGCCAGTTAAGAGGCAGAGGAAGAAGAAAAGAATGGCAGATGAGCTTATTGATGATGAACGAAATTCCTCAGATTCTCTAGCTGATTTTCGAGTAAATGTGTTTAACCTAATAATGGATCGCATTGTCCAGTCACTAGAATCACGCTTTGTACAACACAAACAGTTGTATAAAGATTTGTCCTGCTTGGACCCAGCAAAGTTTAAAACTATTGCAGAGAAGGGCCTTGAAGATGAAGCATTGGAAGTTATTATTAAGCTGTTTCCACAAATCAGCAAAGATCAAGTAATATTGGAATTGTTTTCTTTTGCTTCAAACTTTGATGTAGTAAAGCTATTGCTTAATGATGGTGAGAATATGGATTCCGGTTGCAACAATTGTAAAATTTGCAGCACTTGCCCATCGTGTGTACTAAAAATTGTGGCATCCAACAGACTTCATGACAAGGCATATGATAACCTTTATGAACTTTATAAAGTCATCTGCACACTATCAGTTACTCAAGTCCAATGTGAGAGGACATTTCAAAAGCTAAAGATCATTAAAGACAAGGTTAAGAAATTCGCTGTCTGAGGAGAATTTGAAATCATACATGTTGCTACCCATTAAAAAGGAATTGTTAGATAAATTGGATGCAGAAGCAATTATTGGCAGATTCGCACGATCATCTAGCGAACACAAACGGTTGCTCTTAATATAGTGGACTGCATGCAATGCTCTATTGTGCTTTTGAACTATCTGTTAAATGTGTAAATTGTGCAGTAACTATTTAAAATATTAACCAATTACTTAAAATTAAAAAAATAAATAAAAATTCAATTATAACATTCTGTATTTACATTTGGTATCTACTGCCAGTAATATGTACAGTACATGTACACTGTAATTACTAAGAAATACACATTTTTTCCACAAAAATTTTAATTGTAACCTTTTTTCCATATGTATCTTTAAAAATTTTATTTATTCGTTATGAAAATTAAATGATAGCATTGTAGTTGTGGGTGGGCCCCCTTTGTCTCCTGGAAACCAATATTTTTAGACCCAGTCCGCCACTGCGTGGGAGCAGCTGGAGGTGGCGCCATGTAAAGGTACTAGCCTGGGAGTTTTGATAACAGCTCCTTTGCCATTCTCGCCAACTCGTTACTCCATAGGTCCGGTGGTGGTGGCGACACTGCGGATCTGAGGTCAGTGGAGGAGATACAAGAAGGTGGAGGGAGCGTCGCTGTGGATCCCGATTTGCAACAATCACAGGTTTGTCCCGGGTAGGATGGATGGTGCGTTCCAGAGCTGGCAGAGGGCAGGCATCAGAAGGATGGGAGATCTGTTCATAGACGGAAACTTTCCCAGTTTGAAAGCTGGGAATCTGCCGCCAGGAAATGCCTTTAAATATCTGCAAGTACGAGCCTTCCTGAAAAAACAGGCAGTGGCCTTTCTGACGCTGCCGCCACTGAGGATACAGGACAGGGTGGTCTCCCTACCTGGTGGGGGAGGGGAGGGTGTTGGATATCTACCAGGAACTACTGGAGGCAAAGGAAACCCCGGTGGAGGAGCTCAAGGGCAAGTGGGAGGAGCAGCTATGTGAGGAGTTGGAAGCGGGTCTGTGGGCAGAGGTCCAGGGCAGGGTTAATTCCTCCTCATCATGTGCCAGGCTTAGTCTAATTCAATTTAAGGTGGTCACCGGGCACACATGACGGCAGTGAGAATGAGCAGGTTTTTTGGGGTAGAAGATAGTTGTATGAGGTGCAAGGGCAGCCCTGCAAACCATGTCCACATGTTTTGGGCATGCCTTGAGCTTAGAGAGTTCTGGCAAGGGTTCGCGAGGGCAATGTCCAAGGTGCTTAACACATGGTGGTGCTGAGTCCAGAGATAGCGATCTTTGGAGTGTCAGAAAGTCCGGGAGTTCAGGGGGTGAAAGAGGCCAACGTCTTGACCTTTGCCTCCCTAGTAGCCCAGAGACGGATTTTATTAATTTGGAGGGACTCGAAGCCCCCCCCCCCCCCGAGTGTAAAGCCTTGGGTTAAGGACATGGCTGGGTTTCTCAGCCTCGAGAAAATAAAGTTTACCTTAAGACGGCCTAGGCTGGGTTTCTCGGAGGTGGCAGCCGTTCGTCGCCTTTCTCGGGACAATAAAAATGTCAGCAGCAGCAGCAATCCGTGGGGGGGGGGGGGGGGGGGGGGTGGAGGGGGGAGTGGGGGGGGGGGGTGAATGCTTCATTGGGATGGTGTGGGAAGATTGGGTCACGTGGGGTAATTTCTATTTAATTGTTATTGTATATTCTCTTTTTGCACTATGTTAATATTCACTCTAGTTTGTTTTGTTATTGTGGTTACTACTGTTTTATTATGAAAAATTCTGTAAAACCTTAATGAAAATACTTTAAAAAAAACTTAAATGGTGTCTAGCTTTCTGGCCTTACGGGCCCAAACGCTCCATCAAGGTGGGTCTCCAGGCGGTACATCAGGAGTGGAGACGGCATGCTGCGAATCCTGCCCTGTGACCTGTGCCCCCTTTGGCGGCCATCCTCTGGAACGGCCGGACCGGGACGTTCCCGGCAGTCGTTCTCGGGTGTTCCAGGTGGCATGGCGCCACCCTATTCGGTCCGCTGCCCAATGAACGCACCAGGGACAGGAGGGAGATTCAGAGGCATTGCCATGTTTCAGCACCTCCCCTGTGGGAGTCACCGGCATGGGCCCCAACACCTCCTCTTCCCTTGTGGTGCCCGGTGGCACCTGGGCTACTCCTTGGGACAGGTGTGTGGCCGGAAAGGGCTGTGGTGGGTGCAGGTAAGGTGGGCCGGTGCGGTGGTGATAGGGGGAGGGCGAAGGAGAGGGGCTGTTTGGAGGTGGGCGGTTGTGGGGGGGGGGGGGGGGAATGGGACTGGATGGTAGGGCTGCTGGTGGTCAGGCATCTGGAAACGGCAGTGCCATCAATGCTGGAGCAGAGCCAGGGACAACATGTGGGGTTGTCAGCAAACATCCAGCGCTGACAGGAGCATTTGGAGGAGTCCAACCACCTGCAGGGGCAGGAGGCGGTGCCACCCAGGACAACAATGCATGTGTGGCGTGGCATCCGTGATGGTGGACTTGGGAGCCTGAGAGGCTGATGTACAGGACAGGGCAGCCCTGTCACATCCCAGCAGTGCCACGGAGTCAGTGGTATCCCCGGACTTGTCCTTCAAGGTTGTCACGAAGGCTGCAGCTGGGGGCTCGCAATGCCAGCAGGTCCTGCCTCTTCACTGGAAGAGTCTTTGGAGTTGGTGCCGCGGGGTGGGGGGCAACGGATGGGCACTCCTTCTCGCCAGTTGATCTTGCATAATACATTAAGACACGATGCAAGGTTAGTTGTGGGTACCACGGGACTGGTGGTGGGTAGGGGCTGGTAGTGGGCGGGGGAGGTTATGGTGGTTGGGGTGGTAGGTAGGGTGGTGGAGTGGTGTGGGGGGCTCGGGGGATGTAAGTAGGGGGGGGGGTGCCTCACGTGTCATAGGGACATCGCAATCCATCGGGGGCTCACTTGCTTCCCCGATGATGATCTCCGTCTCGGCGACTACCTGTTCTCTGGCCCACTGACCCAAGTCCAACGTACTCTCAGTGGCGAAGAGGGGCCGTAGGTTTCAGCAGACCCCCTCCTGTCTGCTCTCTTACCCTGCGGTTGCGGGCCGCCTTCTCCTGGGAGTCAGATAATGAACAGTATGAGACACTTGGATGGGGGCAGCACAGGGGACTCGTGGCTAGTGGCCTGTGATACAGGACGCCTTACCATGGTGGGCAATATGGTTGTTGGCATGTGGTTTGGGGTGGGGTGTGGACGGCCCGGTGGTGGGTCGGGTTTGATCGCCCTCGGAGTGGGGGGTGCTAAAGGTGTGTGGGAAGAGGCCAGGGGCATGGTGGGCCTTGGCTTGTCTGGGGGGGTTGCCCACCCATTCCCAGTGCAGCCTGGTCCACCTGGTGGGGGCGGCATGGAGAGGGGAAGTATGTGTCTGGGGGGTGTGGGACGGGGTGGTGCCAGGGGTGGGGAACTGGTTACTCACTCTGACAGCCCTAAAGTGGTCATGCAGTTTCTTGCAAAATTGCAGGTCCGTCTTGGCAGTGGGGCCCATAGCGCACATGGCCTGTGCCACCTGCGCCCAGGCCCGGTTGACGTCCATTGGTGACAGGTGCTTTCCCACCCTGGGGAACAAGGTGCTCTGCCTCTCCTCCATGGCACCCAGCAAGGTCTCAAACTCCACATCGGCGAAACGGTGTGCCACCTTGTGGCTGGAAATGTGTGTGTGGGGGAGTGGAGTGCTAATATGCGGCTGCAGCTTGTCAGGTTTCGAGTGCCAATCCCAACCCTGGTGAATCAGATGCAATCATGCATCCGAATTGTACTAGTTCCACATGGCACCACTGCAGGTCCCAACTTACCCTGGGACTGGCACTTTGTCAACATAGAACACTTGCAATTCAGTCCCAGCGTCAGTTCTCCCAAATGGAGAATTTACCCCACTGTTCCAGATAACCAGGGGCGTCTAGATTTGGCTGTACTGTCGTTTTACTTTGTAGTTACATGTCTGCACTGTGTCCATAAAATCTCAATTTTGAATGCCTCCCACTGGTTGGTCACTGATGTTCCTTTAAGTAGTTGCAACCAGTCTACTTTTGCCAGATTATCCCTCAGCTTCGTAAAATATGTCTTTCTCCAATTTAGAACTTTTGATCCTGTTCTACCTTTATCCTTTTCCATAATTATACTAAATCTGACTATATTATGGTCACTATTGTAGTGATATGCATTAGCTATTGTTCATGTAAATATGTTTGACCTCCTACCACTGGGTGGCAGGCAAGTCATACCACGTGACACAGTAACCTAGGTTGAGACTGTAGGAGAAGTCATTGTGGTTAGTTGTGTTTGTCGTTGGTCCAGTTTGTTAATATTATTTTCCAACCCACAGTTTGCTATAAAATAATAAATTTGACTAGCCAAGAACTAGATGTTCTTTGGTACGCTGACTCAATCATTGTCACAGTACGAAAACATAACAACTATCTCCGAAATGGTCACCCACTGCTGCTTCTTCCACTTGCCCAGCTTCATTTCCTAAGACTAAATCGAGAATTGTGCTCCCTCTCGTTGGGCTTATTACGTGCTGACTTAAAGTTCTTTTGAATCCAGTTTAAGAATTTAGTGCCCAAAGTGCCCTTCATACTGTTCGTATCCCAGTTGATATCAGGGTAGTTGAAGTCCCCAATTATTACTGACCAATTGTTTTTGAATTCAGAAATGTGCCTACATATTTGCTCTCTATCTCGCCCACACTATTTGGGGGTCTGTCGTACATTCTTGGTAGTTTGGATGCCGGTTTCTGAGCTCAACCCATATGGCCTCATTTGATGATTCATTTAGTTCTAACCCTCCTCACAGCTGCAATCAATCATTTAACCAATAATGCTACACCCCCTCCTTTTTTTAATCTCCATTCTATCCGTCTGAAAACCTTATCGAAGGGTGTTGAATTGACAGTTTTACCACTCTTTGAGCCAAGTTTCCATCATAGCAAAGATAACACATATGTCTATCTGTGTCCTCAGCTTTGTTTGCTAACATCCTTGCATTTAGATATACACCTTTTAACACTGCCAAATTCTTGTGCTGTGCACATTTTAACCTTTGCTGCTTCAGTTTTGTAGAGTCACTCACTAATTTCCTGTCTTCCACCCCATTCTCTTAATTTTTCCTATCTGAATCTGCCATCCCCCTGCCAATCCAGCTTAAACCATCACGGACAGCACTACCGAATCTTCCTGCAAGGAGATTTGACCTGGTCCTGTTCAGTTATAAACACAGATCCCACCTTCCCCAGCCAAAGTCCCAATGTCCCAGAAATCTGAAATAATATTGAAATTTTGATCGCGACCAACCAAAACTCCTTTTGGTGGGTGGGAGGGAAATTGGAGATGGTTGTAAGTTCACAATTTATTGACAACTCCATATGGTTATAAAGGGATTTGTTGTCTTTAATGGGCGGCTATGTATACATTTTGATAATGGATTAAGTACTTGAAGAGATGTAAATCTATTGACTGGACTTTTATTAATTAGTTTGCGTTTTTAAAATATAGAGCGTGATTTAACCAAATTGCAACAGAATCCCGTGTCAAGCGCATTTAGCCAGGCATGTCCCGGCACGTGCAGCGTCGCAAATGACCACACTATCTAAACTTTGTTGCAATCCGGGGCCTCAGTGGGGAACGACCTACCAAGGCTGCACTTAGTCCTGTTTCCTCTGCTGAGGAGCTCTGCTCGCCAGTTTTAAATGGCATCCCGAACTCTCAACCCCCATGACGTGACTCCTGGACACGCCAAAGCCCTAACTCACCAATAAGGGGGTTCTTGGGCCCCCCATCATCCCACATGATTAGGGCACCCCAGGCCCAGTCCCTGGCGCAGACACAATGTCAGCCTGGCGACTTGGCACTGCCAGTGTCAAGGTGACACCAGCAGTGCCAGGGTGCCACCCAGCTCAGAGGGTAAACACCTGGGGGCCTCCAATCCTCTGGGAGACCCTCCACCCGGCCAAGTGCTATTCTGCCTGGTCCCCGTTTGTGGGAACCAGTGCTGAATGGCGCTCACCTAAGGTCTCCGAGGCAAAGAGGTTAGATCCCAGGGACTCGGTAGATCAGGCAAGTGCATATTAGAGTGAAACTAGCTGCTCTCTCTAACATGCAGATTTGCCAAATACTGATCCCACCATAATGACCGGGATTCAGATTGCGCCGTCTCACAAGGTCCTGTTAGATCTCACAAGGCATGGCAAGCTGGGTAGACCCTGGATGAGGGATCTCCTGGCATTTACCGGCTGTGCTGTGCCCCCATTCGCCTGAATGGTGGCACGTCACAGCCGGTAGATCGCGTCCATAATGAAGTCTGGTGTAGATACTCGGAACTTTATTTTATAAAATCTCAGCATTGCTCCTGAGGTCTGCTCTATGATGGATACTGAATGTGTTGTCTTAGAAGATGTAAGGGCAAAGAGTGGTGGATGGTGTCATGAGTTGGCATCAAGTTGGCATAGGAGCTATAAAGCGCTGTGAGGATGAGTGGGAGTCATAGGTTGCTATGAGTTGGAAATAAGTTGCCATGGAAGTTGTAAGAGGCCATGGGAGTGGGTAGAGGGGCATAGGTTGGTTTGGAGGTTATGAGGGCACAGGATGGCATGGAAGTTATGAGGGGTAAGGAGCATAGGAACGTAAATTAGGATGAAGTTTACGAGGGGTCATAGGGATATAGGTGGGGAGGATTGGGTGGAAGGCATAAGGCGGCATGAGTTGGCATGGATGGATATGTGGAGTGCGTGGGAGGTGGGAGGGTGTGAGGGGTGAGAACCAAGCTTTATTGTTTTTATTAGATTTTGATATACATTTCCCAACTCAGGATTAAAGATTCAGCCCTATGTTGCTTTCTTTTTTATATAGGGTAATATTACTTTCTTCATTCTATCTGTTTTGGCTATAGGTTCACCACACTCAATGTGGCTGTTTAAAAACGAGTGACACTGAGGCTTCTATCCCTCTCGACAGACTTAATTCATGGTGTGTACATGCTGAGTATTTTCCCCACAATTTGCATCATACTACATTTATCAACATCATTAACCAGGCATAGGCTCCTTTTCCACATTTGATACAAATCAGATTGTAATCTCCTCTTCTTTGGAGCTCCTCCATTCAAATCATTAATCCTTATCACGTAGAACAGAGGATAGAGGGGCATAGGTTGGTTTGGAGGTTGGGTCAGAATCTGTTGTTTAATTTAGATATGTTCGGGGTCTGAAAATAGTGCAACATGAGGATTACCAGGAATTTATCCTTGAGCCTCATCTACGTATCTGACATTGTCTGTGGGTGCTGCTCATGTCTCCACAGGGCAGCTCGTTCTACGAGGAAAGCCCACCTGGGTCCATC
This sequence comes from Scyliorhinus canicula, assembly GCF_902713615.1. NCBI lineage: Eukaryota > Metazoa > Chordata > Chondrichthyes > Carcharhiniformes > Scyliorhinidae > Scyliorhinus > Scyliorhinus canicula. Next base: position 100,344,462 of record NC_052149.1, read on the forward strand.
TGGTAAGCAGCAAATGGACATGGGAGAGTATCAGTGGTGGGAGCAATGGGGTTGATCGATATGACAGCCATGTTCCTCCTGCTCCACAGAAATGTTTCTTAAAATTTCCTGTAAACTTAAACACCTATCTTTATTTGGAGTCCATCAGAGCTGTTGAAGAATCTTGAACTATTTTGTAAATGGAGCTCAATAACAACCAGATCTGTACAGGCCACTTATTAACATACTCAATGCACCAACCAGGATGCCTAAAAAGACAGGCCCCACAGATTTAGCAATGAGAACAGCATCTGTACAGATTTGATACAGGCCTCTCCGCTCCTAAATCAGTACCTTTTGCCTTTATTTAATACAAACAAAAACATCTGGAAATGTTGATGCCAAGTGTTCAGAAAGGCCATTCCACTGACACAACTGCACAAAAGGAGGTGTAATAAAAGGTAAAAACCAAGCACATCTCCCTGAGGTAAAGAAGTGTTTGACTGAAGATGAATGTCTGATATAGAATCATAAAATCTTACAGCTCAGAAGAAGGCCATTCATCTCATTTTGCCTGTCTCCTTTTTTTTTCTCCCAAGCTAACAATTGGTCCCACTCTCTTGCACTTCCTGTCAATATTTCCCCATTCATAATTTTTTTTTTGAATTGAGGTTTCACGTACAACAAGTTCAGAGTGGGCAGAGCAGCTTAACCAGAATTAGTAGAAGCAGCTCATCTCCGAAGGTGAAGGGGACAATGGACGGAAAAATAAATCAGTGTGAGTTGACCACCTCTGTGATGGAATACAAAAGTCACTTCAGCTGTAAAAGGCAAAGAACAAACAACAACAAAAACATTGAAGTAAGAACTTCCGGACAAATTTAAGCATAAACGAAAACCCCTTCTGCCTGTAAACGTTTCTTAATTTTATATTTACACGGAAATGTGAGATTGTGAAGTAAAGCCTGCAGGACCCAAGGCATTCACGTCATTTGGGCGTTAGATGGAAAGCCCCCATACCACATCCGTACAAAGAAACTTGATTTGACTGCACAGTTCAGGAAGTTACTCTGCGGCAGTTTGTTGAGGTGTGAAGGTTCTCATACATAGTTTAATTGCTCAGTAATTAAAGAATTCTCCCAGCACTGCATCATTTCCACTAAACAGCGTGTTCATATTTTTATTTGTTGATCCATAAATCATGAGGTTACAATAACTGTAATTAATTGCTCCAGCGGGCGTACAATGAGCCATATCATTAAAATGCAAAGCAAATGTACACTCAATATGTAAGTGTAGAACAGGTCTACTTTTCATCAATATAATTAAATTTTCAGGCCTGAGAATAATCTTTGCTTTCACTCAACCAGAACATACATTCTTCATGCCCAGTGTTGCTTACTGAACTCTCATGAAACATTTTCCAGAATTCCAGTCCTCAAGTGACAACCTTCACTGTGGCTGTTTATTTATTTTAGACCTAAAATGTGTAAATCGGCTGTCTAGAAACTGATTGTGCCTGTGAAAGAATGTTTGACAATTAGTTCAGGTGAACACATTTAGTCCACAAATATCTTAATCCGATAGTGATCTGGAATAACCCCATGAAGTCACAGTATCTCATCCTGGCATCAATTCACAGCGTTAGAAGATTCTGTCGGTCATGTGCAGAAGGTACATTGTGCATCGCGTAGGCCTGGAGTTTCCACTAGGTGGTGCTGGTTTTTCTCAGTGCCATTCACACCCTCTCGCTATGACGATCCCCTCACTCCCAAAAATTGGCCAAGTGATGCACAAGACCAAGGAATTTTAAGTGCAAAACTGGATCCAGATCAAACTGAAGTTACCACAACTTTTTGCACCAGTTTAAAAATCAAACGTTAGTAGTGGGCCCCACCCTCAAAACTGGCCACACCTCCGATTGAATTAATCATTATGGGCAAGTTTCTGCCAATTGCACCCATTAGTGGACCTTTGAGGAGCTTCTGAAAATTGAATCAATTGGTGGTGTAAGGCCACTTTTTAATATAAAAGATATCTAATTTACTACAAAACTGTCTACAGTACACCAATCAACCTACTATACTGGCTCAATATAGCTTTTAAAACTAATTTTCAGTGATTTCAAATCAAGTGGAGGTCTAGACGCTGAATAAAAATGCTGCTTTTTGTAATAAACATATTTCCAGATGGTTTTTGTAATTCTCTCCTGGGATGTGGGTGGCAATTGCCCTTGAGAAGGTGGTGCTGAGGTGTCTTTTGGAGCCGCTGCAGCCAATCATAAATCCACAGTGGTGTTACATAAGAACATAAGAACTAGGAGCAGGAGTAGGCCATCTGGCCCCTCGAGCCTGCTCCGCCATTCAATGAGATCATGGCTGATCTTTTGTGGACTCAGCTCCACTTTCCGGCCCGAACACCATAACCCTTAATCCCTTTATTCTTCAAAAAACTATCTATCTTTACCTTAAAAACATGTAATGAAGGAGCCTCAACTGCTTCACTGGGCAAGGAATTCCATAGATTCACAACCCTTTGGGTGAAGAAGTTCCTCCTAAACTCAGTTCTAAATCTACTTCCCCAGGCAAGGAGTAGAAAAATGTCCCAGCATGTCACTTCTAAGTATATCAAGGAATATTTTTGAATGCAAAGGAATATTTCAAAAAATCACATGCTAATATGATTGTGACATAAAAATGAGCTTGATTGGAAATGTAAGCAAAGAAACACTCTGAAAAGTAATGGATTTGAGCACAGTTTTCCTCAAGATTGGAGATTGTGCCCAAAGCAGAAAAGATGACCCCATGATGTGTTTTGTACCATGCCATTTCTAAAACACCCTGGGGCCGGGATTCTCCGAGCCTCCGCGGGCGGGTGCGATCTTAGGGGGGGCCTACCCTCGACGTAGGTCTGCCATGTTGCGCGGGGCCGCCGCCACAGACAGCCGCCGCGCACATGCACAGACCCACGGCCAGAAGTGCAGGGCCCCGTATCGGCCGCCGGAGCTGCGAGGACTACTCCGGGGCCCTGCTGGCCCCCTGCAAAACGGAGAATCACTCTGGTCTTTCTCCAGCTAAGTCCAGAGTGAATCACGCCCGTTTTCTCACGTGCGTGGGGACGCAGCCCCATTATCAGAGAATTTCGGCCCCTATATGCTGTGAAACAAATGCTGGCCAAGCAATTTGGATATTTGTTCTTGCAATGTGGGTGAATCTGGAACCTGGCCTCATTAAATGTTAGCCGCAGAATTTTGGTTGATAGTCTAAAAATAGTGATGCATCTATCAAATACATGGGGTGCGATTCAGTGGCTTCGTCCAGTCTGAATTGGTATCGGGACGAGGCCATTTAATCTCGCGAGAGGCTTCTTGCGAAATTTATGACTCTCAAAACGCCTCGCGAGATTTCATTTAACGGAATCCTGCGAGATGCCGTGATCTGGATCTTGCCGTCACTGGGTGTGATCCAGATTTCATAATTAAATGGTCCATTGGACTCATTTAAATATGCATTTGTAGGACTCTCCCGGTGCACGGGACCTTATGACCACACATAGGAGACTTCGTCAGGATGCTATTTACTATTGGTTCCCACAAATGTGGACCAGTCGTAATGGCACCTCTCTAATGGGAAACCCCTAGATGGTCAGGGACAGGGCAGGGTGTCACCCTGGCACTCCCCCTGGCACCCAGGCACCTTGAGACTGCCTGCCTGGTCCCTTGGCAGTGCCAATTGGGCATCCTGATATTGCCACCCTGGCACTACCAGGGTACCAGGGTGGCACTGCCAGCCTGGTGAGGACACTGCCATGGTGGCAGTGCCAGGGTACCCAGGTGCCAGGTTGACACTGTTAGGGATCGGGCTGGGGGGGACTTGCCCGGTGGAGGGGGTGGTGGGGGTGTTTCTGGTGACATTCTGCAGGTTGGCGGGGTCGAAATCGGGCGAGAGGGGTCTGAAAGGCGGGGGGTGGAGGGAAGATCGAGGCAGTCAGATAAAATGGTGTCCCGATCTACGAGGAGCCAGCAGGAAATGAATCAAGTGCAGACTCGGTGGAGAGAAATGCCCCAAGGCCAAAAGAACGGCAAGTACGATTGAATAGCGGGGTGTTTCTCGGCCCTGCAGCCCCCAGGAAATACCCCGCTAAACGTGCCAAAAAATGGACATAGATTTTTTTTCCCATTAGATCGCACCCATGGTGATTCAGCGATGAATACATGTTCATGTTTTAGTGATGGGAAGTGCGCATCAGGAGTTAACTATGAAGAGCTGTCTACGTCTGCTGAGCAACATGGCCAATATCAAGGAGTGTTGTTTGGTCAACGTCAGGGCTTTGTGCCGTAATTTGGTCTCTTGGATCTTCCTCTGGAATGCTGCAATATGCTGTTCCTTCGGTGATGGCATCCAGATTTGGACAATTGCAGATTCTTCCTCATTTCGTTCATGCGACAGTTTAACCCTGCCATATGGTCTTTTATCTGTGCTGAGGATGGTGAGATAGCTTCACCTTCTAAGAGTGCTCCATTGCGTCATCTCACTGATGCACAACATGAGTGAAACAGTGACAATTCACAGCTGGAGTTAGGTTCCAACGCCAAGTTCCAGCATCTATGGAGTATCAGATCTGCTGATGGCCACATATGATAATGTGATGGTTAATAAAGTGTACATAGTACGCAGACTGCATTAAGAACTTCCATTGAAGAACCGCTGAACAGAATTCAGTCTCCCACTGGGAAAGCAGCAGGAAGTGAACAAAGGGAAAGCAAGATCTTCAGGATCTACAAAGGGGAAGTTCTCTTTTTTTTGTAATCAAAGCAGAGAGACAAAACTGTGGAACTGCAGCATAATGTCTGGCTGCAAGAAGATTCCAGCGGAGTTTTTCTATGCTGACGCAGAGTCAGTGCAGTGAGTACAACATGAATCCATCTATCTCTCGACATTCTCAATTCTCCTCTCCCCATAGTTGTCCCTAATCAGCAGAGAAAATATTACTGCATTTCTTATGTGCTTTGTGCCCTAAACTACACCAAGGAGCAAGAGTTGGACAAATTTCTTTGGTCAACAAAAAAAAGATGGCCTGAATGGTCTCCTTCTGTACCGTAAATCGTTCTATGTTTCTGAAAGCCATTGCTGTCCTTATAACTATTTCTCACTCTGGTCATTTAATTAACTAGCTCACATATTGCAAAGTTTGAAAGCCTCTTGATACACAAATTAACCCTTTTATTGCTGTTTGTAAGAGGGAGACAATCAGTATTAGGAGATCTCCCCACCCTATGAACATTCATCCATATGGAAGAGGCCTTCAATGATATAATAGGAAAATGCACCGCAGTCAGCACTGGAAATGGTTGAGCTGGACGACTGCCAGATCAGGCTTTATTGGCAGCACCCGCACCTCGTCTCAATTTATTTAGCCACACACTCACTGACTCCCAGAGCACTTTGACAACCTGGCTTAACGTAGTGCTTGCCTTTCAACCCACATCCTAACCCTTGTCGTGAGAAATCTTTGCCTTTTTCTTGTTGTTTCATTCTGACACAACGTTCTATTGAAAAAATCATTCGTTCAATAAAGGCTAATAGGAGGAGGCCGATTGGGTTAGCCATGGTTTATAAATTGATCTTAGTTTTGGACAATCTTCATTGAAACACATTTCCTTCAAACCCAATTCTTCAGATCAAATTCCTAGGTCTGCCCTTTAGTGAGAGATTGAGGTGTTGAATCTGAATTGCATCCCTCCTTTACCACTCACATTTAAATGGAAAAGGAAGAAATTGCATTTCGGTCACTAAGAATTGATCTTTTCCAAAAGAATCAGGCTCTAATAAAAAAAAGTATCTTATTTATGATTATTTTGATTATTATCCTGTTTGCAATCACTTTGTCCTCAATATGAGGTCCCTCATTCAAGAACTATTAATCACCTGAAACATCATTCCTTGTCAGGCAGCCTGCTCTTCCGTCCTTCTGCAACCAATGATACAAACAATATATTAAAGAGATGCAAAGTGATATTCTTGTCACTAATTTCCCCCCAAAAATATACTTTATTAATAAATAATCTTTAAAAATTCCAAAACATTTTGAAATAATCATTACGGTGTCACAATTTGCAACTGAGTTGTAATTTTGCAATTTGAACTGAGAAGGAACAAACGGCTTAAAAATGTATGCCCACATTCCAAGGTTAAGGTGAGAAAACAACAAAATACCCTCAGGGGAGTGTGAAGAAAGAGACATTTTCCATAATCTAGAAACTCATCAAAACTTGTAACTGTCTAAAGAAGAGAATTTAACAATGAAAAGTACTAGATATTAAAACAATGGCTGTCGCAAAATGACACCCAAAACCTCTTGGAAATACACAATGGGCGAAGTATTTCAACACAAGGCAACCCAGCTATTTGAAAGAGATTGTGACTTCTGGTGAGGGGGATATGCTGAGTAGACGCACGAAACATGGCTTTCCTCCTGGAAATACAAAATGAGGCACTTTTAATCCAAAGTAGCCCACTAAACCAGGGGGGAAATAACCTCCCCCAACACCACCAAAACGAAAAAAACATGCCGGCAACAACAACCTGAGGAGCCAAAGAGGCAGTAAAAGCCTGGAGAGAAAGCCTGAGGTGATGGCGAACACATGGGGTGACAAGGTTCCGGCCACACCCGAGCGGGATGGACTACCAGGACATATGCCGGGCTACCTCCTGATGAACAACTGTTGGGAATGGAAGGACACAGGAACTCCAAGAAATCAAGGATGCCATCAAACTTGAAATAGTGATGAAAGTGGTGGTAACGGAGGTGCTGGTCACCCTGCAGGCAGCAATGGAAAAGACGGAGCAGCATCTAGAGACATAGGGGGTGATGATCAGAGAGCTGGAGAAGGCCACGACTGACCAGAACGATCAGATCACCTCACTGGACATGGAGATGGCAATGTTGCTGGTAACGCAAAGGACACGAAGGAGAAAGGTCAAGGACCAAGAAAATCAATCACGCCGTCAAAACCTCCACATTGTGGGCCTACCGGAGGGCATCAAGGGCGGCAAGCTAACGGAGTGCAGGCCCAGAAACTTGAAAAACTGGTTTCAGGGGAAAACTTCCCCGGACCTCCAGAAGTGGACAGAGCCGAAAGGTCACTCCAGCCAAAGCCCAAGGCTGGGGAGCAGCCGCGGGCCATCGTTGTAAAACTGCACCGGTACCAAGAGTGGGGAAAGACCCTGAACTGGGGAAGGCACACCTGGTCCTGTAAATTGGAGGGACACTTGATCCGAGTGCACCAGGACATTGGGGCAGGCCTGGCCAGTTTAACCAAGCCTAGGTGCGCTTTATAAGAACAATGTGCGGTTCGTAAAGCTGTATCCCACCAAGCTCTGGGTGACTTTCATGGGCAGGGAGTACTATTTCACCACACCAGCAGAAGCAGATCATTTCGGGTACAAGCATGGGCTGGAAATGCAACAAAACCAGCAGTGAACCAGACATTTATACGCACCGGACAACAAAAAATATAGAGACCATTTGCGCGGGACTGAACCGCTGCGTGTTCAAATCTGATGTTGAGCCTCATAAGGGAGGGAGTTAGAGCAGTAGGACACAGGAGGGGGTGAGAGGAAGGAAAGGGGACAAGAGACACGCATCGGTATAGATCGATCCCGGTGTGGGAGGGCAGGTGAGCTAACACAAGGACGTATGAGCGAGGAGACGGTACCTGGCGACAGAGGGAGAGACATGGTCTTCCTCCAGGAGACCTACCTGAGGGAGAAGGGCCGACTGCAGGTAAGGAAGAGCTGGGTGGGACAGATGTGCCATTTGTGCTGCAGGATGAGGGCTGGGGTTAGCCATACTGCTGAATAAGAGGACGGTGTTAACAGGGACGAGGTCAGTTAAGGACCTAGAGGGATGGTATGTCATAGTTAGCCATGTCCTGGAAGGGGTACCAATGGTCCTCTTAAACGTGTACGTGCCCATCTGGGATGGCGTGGAATTCATGAAGAAAAACATGGTGGAAATCCCTGATGTAGACACACACCGACTCATCAAGTGGATGTGAGGTTGGAGATGGGCCGGGCACAACGCCCCCCATGGAGGCTAGACATGGCCCTCCTGACCAATAAGTCATTCTGCAAACAGATATCACTGGCCATATCACTGACCACAAACGGTATGTTACCAACAACCAGAATGGGGAGGTCTCACCCACCATGTTCTGGGAGGCATTGAAGGTAGTGATAAGGGGGGAAACTATTACATACATGGCACACAAAGATAGGAGGGAGAGCGGGGCTAGGCAAAAGCTGGTGGACTCCATACAGGAGGTGGATTGGCGGTACTTCTCCGCCCTGATCATGGACCTACTGGTGGAGAAAAAAGAGCTATAATTGGGCTTTGACCTGCTCTCCTCTGTGAGAGTAGACCACCAGACATGGGGGACCTTCTACGAACATGGAGACAAAGCCAGCCGCCTGTTGGCTCACCAGCTGAGAAAGCAGGCAGCCAAGGGGTAATAGCTCATGCCAAAGACAGAAACTGTAGGCTGGTTGCCACACCGGAAAGGGTGATCCATGCCTTTGCGACCTTCTACCAAGGGCTGTACACCTCTGAGCCCCTGAGGGGGACTCAGGGATTAAGCAGTTTCTTAATGGACTGGACATGCCAGTTGTGGGGGAAGATAAGAGGCCTGGATGCACCATTAGAACTGGGGAAAGTCATGGACTGTATGAACTCCATGCAGGCAAGGAAGGCACTGGGACCAGACTGGGTTGCCCACTCTCCTCGATGCTGTTTGCACTGGCAATCGAGCCACTGACGATCGTTCTCAGAGTGGCGAAGGGGTGGAGAGGTATGATATCCAAAGGGGAGACAGAGAACAGAGTGTCTGACTCTATTCGGATGATCTGCCATTCTACATCTTGAACCACCAGGCCAGCATGGAAAGTATAATGAAACTCTTAAAGGAGTTTGGAGCCTTCTCAGGTTAAAAATTTAACCTGAGCAAAAGTGAGATCTTCCCTGTGACCCTGCTGGGGGTGGGGCAGAGCCGGAGGGACAGCCATTCAAACAAACCCAAACCAAATTACGCTACCTGGGGATCCAAATAACCCATGAAAGGACATGGATCCACATATGGAACCCGGTGAGTCTGGTGGAGGAAGTCAACGGGGACCTGCAGAGGTGGGGCCCACTCCCACTCTCCCTGGCAGGGTGAGTGCAGGTGATCAAAATGAATGTACTGCCCAGGTTCCTCTTCAGATCTCTCCCGATCTACATCCCCAAGGCCTTTTTCGACACGGTAGACAAACTAATCACGGCATTTGTATTGGCGGCAGGGGGAGCCAAGGATCCAAAAGAAGGTCCGACAAAGGAAAAGAAATGTGGGAGGCATGGGTGACTTTTGGAGGAGGTAAGCTCCCCCTGGATGAGACAAGGGAAAGATGGGAGGAGGAACTCGGCAGAAAATAGGGGCAGGACTCTGAATCGAAGAACTGCACAGGGCGAACTTCACCTCCACAAGGCTCAACCTAACGCAGCTAAAGATTGTGCACAGAGTGCACCTAACCAGAACTCGAATAAACAGGTTATTTCCGGAGGTGGAGGACAAATGTGATCGGTGCCAGGGAGGCCCGGCCAACCACACCCACATGTTCTGGTACTGCCCCAGACTTATTGGGTACTGGATGACCTTCTTTGGTCAGAGATCTGGGAGTGAGGGTGGAGCCATGCCCAAAAGTGGCAGTCTTCAGGGTCTCAGACCAACCAGAACTCTTCGTGGGGAGGGGGGGCCGAGGTCCTAGCCTTTGCCTCCCTGATCGCCCGTTGAAGAATCGGCAGCACCATTCAAGGCTGCAGATTGGTCGTCCAACCTGGCAGAATTTCTCAAACTGGAGAAAATAAAATTGCCATCCAAAGGTCAGAAGAGGATGTGGAAGCTGTTCACCAACTTCTTTCAAGACCTGCCTGTAGCCGGCAACCAGCAGAGTAAGGGGGAAGCGGGGGGGCGACACAAGTGAGTCATGGGATAAAGATGGAGTAGCAAAAGGTGGGGGGGGGGGGGTAGAAGGAAGGAGGGATTTGCGCAGGAGGAAAATGATGGGACAAGGGACCAAAATTGGAGATAAGCATCTGTAAATATGTGCCTGGGTCAAGCTAGGAGTTGTAACAAAGGTACACCAACCAAAGTGGGGAGGTCACAGCCACAGCAGGAGGGAAAGGAATTGTATGTAAATATCTGTACTGACTTCTGCCTGTCATTTTATCTCCTTTTATTTCTTGTTCGTTGTTTTTTTTTCCTCTTTTGGTGCGGTTATGCAAAGTGTAAATTATGAGTTGTGAAATACAAAATGTGAAAACCCAATAAAAAATACTTAAAAAAGAAGAAACAGTTTGCAAGCATCACAGGTGATATCAAGAAAGTCTTCAGCAGAGGAAACAGGCTGAAGGCTGCTTTCTCTCCTCTCGCTTGTCAAATAATCATAGTGCTCAGTTCGAGAAGCCGACTCCACCAGAAACCGAGCAACAAACCAAAATCTTCAAATAAATGTAACAACTTCCACATCTGACTGCATCCAAGCATACAATAACCCAAGTTAGCGGCAGCATTTTAAAATGTAAAGTTTAGCTCAGTAGGCTGCGGGAAATGTGGCCCACCCAGCAGAGCTGATCAAATGTGGTCAACAGTTCGATGCTGGGGATGTTGGCCTGAGCGGGAATACTAGCACTGGTATGCCTTTCCTGCCAATGGATTTTCAGGATCTTGTGGAGGCAGCATTGGTGGCAGCTTTTCAGGTGCCTGCCGAACATATTTCATGGGCGCAATTCAACCAAAAGATTTCTAAGTGGCATTTTGGGCGTGTTGACGAGGTATTTCCCACCAGTTTATTGGGTGAGATACAGTCCTGGATTTACCCATACTCAAGTCATTTTCTTTGGGCCTTGAGAGTTTCTCCCCAGTCTAGCCCACACTTAGAAATGTTTCAGCAATGAGGAGCTGAACTCGCTGGCGAGATGGCTGCTTAGAGGTTGGGGCGCCCCTTGCCCCTTGCCAAGTGAGGGCACCTGCTATGGGGTCACTGTGGTTCCCTCCTTTCACCACACTCACCCTCCTTTCAGGACTGCCCAACCTTAATGAAGTCCCTTCATACACCCCTTCGCCACACCCCCCAACTCTTCACACTCTCCCCTCACTCCCCTCTTTCATGGGTATGGCCCCCTCAGGTGCCGGCCATTGGCAGTGTCACCCTTCCACCTGGCTACCCTGGCGCTGATAGCCTGGCACCCGGACAGAATCCCTGGCACCCTAGCAATGCGAATCATAAACCCTGGCAGTGCCAGGGCACCTGAGTGCAGGTGGTGTGCCAAGGTGCCTACTTTCCCTCTCCCCAACCACCCAGGGGGGCTCCAATGGCCTCTGGCATCCCTGGAGTGGTGGTCACACCTTGTCTCCACTCATGGAGACCAGTACTAATTGGCGCCTGGCTGAGGATTCACCGGTGCAGCCGGTGACTCCCGGACGCCGGTTGAATATGGCCACAAGTGGGCTGTGCAGGATGTGGAGATGGTCAAGAAGGACTGAAAAGGTTCATCCTCACCCTGAAGCCTCTGTTGGAAGATGTACTGTTCAAAGCTCTCATTCACCTCAATGTCCCAGTGGTTGTCGAATTTCAGCAGAATCGTCTTGAACTTCGTCTTGTCTTCGCCATCGGCAAACATGAGCGAGTTATAGATGTGGATGGCGTGATCACCCGCTGTCGACAGGAACAGGTATCCGATGCTGCCTCGAGGTCGGAGGCCTCGATATACAGGAGGAACTTCTGTTTGAAGACTTTCCAGTTGGCGCCGAGGAGGTTGGATCTTTTCCATGCTGCTGGATGGCTGCTTGCTGGTCGTTTCAGATTCACTCGAGGTAGGTTCGTTAGAATTAATAGCTCTCTGGCACCATGATGTGTTATCTGTGTTGGTCTAACATCGACTGCAACTGGATGCAGTAAAATGAGAAACAGGCTTCCATCACAGGAGATGGTTCAACACTGTTTTTTTGAACCTGTTGATTGCTGTACATAATCTGCTGTGGGTTGACACTCTATTAACCTAACTGATAACCTCCTACTGGCTTGACCAGACTAGCTCTCTATCATATGGTGATGATGTTCATTGGCTTGTGTACTGCGACTATCTCCCTAGCCGTGTCCTGTGAGAGAGGTAGAGCCTGAATGCCCTGTAGGCTTTATAGTGGTGGTGATTGGTTGTTTTGTGTCGTGTGTGTTCATTGGTTATCCTGTGTGCCAATCGTTGCCTGTCTGCATCTCATGATATACATGAGTGGGTATTATGACATCAATATCTGGATCATGCCCAGTGAGGGCATGATCCAGATCACGCCAGGCATAACGAGTCGGGTGACACACGCTGAGTTTCGCACCAAGCACAAAGTCCGATTTGGGCCTCTCCCGCGATGCACCCGATGCCCCCAGATTGGAAACGGGCACAACGCGGTGGTAGAATCGCGCTCCATGTCTCTGAGTCATAAGAAGGGTAGGTACAGCCCATGGAACCTTACACAGTTTCCAGCCCCTCGGTCCACAATGGGTACCAGTGGCCTTTCATCTTTGCACCTTTGCAGTGGCTGCCCCAAGGTTTAGCTTGTCCCTCAGCACGTAGCCCTGGACCTTGGAATGAGCTGGTCTGCAACACTCAATTTCAACAACCCTAACCACTATTAATGACCACTTCCTGGCTGAGGCTGTCAATATGAAGTTGAAACTGCTACAGCATGTCTTAAAGTGACCTGATACATTCTTAAGTACAGGAAAGTGAATGGGAAAGTAGGCTAGCAGATTACCTTGCACATTGAGTTCAGATTTTATGCAGAGTGAATTGCTAAATCAAATGTAGCTCATGGTCATTTTTCTTAATCTCTTTTTGTGTACTTTTACTATTACATCAGACCACATCCCCTCTGTCATGTATTTCCTGCCCCTCACCAAACTCACAGAGAAGAAAAATAATGCCAGGCTTGTCTTTTCAATAATCACCAAAAGCAGCAAAGTTACAAATCCAGCTCTCACAGACCTATTACATAAATGGATGTTTGCTGATTTTTAAGAGGTTGAACTAAATAATTCAGCAATTTATGCAGAAATAAACCAGGTGCAGTCAAATTGCTTGCTGTCCTCATTCTGATTGCCTCCAGCATTACAAAACCCACATTGTCCCTCCAATCATCAATGCACGGCAGACGGAAATGGTCTTCTTGCGTCACCACCGTTTAACCTATTTTCACAGAAAAGGTTGCTGTGAACTAATTCCTTAGATTATTGCAGAGTGAGTGCACTCAATTACTAAACCTGATCTGCTTTACTTACCCACACTGTGTAATTAACACAGTGACTGAGAACCTGGTTGATATGAAAGAGTACCTTGAAGGAAAGCTTTCAATGTTAATTATTGAAACAAATCTCTTTGGGGCCATCTTCCTATCTGGCACAGCTTGTTGCTTTTAAGTCTTTTGACTGAAGTAGTCAGGGGAATTCTAACTCCTCATGCCTGGCAGAAGCCAAGTGGACAGGGATAGGTCAAACAATCATTCCTGTGAGTAAAGATCACTTTTGCAGCTTAAGAGTGCGATCTTGTGTGCGCAATAACTGCGGGTGTCATAGTCCCCATGATCAATGGGAAAAGTCTGGTTGTACCGTATGTACTCACTGGAAACAATAGAAGCAAGTCTTTTCATGTCCTCCTAGTTGTTAGATAACAGAGGAGTCATCACTTCTGTCATGCCTGTGGGTTCGGATTAAAGCTATGAGTTAGCATTAGTAGAATGGTAAATCGATTGACACAAAAGACCAACACAGCAGATCACCTAACAATTCAGCATTTATTTCATAACCCTTCAGTTCATACAGTGCATAATTAAATTGATCCTGAACCTGCGTTCACGGCACAGAATTTAAATGTGGGGGCTGAGTTCACTCCATGGGAACTTTCCACACGAACACCAACATTATACGCCTGGTAGAAATGCTGAACTGGCTGGTTTTAAATATATTTCTCCTCTTGGTTCCCTTTGAGCTGTGAATCAGCCCCGTGCCTCCAGAGAAACCTGATGGGACATCCCCTATTTTGAGAGTCAGGTAACTTAAGGTCAGATTCGGCAGGCAGTTGAGATTTGCCACTCTCCACCAAGAGGGTGCAGCCATGGAAGCAAATTACTGCGCACCTCGAAATCTGAAATAAGAACAGAAAACGCTGGAAGCTCTCAGCAGGTCAGGAAGCACACGGAGGGAGGGAGAAGCGGAGCTAAGGGGCGCGATCTTCCGGCTGTTCACGCCGGCGGGAACTTCCAGTGTTGCCGACGGCGTGACCCCGTCCTGGGTGTCTCAGCGCCGTGGGGTGGATTCAATGGGAAATCCCATTGACAGCAGCAAGACCAGAAAATCCCGCCAGTGGACAATGGTCACTTCCCGCCACTGAGAACCACACCGCAGAGAGGCCAGAGAATCTCACGCAAGGTTTCAGGCTGCTGAGCTGTTGTCAGGACTGAATAAAGTTCAAGATGTAACTGGTCTAAAGCAAGCACGAGGCAGGGAAAAGGACAACAGGTGGAAGCAGGAAAGGGAAAGTCTGTGATAGGGGCGGGAGAGATGAACTGACCAAGGAAATAATGACACAAGAGAAAAAAAGATGGCAATGGGACAAAAAAAAAGAGAACGATGCTGGTCTAGAGAATAGTGTAAATAGAACATAGAACAGTACAGCACAGAACAGGCCCTTCAGCCCTCAATGTTGTGCCGAGCCATGATCACCCTATTCAAACCCACGTATCCACCCTATACCCGTAACCCAACAACCCCCCCCCCCCTTAACCTTACTTTTATTAGGACACTACGGGCAATTTAGCATGGCCAATCCACCTAACCCGCACATCTTTGGACTGTGGGAGGAAACCGGAGCACACGGAGGAAACCCACGCACACAGGGGGAGGACGTGCAGACTCCACACAGACAGTGACCCAGCCGGGAATCGAACCTGGGACCCTGGAGCTGTGAAGCATTTATGCTAACCACCATGCTACCCTGCTGCCCCTGAGAATATCAGAATCTTCACCACTGGTCTCCATCCAGAAAAATGAAAAAAGTTGCAATCTACTTAAAATCATGAGGTGTCTAGTCAGAATTATTAGGGAGAAATTGCTCCCATTAACAGGATTGAGAACAAGAGGGAAACAATTTAAGGAGATTCACAAAACACCCAGATGTGACAGAGGACAAACCATTTTTTTTAAAAGTATTTTTATTGGAATTTAACACAATATCAAAATTTATATTACACATAAATTTAAAAAACAGAACAAGAACAACAAGCACATCAACAACATATATATCACCGGTTCTCCCCACAACTGTGACCATAGTTTTCATAATCACCGTTTCCTTATTTACAATGGTGTACATAGTTACAAAGGGAACCTTTTATTTACATTCAAAGGTTACTAATGCTGGACTTCCTACCACCAAATTCTTTTCTTCTTTTTTAATAAATCTTTTTATTGGCATTTCCCATATTTATAAGTAGTTGTATATATACACATCACAAATATCTCGCCCCCGCGCTAAGTTTTTTTATTATACAGAGAGGTTTAGTTTGTCCTTCGTTTAACTGACCCTATGTGCATTTCGTCGCCCTCTGGATCGGTCTACGGTTGCTCCCCCTGCCCCGTTCCCCCCCCTCCCCCCTCCCCCCTCCTCCCCCCTCCCCCTCCCCCCTCCCCCCTCCTCCCCCCCTCCCCCTCCTCCCCCCCTCCCCCTCCCCCCCTCTCCCCCTCCCCCCCTTCCCCCCCTCTCCCCTCCCCCCTCCCCCCCTCCCCCCCTCTCCCCTCCCCCCTCCCCCCTCCCCCCCTCCCCCCCTCCCCCCCTCTCCCCTCCCCCTCCCCCCTCCTCCCCCCTACCCCCCTCCCCCCCCCCCCTCCCCCCATCCCCCCTCCCCCTCTCCCCCTTACTCTTCTTACTTCCGCCACAAGGCTGGTCAGGTTCCACTTGTGGATCTGTGTCCAGTCTCTGGTATCTGGATCCCCAAGTAGCGGAATCAGTTCTGGGTTGTTTTGAACGGGAGCCCCTCCAGCTCTTTGGGTTCACTGGGAATGTCTCACTTTTGCCCAGGTTAAGTTTGTAGCCCGAGAAGGTTCCAAACTCTTTCAATATTTGTAGTATTGCCTTCAGTCCCTCCTGTGGCTCTGAGACATAGTGGAGCCGGTCATCTGCATAGAATGAAACTCTGTGCTCTCCGTCTCCTCTCCGGATTCCCTTTCAGCTTTTCGCATCCCGCAGGGCTATCGCCAGGGGTTTGATTGCTAGCGCGAACAGGAGTGGGGACAAGGGCAGCCCTGTCTTGTTCCTCTCTGTAGCTGGAAGTATTCAGAGCTGGTGGTGTTAGTTCGGACACTCGCTTTGGGGGCGTTGTACAGGAGCCTCACCCAGGCGGTGAGCCCTGCTCCTAGCCCAAACCATTCCAGTACCTTAAGGAGGTAGTTCCATTTGACTCTGTCGAAGGCCTTTTCTATGTCCAGGGAGACGATCACCTCTGGTGTTCTCACCCGGGGGGGGGGGGGGGTCATTATTACGTTCAGCAGCCACTTGATGTTTGCAGTGAGCTGCCTACGCTTGACAAAGCCCGTTTGGTCCTCTGCGACCACCTCTGGTACGCAGCCCTCCAGCCTTTTGGCCAGGACCTTTGTGAGTATTTTCGCGTCAACATTCAGCAGTGAAATGGGTCTGTATGATCCACATTCCGTCAGGTCTTTATCTTTTTTGGATATTGGTGACATTGTGGCCTGCTCTAGCGTGGGGGGCAGGGTGCCCCTTGCCAGTTAGTCCGCGAACATGTCCCTTAGGTGTGGGGCCAGGACTGGTGCAAATTTCTTGTAGAGTCCGCCGGGAACCCGTCTGGTCCTGGTGCCTTCCCAGCCTGCATGGAGCTGATGCTCTCCATGATTTCTTCCAGGTCTATTGGTGCTTCCAGCTCCCCCGTCTGTCTTCCCCCATGATACGCGATCAATAACTACTGAAACGATGATGTAGTCCGAATTGAAGGCTTTAATCAACAAGATGTTTCCCCAGCAGCTCGAGTACAGAAAGAGGCCGGCTGCTGGGAAACATGGGTTCTTGTACCCCGCCTCACTGGGCGGAGCTACCTTCCGTTCCGACCAATGAAATGCAAACACTTGGGCCAATGAGCAGTGAGCCTTCTCCACCAATGGTAGCTCACACTCCCAGGTACCGTAGTACCTCTAGTCATACTACCACACCCCACAACTTTTAGTTCCAGTCCATCAAGGAACTGTTTCATCCCCTCGCCCCCGTTGGGGGGCTTGGAGGCATACAGTCCCCGGTAGAAGGTCTCAAATGCCCGATTGACCTCCTTTGGTTCAGTTATCAGTCTGCCTCTGCTATTAACCTGTGCAATTTCCCTCGTGGCTGCCTGCTTTCTCAGCTGGTGAGCCAATAGGCGGCCAGCCTTGTCTCCGTGTTCGTCGAAGGTCCCCTGTGTCTGGCTGAGTTGGTACACTGCTTTCCTAGTGGATAGCAGGTTAAAGTCCATTTGCAGCTTTTTTCTCTCTGCCAGCAGCTCTACAGTCGGGGGCTCGGTGTATTTTCTGTCGACTTCCAGGATGGAGTCCACCAGTTGTTGCCTGGCCACCCTCTCTTCCCTATCTCTGATTGCCTTGTAGGCCATGATCTCTCCTCCTTCAGTGCCTCCCAGAACGTGGAGGGTGAGATCTCCCCATTTTGGTTGTTACTAACGTAGTTGTCTGTGGCCCGCAATGTTTTTGACAGAAGTCCTTGTCGGCCAGGAGGTCCATGTCCAGCCTCCACGTGGGGCACTGGGCCCGGCCTATCTCCACCCTCACATCCATATAGTGTGGAGCGAGATCAGAGATAACGATCGCGGAGTACTCCGTTCCCGTGATCCCTGGAAGCACCGATTTCCCCACTGCAAAGAAGTCGATACGGGTGTGTGGTGAATGTATTTCACCTAATGCATGTCTGCCTGTATAATGATGTGACTCATGACCTGGAATTGATGATACGAGCTACTTCAGGTACTGTACTGGAACCCCGGTGAGATCCGCCTCTGGCTCCGCCCTCACCGGGGCCATATATAGACCTGTGGGTGGCACTCATTTGTACAGCCGACTCTGGCAGGCGAGTTCATGGATAATAAAGCCTAATGTTCACTAGTTCTCACTGTCTCACAGTGAATTGACGGTGTAACAGGTTGTATACCTTGTGTACTTTTGAGAAGTATGAAAATTCCTTCTCTCCCGGGTGCAGGAAGCTCCATGGGTCCACTGCCCCCATCTGCTCCATAAATGCTCCTAGCTCCTTAACTATGCCAGTCTTTTTCCCTGCTCTGGAGATTGATCCGTCGGTCAGTGGACCCTGCAGGCAGTTAAAGTCATCCCCCATAATCAGTCGGTGTGTGTCAATGTCGGGGATTTCCGCCATGGTCTTCTTTATGAATTCTGTGTCCCAGTTGGGAGCTGGTACACATTTACCAGTACCACCGGTGCCCCTTCCAGGAAACTGCTGACCATGACGTACCGTCCCCCTGGGTCCGTAACTGTCTTGGTTTCCGTAAACCTCGTCCTCTTGCTAATTAATATTGCTACCCCCGCCCCCCCCCCCCCCCCCCTCCTAGCCCTTGTCCCGTAGCACGAGTGGTATGTCTGTCCCACCCAGACCTTTCTTACCAGCAGTCGGTCCTTCTCCCTCAGGTGCGTCTTTTTTAGGTAGATTAAGTCTGCTTTTAGGCTTCTTAGGTGGGCGAAGACTGGATCTTTTCTGCTCCATTCCTCCCCCTGTGCAGGGGGCGGGGTGGGGGGGAGGGGGGGGAAGGTCGCTGCCTCCTGTTCCTGCTCCGTTACTCAGCTCGCCGGCTTTTTCGCTTCCTGGTTCGCCTGAACCTCCGCCTCGCCCCGTGGAGCCGTCTGCCTGCGCAGCCGCAGCTCCTGCAATTTTCCTTTGCCTTCGCTGCTGCACCTTCTTACATCTCGCCGCCCCCCCGATTTATTATTATTCGCAGGCATATTCCTGTTATGCGCCTTTCTCTTTTTCTCCTTGTGAAAACGATTTATTCATTTTTTAAAAGGAATTTTTTTTTTTAAAGAGAGCTTTTTTTGAAAAAAGTTTTTTTAATTTTCAGGAGAGGGGGAAAAAAAGTTGAATTTAAAAAATTGTTATTTTGTTTTTGCCTTATCCTCTCCGTGCTCCGACTTTCAGGCAGTTTCTTGTTGAGGTCCTCACTCCTCCTCCACGTACAGCTGCTCCGCTGACCAGGACCAGTCTCTCCTCTTCTTTTTCTCTTCAAACTTAACCAGGGCAAAAGCGAGGCATTCCCAGTGAACCCAAAAGGGGGAGGGACAGAGCTGAAGGGGCTCCCGTTTAAAACGGCCCAGAACAGATTCCGTTACCTGGGGATCCAGATAGCCAGAGACTGGACACAGATCCACAAGTGGAACCTGACCAGCCTGGTTGAGGAAGTAAGAAAAGACCTTCAACGGTGGGGCTCACTCCCACTCTGTCTGGCGTGGAGAGTGCAGACGATCAAGATGAACGTACTGTCAAGGTTCCTCTTCCTGTTTAGATCCATCCCGATCTTCATCCCCAAGGCCTTTTTCCAAAACGTAGACCGTCTAATCATGGCGTTTGTGTGGGGGATAAGAACCCTAGAATTCCCGAACCGACACTGCAAAGAGGCTTTACCGAACCTACAATACTACCACTGAGCAGCAACAGCAGAATGAGTGAGGGGATGGGTACATGAACCTGGCACAGATTGGGTACAGATGGAGGAGGCCTCCTGCAAAGGAACGACCTTCCGGCCTTGGCTACAGCAGCACTCCCATCCTCCTCAACAAGATACACAATGAGCCCAGTGGTAGCGGCCACGCTGAGAACGTGGACCCAGTTGAGACAGCACTTCGGGATAGCCAAAATGTCCCCCATGGCCCCAATCTGCGGCAATCACAGATTCCCCTCAGCCATGCTAGATACCACCTTCAAAAGATGGAGTCAGGACAGGGGCACATTGACGGTCGGGGACTTTTACGTAGGACACACACTGGTGACAGTGGACGAACTGACGAGGAAGTGGAAACTAGCAAAAGGACAGGAATTGAGACTCCCCCAAATAAAACACTTCCTCTGCAAAGAGACAGTAGGTACCTTGTGGTCCTAGAAAACACACTACTAGAGGACCAGACAAGCAACGAGAAGCGGGGGCTATGTGGGAAATTATATGGACAGCTACTGGACAGAGCTCGAATACCAGTGGACGACACCAGACAAAAATGGCAGGACGAACTGGGGACAGATGTGGGATGGGTATTCTGAAGCGAAGCCCTGAACAGGGCGAACTCCACCTCCTCCTGCGCAAGGCTCAGCCTAATGCAGCTCAAAGTGATGCAGAGAGCGCACCTGATCAGAACCCGAGTGAGCAGGTTCTTCCCGGAGGTGGAGGGCAAATATGAGCGGTGAATTGTTAGCTAGTGTAGACTTGAGAGATGAACAGACACTTCCAACACCGATGAAGGTTCAACTCAATTTTATTAACTACTTCTAACTAACTAACACACGATGACTGTGGGTCTAAATGATGCTAACTTAAACTAGAGACCTAAGCCTTGTCCGAACCAGTTGATTCTCTCAGCACGTGTTGTGAGTCTGTGCTGGGCTGAATGAGTTCTTGTTACACTCAGAGGCAGCACCCAGAATGAGCGGGAACCGTGGTGCCCTCTGCCTTTATTGTGTGTGTATTCTAACTGGTGATTGGCTGCGGTGTTTGTACATGTTGATTGGTCCCTGTGTGTGTCCATTAGTGTGTGTCTGCACCGTGATATACTGATGTATATTATGACAAGCGGTGGCAGAGGGGTCCGGCCAAGCTTGTAGGGTTTTGGACAGCCTTCTCCGAGGCAATGTCGAGGGTTGTGGGGGTGAGGATGAAGCCATGCCCAACAGTGGCAATCTTCGGGGTATCGGAGCAGCCAGAGCTACACATGGGGAAAAGGGCTGATGCCCTAGCTTTCGCTTCCCTAATCGCCCGCCAGAGAATCCTGCTCGGCTGGTGATCGGCAGCACCACCCAAAGCTGCAGACTGGCTCGCTGACCCCTCTGTATTTCTCCACCTGGAGAAGGTTAAGTACGCCATCCGAGGGTCGGAGGAAGGCTTCCTGGATACTTGGGGGCAGTTCGTCGGCCTGTTCCAAAACCTGTTCGAGGCCAGCAACAAGGAGTAACCTAAGGGGGGGGGGGGGAATAGATGGGGAACCAAAGGTCTGCGCAAGGGGGAAGGAAGGAAGGTGGGGAAACCACAAAAGAAGAGGAAGGGTGCTGAAGCCAATGTGGATGGGGGGGGTGGGTGAAGAAAAGGGGAGAAAGAAGGGGGGGAAATCATAGACCGATCCAGAGGACAACAAAACGTACATAGAGTTAGTTAAATGAAGGACAAAACAAACCTCTGTAAAATTAAGTAAATTAGCGCGGGCAAGAAAAATGTAATGTACATACAGAGTAACTGTTTAAAAATATGAGAAAAGCCAATAAAAAGAGTAAAAAAAACCTGAACCTGATTTAGCTGCTCAGCCAAGTAAAATAGATGGTCAAGTCAACTGGAACATATCTTGCTGCAGGTAAAGGGAATAGGTGGATTTGCCAAAATCTCGGGGGGGGGGGGGATCGACTAGCCCCGTTGTGCCCGAAAGACAGCACGACGCAGCAGTAGATGCCGGGCGATCCCACTTCCGGGATCTACCCGGCTCACCATGTCTTACGAGATCTAAAGTGATCTTGTGAGGCGTTCTGGCAAAGCTGCATGTTAGAGTGAGACAGCTGACCTCACTCTAATATGTGTTCCTGAGATCTAACCAAGATGTGGGATCTCACCCCGTCGCCTTGGAGACCCTGGGCGAGCGCCATTCAGTGCTGGTTTCCACAAACAGGGACCAGACGGAAGGCATTTATTGGGGTCTCCCAGAGGATGGGAGGCCCCCAGGTGCATGCCGTCTGGGCAGGGTGGCACCCTGGCAGTGACCTGTGACATTGCCAGCTAGCAGGGGCACTGCCAGAGTGCCAGTCTGGCATGGCCATGATGCCAAGCTGGCATATTTCACACTGCAGGGATCGGGCTTGGGGTGGCGGTGGTTCTGTGTGGGGGGACAAGTGGAGGACCCCCTTATAGTGAGTTACGGTTTTGGGGGGTGTTCGGGAGGTGCGTTGAGGGCTTAAGAGATTAGGCTGTCATTTAAAAATGGCGCCCGATCTCTCCTTGCACCGAGGAGCTCAGCTCCGTTAAGTGTGGCCTTGGCCACATGTTCCCCGCTAAAGCCCCGATCTATCCAGGTGGGTGTTAGATAGCAGGTTGTTCCTTGGCGCTCCAAATGCCAGGAAACCCCCAGCTAACCGCTCGCTACGGAACTCCGCTCCCATTAAGATAGATCACACCCATGTTCTGCAGTATTCTGAAGAACTAGAGTTCAAGACAGTCAAAGTGGACTCAATGTACAGTCACTTCCAATTCTTGCACACTCCTGTCACGCTGCTCAGAGCAGGGCTGGAGAACAGGATTGTGGTTTAGTTGCCATATTAAGGTCATTGCTTATACTTTGCCCTTGGGTAAGCTGTTTAAACAGGGCATAAAGTTATCCAAATGGTTTAACTTCCGATAGGCGTGAGGAGCTTAGTACTTAGCAATTTCTATAATGAGCAAAGTCAACTGACAAAGCGTCAACTACTTTCATCACGAGTCATCTTTTGTGAGGATCATAGTGCTTCTAAGCATAATTCAAAATTTGACGTGTGTTAAGATCTGGTTAGGGATCAGTAACTTTTCCTTTAAAGTAGACAAAGCTTGAAATTTTGGCTCCCCACGAGGAGAGTAATGCCACAAGATTCCACAGTTTTAAACAAACAAAATAAACCTTACTGCACAAAGTTCGAAAACAAAATCAATCGACAATATCGATTTTGCACTCAAACATTCAGAATTAACACAAGATAAATATGAATGAATAGGCAAGCAGTGGTTGCAGACACCACACTGCCAATTAAATGGCGGATGTGACAAAAACAATTCCTACAAGTTTCTTATAAACGACTGTATGTCACAAAATCTCATTCAAATTCTATCTCTCTGACAAACCAGTTCAACTCTTCACTTTTGATGATATAGCCTTAGAATTCCCTCAAACGTTGCTTCAACACAGAATGCCTCGATGACTGCTCACCTTCTGATGGTTCACTGTCTTCTGCTGAGACTATCTTACATGGGATTCACAAAGCTGCACCCCCTCCTCTAATTCCTGGAACACTTACAACTCTTAAGTTGACCACTAGCTTCACTAAGCTGGCACTTACTCTGGGTTTCTCCGGGCTGCACCAAGCTATAAACACCTCCAAAGCCTTCGGAGTCCCACCTGCCGGGAGCCTGCTAACAGCTCCCAGAGATTCTCAGTGAGCTACAAACCACATGAGGTCCAAACTGCAACCAGCCACCTCTCCCCGAAAACCAGAGGACCTCCTTAAGTTTCATCCGTGTCAGGGCAGCACGGTGGCACAGTGGTTAGCATTGCTGCCTCTGACGCTGAGGACCTGTGTTCGAATCCCAGCCCTGGGTCACTGTCCGTGTGGAGTTTGCACGTTCTCCACGTGTCTGTGTGGATTTCACCCCCACAATCCAAAGATGTGCCAGTTAGGTGGATTGGCCATGCTAAATTGCCCCTTAATTGGAAAAATAATTGGGTACTCTAAATTTTAAAAAAAAGTTTCATCCATGTCCATGATGATGTAGCCTTTCAAGGTTCAATAAATGCATTTCAACTAATTTAGCACTCCCAAAACAAAACATCTCTCTGCAAGAAGTGTATTTTTTTTATTAATGTTTTTTTTATTGGGTTTTTGAACAAAGTATATTTACCGTTATGTACACAGAATAAGAAGTATATATATATATACACATATATAGAAGAGAAGGGCACACCCAAACATACCGAAAAAAAGTAATAATAAAAAATAAAATAAAAAATAATATAGAATAACTGGTAGGGTATTGTGCACCAGCTCAACAGCAGCAACTCTGCACAACTGGCAAAATTATTTACAGCACATAAGTACAGTAAAGAGTCTTACAACACCAGGTTACAGTCCAACAGGTTTGTTTCAAACACGAGCTTTCGGAGCACTGCTCCTTCCTCAGGTTCCTTCCTTGATTCACCTGAGGAAGGAGCTGCGCTCCGAAAGCTAGTGATTTGAAACAAACCTGTTGGACTTTAACCTGGTGTCGTAAGACTCCTTACTGTGCTCACCCCAGTCTAACGCCGGCATCTCCACATCAACACATAAGTAGGCAACTGTTTGTGGGGGGTGGAGGGGAGGGGGGGGGGGGGGAGGCGTGGAGACTGGGGAGGTGGTAAATATACATTTGGGTGCTGGAGAAACAATTACAGTGGGCAATACTCGAATGGGTTTGGTGATTATGTTGTCACTTGCTTCTCCCAGATGGATCTCGCTGCCGTTGTCGTCTCGCGCTCATCTACGCTTCAGCCGTTCCTCCCATCTTTCGCCTGTATTCTCCTTGTTCTCTGTTCCTGCAGATGCCAAGTTTGTTATCGTATCCCGTGTCCTCCTTCCGGCTGTCATTTCTCTGCCTCCCCCACCTCCCTTGTTCTTCTCTCTTGTTCCCAGTCCCTTCCCTCTCCCTCCTCCCCTCCCGCTTCTGCCCCGCCTCCTCTCCTGTGGTTCGCCTTTCTTTCCTCTTAGGTTTAGCTGTTCCGCCCCCCCCCCCCCCCCCTCTCCCGGTCTATCTCTCCCTCCCATGCTTTGGCTACTTTCCCTTAGTTCCTGACTACCTGGCTATTCTTCTGCTTGTTCGTTGGCCACAAACAGGTCCCGGAACAATTGGGTGAATGGCTCCCACGTTCTGTGGAAGCCGTCGTCTGACCCTCGGATGGCAAATTTGATTTTCTCCATTTGGAGAGATTCCGAGAGGTCGGACAGCCAGTCTGCAGCTTTGGGTGGTGCTGCTGACCGCCAGCTGAACAGGATTCTATGGTGGGCGATCAGGGAGGCAAAGGCAAGGGCATCCGCCCTCCACCTCAGGAATAGATCTGGCTGGTCTGATACACCGAAGACCGCTACTTTCAGGCATGGCTCCACCCTCATCCCTACCACTTTGGACATTGCCTCAAAGAAGGCTGTCAAGTACCCCGCAAGTCTGGGGCAAGACCAGAACATGTGGGCGTGGTTGGCCGGGCATCCTTGGCACCGTTCACATCTATCCTCCACCTCCGGGAAGAACCTACTCATATGGGTTCTTGTTAAGTGGGCTCTATGAGCCACTTTTAACTGCGTCAGGCTGACCCTTACGCACGTGGAGGTGGAATTGACCCTATGCAGTGCTTCGCTCCAGAGTCCCCACCCTGTTTCAATCCCCAGATCCTCCTCCTATTTCTTTCTTGTTGCGTCCAGTACGGTGTCGTCCCTTTCTATCAATCGGTCATACATGTTGCTACAGTTTCCTTTATCTAGTATGCTTGTGTCTAGTAACTCTTCCAGTAATGTCTGTCGTGGCGGTTGTGGGTACGTCCTTGTCTCCTTTCGTAGGAAGTTTTTGAGTTGTAGATATCTTAGCTCGTTCCCCCTGGCTAGCTGGAATTTCTCTGTCAGTTCATCCAGTGTTGCGATCCTGCCATCCGTGTATAGGTCTCTGACTGTCAGTGGCCCTCCGTCCTGCCCCCACCTTTTGAAGGTGGCGTCAGTCAGTGCTGGTGTGAACCTATGCTTGTTGCAGATGGGAGCTTTGTCCAACATTTTGGTCAGGCCAAATTGCTGCCGTAGTTAGTTCCAGGACTGAAGGGTAGCTATCACCACCGGGCTACTGGAGTGTTTTTTGGGTGGGGATGGGAGAACTGCCGTGGCGAGGGCCCGGAGGGAGGTCCCCATGCAGGAGGCCTCTTCCGCGTGCACCCACTCAGCTTCTAGCTCCTGGATCCATCCCCTTATTCGCTCGGCCGTCGCCGCCTAGTGGTAGAATTGTAGGTTTGGGAGGGCTAGCCACCCCTGGATTTTGTTTTTTGTCGGACCGTCTTTGGGATCCTAGCATTCTTCCCCCACCTCATACGAATGCCGTGATTAGTTTGTCTAGTGCTTTGAAAAAGGCCTTGGTGATGTAGATCGGAATGGATCTAAGTAGGAAGAGGTTCCTGGGCAGTACGTTCATTTTGATCACCTGGACTCTCCCCGCGAGGGAGAGTGGGAGTGTGTTCCATCTTTGGAGGTTCTTTTTTACGTCCTCCGTCAGACTGGTGAGGTTCCATTTGTGGATACCTTTCCAGTCATGGGCCATTTGAATCCCCAGGTAGTGGAATTTGTGTCGGGCTTGTTTAAACGGCAGTCCCGTTAGTGCTGCCCCCCCCCCCCCCCCCCCCCACCCTTGTGGGTATACTGGGAAGATCTCACTTTTGCTCATGTTGGGTTTGTAGCCCGAGAAGGCGCCAAACTCTTTCAGGAGCGCGATGATTCCGTCCATGCTGCTTTGTGGGTCCGAGATATAGAGGAGCAGATCGTCTGCATAGAATGAGACTCTGTGCTCTCTGCCGCCCCTTCGGATCCCCCTCCAACATTTTTGCTGCTCTGGGTGCGTTTGCTAGTGGTTCGATCGCTAGAGCGAACAACAGCGGGGACAGTGGGCATCCTTGTCTGGTGCCCCTGTGCAGCTGGAAGTATCGGAAGTTGGTGTTGTTGGTCCGTATGCTCGCTATGCGAGCGTTGTATAGGAGCTTTACCCAGGAGGTGAACCCTGTTCCAAGCCCGAACCGCTCCAGTACCTCTATGAGGTATTTCCATTCGTCTCTGTCGAAGGCCTTTTCTGCATCTAGGGAGATGATCACCTCTGGTGTTCTCTCCCCAGAGGGGGTCATTATCACGTTCAGCAGGTGCCTGATGTTCGAGGTAATCTGTCTACCTTTGACAAAGCCCATCTGGTCCTCTGTGACCACCTCTGGTACACAGTCTTCTAGCCTTTTGGCTAGGATTTTGGCCAATATTTTGGCATCTGCGTTCAGCAGTGACATGGGTCTGTATGACCTACATTCCGTTGGGTTTTTGTCTTTCTTAGCATATGCGAGATTGAGGCCTGTGCTAGCATGGGTGGCAGTGTGCCCCGAGCTAGCACGTCTGTCAACATCTCCCGCAGGTGCGGGGCCAGTGCTGTCGCAAATTTTTTGTAGACGTCCGCCGGGAATCCGTCCGGTCCCGGCGCCTTCCCCGCCTGCATGGAGCTAATGCTGTCCATGATCTCTCCCAGTGCCGGTGGTGCTTCCAGGCCCTGTTTTCTGCCCTCCCCCATGACTGGTATGTCCAGTCCATCAAGGAACCGTTTCATCCTCGGACTCCCCCATTGGGGGCTCTGAGGTGTACAGCTCTTGGTAGAAGGCCTTGAAGATTTTGTTGATCTTTTCTGGTTCTGTTTCTAATGTGCCTCTGGTATCCCTGATTTGTACAATTTCTCTGCTGGCTGCCTGCTTTCTCAGCTGGTGTGCCAACAGGCGGCTGGCTTTGTCTCCGTGTTGGTATAGGGTCCCCCCGTGCCTGGTGGAGTTGGTGCACTGCTTTCCTGTGGAGAACAGGTCAAAGTTCCTTTGTAGTTCTTTCCTCTCCGCCAGAAGCTCTACGGTTGGGGCCTCAGAGTATTTACGGTCTACCTCCAGTATGGAGTCAACCAGCTGCTGCCTAGTTGCATTTTCCTCCCTATCTCTTCGCGCTTTGAAAGCGATGAATTCCCCTCTTAGTGCTTTTAGCGCTCCCCAGAACGTGGAGGGTGAGACCTCCCCATTCTCGTTGTTCTCCGTGTACTCTGCAGTGGCCCGCGATTTCTTTTCATTGAAGGCCTTGTCTGCTAGTAGGGCAATGTCCAAACTCCATGTGGGGCGTTGGGCCCTGCCCATCTCTAGCCGCACGTCCATGTAATGTGGAGCGTGGTCTGATATCACCATTGCAGAGTATCCCACTTTGCCTATCCCCGGAAGCACCGTTTTCCCCACCACAAAGAAGTCAATTCTGGTGTATACGTTGTGTACTGGGGAGAAGAAGGAGAACCCCTTCTCTCCTGGGTAGGCTAATCTCCAGGGGTTCACCGCTACCATCTGCTCCATAAAGTGACTGAGTTCCCTTGCCATGCTTGAGGTTTTCCCCGTTTTAGGGTTTGATCTGTTTGTCGTTGGATCCTGTACACAGTTGAAGTCTCCCCCCCTCCCATGAGTAGTCGGTGCATCGCTATGTCAGGGATTTCTGCCATGGTCTTCTTGATGAAGCTCGTGTCATCCCAGTTGGGAGCGTACACGTTAACTATTACTATCGGTGCCCCATCCAGGGCCCCACTGACCATGACGTCCCCCTGGGTCCGTAACCGTCTTTGTCGCCCTAAACATCGTCCTCTTGCCGATCAGTATTGCCACCCCTCTGGCCCCTGTCCCATAGCAGGAATGGTAGGTCTGCCCCACCCAGCCCTTTCTTACCCGCAGTCGGTCCTGCTCTCTCAGGTGTGTCTCTTGGAGGAAGACTATGTCGGCCCTCATATTTCTTAGGTGGGTGAGGACTCTGGATCTTTTCACTGGCCGTTGAGTCCCCTTACGTTCCAAGTGACTACCCTGGTGGGGGGCTTCTGCCCCCTTGCTCCTGTGGGATTAACCATACTTACCTGGTGGACGTGCCCCTGCCCTCCAGGGTTTCCCTTTGTTAGGGGCCGTCCAGGATGGCCACTGTCACTGCTCTCTCTATGCGGTCGGGTTCCTGCGCTCCGGGGTTTCCCTTTTCCGGGGGGCACCCGACATGGCCGCCTACTGTGTGTCCACCACTCTGGGATCTGCCTTTGCCCAGAGACTGTACTGGGTGGATACTTGCAGCGATTCCTTGTTTCGAGCCTTTGGTTGTGGCACTTTGTAGCCCTATTGTTATTCCTTTTCTAGCCTTGTTTGTCCCTCCTTCCCTGTGTCTCCCTTCCCCCCTTTTCCCCCCTCTCCCGTGTACCCCTCCTTTGTCCCTCTTTCCCCTGTTCCTTTCCCGTTTCTCTCCCGCCTCTGTTGGGTGGTCCCCCCCCTCCCTGCCTGGCGCCTTACCCCCTGTTGGGGGCGCGCTGCGGCCCTGCTTTGTTGCATGTCCCCGGCGCTAGCTTTCCTGCTACTGTGGTGGCCTTGTTCTCAGGAGTTACTGTCTCGCTTCTCCCTTGCCTGGCCTCTGCAGTTTTCTGCCCGCTCTTCCCTTTTCCTACGCTGCACTCCTCTTGCTTGCCCTCCCTTCTCCGTTACTCTCATTCCCTCGTGCTGGGGCCAGGTCTCACACCTGAAGTGGTCCCTCGGGTAGTGGTTTGCTTTTTGTTCAGGGTGCGCTCGCCGTGGCGAGGGTGGGGGCAGGGGGACCTGGCATTGCCTCAACCCGCCCCCGTCGGCGTGTTGTTGCCCCTTGCCAGGGGCCCCTTTTTTCTACCCGAGCTGTTGGTTTTCCAGCCCGTGTTCCTCGTCAAACTTGTTTGCTTCGGCGGGGGCTTTGAAGAAGTATTCTCTTTCTTGGTATGTGACCCATGCTGCTTTTGCTCTATTGAATTCAGCCCATCCCCTGGCTAGGTCTGCCCCAATGTCCTCATAAATTCTAATGAAGTGTCCTTCCCATTTGCAGGTTCTGTTTTTCCTGGCCCAGCGCAGTATTGTTTCCTTGTCTTGGCACCGGTGCAGTTTAGCTATAACTGCTCCCGGGTGGTCCCCTGCGTTAGGCTTCGGGCACAGCGACCGGTGTGCTCTGTCCATTTCTGGTGGGTTGGGGAAAGTTTTCCTCCCCACTAAGTTGCCCAGCATCTTGGCCACGTATGCCATTGGGTTTCTACCCTCGATCCCCTCTGGTAGGCCCACTATCCTGACATTTTGCCTTCTCGAGCGATTTTCCTGATCGTAAACTCTGCCCTTCAGGCTCCCCTGTGTTGTGCCCAGTCTCGCCACCTCCTTCTCCAGGTGATACGCTATCAATTGCACATAAAGACTCGAATCGGTACAAGAGAGGCTGTATTACCGTGAGATGTTTATCCTTCGACTGCAGCTGGTAGAATGGCAGTTCAGGAGAACTCATGAATATTTATACTGCTCCCTGTGGGCGGAGCTAGCAGGCAGGGGCTACCGACAAACCTGTAATACAGGTACTGCTGTACATCCCCTAATACAGGCACACATATATTTACACAGTGGTGGATTACCACACCAGGGTCATGATCCGATTGCTCATGTCTGTCGCGGTTTTCTCAAGCTCCTTAAGGTCGCTTCTTGGGCTTCCAGTTTCGCCTCTTGGGCATCCAGTTTCTCCTCTGCTCTGCCCAGGGCAAGCTGCACCTCCTCCAGGGCCTTGACCATTGCTGCCTGTACTGCGGCCTCTATGTCTGCCCTGGCCTCCGTCTTGTTTTCCTGCTCATATTCCCTCAGCGCCTTGGCAAAGGCTGCCTTCCAGTTCCCTCCAGGCCCAGGGGGAAAATGCTCCTGTCTGCCCAGTTCTTTTTGTTGCGGCGAACCTTCCATTCCGCTGCTTTGTGCGCTGATTAGCTTGTCTGAACGGGCTCGCACATTGCCCCTTCTGCTTTTGGTGCCCCTTCTCCCTCTGCTTTGGCTCCCTTCTGGCATTTTTTTTCCCCTCCCTTTTTTTCCCCCTTTCTTTCCCCCCCCCCCCTTTTTCTTTTCCCCTTCCTTCTCCCCTTGACCAGTTTTTTAAAATAAAATTATTTTCATGAGAATTTGTTTTTTTTTAAAGTGAAAAAATTATTTTCAAAGTTTTTTTTTGGAAAAAGGAGAAGTTCTTTTTTCTTTTCCCTCATTCACCCAGGGTCGATCGCGAGAGAGAGAGAGAGAGAGAGAGAGAGAGAGATGCTTCTGGCCGGGTCGGAAGTCCCTCTTTGTTCCTGCCTCGTGGTGGTCTATTCCGCGCGGGGGTCGGTCCTTGCTGCTGGCTTGGCCCCCGCTTTAGTCCGGGCCGCCGCTCGTCCTGCCCTGTGCTCTGCAGCCGTGTGAAGAGGGTGGGGGGTGCAGCCGGATCGTTCCCCTCGCGAGCGCCCAGTTCTCCCGCTGTAATGAGCTTTGGAGTACGGGTTTTTCTTCGTCCCCACTCTCTTGTTGCGGGGGGCCCAAACGGGTGAATTTGCGCGCTTGGCTGCCAGTTCTCGGCGAGGAGCGGGACACAGCTTTGTTCCCCCCCCCCCCCCCCCCCCCCCAGGAGCTCCTCCACCCGCGACCGTTCTCTTCCCCCGTTGGAAGCCGAATCTCTGCAAGCAATGTGGATATCACGGGCCGGATTCTCTGGTCCGCCAGCCCCATCTTCCCCGGTGGCGTGCCCTCGTTGGCAATGGGTTCTTTGTTCCCGCCACCTGCCAATGGGATTTCCCATTGTGGCCATCCCACACTTCCGGAAACTGCCGGCAAAACGGAGAATCCCGCCCGCAGAGAGTCCCGCCCCGCATCTCCGTTTCGCATCGAAATGAGCCCACCTGTTGTGTTCTGGCTCCATCTCTTCTACTCTGCCCCTATTAAACGAACATTGATAACCTTCTGAACTGCAATTTCCTTTTAGGTATTCTGGCAATTTCTAAAACCCAGCATTTTAGTTACCCTACCTTCACAATGATATTCTTCCCAAAACTACACATTACCTCCACAATATTAGCATGAACCATGAACTAGACATTCATCACACTGGGGAGCATATATCAGGAACACAATAAATGACCGCACCACCAGGGGTGAATTGAAATGGCTGGCATTCCTGGTCCTGACCACTATTTGTGTCGGTGTCGGTTAAGGATGGGATTGGCTTCAGACTCCGAAGCGTGATATACATGCAGTTTAACAGCCTGTGAATGCTCATTAGAACATAGAACATTACAGCACAGTACAGGCCCTTTGGCCCTCAATGTTGCGCCGACCTGTGAAACCCCTCTAAAGCCCATCTTCACTATAGAACATAGAACCTTATCATTGTCAACATACAAGCGGGAATGAATAATGGCTGATTGGCTGAGGCACTGCAGGGTGATGTAAGCCTGTGTTAATTACAGGACAGGGCAGAAAAGAAAGCAATGGAGAAAGATGCGAGGAAAACGATACAGAGGAACAAAGCAAATGGAAGTGCAAGAGAATGGTAGAAAAACACAGTGTGCACAGATACAGCACAAAGAGTATTGTTTTCTCCAAAAACTGGTTCTATTGTACAAGGTATTTGGGTACACCCAGTTTTTATCACACCTGGAGGGTACAGCACATAATCAGTGAGGCTGAGCCTTCCTGGATATTAGGCCTTCGGCCTCATAATAATGTAGATATCAGAGCCTGCTAACAGAGAGTAGCTGAAAGTTGTGCTTTGAGTATTGCAGATTGTCTTTCAGGAAAATGGGCCCAGGCATCGAATCCAGGATAGGTGCCAGAGTACAGGGTTTAGGTTAAGTAGGGAACTCAGGACAGGATTCTCTCAGCCCAGGCTGGGCCAGAGAATCGCTGGGACGGGCGCGAATCACGCCACACCGCCCCGACGCCAGTCCGCTGATTCTCCGGACAGCGGAGAATTGGCGCCATTGGCGCCCGTCAGGGGCTGCTCGACACGCCTCCCCCCCCCCGGGCGATTCTCAGCCTGGGATGGGCCGAGCGGCCACGCAATAAAAGCCGAGTCCCGCAGACGCCATTCACATCTGCTCTTCCCCGGCGGGAACTCGGCGTGCAGGCATCCGGGGACAGCCTGGTGGGGGGAGGGGGCTCCAACCCGGGGGGGGGGGGGCTCCGCTATGGCCTGGCCCGCGATCGGGGCCAACCGATCGGCGGGACGGCCTCTCGGGCTGAGGGCCTCTTTTGTTCTGCGCTGGACCCTGTAGCCCTACGCCATGTTGCGTCGGGGACGTTGCGGAGAAGGGAGCCACTGCGCATGCTCGCATTGGCGCTGGTCCCACTGCGCATGCTCCTCATCCTGATTCATATATTTGAATTAAGTCCGAGGTTGTGAGATGGGAATTCACTCTCTGATTATGATTCAGGCAGAAACTCTGTTGAGATTCAAGAATAGGTTCAATAGGTAGATGAAGGAATAAAGAATGGAGGATATGGGAGCAGGCTGGGTAAATGCAATTAAAAATGCGGTATTCACTTCCTTTGAAGTTGAGCATTGGAATTAACTGGTTGGCCTGAAAAAGCCTGGGTCTGTACTGTAACATTTATGCATTTCTATGTCTTCAATGTATTCATCCACCCCATTCAAATCTGGTGTAGCCATGTGCATTGTTCAGTCATGTAAGGTTCCCAGGACAAATCAAAGAAAATAGAAAAGTCCTCAGGCCAATTTTGGCAAAATTTGTCTTTGATTCCCAAAGGCGATCAAATAATCTCCAACGGTTACAGTCATCCATAAACTCTACTAACTTCAGCTAACACACAATTTGCCCTCTGCAAATGGAAATGCTTTCCTCACTCAGGAACCTGTCCCAGTCCCTTTCGAAGAATCTCCGAGGATTCATATTTAATCATCTGTTCCAAAGTGCAACTAACTCAGTGGAAAGAATTACTTCTGAACATCTCATGAACATTTCACCTTAGCATTGAGCGAATATTTCGTGTCTGGTTTCACAGTAGAAGACACAAATTGCACAGCAAAAATACAGGATATCCAAGGTATTAATAAAACTGAGGAACGTAAGGAGATTAATATTAGTAGAGCAAAATTACCTGAGAAACCTAAGGGACCAAAAGCCGGCAGATCCCGAGGATCTGATTGCCTACATTCTAGTCTGCTGCAAGAGATAGTGGATATATTGCTTATGATGTTCCCTAGACCTAGAATGATCTCAGTGGTTTGGAGGTTGTAACACCGATATTCAAGAAAGCGAGAGAGGAAACCAGGAACAATAGGTCAGTTAGATTGCCACAATCGTCAGCAACAAACTAGAAACTAATTTTGAGGAAGTCTGAATGCACTCAGGTCAAAGCATGATCAGAGAAAGGTCACCACGGTTTTCTGAAAGGAAAATTGTGCTTGACAAATTTATTAGATTTTTTGACAATGTAACAATAGGATGGATGAAGGAGAGACAAGAGATGTAGCACACCTGGATTTCCAAAAGGCATTTTATAAGTTGCCATGCATAAGAGTAATATACAAGATAAGGGATCATGGACTTGGGCATAAACTATTAGCATGGATGGAGGACTGCCAAATAGGCAGGAAGCAGAAAGTAAGGATAATTGGGTCATATTCATGTTGGTAGGCTGTAACTAGTGGAGTGCAGCAAGGATCTATGCTTGGGCCTCAGCTATGTGCCTCTATGATTTCCGGTTGCGATGATGCGGAGCTAAGCCGCACGTTGGGTAGCTCCCGCTATTTTTGGTCTTTCAGGCTCTTTTAAGGGCCCGCAGCGGTGCTGGTTGAACTTTTCCCCGGGTGGGAACACATCCACTGTGCATATCTGCCGGTGGATGGACTGGACCAGGAGTGGAGCGGTCAAAAAATCGGCTTTGGAGCAGAGAAAGGTGCGAGGCAGGAGAAACAAGATGGCGGCGGGCGGGGAACTGGCAGCGTGGCAGCAGTGGGCTCAGGAGCAGCAGGAGCTGCTCCATCGCTGCTTCAGAGAGTTGAAGGCTGAGATCCTGGAACTGTTTAAGGCCTCGCTGGACAAGCTCATGGCGACTCAGACGGCTCAGGGTGCGGAGATCCGAGAGCTACAGCAAAAAGCCTCGGAGAGCGAGGACAAACTCCTGGGCCTGGCAGTGAAGGTGGAGTCGCACGAGGCGCTTCACAAGAAATGGCTGGCAAGGATGAAGGAGATGCAGAACCGCTCCCGTCGGAAGAACCTGTGGATTCTGGGCCTCCCGGAGGGGCTGGAATGTTTGGATTTGGGGGCCTACGTGGTTGTGATGCTGAACTCGTTAATGGGCGCGGGGTCGTTCCAAGGACCCTTGGAGCTGGAGGGGGCCCATTGAGTGCTGTTGAGGAAGCCCAAGCCGAACGAGCCGCCTCGGGCGGTGCTGATCCGTTTTCACCGCTTCGGTGACCGTGAGTGTGTGCTGAAATGAAATGAAATGAAAATCGCTTATTGTCACGAGTAGGCTTCAATTAAGTTATTGTGAAAAGTAGGGGTGGGGTACTGGTTTGCTGCTGCAGGGGCTGTAGGAGAACGGCTGTTGAAGGGGGAGGCTGTGGGGGACGTCTGCCACCGTGGGGAACAGGCCTGGGGGGGGTTCTCTGGGCACGTGGTGAGCCGAGGGAGAGCTATGGCTGACCGGCGCAGAGGGAGGGGGAAGACCCCCCAGATTCGGCTGGTCACATGGAACGTGAGGGGGCTGAATGGACCGGTGAAGCGGTCCCGGTTCTTGGCACACCTGAAGGGGCTGTGAGCGGACGTGGCTATGCTCCAGGAGACGCACCTTAAGGTGGCGGATCAGGTGAGGATAAGAAGAGGCTGGGTGGGGCAGGTGTTTCATTCGGGGCTTGATGCGAAGAATCGAGGGGTGGCGATCTTAGTTGGAAAGAGCTTGTCGTTTGTTGCGTCGAATGTGGTGGCGGACAGTGCAGGTAGATACGTAATGGTGAGTGGTAGACTTCAAGGGGAGCGGGTGGTTCTGGTCAATGTGTACGCCCCCAACTGGGACGATGCAGGCTTCATGCGGCGAATGTTGAGCCGGATCCTGGACCTGGAGACGGGGGGTTTGATCTTGGGAGGGGACTTTAATACTGTGTTGGACCCGGCTCTGGATCATTCGAAGTCTAGGACGGGTAAGAGGCCGGCAGCGGCCTCGGCGCTGAGGTGGTTCATGGATCAGATGGGAGGGGTGGACCCTTGGAGGTTTTTGAAGCCGAGGGGTAGGGAGTTCTCCTTTTTCTCCCATGTCCACAAGGCTTATTCCCAGATCGTCTTTTTTATTTTCAGCAGGCGCTAATCCCGAGAGTGGTGGGGGCGGAGTGTTCGGCGATTGCCATATCTGACCATGCTCTGCATTCGGTGGACCTGGAGCTGGGGGAGGGGAAGGATCAGCGGCCGCTGTGGAGGTTAGATGTGGGGCTTCTGGCAGAGGAGGAAGTATGTGGGTGGGTCCGCAGGGGTATCTGGAAGCCAACGATAACGGGGAGGTGCAAGTTGGGGTGGTTTGGGAAGCGCTGAAGGCAGTGGTTAGAGGGGAGCTGATACCATTCGGGCGCACAGGGAGAGAGGGGAGAGGGTTGCGAGGGAGAGGCAGGTGGAAGAAATGGTAAGGGTGGACAGGAGGTATGCGGATGTCCCGGAGGAGGGGCTTTTGAGGAAGTGTCGCAGTCTCCAAACGGAGTTCGATATACTGACCACCCGGAAGGCGGAGGTGCAGTGGAGGAGGGCGCAGGGGGCGGTATATGAGTACGGGGAGAAGGCAAGTCGGATGCTGGCCCACCAGCTCCGGAAGCGGGAGGCAGCGAGAGAGATAGGGGGAGTCAGCGAGAGAGATAGGGGGAGTCACAGATGCAGGAGGGAACTTGGTGCGGAGTGGCAGGGACATTAATGGGGTGTTCAGATCCTTTTACAAGGGCTGTACCGGGCAGTTCCCCCTCTAAGGGAAGTTGGCGGGATGGACCGCTTTCTGGATAAGCTGGAGTTTCCAAGAGTGGAGGGGGAGCGGGTGGAGGGTCTGGGGGCCCCAATCGAGTTGGAGGAGCTGATGGAGGTGCTGGGGAGCATGCAGACAGGGAAAGCACCGGGACCTGACGGGTTCCCGGTGGAGTTTTATAAGAAGTTTTCAGATCTGCTGGGCCCGCTGCTTGTGAGGACCCTGAATGAGGCAAGGGAAGGGGGGGCTTTGCCCCCGACGATGTCAAGAGCAATAATCTCACTGATCCTGAAGCGGGATAAGGACCCCCTCCAGTGTGGGTCTTGCAGGCCGATTTTGCTCCTCAACGCGGATGCAAAGTTGATGGCTAAGGTACTGTCCAGAAGGGTGGAAGATGTGGTTCCGATGGTTATCCATGAGGACCAAACGGGGTTTGTGAAGGGGAGGCAGCTGAATGTCAATGTATGGCGGCTTCTTAATGTTATGATGATGGCGTCGGCGGCTGGGGAGGCGGAAATAGTAGCATCGATGGATGGAGAAAGCTTTTGACAGGGTGGAGTTGAGCTACCTGTGGGAAGTGCTGAGAAGGTTTGGGTTTGGTGAGGGATTCATCAGCTGGTGCGGTTGCTGGACAGCTCCCCGGTAGCGAGTGTGGTGATGAATGGGAGGAGGTCAGAGGACTTTCGGCTTCAGGGGGGCAAGGCAGGAGTGCCCCTTGTCTCCCCTGCTCTTCGCATTAGCGATTGAGCCCTTGGCCATGGCGCTGAGGGATTCGAAGAACTGGAGGGGTTTTGTGCGGGGGGGGGGGGGGGGGGGGGGGAGCACCGGTTGTCGCTGTACGCAGATGATTTACTGTTGTGCATTGCGGATCCGGCGGGGGGGGGGGGGGGGGGGGGATGCCAGAGGTTTTGAAGATACTTGGGGAGTTTGGGGACTTTTCGGGCTACAAGCTCAACATGGGGAAGAGTGAGCTGTTTGTGTTGCACCTGGGGGACCAGGAGAGGGAGATAGCGGAGCTCCCATTGAAGAGGGCGGAGAGGAGCTTTAGGTATCTTTGAGTCCAAATAGCTAGGAGCTGGGGGCCCTGCATAGGCTAAACTTTTCGAGGCTGGTGGAACAGATGGAGGAGGAGTTCAGGAGGTGGGACGCGCTGTCACTCTCTTTGGCTTGTAGGGCCCAGTCAGTTAAGATGACGGTGCTCCCGGGGTTTTTGTTTCTTTTCCAGTGCCTCCCCGTTTTGATTCCGAAGGCTTTTTTTAAGAGGGTTAACAAGAGTATTCTGGGGTTCGTGTGAGCACGGAAGACCCCAAGAGTGAGGAGGGTATTCCTGGAGCGAAGAAGGGAGGTAGGCGGCTTGGCGTTGCCCAACCTGTGTGGGTATTACTGGGCTGCGAATGTGGCAATGATTTGCAGGTGGGTGATGGAGGGGGAGGGTGCTGCATGGAGGAGGTTGGATGTGGCGTCCTGTGTGGGTACGAGTTTGGAGGCATTAGTGACGGCCCCGCTCCCACTCCCCCCGGCAAGATATTCCATGAGTCCGGTAGTGGTGGCGTCCCTCAAGATTTGGGGGCAGTGGAGGCGGCATAGGGGGGAAGTGAAGGCCTCAGTGTGGGCCCCGATACGGGGCAATCACCGGTTTGCACCAGGCAGAATAGATGGTGGGTTTTTGAGTTGGCATAGGGCAGGCATCAGGCGGATGGGGGACCTTTTCCTCGATGGGAAGTTTGCGACATTAGAGGAGCTGGAGGGGAAGTGGGGCCTCCCCGCAGGAATGTTTTCAGGTATATGCAGGTTAGGCCGTTTGTTAAGCAGCAGGTGGCGGAGTTCCCGCTGCTGCCGCCTAGGTGGGTGCAGGATAGGGTGCTCTCGGGGACATGGGTCAGTGAGAGTAGGATCTCGGCAATCTACAGATGATGCAGGAAGAGGAGGAGGCCTTGGTGGAAGAGCTGAAAGCGAAGTGGGAGGAGGAGCTAGGGGAAGAGATCGATGATGGGACATGGGCGGATGCCCTGGGGAGGGTGAACTTGTCCTCTTCTTGCGCATGGCTCAGCTTAATTCAGCTGAAGGTGCTGCATAGGGCGCACATGACGGGGGCCAGGATGAGTCGGTTCTTTGGGGGAGAGGACAGGTGTGGGAGGTGTTCAGGAGGCCCGGCGAACCACACCCACATGTTCTGGGCGTGTCCGGTGTTGGAGGGGTTTTGGAAGGGAGTGGCGGGGACTTTGTCCAAGGTGGTCGGTTCCAGCGTGGAGCCGGGGCTGGGGGCTCGCGGTCTTTGGGGTAGTATCGGAGCCGGGAGTGCAGGAGGCAAGAGAGGCCGGTACCCTGGCCTTTGCGTCTCTAGTAGCTCGGCGTAGGATTCTCTTACAGTGGAGGGACGCAAAGCCCCCGAGCCCGGAGGCCTGGATTAACAACATGGCTGGGTTCATCAGGCTGGAGAAGGTTAAGTTTGCCCTGAGGGGGTCAGTACAAGGGTTGTTTTGGCGGTGGCAGCCCTTTCTCAATTTTCTGGTGAAGGGGGGTAAGGGGGGGTGGGTTCGGGGTTTGTTAAGGGGGTGTGTTTTTGCGACGGTATGTTTGCTATTTTTGTCTTTTTTGGATTGTTATTAAGTTATTAATTTATCGCTTTGTACAGGGGGGGGGGATTCATTTTCTGTTTAGTTCTACACCTTGTTTACTTTACTGTTGGGAGAAAATTTGTCGTTGAAAATTTGAATAAAAATTATTTTTTTAAAAAAGCTATGTACCTCTGTGCTTATGACTTAGTTACATTACTTTTGGTCTCTTCCTCTAAGTTTTCTGATGACACAAAGTGAGGTGGGAAGGTAAGCTGTGAGGAGAGGCTCCAAGGAGACAGGCTAAGTAAGTATACAACAAAGTGGGAGGTGGAGCATCATGTGGGGAAGTGTGAAGTTATTCCTTTTGTATTAAGGAAAGAAATGTAGAATATTTCTTCCAAAGGAACCTTGGGCGGGAATCCCACTCCCGCCATGTCCCGAATTCTCCGCCACTAGAGATTCGGCGGGGGCGGGAATCGCACCGCGCCGGTCGGCGGGCCCCCCCTGGCAATTCTCAGGACCGCGATGGGCCGAAGCCCTCGCCGCTGTCAATCCTCTCCCGCCGGCGTGGATCACACCACCTACCTTACTGGCGGGAGCAGGCGGCGTGGGCGGGCTCCGGGGTCCTGGGGCGATCTGACCCCGGGGGGTGCCCCCACGGTGGCCTGGCCCGCGATTGGGGCCCACCTATCGGCGGGCGAGCCTGTGCCGTGGGGGCACTCTTTTCCTTCCGCCTTCTCCATGGTCTTCACCATGGCGGATGCGGAAGTGAACCCCTTCCCTGCGCATGCGCAGGGATGACGTCAGCAGCCGCTGACACTCCGGCACATGCGCCAAAGGCCTTCCACACCAGCAGGCGGGACGGGAACCACTCCGGCGCAGGCCTAGCCCCTCAAGGTGAGGGCTTGGCCCCTAAAGGTGCGGAGACTTCCGCACCTTTGGGGCGGCCCGACGCCGGAGTGGTTCACACCACTCCATCACGCTGGGACCCCCCACCCCGCCAGGTAGGGGAGAATCCCGGCCCTTATGCTTACTCATACAAAGAACACAGGAAGTTAGCAAGCAATTAGGGGCGGCATGGTAGCCCAGGGGTTAGCACTGTAGCTTTGCTGCGCCAGGGATCTGGGTTCGATTCTCAGTTAGGGTCACTGTCTGTGCAGAATCTATTCGTTCTCCCCATGTCTGCATGGGTTTCCTCTGGTTTCCTCCCACAAGTCCCGAAAGATGTGCTTGTGAGGTGAATTGGACATTCTGAATTCTCCCTCAGTGTACCCGAACAGGCGCCGGAATGTGGTGACTGGGGGATTTTCACAGTAACTTCATTGCAGTGTTAATGTAAGCCTACTTGTGACAATAATAACGATTATTATTATTATTAGAAAGGCAAACAACATGTTGGCCTTTATTGCAAGAGGATTGGAGAATAAGAACAAGAAAATTGCTACAGTTGCCCAGATGAGACCACACCTGGAGCAACTCTGTACAGTGTTGGTCTCCATATTTGAGGAAGGATATACTTGCATTGGAGGAGTTACAAGCGAAGGTTCACTAGATTGGTCCCTGGGTCCTATGATGAATGGCTGAGTAAATATGGCCCGTATCCTCTCTCGGTATTAGAAGAATGAAAGATGATCTCATTGAAACAGGAGTTCTGAAGGGGCTTGACAGGGTAGACACTAAGAGGTTGTTCCCCCTGGCTGGGGAATCCAGAACATGGGCAAACAGTTTCAGGGTCAGGGGCTTGATAATTTAGGACTGAGATACAGAGAGGTTTCTTCACTCAGAGGGTTGGGAATGTTTTGTATTCTCTCCCCCAAAGGGTTGTGAATGCCCCACTGTTGAGTACATTTAAGTCTGGCAGTTTTTGGTCTCTCAAGGAATCAAGGGGAATGGGAAATGAGTGGGACATGTTCTGCCACCCTGGGCGAGTGCATGGTCAATTCCAGCCCCAGGTGCCCCAGAGTCACAGCACAAGTGAATTAATCAATAATTCTGATAGACATTCCCAAAGTTTTTGGCCCTTGGCTGCCCAGATACATATCGAATCATGGAGCAGGCTCGAGGGCCACATGGTCTTCCCCTGTCCCTAGTGCTTATGTTCTTATGTCCTGGTCCTACCATCCCAATCTACCTCAAATAACATGCTCAGTTCAAGAGCCCTTAATTCCTTCGTGAATATTAGATTGACAAACCAAAGGAGGTTCTTCTGAGAAGAATTGGCATAACTCTATTCATCAGAGAGTTTTCAAGTCAAGACAACCTCTGAGTGATAGGCTGGACACCCATTTAGTTGCCTTGGTCCATGACATGGCGTGCTTTCGGGAACCATATCATACAGCACAGATGACGGGCTTTTCAGTCTGCCATGCCTGTATCGTCCCTTTAAAAGAACTATACAATTAATCCCACTCTCCTGCTCTTTCCCAAAGACCTGCACTTATTCTTTTACAAGTATTTATCCAAAGAATTTAATCTAATTAGAAATCTATCCAAACGTCTGCACTGTACATTCTATGATTCTGAACTGATTTAATTTTGAAAGTGACTGTTGAATCTGTTTTCACTGCGGCTTTCGGACAGGGCAGTTTACATCATAGCAACTCACTGCATAAAAAAGTGATCCCCCTCTTCTTTCTGTTTATTTGACTAATTACCTTGGGCGGCATTCTCTGATAATGGGGCTATGTCCCCACGCACGCGTGAAAACGGGCGTGATTCACTCTGGACTTTCCTGGAGAAAGTCCTGAGTGATTCTCCATTTTGAAGGGGGCTTGTAGGGCCCCAGAGTAGCCCTCGCAGCTCCGGATGCCGATACGGGGCCTTGCACTTCCGGCCACAGGTCCACACATGCGCGCGGCAGCCGCCTGTGGCCACGGCCCCGCGCAACATGGCAGACCCACACAGCAAGCCGGCCCCAACAATATAGAGCCCCCCCCAGGTCGCCCGCGCCCGTTGATCGGTGGCCCCCGATCGGAGCCCTGGCCGTCCTGGAGCCCCTCCCGGTGACGGATCCCCCCTGCCCCCACC
The DNA here is from genome assembly GCF_902713615.1 of Scyliorhinus canicula. NCBI lineage: Eukaryota > Metazoa > Chordata > Chondrichthyes > Carcharhiniformes > Scyliorhinidae > Scyliorhinus > Scyliorhinus canicula. The sequence continues at coordinate 100,386,658 of NC_052149.1, forward strand.
AGGGCGGCCGCGGACACACTCCGAGTGCCCACCGGGTGGAACCATGAGGGAACCACGCCAGCTGGAGCTCAGCCAGCCGCCGGCTGAGAATCGCCGCGGGGGCCTCTTTCAATGGCACCTGACCAGCGCCGCGTCGACCTTACTCGCGCGACTGGCGGCGATTCTCCGAGCTTTCAAAATCATGCTCTGTATATACAAGTTCAGGTCAGAAATATATGTCAGAAAGAGCAGTGTTCCTGATACTGAACCCTGAGGCAGCTCTGCACACTTGCCTCAAGGCTAAATAACACCTGACCCTCCCCTACTCCACTCCCTCCACCCTCCTCACAACTGCACCCCCCTCCATTCCCTCAGCTAATTCCATATCCATCCTACTCCTGTTCCTTTAATCCCATGGGCTCCAATTATGTGAACAAATCTTGTTCCCCCTCATCTCTATGTGTTGCAAAGTTTGAAGGGAAAACTGGAGGTAATGTAACAATAGTCAAAAACAATTTATCCAGAGGTGACTAAACCTGTTTATTGCTGAGTGCTGATCACACACCATGTTGCACATTTCTTTCTCAGATTGTCTAAAAGCAAATCTCAACAACCTTGTCATTAGAGCTGTTTCAGCAAGCTGCAGCCCACACAGAATTAAGCAAGGTGGCTTGAACAGATAATTAGCATGCTGCATGAGGCGCAGAATTATAGTTATCCAATATCTGTGTGACAAATAAGAGCAAAGGGACCAGGCCACTGCTGAAAACTGGAGCAGCAAATGGACTAAAGGCTTAACAACATCAATCTCCTGTCGGATGAATACCTATCAAATCGTTGAACAGCACTTCCAAGATGGAGCCGCAAAGTGGTTTCACAAAAGACCATTGGTATGGTGTTTGCTGTCTGTAATACTTCAAGGATGGATGACCACTAAGTTTAGTAACTAAATAAACTATTTACTATAGGGAATAAACTATATACAGTGGGTAAGAAATGTGCTAATGACTACTTCGACCCCAGTCCCAGACGACAACCCACGCCCCAAGATTCACACTCTCTATTTCGATTGACCGATCAGGTCACATAACCCCCCTGAAACCTCGTTACCCCCCCGCCCCAAAGAGGCTCACTACTACATCCATCCTCCCTTAAGTCCTGTATTATCATATTCAAACAAAAGTTAAACCATTTTCAATAAAAAGTGAAAGACTTCCTAATGTTCAGTAAAATTTCAAAGTAATTTTATTTCAACTGTCCTTTTAGGATAATTACTGTAAGCTCATAATTTTTACAAATAATAACTGCTCAAGAGCTGTGGTGAACCACTGTGTACACCTGTATTAGGGGATTAGGGTTCGCCAGTAGCCCCTGCCGGCTGGCTCTGCCCAGTAGGAGCCGTATAAATATGCGTGTCCTCCATTGATCTGCCATTTTGCAAGCTGCAGTAGGAGGCCACGCATCTGACTGCAATAAAGCCGCAGTTGTACACAATCTGAGTCTTTTGTGTAATTGATCGTGCATCAATTTATTACAGTCAAATTTTCAACGAAATGGATATCAGAATCAAACCAGATCGCCTGCAGCTGGATCCGCACTCGCCCGACGCCAGAAAGGACTTTAATCACTGGCTAGCTTGTTTTGAGGCTTACATTAACGCTACGACCCCTACGCCGATGGAGGCTCAGAAGATACAGGTCTTGTACTCCAGGTTGAGCTCCCGTTGATTCAGGACGTCCCGAATTACGCGGAAGCGATGGTACTCCTAAAAGAAAACTATGCGCAGAAAGTGAACATGATCTTCATCAGGCACGTACTCGCCACTCGCTCTCAACTCCCTGGTGAGTCCATCGAAGACTTCTGGCGGGCTGTAATCTCACTCGTACGGGACTGTGACTGTCAGGCCATTACGGCCACCGAACATTCTAATCTCCTCATGCGCGACGCATGTAACGGGGATTGCGTCAGATCCCATCCGACAACGACTGCTGGAAGGGGCCACACTCGATCTAGCGGAGACAAAAACTTTAGTGCTCTCATTACGGTCGTATCCTGTAATGTCCAGGCCTACCCCGCTCACCGCACAGCCCACCCGTCCTACCCCTCCTGGTCCCCGCAAATGATCCCCACTGGAGCCCTGCCTAGTCAATACGCCTGTGCCACACGCCAATCCGCGCACCTTGGGGGTCCCCGCTGCTACTTCTGCGGCCAACAGAAGCACCCCCGCCAATGCTGCCTGGCCCGCGCCGCCACTTGCAAGTCCTGCAGTAAAAAGGGCCACTTTGCAGCTGTGTGCCAAGCCCGTGCAGTCGCCGCTATCGCACCTGCTATCGCGCCCGCTATCGCGCCCGCTATCGCACCCGCTATCATGCCCGCTATCGCACCCTCCCCCCTGCCAAACGCACAATGGGCACCGCCATCTTGCCCAGCGCCACCAACGTGCGTCCCATGGGCGCCGCCATTTTGTTCCCCACAGGAACAAAGCTTTGCCTTAACTTTTCCTCTGATGCAAAATGAGTTGTAGACTTCATTTCATAAATATCCAGCCATTTTCATTGTGCGTCCACTATAAGTAAGAACGTTGTTCCCATAAATGGCCCTTTAAAGTCCTCATGAATTCTCACCCATGGCTGACCTGGCCATTCCCAAGAGTGCAATGGGGCTGTGGATGGTAACTTTTCCTGCACCTGGAATTAGTCACCTCCTTAACGCTCTCAATATTTGTCCTATCCCAGGACACCAAACGGAGTTGAGAGACACTATTTTCATCTTGAATACACCTAGGTGAGCGCTGTGTAATTCTTCAAGTGACAACTTGCTGCCAGGCATGGCAACAACCACCCACACTCCCCACAGAAGAATGTAATCTTCACAGCTCAGTTCATCCTGTTTCAGAAACTAAATGTTGATGCTGGGACTGAATCGGTGGACTACTATGACAACTAAATTGCCGCTGGTCCCAGGCAATTCATGATCTGTTAATGGGCTAGTACCAGCGCCATGTGGACTTTAATCAATTCCATTGAATAACAGTATCCAGTTCAACGGGGTCAGAATTGCCACTCGAGAGGCTGACAAGCTAAAGCCGCATATTAGCACTCCACTCCCCAGACATACTCATCCCAGCCAACAGGGTGGCAGCACAGGGAGTGGCATCCTGGTTCAAGGATGCAGAGCTTGAGATCCTACTGGACGCTGTGGAGGAGAGGCGGGCTACCCTGTTCCCCAGGGTGGGAAGGAGGCAGCCACCTACCACCGTACACTGGGCCTGGCGCAGGTGGCAGAGGCCGTTAGCGCCGTGGGCCCCACCGCCAGGATTGTGCAGCAGTGCAGGAAGAAGCTGCACGGCCTCCTTAGGGCGGTCAGCGTGAATAGGCAGGACCGTGCCCCTGGCACCAACCCCCATCCCACACACCTGCAAACCCCCACCCACCCACTGGCACCTCACCCTGCACCACATGGCAGCACCCATCCCACCCACCATAGCTGGGTGCCCAGGTCACTAAGACCACCAGCTGCCCATCCCTGTGCTGCACGTGTCCGACTACCAAACACTATGCGTTTTCTGTCTCCCCCTACAGGAGAAGGTGGCACATAGCCGCAGAGAGAGAAAGAGAAGACCCGACGGAGTGGGACCACCGAACCTGCAGCCACTCACTGTAGTGGAGCAGCAGGTACTGGACCTGGTCGGTGGGCGTGGAGAGAGGGCAGTCACCAAAGCGGCGGTCGGCATTGGGCAGCCAAGTGAGCCCCCGCTAAGTGGCGGTGTCCCCATGGCACACGTGGCACAACCCCCACACCACCCTCACACCCCCCACTCACCACCCCCTCACCACTCCCTCACCACCCCTGTCCAAGAGGGAGGTGGCATAGTCCCAGAGGGAGGTGGCCCAGTTCCTGTGCTCATGGCTGCAAGCATGGAAAACCTGGCTGAGTCGGGAGCAGGCCTCCAGGACTGGCAGCGTCAGGTGGTAGGGGAGAGCCAGGAGTTCGCTCCGGTTGATCCCTGTCCCAAGGAGTAGCCCGGGAGCCACCGGGTACCCCAAAGGAGGAGGAGCTGATGGGGCCTGCACCGGTGACTCCCGCAGGAGAGGTGCTGGAACACCACAGTGCCTCGAACTACGTCCCCCAGGTTAAAGTCCAACAGGTTTGTTTCTAATCACTAGCTTTCGAACCGCAGCTCCTTCATCGTTACTGACTCTGCCAACTCTTCGAAGGTGCATCTGGAAAAGTCAAGTTCCTTAATAAATTGTTGGTTTGTTAACCATAGGCTGCCAGCAGTATTATCCTTTTCTTAGCGCTCTGCACCCCCCCCCCCCACCTTCCGCATTTAATTTGCTTTAAAAAATATTGCAAGCATTCGATGTATTGAACCTAATCTTCTGAATTTTTCCTAAGAGAGGCATTGTTGTAACTCGCAGAGTCTTGAATGGACCTAGATTGAATGACTTGCACATGAGGTGTGTTCTGTCTTTCGTTAAGGCAATTTGAACGCGTTCCCATTGAACCTCATCACCAATGTAATCATTCAAAGATGGGCAACCACTAAGTTTAGTAAGTAAACCACTTATTATCGCGAATAAACTATGTACTGCATATAAGAAATCCGCTAAGGACTACTTTGGCGCCAATCTCAGACCGGCTGGGAAAACCTGCCCTCAGCTCCAAGATTCGCGCTCTCCGGCCCAATTGGTTGATCGGGTCACACGACCCCTTGAAACCTTTCCCCCTTAAAAGGGCCTGTACTACACGGTCACAAGTAAGAATCAAAATGAGGTAGAGGAGCAAAGGGATCTGGGAATTCAAATCCACAATCCATTAAAAGTAGTGACGGAGGTTAATAAAGTCATAACAAAATCAAACCAAACACTTGGATTTGTTCCTAAAGGGATACAATTCAAAAGTAGAGAATTTATGCTAAATTTGGACTGAACTTTGAGGAGACCCCACCTGGAGTATTGAGTACCGTTCTGGTTGCCATATTATAAAAAGACAACAAAGGTACTGGACAAACTTCAAGAGCAATTTGCATGGATAATACCAGAAATGCGAGATAGTATATATTAGGAAAAAACGAACAGGGTTTTCTCTTGAAAAGTGAAAACTGAGTGGTGACCAAAGAGCAGTCTTTAAAAGTTGAAACATTTTGATGGAGAAGCTATAGATAATATGTTACCAATCGGGGGAAGAGTAAACCGCCAGGCCATCAATATGAGGTAGTCACCAAGAAATCAAATTGTGAATTTAGCAGAATCGTCTTTAGTAACAAAGTACGAAGAATGTAGAACTCGCTTGCACGGGGAGTGGTTGAGGTGAATGAGAAATGCAATTTTAGAGGGGGTGAGATAAACACACTAGTGAGAAGGGAATAGAAGGTTACGTTGATACAGTTAGATGATGAAGGATTGGAGAAGTATCGAATGGAGCAGAAACACAGCAAGGGACTAGTTGGACTGAATGGTTCATTTCTGTGCTGTATAATTTCATGAAGTGGGAGCGGATGGTTTGGGATCAAAAGGGATCTTCATGTTGCATTGATTCCAAGAATGATTTCTCATCTGTTCTTATCTGTGTACAATTAAGTGTTATAGCAATCTTCATTGCGAAACCCACTGCCAATAGATTTGGAACTTTGGATTTTGAGCTGTTCCAAACCTTCTTAAATATACTTTTTTTAATTTGAGGAGTGGCAGGTGGAACTGATGCCGGGAGAGAGTTGTTAACTTATCCTTGCTGTTGGAAGTCATTAGTCTTCTTCCGACATTGGGCGCTGGTCCTCCTTGTCGTGCTGCCCGCACCGACAGCCGCTGCCACTGCTTTCCAGGCAGCATTGCTCGCCTGGCTGTTGGTCAACCGACCCCCTCGGGGGAACAGGATGCTCCGTCTCACATCCACAGCGTCAAGAAGCCTTGTGAGGTCCGCATTCCCAAAGCGAGGAACAGGTCTGTGCACTGCCATGCTTGTGTGTTGATCGAAGTGAGTGGTGAGGGAGCATTTACATGCTGGCATGGTTGCACAGTGGTTAGCACTGTTGCTTCACAGCTCCAGGGACCCCGGGTTAGATTCCCGGCTTGGCTCACTGTCTGTGCAGAGTCTGCATATAGAATTACATAGAATTTACAGTGCAGAAGGAGGCCATTCAGCCCATCGAGTCTGCACCGGCTCTTGGAAAGAGCATCCTACCCAAGGTCAACACCTCCACCCTATCCCCATAACCCAGTACCCCACCCAACACTAAGGGCAATTTTGGACACTAAGGGCAATTTAGCACAGCCAATCCACCTAAGCTGCACATCTTTGGACTGTGGGAGGAAACCGGAGCACCCGGAGGAAACCCACGCACACACGGGGAGGATGTGCAGACTCCACACAGACAGCGACCCAGCCGGGAACCGAACCTGGGACCCTGGAGCTGTGAAGCGATTGTGCTATCCACAATGCTACCGTGCTGCCACTATTCTCCCTGTATCTGTGTGGGTTTTCTCCGGGTGCTCTGGTTTCCTCCCACAAGTCCCAAAGACGTGTTTGTTAGGTGAATAGGACACTCTGAATTCTCCCTCAATGTACCCGAACAGGCTCTGGGAAAAAAAAGAAAATCGCTTATTGTCACAAGTAGGCTTCAAAGTTACTGTAAAAAGTTCCTATTCCGCGTCTGTTCGGGGAGGAACGGGAATTGAACCGTGCTGCTGGCCTGCCTCGGTCTGCTTTAAAAAACAGCTATTTTGCCCTGTGCTAAACCAGGAGTGTGGTGACTAGGGGATTTTCACAGTAACTTCATTGAAGTGTTAATGTAAGCCTACTTGTGACACCAATAAAGATTATTAGATTATTATTAAGTAGCTCCCCTTGTTAGCAGCGAGCAGCTGAGGCACGAGTTGGGTGAATCAGACAGTGAGGGAGCCAGTAATGTCGAGAATCTCATGGGGGCTTGTGGTGGTATGAATGTGAGCACTGCCATTGGTGCAGAGCATGGGTTTCCCATTGGCTCTGGCTGGTCATGTGCCTCTCGTCCGATTGGCTGGGACTAGTCATGTGACTGCTCACCAATTGGTCGAGAGGCAAGTAGACCCCGCCTGCAAGGCGGGGTATAAGTGCCCAGAGTTCCTGGCGGTCGGCCTTTCTCTGTCATCGACCACCGGGCTAACAACTAGCTGATTAAAGCCACAGTTTGGATCTTCATCGTGTCTTGAGTCCAATTGATGGTACATCAATTTAATCAGCTAGAATTTTGGAATGGAGCTACGCATCAAGCCTGACTGCCTCCGTATCAGCCCGCATGCTTCAAATGCGTCTGCAATCTTTAAACGCTGGCAGGCGTGTTTTAATAGTTACCTGACAACTGCAGACAGCAAGCCCACCAAGGAGCAGAAACTCCACATCCTCCACTCATGCGTGGGCACAGCGATATACTCAATGATTGAGGACGAAAGCGATTATGATGCGGCCATGGAGATTCTCAAAGGACACTTTCTCCGGCCGGGCAACGAAGTATACGCACGGCATCTCCTGACGACTAGACAATAGTTCCCTGGTGAGTCACTCGACGAGTTTTACCAGGCCCTCGCAGCTCTAGGGAGAACGTGCGTATGTCTCCAAGTTTCGGCGACTGAGCTCATGGAACTTTTAATCAGAGACGCTTATGTTGCTGGCATGCAGTCCCCTTCTATCCGCCAACGATTGATGGAGAAGAACACCCTCAGCCTAGCTGAGGCAAGGACTCTTGCAACCTCCCTGGAGGTTGCTGACATGAACGCCCACGCATACGCCCCCGGCCGCGCAGCAACCCCCTGGACTTCATGGCACACGCCATCCCCGTCCTCCGTGGACCCCGACCCCCCCCCCCAAGCCTGCGCTGCAGGTCACTCCGAAAAACTAGCGGGGCCCCGTTGCTATTTTTGTGGCCTCTCCAAGCACCCCGCCCGCGCTGCCCGGCCCGCTCCGCTCTGTGTAAGAGCTGCGGGAAGAAGGGCCACTACGCGGTGGTCTGCCAGACCAAGTCGGTCGCTGCTGTCCCGCGCAGCGACCGCGGATTGCCCCCTCCGGGCCCCCCTAGGGCCCAGCACCGCGCACCAACCTCTCCGGCCCGCCTCCCGGCCCCCGCAACGGCCCCACGGTCCTCCCGGCCCTCGCTCCCAGCCGCCCCTACCGGCCCGCAGACGCCGCTGACACTGCCCCCAGCCGCCACGAGGTTCCCACTGGCGCCGCCATCTTGGGCCCCGGATGCCATGTGCGGGCCATGGGCACCGCCATCTTGGGGCCCCGGCTCCACGAGAGGGTCCTGGGCGCCGTCATCTTGGGACCTCGATTCCACGTGCGGGGCCTGGGCGCCGCCATCTTGGGCCAACACGGAAGGCCCTGCAAGCGATTACTCTGCCACCGAGGAGGATCTGGAACTCTCACCACGACTTGCTTCCATCACACTCGACCAGTCGCGACCACGCACGCTCGCCAAGACTACGACAACGATCCAGCTCAACGGGAGCACAGAAAGTTTCGTCCACCCCGACACGGTAAGACGCTGCGCACTCCCCATCCATCCAGTTAAGCATAAGATTGAATTGGCCTCGGATTCACACTCCGTCCAAATCACCGGGTGCTGCAGAGCGGACCTCACGGTCCAGGAAAGGGTTTTCAAAAACTTCAAACTCCTCATCCTCCCCCGTCTATGCACTCCGGCACTCTTGGGCCTGGATTTCCAGTGCAACCTGCAGAGTTTGACCTTTCAATGCGGCGGCCCTATTCCCCCTCTTACTGTCTGCAGCCTCGCGTCCCTCAAAGTGGACCCCCCTTCCTTGTTTGCTAATCTCATCCCAGATTGTAAACCTGTCGCCACTAGGAGCAGACGATACAGTGCCCAGGACCGGACCTTCATCGGGTCCGAGGTCCAGAGGCTCATTAAGGAAGGAGTTATCGAGGCCAGCAACAGTCCCTGGTGAGCCCAAGTGCTGGTAGTTCGGACTGGGGAGAAAAACCGGATGGTCATCAATTACAGTCAGACCATCAACAGGTTTACGCAGCTGGACGCGTATCCTCTCCCCCGTATTTCCGACCTGGTTAACAGGATTGTGAAATACAAAGTCTTTTCCACGGTGGACCTTAAGTCCGCTTATCACCAGCTCCCCATCCGCGCGAGTGACCGAAGGTACACCGCGTTTGAGGCAGATGGGCGCCTCTACCACTTCCTCAGGGCTCCATTCGGTGTCACAAATGGAGTCTCGGTCTTCCAACGGGAGATGGACCGAATGGTCGACAAGCACAGTTTACGGGCCACCTTCCCGTATCTTTCGTCACCATCTGCGGCCACGACCAGCAGGACCACGACATCAACCTCCAAAAATTCCTCCGAACCGCAAAACCCCTTAATTTAACCTACAATAAGGATAAATGCGTGTTTAGCACCGACCGTCTAGCCATCCTTGGCTACGTAGTGCGTAACGGAGTGATAGGCCCCGATCCCGAACGCATGTGCCCCCTGATGGAACTCCCCCTCCCCAACTCCCTCAAATCCCTCAAACGCTGCCTGGGCTTCTTCTCATATTATGCCCAGTGGGTCCCCAACTACGCCGACAAAGCCCGCCCCCTCATCCAGTCCACCCTCCTTTCCCCTGTCGATGGAGGCCCGCCAGGCCTTTAGCTGCATCAAAGCGGATATCGCAAAGGCCACGATGCATGCAATCGACGAGTCCCTCCCATTCCAGGTCAACAACGACGCATCTGACGTAGCTCTGGCGGTCACCCTGAACCAAGCGGGCAGACCCGTGGCCCTCTTTTCACGAACCCTCCACGCTTCCGAAATCCGCCACTCCTCGGTGGAAAAGGAGGCACAGGCTATAGTAGAAGCTGTGCGATATTTGAGGCAGTATCTGGCCGGCAGGAGGTTTACCCTCCTCACAGACCAATGGTCAGTAGCTTTCATGTTCGATAATGCACAGAGGGGCAAGATCAAGAACGACACGATCTTGCGGTGGCGGATCGAGTTGTCCACGTACAACTACGATATCTTGTATCGTCCTGGGAAGCTCAACGAGCCTTCCGATGCCCTATCCCGCGGTACCTGTGCCAGCGCGCAGATCGACCGCCTCCGTTCCCTCCACACGGACCTTTGCCATCCAGGGGTCACCCGTTTTTACCATTTTATTAAGACCTGCAACCTGCCCTACTCCGTTGAGGAGGTCACGACCGCCACCAGGGACTGCCACGTCTGCGCCGAGTGCAAACCGCACTTCTACCACCCCAAATTAGCCCATCTGATCAAGGCATCCCGCCCCTTTGAACGTCTCAGTATAGACTTCAAGGGTCCCCTCCCGTCCAACAACCATAACACATATTTCTTGAGTGTTATCGACGAATACTCCCGCTTCCCTTTCGCCATTCCCTGTCCCGACATGACCACAACAACCGTCATAAAGGCCCTCCTATCCATCTTCTCCCTGTTCGGTTACCCCGCGTACATCCACAGCGACCGGGGGTCCTCCTTTATGAGTGACGAACTGCGTCAGTTCCTGCTCAGCAGGAGCATTGCCTCTAGCAGGACGACCAGTTATAATCCCCGGGGTAACGGTCAGGTCGAGCGGAAGAATGGCACCATTTGGAAGACCATCCTGCTGGCCCTATGGTCCAGAGATCTCCCTATCCCCCGTTGGCAAGAGGTCATCCCCGACGCCCTCATTCAATCCGGTCTCTCCTCTGTACTACCACTAATCAAATACCTCATGAACGTCTTCTTGTTTTCCCCAGGAAGTCGTCCTCAGGATCCCCTCTCCCAACCTGGCTGGCCACCCCCGGGCCCATCTTGCTCCGGAGGCATGTGCGAGTGCACAAGTCCGACCTGTTGGTTGAGCGAGTCCAGTTACTCCACGCCAACCCGCAGTATGCGTACGTGGAGTATCCCGACAGTCGGCAGGATACGGTCTCGCTTCGGGACCTGGCACCCGCTGGCGTGCGGCCTCCCCCCCTACATCAACACCTCCCTCCCAACCCCAATTCCCCCCAGTGCCCCCCGCGCCCCCACGACCCAGCGCACATGCCCCCTCTCCCCCGATTACTGCGTCTCCACCACCGGCCCAGGGTACGGAGACACATCTACGACCGATGCTCCTGGACGCAAGGACGACCATCGGCCCGACGTCACCGGCTCCACTGCAACGGTCCTCCAGAACACCACAGGCACCTGACAGGCTGATCGTGTCCATCTGATGCGACCATGGGACATTCTTTGGACTTTGTTGTTATTCTGTTGCACCTTAAGTAGTAGTAGTATTGTTTTTTTGCCACGAGCCAGTGGGCAGCCCACCTTTCTCGATTTTCGCTGCTCATACCACCAGCCCTCGGACCCCCCTTCCCCCCTCCTCTCCCTTCCACTTACACAGCCCCCCGCCTTCTTTCTCCACAAGGGGTGAATGTGGTGGTATGAATGTGAGCACTGCCATTGGTGCGGAGCATGGGTTTCCTATTGGCTCTGGCTGGTAATGTGCCTCTCGTCCGATTGGCTGGGACTAGTCATGTGACTGCTCACCAATGATGCGGGGTATAAGTACCCAGAGTTCCCGACGGTCGGCCTTTCTCTGTAGTCAACCACCAGGCTAACAACTAGCTGATTAAAGCCACAGTTTGGACCTTCATCGTGTCTTGAGTCCAATTGATGGTACATCAGGGCTCACTTTTGGCACTAAGTGTCATTGAATACGGGCCACGAATTCATAAACACGGCCGTCGCAAAATTCCCCGCCAAATGTGCCCACAACCGGACTATAACTTGAGTCCGCTGAATCATAATAATAATATTTATTGTCACAAGTAGGCTTACATTAACACTGCAATGAAATTACTGTGAAATCATAGATTATCATAGAATTTACAGTGCAGAAGGAGGCCATTCGGCCCATCGAGTCTGCACCGGCTCTTGGAAAGAGCACCCTACCCAAGGTCAACACCTCCACCCTATCCCCATAACCCAGTAACTCCACCCAACACTAAGGGCAGTTTTGGACACAAAGGGCAATTTATCATGGCCAATCCACCTAACCTGCACATCTTTGGACTGTGGGATGAAACCGGAGCAGCTGGAGGAAACCTACGCAGACACGGGGAGAACATGCAGACTCCGCACAGTCAGTGACCCAAGCTGGGAATTGAACCTGGGACCCTGATGCTGTGAAGCCACAGTGCTAACCACTATGCTACCATGCCTCTAACTTAAGAAGTAAGAAGATAGTGAGCCACTAAAAAAGTTAATAAGTCTTACCTTTCTGTTGTATTATCGCAAAGAATGATTGTTGGAACATGGCATTCTTTCTGCACTGTATATGTCACAGTGCTAACTACCCATCAATCAGCTACCATAATAAAAACACAAAGCTGCACTCGTCACAATGCCATGGGAAAAGGATTGGTACCAATATTGTACTATACTACAATGAGAATGTTTCAGCAAGGCTACACAGATTACAGTTTTACCTCATTAATCTCAGGGTACCTGACGTAGAGATTTTACTGAAGGCATTTGTGAATGAAGAACAGAATGGAGTTATTTTTGTTTTGAACTTTGGTCAATGTGTATTCACTGATTATTGTTCGTCATGATCATGCATTGAATTTATTCCAAAAAGCACTGGAAAGATTCTCAACGGTTTGAAAGTTAGTAATTGTTAAAGCGCATGCAGGGCAAAGAGCTTTTTAATCACTGCTTTGCAGATTTGCAGCAGAAATTCACAGAACACCACCCGATAAACAGGCAAAAGCAGACTCCTTGTTTGTGAGAGTGTTCAGCATCCGGGGCAGGGTTCTCCGGCCTTCCAGCTCCGTGTTTCTTTGCAGCGGGAGGCAGAATGCCGTTCACTGGCGGCGGGATTCTCTGCTCCTGCTCCGTCAATGAGGTTTCCCATTAAAGCCACCCCACGCGGCCGGGAAACCCTTTGGCGGGGGTGCGCTGCCGACGGGACCAGAGATCCCCACCACACGCAAACGGCCAGAGAATTCTGGCCCTTGATTTTTATTATTTACTCGCGAACAGTTAAATTGTGTCCAAAAGGTTTCCCCTAATTTTTGATAAAAGCTAAATACAAAAAATGCTGGAAATCTGAAGTAAAAACCGAAAGTGATGGAAATCTGACTAGATCTGTGGAGAGAGATACAGAGTTAACGGTGCAAGTCCAATATGAATTGCCTTCAGAACTCCTCATTTTCGATTATGTCATTGTGAAAAACATGGTGCACGTCAGGAACAACAATATACAAACAACTTACCAGATGGTGGAAATCTGAAATAAAAATGGAAAATCCGGGAAATACTCAACAGGTCAGGCAGCTGCTGTGGAGACAGACATAGAGGGCGCAATTCTCCGCACTCACGACGGTGCGGAGAATAGCGTGGCTCGTAAAATTTTACGGCCACGCTCGTCCGACGCCCTCCCGCTATTCTCCCCCCCCCCCACGCCCGACTCCCGATACGAATCGCTGCCGCCGTTTTTTTACGGCCAGCAGCGATTCTCAGCTGTCCGATGGGCCGAGTTCCCAGCCCTTTACGGCTGTTTTTACGAACGGCAAACACACCTGGTCTGGCCGTTCGTAAAAACGGCCGTAAAGTGCCGATTTTTAAAACCATGGCACCGATTGGCACGGCAGTACCACGGCCGTGCCAAGGGTGCCATGGGCCCGCGATCGGTGGGCACTGATCGCGGGCAGTGGGTCCGATGCCCGCGCACTCTTTGTCCCTCCGCCGCCCCGCTGTAACACTTCGCGGGGCGGCTGAGGGGCATCCCGGCCCGCGCATGCGCGGGTTTCGCGCAAATGCGCGATGACGTCATCGGCGCTTGCGCGGGTTGGAGTCTTCCAATCCGCACATGCGCGGCTGACGTCATATGACGCGTCAGCCGGCGCAAATTCTGGCAAGCGGGCTTAACGAAATTCGTTAAGCCCGCGATGCCGGAGTTTACGGCGGCGGCATGCTAGCCCCGACCGGGGACCAGAATCGGTTCCCGGTCGGGGAGGGGGTGGGGAGCTGGCGTCAAACCCACCCGGATTTGACGCCAGCCTTACGATTTCTCCCCCTCTGGGAGAATCGCGCCCAGAGTTAATGGTCAGAATTCTCTAGCCGCTGGGATTCTTTATTCCTGCTGGCAATGTACCCTTACTCACGGGTTTCTCGGTGACGTGGGGTGGCTACAATGGTCACTCCCATTGATAAGTGGCGGGAACAAATGGTGCCTCACTGAGAATCACGTGGCTGGGGTACGAAGAATCCAGCCCAATGTTTCATCGATGGCTCTGAAGTTTTTATCTGATGGTGCTACAACAAACACGTGGGGCGCGATTCTCCCAAAACGGGAGAAATCGTAAGGCTGGCGTCAAACCCAGGCGGGTTTGACGCCAGCGTGCCCCTTCCCGACCGGGAACCGATTCTAGTCCCCGGTCGGGGCTAACAGCCCGACGCCGCAAGCTCCGGCATCACGAGCTTAACGAATTTCGTTAAGCCCGCTTGCCGGAGTTAGCGCCGGCTGACGCGTCATATGACATCAGCCGCGCATGCGCGGATTGGAAGACTCCAACCCGCACATGCGCGGATGACGTCATCGCGTATTTGCGTGAAACCCGCGCATGCGCGGGCCGGGATGCCCCTCAGCCGCCCCGCGAATGGATACTGCGGGGCGGCGGAAGGACAAATAGTGCGCGGGCATCGGGCCCGCTGCCCGCGATCGGTGCCCACCGATCACGGGCCCATGGCACACTTGGCACGGCCGTGGTACTGCCGTGGCAATCGGTGCCATGGTTATAAAAAGCGAGTTGTTCCCGCCGTTTTTACGAACGGCCAGACCAGGTCTGTTTGCCGTTCGTAAAAACAGCGTAAAGGGCTGGGACTTCGGCCCATCGAACAGCTGTGAATCGCTGCCGGCAGTAAAAAAACGGCGGCAGCGATTCGTGTCGGGAGTTGGGCGGGGGGGGGGGGGGAGAATAGCGGGAGGGCGGGAAAAATATCGGGAAGGCCCTCCCGCTATTCTCCGACCCGTCGTGGGGGGCGGAGAATCGGGCCCGTGATCTCTTTCTCTCCAGATTCACCATTCCGAAAGGACTATTCCTTCTGACACCCTGGTCCATTCTTTAATCAACACCTGCAACTGCTCCCCTTCAGACGGCATCTTCTGGTGCAAACTCAGAAGGTATGACATCTGCTTCTTTACCTCCCCCCCCCCTTCTTACTGTCCAAAGACCCAAGCATACATCGCAGATAAAACAGTCATTTACTTGTGCTTCTGTCAAGTTAAGTATATTGTTCTCATTGGTACATTGAGGGGACCAAATGCAAATTAGGTGGCCACTTTATGGACCACTTCCATTCAATCCACAAGTATAATGCTGAATGTCCAGTCTCCTGTCATTTTAATTCTCTGGCCCACTTCCCTTCTGAACGCTCTTTCATCAGCCCCATAGACTATTTTGTTGAAGTTCAATGTAAGGTAGAGGCATGGCACCTCATCTTTCAATTAAGCACTTAACAGCTTTATGGTTTCATCAATTGTTAAGTTCAACCATTTCAGATCAGAACCTCTGGCCCCACTTGCTTGGACAGTAGCTGTCGGTGATGATTCTTTTATTACCCCGTACACCTTCTCCAAACCTATTCTTTACTTTTTATTTCACTTGTTCTATTACCATCTCCTTTTGCCTTGCACCATGATCCCTTTTACCATTTTGTCTCGCTTGCCTTTCACTGCAACACAGATCTTCTCTTCTGCTTCTCGGCGCAGATGCGGCCTGACCTGCTGAGTGCTTCCAGGATTTTCTCCATTTACAAACAACAATAACTTATGTTTCTTTACCTTTTACATAGATTAATATTCCAGGTGTAATTGCAACATATTCTCAGAATGGAAAATGAATTCTTAGCACTGTTGCCTCACGGCACCAAGGACCCTGGTTCGACCCCGGCCACGGGTCACTGTCCGTGTTGAGTTTGCACATTCGCCCCGTGTCTACATGAGTCTCCCCTTCACAGCCGTGCAGACTCCGCACAGACAACCAAGAATCGAACCTGGGACCCTGGCGCTATGAAGCCATAGTGCTACACTATGCTACTGTGCTGATGGTTGCAAAAGTTTCAGCGTTGTATTTTGCACTGATGTGCTGGGCTCTGCAATCCTTGAGAATGGGGGTGCTTGCAGCGTGCTCTCTGGCTAGTTACATAAGTGTCTGTGACCATTCATGACTGGATGTGGCAGAGGTTTGATACAATCTATATGTGTGGGATTGCTGAGCTCTTTTTATAGCATGCTGCTTCTGCTGTCTACCATCCATGCAGGTCGCAAGGCTGGAGAAGCTTGCAGGGCTAGACAAGTCAGAGGTAATGAAAAGAGAGAGAAATTTGCATATCTTGCTCGCTACCCCCATGGAGTGGAAAATAAAACACTGATATTGCTCACTTCCAGCCAAAGTCAGAATTGTTTCCAGCCACTCAGAGTGATACTATAAAATTAAAACATGAATTAATAAAATTACAATGAAGCAAAAATTGAACCTGAATGAAGTGACAGAATTGAAGATTCAGCTCCAGATACTGGTCTAATCCTAAAATACCCCAAATGGGCATAGGCAAGTGATGGTGAACAAGGGGAAGATTAAATTTACTGTAGAGAATTGTGAAGTTATACATTTTTGCTAGGAAGGCTGAGGAGAGGCAATATAAACCAAAGGATATAATTCTAGAGCGGACACCGGAACAGAGAGAACGGGGGGTATTTTGTACACATCACAGGGCTAAATCGCTGGCTTTGAAAGCAGACCACGGCAGGTCAGCAGCGCGGGTTCAATTCCTGTACCCGCCTCCCCGAACAGGCCCCAGAACGTGGCGACTAGGGGCTTTTCACAGTAACTTCATTTGAAGCCTACTTGTGACAATAAGCGATTTTCATTTTCATTTTCATTTCAGGTGGCAGAGTAAGTTGAAAAAGAGGTTAAAAGGCAGAGGATATCCTCGGCTTTATAAATAGAGGCACAAGATACAAACACAAGGAAATTACGATGAACATTTATAAAACACTGGCTCAGCCCCAACTGGAGTCCTGGCCAATTCTGTGCACTGCACTCTAGGAAAGATAAAAGTTGTAGGAAGATTGTATAAAGATTTAATAGAATGATTCCGGGCAGAAGAGACTTAAGTTACCTACTTTGAAGCATACATAAGACCGAGGCGACTCAAAACTGGTGAAGCTTTGGAGGAATATCGGGAAAGTAGGACAAATCTCAAACGCGCAATAAAGAGGGCTAAAAGGGGTCATGAAATATCTTTGGCTAACAGGGTTAAAGAAAATCCCAAAGCCTTTTATTTGTATATAAGGAGCAAGAGGGTAACTAGAGAAAGGATTGGCCCACTCAAAGACAAAAGAGGGAATTTATGCGTGGAGTCAGAGGAAATGAGTGAGCTTCTTAATGAGTACTTTGCATCGGTATTCACCAAGGAGAGTGACATGACGGATGTTGAGGCTAGGGATGGATGTTTAAATACTCTAGGTCATGTCGGCATAAGGAAGGGGGAGGTTTTGGGTATTCTAAAAGGCATTAAGATGGACAAGTCCCCAGGACCGGATGGGATCTATCCCAGGTTACTGAGGGAAACGAGGGACAAAATAGCTGGGGCCTTAACAGATATCTTTGCAGCATCCTTGAGCATGGGTGAGGTCCCGGAGGACTGGAGAATTGTGAACGTTGTCCCTTTGTTTAAGAAGGGTAGCAGGGATAATCCAGGGAATTATAGACCTGTGAGCTTGGCGTCAGTGGTAGGCAAATTGTTGGAGAAGATACTGAGGGATAGGATCTATTCACATTTGGAAGAAAATAGACTTATCAGTGATAGGCAGCATGGTTTTGTGCAGGGAAGGTCATGTCTTACAAACCTAATAGAATTCTTTGAGGAAGTGACAAAGTTAGTTGATGAGGGAAGGGCTGTAGATGTCATATACATGGACTTCAGTAAGGCTTTTGATAAAGTTTCCCATGGCAGGTTGATGGAAAAAGTGAAGTTGTATGGGGTTCAGAGTGTACTATCTAGATGGATAAAGAACTGGCTGGGCAACAGGAGACAGAGAGTAGTGGTGGAAGGGAGTGTCTCAAAATGGAGAACGGTAACTAGTGGTGTTCCACAGGGATCCGTGCTCGGACCACTGTTGTTTGTGATATACATAAATGATCTCGACGAAGGTATAGGTGGTCTGATGAGCAAGTTTACAGATGATTGGTGGAGTTGCAGATAGCGAGGAGGACTGTCAGAGAATACAGCAAAATATAGATAGATTGGAGAGTTGGGCAGAGAAATGGCAGATGGAGTTCAATCCAGGCAAATGTGAGGTGATGCATTTTGGAAGATCTAATTCAAGAGCGGACTATATGGTCAATGGAAGAGTCCTGGGGAAAATTGATGTACAAAGAGATCTGGGAGTTCAGGTCCATTGTACCCTGAAGATGGCAACGCAGGTCAATAGAGTGGTCAAGAAGGCATACAGCATGCTTGCCTTCATCGGACGGGGTATTGAGTACAAGAGTCGGCAGGTCATGTTACAGTTGTATAGGATTTTGGTTAGGCCACATTTGGAATACTGCATGCAGTTCTGGTCGTCACATTACCAGAAGGATGTGGATGCTTTAGAGAAGGTGCCGAGGAGGTTCACCAGGATGTTGCCTGGTATGGAGGGTGCTAGCTATGAAGAAAGGTTGAGTAGATTAGGATTATTTTCGTTGGAAAGATGGAGGTTGAGGGGGGACCTGATTGAGGTCTACAAAATTATGAGAGGTATGGACAGGGTGGATAGCAACAAGCTTTTTCCAAGAGTGGGGGTGTCAATTACAAGGGGGTCACGATTTCAAGGTGAGAGGGGGAAAGTTTAAGGGAGATGTGCGTGGAAAGTTTTTTATGCAGAGGGTGGTGGGTGCCTGGAACGCTTTGCCAGCGGAGGTGGTAGAGGCGGGTACAATAGCATCATTTCAGATGCCTCTGGACAGGTATATGAACAGGCGGGGAACAGAGGGAAGTAGATCCTTGGAAAATAGGCAACAGGTTTAGATAAAGGATCTGGATCGGCGCAGGCTGGAAGGGCCGAAAGGCCTGTTCCTGTGCTGTAATTTTCTTTGTTCTTTGTTCTTTGTACTATATGAGAGAAACTGGGGTTGCTCTCCTTCAAGAAGTGGGAGGAGATTTGATAGAAGCATTCAAAATCATGAAGGGTCCAGAGTGGGTTGATAGGGAGAAGTTGTTCCCATGGGCAGAAGGGTCAATGGACAATCAAAGGACGCAGATGTAAGGTGAAGGCAAAAGAACCAAAGAGGAAAACTGTGTTAGACAGCGAGTGGTTAGGAGCTGCAGCGCATTACTCGAGAGTGCAGTGGAGGTAAGTTCAACCCCAGCTTTCAAAAGGGAACTGGGTGAGCTGCTGAAGGGGGAAAAAAAATTGTGAAGTGATGAGGAAAGAGTGGAGAGTGGGATGAGCGAAATCACTCTTGCAGAGATTCTGCATGGACTCGATGGGCAAAATGGCCTGCTTCTGTCATGTAACCATTCTCTGATACTGAGAGGAAAGTGCATTGAGAGTACTGCAGGGACCGTTAATTTGATCGGTTTTCGCTAATCCGTAGTGGAGACAAAACGCATGTAATCCTAAACAAAAGTGAATACGGTTTAGCATAAATTGTGTGCCCTCTTAGACGGGTTGAAAATTGACGAAACTGAAAAGTGGTATGTGAATGGCATTGTGGCAACCCGATGAGTGGTCACTCCTCAAATGTCATAGCAACCACTGCAGTAACATGGTTATGATGAATGTTTCAAAATGATTTGAGGTTCTGGCTAGAAACAAAACTGTCTAAATTTGTAAGTGGTGACCCACATACAGGAGGGCTTAGAAGGTTGCAGAGGTGGGCTGATAATCGACAAGTGGCATTTATGGTAAGCAAAATGGAAATAAAAAAGAATAGAGAAGTGAAATAGTGGGAATATATACATAAATCAAATGGGATGTAATACTACTGCACAAAGGCGTATGTGACCACATCAGCTTACACAAAAAATAGTGGCTTGGCTTTCACATGGTGGCACAGTGCTTAGCACTGCTACTTCCATCGTCAGGGACCCAAGTTCAATTCTGACCTCGGGTGATTGTCTGTGTGGAGTTTGCACCTTGTCCCCGTGTCTGCGTGCGTTTCCTCCGGGTGCTCCGGTTTCCTCCCACGTTCCAAAGATGTGCAGGTTAGGTGGATTGGCCATGCTAAATTGTCCCTTAGTGTCCAAAACTGTGCAGGTTAGGTGGGTTATGGGGATAGGGCGGAGGAATGGGCCTAGGTAGGATTGCTCTTTCAGAGGACTGGTGCAGGCCTGATGGATCGAATGGCTTCTTTCTGCACTTCAGGAATTTAATGGTTCAAATTAACTGGAGAAATCTGGCACATTCACTTCATTCTTTACTCCGAATGGTCCAGAGATCACCTGATCTATTAATATTTATACTAAAACCTTATCCTCAATGCCTATCCATCGAGAAGCAGCTCATTATAGAGATGCGTATCCAAAATGCACCAACAAAAAGTATTATACTGGATCCTCCCACAAGTAAAATTAGATCAGAACCTTTGGATCACTGCCAGACCCTGAACAATTCTCAAATGATTAATGGCCTTTGCTCATCTACTAAACTGTTAACTATTCTGAACCATTTTTGACAGAAAGAATTGGCTATCCGAAGGTTATGAATTTATACTACAAATTACTGCATTTTAAAAATTTAAAGGCATGAAGGAATTATACAAAATGTTCCCTCAGAATAAGGACCAGTGCAGCCCCATACACTTCAAAACAAAAATAAAGGTAGATTTTCACTCCCATATGATGGAAGAAGTAGTTAACATCCACCAGAAATTTCTGATCAACTGTTTGTCCAGATGTGCTGGTAATAAAGCTATCACCCAGTGGGATTCTTCGTTAATAGATACAGATCAGGGCAGGATATCGTTGGGCCCCCAACTACAATTCTAACTCTGCCCTGAGCTGCGACTTTCCCCATGAGCTGAAGGCTTGTTGAGGGCCAGTCAAGTGAAGTATTTCATTTTACTTTTTATGTGGACAGAGAGGAGTGCAGGAAAGGCCCTTTTAGCCACACAAAAGTAGGTAGGTTTAGGCCTTCTCTATCGCTGAAGACATCCCCACATTTATCTCAATGCCAGTGGGCAGCCTGGGGCCATTCATTTTTTCAGCAGGTCAGTGATCAGTTCACCTCACCTTCTTGCCCATTCCAGGTGGGCTACCAGCTGGTGCTATGGGCTTGGTGTGACCTCAATCTGTCACGGGCAGAAAATGAACCTGGCAGCACTATTCACCACTAGGAACATGAAAAAGAGACTTCAGGTCAGTGAAGCTCATCATTTTCAGCAGGCACCAGAAAGAGTTCAGAATAGAAACGTCCTTAAAAAAAGGGGGAAGAATTAATTCAAGAAATAAAATGCAGTAAAAATATATTTTCCATTTAATGAAAGTTACTAACATCAGTCTATTGACTCTTTCATCAGCACTGTACTATAATGCACACACATACAGGGTCCAGAGATAGGATTGTACAAATATTAAATAGGTTATCACAAAAAAACGGAATAATTTACACACATAGATTAAATTTACAATTGTGTTACATATTAGTATCTCAAATATCTTTAAATTAACAGTGCATTTTTTTATATAATTGCATGATTCACTAAAAGGTTCTTTGAATGGTCCAGTAACAAACTTCAGGTCCTACAAGTGATGAGCATTCCTAGGTAAATTCTGAGTTGTGGGGAGGTGATGGAGGTTGTTCAGTGGACGAGGGCGGGGGGTGGGGAATGGAGTTGGTGTGAAGGCCAGGGAGGCTGCAGGAAACTCAATTCCAACACATCACAAATAGCGTCTTTTAAATATAAAATCATGTTTCTGTCCATTTAAAGCCAGGCAGTAAACTCTGCCTGTGTTTGAAGAAGACCTGTTGACGTGAAGGACTGGGATCGTCGCCTGTACCCATGGTTCTCCACCTGTGTCTGCTTTAACAAATCTTTGTAGAGCTCTGATTTGAGGAACCTGGGGTAAGAGTCTTTTTCCATTAGCATGTGCACTTTTCTCTGTGCTAAGTCAAAACAAGATAAAGTGGGTTGTACAATGTTCTTCTTAGTTACCTCTTTGGTATGAAAATCAATGTTCACCTTTAAAATAAATCAATAGAGTGATTAGAATATGTGCAGCATGGAGATTTTTTTTTTAAAAGGTTAATCCAGTTACACTCCGAGTCACTGTATCTAAGTGACATATCAGAACATTTCAATATAACTATTTGTATTGCATCTGACATTTAAAAATACATTCAATTTGAAGAAGCCACACAAATGAAGGTTAGAACATGCATTTAGGTTTACTTGTAATGTAATGAGACATAAAGTTCAGTTCTTGCACCATTTCCGGTCTTGTTTGCAAACAAATATTTCCACTACAGAAATAACTAACTCGGTTAGCTGCTCTTCATTGTGGTCTTTGAAAAGGCAAAAAGGCATTTTTTTTTTCAAAAACCTGATTGTTCTCAGGTTTCCTAAGGTTCTTGTGCTAAAACTAGTTCAGCTCACTTGGCTAGACAACTGGAGTATGATGCACAGCAAGGCCAGTAGTGTGGGTTCATTTCCTGTACTGGCTGATGTTATTCATGAAAACCCCACCTTCTCACCTGAGGTGTGGTGATCCTCAGGTTAAATCACCACCAGTCAGCACTTCCCCTCATCGGGGAAAGCGGCCTATGGTCATCTGGGACTATTGGTGACTTTACCTTACCTTACCAGGTACAAATAAAAAGAGCCATCCTCAGCTTTCCTGATAGCCCTGAAACATGTTATTTTTCAAGTATATATCCAATTCTCTTTTAAATGTTCCTATTGAATCTGCTTCCACCACTCTTTCAGCCATGCATTGCAGAACACAACTCTGCACTAAAAAAAAACTTAGTTATTCTTTCAAGGATATTGGGAATCACTGGCTAGGCCAGGACTTAATGGGTTTTTAAATTAAATTATCTTAAATCAATAAGATATGTTAATAAATGTACTAATGTGTGCACAATTTGCCCCTTACCTCTTTTGGGGCATCAGTTGCTATGAAATCTGAATAGATTTTCTTTGCTTTGGAAGCCAGTTTTGCAGGTGTCCTGGTTTTCTTGTAGTCCTCACAGGCCATCCAAAATTCAATATTCTCCTCGCTGTATTCCGATTGTAGGAAAGCACGAAAGAGACCCACACCAGCTTGGAGGAGAAGAAAACAGAGCATGACCGACTGTAAACATTGATTCAACCTGCTTAACCATACTAAGTTAGTTACTATAGTTTAAAAGACAACTTCATTAAATGAGCTATTCTGACAGGATTTTGAGGCTCAAATTTTAAAAGGTGCACGACTAAAATAATCTGCAATATTTGGATCAGGCCCACAATACATGCTTAACTGCAGGGTACTTTTTTTAAAAATTGTTATTGGGATGTGGGCATCACTGGCTGTGCCAGCATTTACTGCCCATCCAGGAGGGCATTTAAGAGTCAAACACATTGCTGTGGATCTGGAGTCACATGCTGTCCAGACCAGGCAAGGATGGCAGATTTCCTTTCCTAAAGGACGTTAGTGAACCAGATGTTTTTTTTTTCAACAATTGACAATGGTTTCATTGCCATCATTAGACTTTTAATTGCAGATTTGTTTTTTTCTGAGTTCAGATTTCACCACCTGCCATGGTAGGATTCGAACTCGGGCACTCAGAGTATTACCCTGGATTGCTAGTTTGGTGCCAATACTACTGGATAATACTTGTATGCAGAAATACAGTGAATTTAGATGGTGCAGTCAAACCAAGTAAACTGAATTGAAATCATTTTGCAAGATATTAACTCTCATCAGTCAATCCTTGGCAAATATTTCAAGTCATTGGTTTGCTGTAAATCCATATTTTGTTTATTTACCCAGAGTTGAATGAGTGATACTTACATTTGTGTGCCAGGAGCCGGTCTAGAGATTCACCCCATTTTGATGGCTCTTCAATAGGTGCACTAGGAGAGAGGAGAATAACACTTTTTAAAATCTCAATTTATTAAAATATCAAGCTGACAGGAATGGTTAACAGGGTGACCAAGGTGTTTGTTTTGCAGGTGCAAAAGATTATTCTCAGCATTGTACTTCAGCAAGTTTGTTGATGCAAATGGAAAGACTCCTTCAATTTTGCATGCTGCAGAAAAATGACTCACATCTGCAAACTAACTCCCCCACTACTGCCACAAAAGCTCACTGGGTGCACGAGTGCACAAAAGCGGTTGAGACGTCGGTGTTTACTTGCTGCATTAGAGACTGACCACTTATCCTTTTTCATGTTTCTCGCACCCAGCCACACCAGTGATAGCTCTGGCTGATTAGCCAATGAGATAATTAAAGGCTCTTAACTCAGACTCGAGGTGACCAAGTATTTTAAAAGCCCATAGACAACCTCAGCACCTTCCTCCCCCACAATTTTAATTCAGAAGTACTCTTTCATCCCAAAAGATTTGACACTGTATAGACACGTACATGCTTAGAATCCCAAGTTTTGAGACAATAGGAGCAAATGTTATTGTGATCCGCATTATTTAGTGGCTACATTTATATGAACTTCTACTGTGGTCTTCATAGTCAAGAAGAGATGCAACTTTTAAAGTCTGCTGTTAGCATACAAGAAGAGGCTGTTCAGAGTTCAAAAACAATCAGACCACAAATGCACACCATTCACTTGCCAAGTAAGATTTTCCAACTTATTTTTTGAGATGTCATCATTTTAAGCACATTCAAAGTTGCCCTTGCTTTCGTACAAATATTAATTATTTAATTAACAGCAGCAGCTTGGAAAAACAGCACTTTGGAAAAACTCACTTTGCTTTTTCAGGTTTACTGGGGAACGGTATGAAGATTTCACGTGATTCCGCCTTCTGTAGGAGGAGGCTTAAACGATTCCGTTTCTCCTTTAGCCTGCAAAATACAAAGATGAAAAAATTGTGTTAGAAAAGTCTCGACAGGCAATAGTCTGGAAGCAGTGCACTGCATTATAACAGTAACCACTTCCTTCCCCTTTCCTTCAACCAACACAATAACACCCAATCTCATATAATTAATGCAACATAAGTTTGTCATTTAAAACTCAAATATAGAAGTGTAAGAAGTTTATGAGCCAATGGTGGGAGGTGACAATTTTTATCCTTACCTGTCCATCAGCGAAAAACAATGGGTTTTAAACACTGCCCCATTATCCTCTCCTTTGAAGTCAATAGAGAACAACATGGTACAGGGCGAGGGAAGAAAATAGAAGCAGCCTTCCAGCTGATCCCAAAGGTTTCTTGCTCACTTGAGCTGGGTTTAAATCCATCGCCCCCAAAGGTGATTCTGACACAAAATTGTTGCCTAGAACCTACGATACAGCATTAGGCCCCTGACCTAACTGGTAAATGCTGCTGTCTCAGCTCCACACAAGCCAGCCCTCTCATCTAATCCTATCAGCATAACCTTCCATTGCCTTCTTCCTCATGTACCTAAATAACTTCCCTTACCACATCATCTAAGCCAGCTGCCTGAACCACTCTTTGGTGGCACACAGCAAGTTCCACATTGGCTATGCCCGCATTTTTATTGGATTTATTAGTGACTCTCTTATAAGCATGGCCCTTAGTATTGGAATCACAGAATGTGAGCACTCTTCATTCCTTCAACTTATCCAAACCCACATGTCTGTTGGCAACAGCATAATTAACACAACTATTGATTGGCAAAATAAATTTGAGTTTTCACCTTGGAACTGTAGTTTGACAAATAAAACTTTTTTTTAGCGGCATAAAACAAATTTCAGCATTGATTCTGGTCTTCATTTGCACAACAATGGAACAGAGGCAGAAATTTGTCAACTTATTGCTGAAGACATTTTTCCCAGTTCAAACGGTCGGTTAATATACTACAAGGGGCAGCACAGTAGCATTGTGGATAGCACAATCGCTTCACAGCTCCAGGGTCCCAGGTTCGATTCCGGCTTGGGTCACTGTCTGTGCGGAGTCTGCACATCCTCCCCGTGTGTGCGTGGGTTTCCTCCGGGTGCTCCGGTTTCCTCCCACAGTCACAAAGATGTGCAGGTTAGGTAGATTGGCCATGATAAATTGCCCTTAGTGTCCAAAATTGCCCTTAGTGTTGGGTGGGGTTACTGAGTTATGGGGATAGGGTGGAGTTGTTGACCTTGGGTCGGGTGCTCTTTCCAAGAGCCGGTGCAGACTCGATGGGCCGAATGGCCTCTTTCTGCACTGTAAATTCTATAATAATTCTATAACCTCTATACTTCCCATGTTGCCTTGTGCTATTTGCCTCAGGTGAAACTACACCAATTTGATGATGAACTTACATTAAAGCTACATTTTAAATGCACACCCTTGTACACAAACATGTTCATGACCAAAAAAATGCAGCAATCTTTCAGACCATACAGTAATAAAAGGCAGATCCTCCACCACAATACCTGTTTTTATTCTCGCCTTTCCCTCCCTGATTCTCCTGCTTGATGATCCTATAAGGCTCTTCTTTGGGAGCTGACAGGTTGAGCTGTGGGAACAGGAACAGTACAGTCTGCATGGCTCCCTGAATACAGGGCTGAAGCTGCTACTGCCAAATCACCTCTGTCGTCGGTCGAGTGCACAGGTTGTGAGTGTTTAGTCACGGCAGCTTCAAACAGGTTAAGAAGCTGAGAGCCCGGTGACTTTGTAGAAGCTCATTGGCTGTTGCGTGTTTGGACCCACCCAGTTCAATGACTTCAGACACAGGAGAAAAGTTGCATTTAATAAGTTCTAGCCTGCAACCTCTAACAAACCGCAGAGAGCATTTAGATGCTTCGCGTCTGACGTCAGCGGTTAAAAATACGCATGAGATGAGTTCTGACTGCTTACCGATAACGATCAGCAGAAATAAACGAGTCCCATATTATTCAGTTGCGTCCAGCGAACCCAGACTGTTGGTCTTATCACTGAACTGGTGGAGCATCCTGGCTGGGCAGCATGCTTTTTTTTGCAAAAATTTTTTGTCTGTGGTGATGTCTGTCCTCATCCACTTTAACGAAACCTGGTTGAGACTTTTCACCACCTCTGCCTCTGCTGGAGAGCCAGATGAGACAGGAAGCAGACATGGGTGGAAGTTTCAGATACGGTTCCCTTAAATGTCACACGATTCAGTCAAGCCAACTCAGCCAGTGAGACTGCAAGTGTGTTCCTGTGGCATTTTGAAATGAACATTAACCTTAGATAATTTAATTTACTATGGACCAAGTGCTGGAAAACGGGATTGGAATAGATAGGTGCTTGATAGTGGGTGTGGACCCGATGGGCCGAAGGGCTTCTTTATGTGCTGTAAAGCTCTATGACTAGGGCAGCACAGTAGCATAGTGGCTAGCACTATGGCTTCACAGCACCAGGGTCCCGGGTTTGATTCCCGCTTGGGTCACTGTCTGTGCGGAGTCTGCACGTTCTTCCCGTGTCTGCGTGGGTTTCCTCCCACAGTCAAAAGATGTGCAGGTTAGGTGGATTGGCCATGCTAAATTGCTCTTAGGTTAGATGGGATTGCTGGGTTACGGAGATAGGTTGGAGGTGTGTGCTTAAGTAGGGTGCGCTTTCCAAGAGCTGGTGCAGACTCGATGGGCCGAAAGGCCTCGTTCTGCACTGTAAATTCTATGACTATGATTCCATGACCTGCCTTCATTGGAGAAGGGGATGCTGTTCAACTGCCAGTGTAACACTGGAGGAAGTGGCGGTGGCAATGCTGATAGGGTAAAAATAGGTAAAGAGGTCGTACTTTAAAAAATGGCAGTCCTCAAATAGAATAGTCGCCCTGTCCGAATGGGATGCGTCCAAGGCAGGGGGGGTAATTGCAGACGTCCTGGTCGGAATCATCAAATCTTCTTGGATACAATGATGATGCCAGAGGACAGTAGAGTTGCAAATGTTTAAAGCGAGATGCATAATTCCTGCAACTGCAGACCAGTCAGTCTACTGTATCTTTGGATGGAGGAATAATTTCACAGACAGTAACCTGGGACTCAGCTAATTGATATTTGGAAAAGTACAACTGAAATTCAGCACGGATTCATTAAAGGCAAATTGTTTTGGACATGAGTGGCACGGTAGCCCAATGGTTAGCACTGGTGCCACACAGCGCCAGGACTGGGTTTGATTCCGACCTTGAGTGACTGTGGAGTTTGCACATTCTCCCCATGTTTTTTGAAGATAGCTAGTTTTTTGAAGAATAAAGGAATAAAGGGTTATGATGTTTGGGCGGGAAAGTGGAGCTGAATCCACAAAAGATCAGCCATGATCTCATTGAATGGCGGAGCAGGCTCGAAGGGCCAGATGGCCTACTCCTGCTCCTTGTTATTATGTTCTTATGTCTGCGTGGTTTCCTCTGGGTGCTCCAGTTTCCTCCTACAGGCCAACGATGTGCAGATTAGGTGGATTAGCCATGCTAAATTGTCCCTTAGTGTCCAAATATGTGCAGGTTAGATGGGGAGTGGGTCTTGGTAGAGTGCTCTCTTGGAGGGTCGGTGCAGACTTGATGAGCTGAATAAGCTCCTTCTGCATTGTTGGGATTCTGTGATTCTATGATTCTCTGATTCTGAACTTTACAGAGTGCTTCGAAGAAAGAATGGTTGATGAGGGTATTTGACAAAGTGCTTCGTAATAGACGTGTTAGCATAATCAGTCATTTCAGTAGTAATTTTCAAATTCATTTGATAATGCTTAAAAGGGAATAAAATTGCTGGGTTATGGGGAAAGAGCAAGTGAGTGGGGCTAATTGGAGAGCTCTACCAAAGATCCAGCATGAGTGTGATGGATTGAATGGCCTTCAGTGCTGTGTCACAATGATTCAGCTCTTTGTGTTCAAATTAATTACATAATATTTTGAAATAATGATTCATTGTAATAAAGGAGACTGCATGATTTGTACATCTCGTGCAAGACTGCTTTCACATCGGAAAAATCTTCAGCCTGCTGCTCAAGCACAAATTCAAACCCACTTTTTGTTTCAAGCAGCTTGGCTTGACCAAGCTCATATGAGGCTATTTCCAGCACTAACAGATTTGCACCTGCGCTAGTACAAGTAGGTGCTTGCCACAACATTAACAATGTGGACTCTGGTTTGTTGGAAACAACAAGGAAAAGGCACCTTGTTAGAGGAACTCTTGAATTCATATAGGTGTGAGTTTGGCAATGGAACAAATAGTTCCTGTATAGCCTTGAGATGAGGGCCTGGATCGATGATATGTCCACTTTACAGTTAGAACTAGCTCTGCTCAACTTGAAACCACAGCTTTCAATATGTTGTAGTCTGTATTTCACTGCCTCCGCCAGTAACCTCAATCTGGTGGGCAAGATCTTGATATAAAGTTAAATAGTGCAAGTACTGGAAATCTGAAATTAAAACGACAGAGATTTCTGGAAATTTGTGGAAGGAGGAACAATTACTTTTCAAGGTCGTTGGTCTATCATCAGAACTAGAAGAGATTAAAACTTCATAGTTTCTAAGTGACCATAGAACCAGGGTTAAAAGAAATGTGCGGTTGATGAAGAGCAAAGAAGGAGGTCTGCGATGGTGTGGAGGGCAGAAGTGAGGGCGCAAATCACACAAGGAACAGTGGTGCAAGGGAAAGGGGGTGCTGAGGGACACTGGCCCAGAATTTTCAGTGCCCTTTTAGACTTATCAAACTGTCGGATGAGTTCGCTGATAGTGTTGAGACAAGGGAATGTGGGACCTTGATGAACAATGGGATATATAGTGGGCAAGATTCTCTGTTGGCCTACACGGGAATCGTGATTGGGCGGAGAATCGGTTCCGATGCCAAAATCACAGGGGGTGCCGATTTCACGCCAAATCGCTATTCTCCGTCACCTCGACAGCAGCGTCAATGCATTCAGGAATGTGCGTACAGTAAATACCATTTGCATGTCATCAGCAGGCCCAACCCGGTCATCTCCGGGGCCTCCGCGATTCTCCTCCTCCAATGGGTTGAGTTCCCAATGGTGAGGTTGACTTGTGTTTTTAAAAATCGTGAGACTGGCTTTGCGGCTGATGAGGGAGAGAGAGAGAAGGGAGGACACAGAGAGGATCGACTCTGTGGGCTGCCGGGCCAGACAGTGGCCGGCTGGCTGGGGTGACGGGGGGCCCTGCCAGAACCGGGGAGAGGGGGGGTGATGGGGGTATAGGCCAAATGGCCAGGCTGACCCCCCACGGGACTGGGGCAGTGTCCAGTCATGTGCCATTACCGCGGCCTGCAAGGCAGCCATCTTGCTGCACACCTCACTGACCCACCCACCTTAGCCCTTGGTTCTGCAGCCACTGTATGTCTTCCACTGTGAAGACTGACCCAAATAACCTGTTCAGTTCCTCAACCATTTCCTCATCTCCCATTATTAAATCTCCCTTCTCATCCTCTAAAGGACCAATATTTACCTTAGCCACTCTTCTTTGTTTTATATATTTGTAGAAGCTTTAGAGATCTGTTTTTATATTCTGAGCAAGTTTACTCTCATAATCTATTTTACTAGGGCAGCACAGTGGTGCAGTAGGTTAGCACTGCGATCCCAGCTCTGGGTCACTGTCCGTGTGGAGTTTGCACATTCTCCCCATGTTTGTGTTGATTTCGCCCCCACAACCCAAAGATGTGCAAGCTAGGTGGATTGACCTCGCTAAATTGCCCCTTAATTGGAAAAATGAATTGGGTACTCTAAATTTTTAATAAATAAATAAAAAATAATCTATCTTACTCTTCTTTATAGCTTGTTAAGTAGCTTTCTGTTGCCCCCTAAAGATTTCCTAATCCTCTCGTCTCCCACTAATCTTTGCCACTTTGCATATTTTTTCCTTCAATTTGATACTTTCCCTTTAGTTAGATATCCGCGGTCGATTTTCCCTCTTTCTACCATCCTTCCTTTTTGTTGGTATAAACTGTGGAAAATTGCTTGGAAGGTTCTCCACTGTTCTTCAACTGTTTCACCATAAAGTCTTTGCTCCCAGTCTACCTTCGCCAGCTCTTCTCTCATCCCATTGTAATCTCCCTTGTTTAAGCACAAAACACTAGTGTTTGATTTTACCTTCTCACCCTCCATCTGTATTTTAAATTCCACCATATTGTGATCGCTCCTTCTGAGAGGATCCCTAACTATGAGATCATTAATCAATCCTGTCTCATTACACAGGACCAGATCTAGGATCGCTTGTTCCCTTGTAGGTTCCATTAGATACTTTTCTAGGAAACTATTGCGGATACATTCCATAAACTGCTCCTCAAGGCTGCCTGGACTGACCTGTATAACCAATCGACATGTGGATTAAAATCCCCCATGATAATTGCTGTACCATTTCTACATGCATCAGTTATTTCTTTATTTATTGCCTGCCCCATAATAATGTTACTATTTGGTGGCCTATAGACTACTCCTACCAGTGACTGTTTCACCTATTATTCCTGATTTTCACCCAAATGGATTCAACCTTATCCTCCATAGCACCGATGTCATCCCTCATTACTGCCCGGACGTCATCCTTGAATAATAGAGCTACACCACCTCCCTTACCATCCACTCTGTCCTTCCGAATAATTTGATACCCTTGGATATTTAACTCCCAGTCATTACCATCCTTTAACCATGTTTCAGTCATGGCCATGAAATCATAGTCATTCACAATAATTTGCGCCTTTTACCTTATTCCGAATACTTCGAGCATTCAGGTAAAGTACCCTGATGTTGGCTTTTATACCTTTGTTTTGAATCTTAACACCTCTATCAGTAACCTCTCCTAAGTTATATTTCCTTTTAACTTTTCTCCTAATTTTTCTTATCGTTGAACCATGATCTTCATATAAAAACCTGCTGCTTCGCTTTCCATTTACGTTTTTACTTTCCGTTTTATTCCGTTTAGTATTACTGGGCCTATTCACTGAGCTCTCCTCAGTCACTGTACCCTGTACTGTGGCCCTTTTTGATTTTTGACTATGGCTTCTCTGCCTTACACTTCCCCCCTTACTGCATTTTGTTTCTGTCCCCGTTTTACTTCCCTCTGACTTCCTGCATTAGTTCCCATCCCCCTGCCACATTAATTTAAACCCTCCCCAGTAGCACTGGTAAACCCACCCCCCTCCCCACAGGACATTGGTTCCAGTCCTTCCCAAGTGCAGACCGTCCGGTTTGTACAGGCCCCACCTCCCCCAGAACTGGTTCCAATGCCCCAGGAATTTGAATCCCTCCCTCTTGCACCATCTTTCGAGCCACTCATTTATCCTATTGATCCTGACATTCCTACTCTGACTTGCTCAAGGCACTGGTAGTAATCCTGACATTACTATCTTTGAGGTTCTACTTTTTAGTTGAACTACTAACTCCCTGAAATCAGCTGTAGGACCTCATCCCGTTATTTACCTATATCGTTGGTGCCTATATGCACCATGAAAGCTGTCTGTTCACCCCCCACCCCCCCTCAGAATGTCCTGCAGCTGCTCCGAGACATCCGTGACCCTTGCACCAGGTAAGCAACATACCATCCTGGAGTCTTGATTGCATCCATAGAACCGCCTGTCTATTCCCCTAACGATTGAGTCCCCTATCACTATAGCCCTGCCATTCTTCTTCCTGCCCTCCTGTGCAGCAGAGCCAGCCGCGGTGCCATGAGCCTGGCTGCTGCTGCCTTCCGCTGGTGAACCATCTCCCTCAACAGTATCCAAAGTGGTACATCAGCTTTGCAGGGAGATGACCACAGAGGACACCTGCACTGCCTTCCTACTCTTGCTCTGTCTTTTGGTCACCCATTTTCTATCTCCCTCAGTAATTTTCACCTATGGTGTGACCAACTCAGTGAACGTGCTATCCATGACGTCCTCAGCACCGCGGATGCTCCAAAATGAATCCACCCTTAGCTCCAGAACCATCAAATGGTCTAACAGGAGCTGCAGCCGGACACACTTATGCACGTGAAGGAGCCTGGGTCAGCTCCCACATCGCACACGAGGAGCATGACACGGGTCTGGGATCTCCTGCCATGTCTTAAACCTTAGGTTAACTTATACAACTACAATGCCAAAAAACAAAAGAAAAACAAAAAAAATAGACAAATGAAAAGAAAAACTACTTACCAGTCACCACTACTTACCAGCACGTCTTCTCTTGGCCAATCTAATCACAGCCCTCCCGTGACGCCACTGTTCAATTTTTCCCCAGTCTAAACCACAGACTCACCGTTTACCCGCTTACCTTCCCAAGGTGCTGTCTGTCTAACCACTCGTCTCAGCTACGCTCCTGAAAAGGAAGGCCGCGACCCCAAGCTAGGTTTTTAAATTCCCCGCTTACCTTCCCAAGATGCTGTCTGTTCGACCACTCGTCCCCGCTCCGCTCCTGAAAAGCCCCGCTGAGGACACACTTACCTTCATTTCCTGCACTGAAGTGCTCTGGTGCGGAGAAAATGCCACCTTGGCACTGCCAGGCTGGCACCCTGGCAATGGCCCTGCCAGCTTGTCAATGCCAACTGGGCAGTCTGACTGTGCCAGGTGACAGTGCCAGGGTGCCACCTTGTCCAGAGGCCGACCACCTGGGGGCCTCCAATTGCCTCGTAAACCCCACCAAGTGCTTTTGCGTTTGTGGAGACCGGTGGTAAATGGTGCCCAGTTGGACCCTCCTCAGCGAGGGGATGCGATCCTGTGCGCTGGTTAGATCCGGCGAGTGCTTATCCAAGTGTGCCTAACTGCACGCTTAAATGTGCAAATTTAGGTCCATTAGATGTTGCGAGACAGGGCGAGTCGGGTAAATTTTGTGTCCCATGTCATAGAATCATAGAATCTGCGCCACGGAGACAGGCCCTTCAGCCCAACTGGTCTATGCCAACCAAAAAGCCCATCTAAGCTGACCCCATTTGTCTGCATTTGGCTCATATCCCTCTAAAACTTTCCTATCCATGTGTCTGTCCAAATGTCCTTTAAATGTTGTCAATGTCCCTGCCTCAGCCACTTCCTCCGGCAAATATGCACCACCCTCTGTGTGAAATATTGCTCCTCAGGTTCCCATTAACTCTTTCCCCTCTTACCTTAAAGCTATGCCTTCTAGTTCTCGATTCTCCAACCCTGGGAAAAAGACTGAGTGCATTCATCCGATCCATGCCTCTCCTGATCTTATACACCTCTATAGGATCACCCCTCAGTCTCCTGTGCTCCAAAGGAAAATGTCCTAGCCTGTCCAATCTCTCTCTATAACTCAGTCCCTTGAGTCCTGGCAACATCCTTGTAAATCTCTTCTGCACTATCTCCAATTTAATAACATCTTTCCTACAGCAAGGTGACAAAAACTGAACGCAATATTCCAGTTGCAGCCTCACCATAGTCCTGCACAACTACAACATAACTGCACAACATCTATATACAATTGCCTGACTGATGAAGGCCAGCATGCCAAAAACCTTCTTCACTGCCCTATCTAACTGTGACTCCACCTTTAAAGAACCGTGCACCTGTGCTCCAAGGTCCCTCTGTTCCAAGATACTCATCAAGGTCCTACCATTCACCATGAAAGTCCTACCCTGATTTGACTTTCCAATATGCAACACCTCACATTTATCTGTATTGAACACTATTTGCCATTTCTTGACCCACTCCCCCAGCTGATCAAGATCCTGCTGCAATTTTTGATAACCTTCCTCACTGTCTACAATACCATCTATTTTAGTGTCATCTCCAAAATTACTGATCATGCCTTGTACATTCTCATCCAAATCGTTGATATAGATAACAAACAACAATGGGCCCAGCATTGACCCATGAGGCACACCAGTAGTCACACGTCTCCAGTCCAACAAGCATCCTTCCACCATTACCCTCTGCTTCCGACCATCAAACCAATTGTTTATCCAATTTGCCAACTCTCCCTGGATTCCATGTGAGCTAACCTTCCAGAACAGCCTACTATGTGGAACTTTATCAAAGGCCTTACTGAAGTCCATATAAACTATGTCTACCACCTTGTCCTCATCAACTTTCCTGGTCACTTCATCAAAGAACCCAAACAAATTTGTAAGGCATGATCTCCCATGCGCAAAGCCATGCTGACTACTCCTAATCAAATCCTTTCTTTCCAAATGCCTTGATATCTTATCCCTCAGAATCCTCTCAGTAACTTACCGACCACAGATGTTAGGCTTACATCTATAATTCCCAGGTTTTTCTTTGCAGCCCTTCTTAAATAAGGGCACAATATTTCCTACCCTACAATCTTCTGGTACTTCACCCCCGGTTACCGATGACGCAAATATCTCAGCCAGGGCTCCCGCAATTTCTTCTCTATCTTCACGCAGTGTTCTTGCATATACCTGGTCAAGGCCAGGAGATTTATCCACCTTCATACATTTTAATATGTCCATCACCTCCTCTACTTAATGCGAACCGTCCCCAATATATCACCACTAACCTTCCCAGGTTCCCAAGTCTTCATGTCTTTCTCCACGGTAAACACAGTGGAGAAAGAGTCATTGAGAACCACACCCATCACCTGCATTCTACACCTATATGTCCACTTTGGTCCTTGAGGGGTTCTATTCTCTCTTTAGTTATTCTTTTTCTTCAAATATACTTAAAGAATCCCTTTAGATTCACCTTAATCCTCTCAGCCAAAGTTACCTCATGTCCTCCTAATTTCCTTCTTGGGTATACTCTTGTATCCCCTGTACACCTCAAGGGAATCCTTGATTCCAACTGCTTGTACCTGAGTCATGCCTCCTTTTTCCTGGCCAAACCTCAATATGTTTTGTCATCCAGGTTTCCCTATTCCTGCCAGCCATTGCCCTTCACCCTAACAGGAATATATATAGACCCCAAACTCTAGCTATTTCACTTTTAAAGGCCTCCCACTTGCCGGAGGTCCCTTTGCCCTCAAACAAGCTACCCAATTAACCCTTTCAAGCTCCTGTCTAAATTCCATCAAAATTTGGTTTGCCCCAATTCAGAACTTGAACCTGTGGAACAGTTTTGTCCCTTTCCATGACTATTTAAAAATTAATAGAACTATGGCCCATGGTCCCAAAGTGGTCCCCCACCATCACCTCAGTCACTTGCCCTGCCCTATTTCCCAAGAGTAGGTCAGATTTTGCCCTTTCTCGAGGAGGACCCTCCACATGCTGCCTGAGGAAACTTTCCTGAACATGCTTAACAAAGTCCACCTTAACACTATGGCAATCCCAGTCTATGTTAGAAAAATTAAAACCCCCTACTATGACAACCCTATTACTCCTGCAAGTCTCCCCAATCTCCCTGCATATTTGTTCTTCTAATTCCCATTGACTATCATCGAATTTACAGTGCAGAAGGAGCCCATCGAGTCTGCACCGGCTCTTGGAAAGAGCACCCTACCCAAGATCAACACCTCCACCCTATCCCCATAACCCAGTAACCCCACCCAACACTTAAGGGCAATTTTGGACACTAAGGGCAATTTATCATGGCCAATCCACCTAACCTGCACATCTTTGGACTGTGGGAGGAAACCGGAGCACCCGGAGGAAACCCATGCACACACGGGGAGGATGTGCAGACTCCGCACAGATAATGACCCAAGCCGGAATCGAACCTGGGACCCTGGAGCTGTGAAGCAATTGTGCTATCCGTAATGCTACCGTACTGCCAAGGACTGTTAGGACTATTAGAACTATTTGGGGCCTATAGTACAACTCTGATAAGGTCACCATCCCCTTATTTCTCATCCACAAAAATTTCTTAGTTCCACCCACAGAATCTCGCTGGATGATCCCTCGGTTATTTCATCGCTGACTACTGCCATGATGTTCCCATTAAACAAAAATGCAACTCCCCCCTCCTCTCTTTCCTCCAGCTCTGTAAAGCACATGTACCCTGGAACAATAACTTGCTGTCCCTCCCTTAGCCATGTTTCAGTTATGGCTATAATATCTCAGTCCCATGTACCTATTCATCAGCCTTACCTATCAGCCCTCTTGCATTGAAATAGATGCAATTTAATCCAACAGGTTTTCTCCGCTCCCTGCCGTCGGGTGCAATGTGTCCAAGAGATCGCGCTCTGAGTCATTTTTTGGGCCTTGGGAAGTTTCTCCCTGGTCCAGCCCACACTTCGAAATTTTTTCAACAGTTGCGAGTTGAACTCGTCGGCAACATAGGCTCCTCAGAGATCGGGCTGCCAATCTGAAACAATGCCCCGATCCCTAAGTGAGCTTGAGGTTCCCCACACATGTCCCTCGCTGCGCACATGGGCATTACCCCACCCCTCCCAAGTGAGCACATCACACTATGGAGTCGCTGAGGTTCCCCTCCCCACACACTTTTCAGGCCTGCTGACCCCCCTTTAGCCCCCCCCCCCCCCCCCCCCCCCCCCCAGGCCACTTTCAGAACACCTTCCCTTCATCCTCCCCAACCTTTATGAGGCCCACACATACCCGCCCTTCACCTCCCCCACCCTTCATAACCCTCCTCAGGCCCCACCCTTGGCAGTGTCACCATAGCACCTGAGCATCCTGGCTTTGCCTCTACCAGACTGGCAGAGCCACCTGGGCACTTGGCAGTGCCACGGTGCCAGACCAACAGTGCCAAGGTGCCCAGGTGCCAGCAGCAGTGCCAGGGTACAACCCTGCCCTGTCGCCGACCACCCAGGGATCTTCAATGCCCTGGGAGACCCCGAGGTACTGTTATGCCTAGTCCATGTTTGTGTGGACGAGTACTGAATGGCGAGGACTCCCAGGCGAGGCTGTTAGGTCCTGGGCGCCGGGAGAATCTGGACCATGCCTAGTGAGAGTGAGATCCAAATCACAATGGCTCGTGAGGTTCGGTTGAATCTCGCGAAACATCTTGAATGTCGTGAATCTAGTGAGATTCAATGGTCTCGGTCCGACACCAAGTTGGGTGCAGTGAGGCTGTTAAATCATGCTCATTAACTCTGTTTCTCTCTCCACAGATGTT
Source organism: Scyliorhinus canicula (assembly GCF_902713615.1). Taxonomy (NCBI): domain Eukaryota; kingdom Metazoa; phylum Chordata; class Chondrichthyes; order Carcharhiniformes; family Scyliorhinidae; genus Scyliorhinus; species Scyliorhinus canicula. The sequence goes on from NC_052149.1 coordinate 100,424,667, forward strand.
ACCTGAACTGTTGAGTATTTACAGCATTTTCTCTTCCTTTTTATTTCAGATGATCAGGGTGTGCTGTATTTTGCTTTCGTATTAGTGCTCCGTATTAGGAGGTGCTTTCCTGTAAAAAGAGAAGTTTAGGCTGTTTTCTGAATGACCTTATAGATCCCTTAATGGACCATAGGCAATTTAGCGACTGACACATTGTGTGTGCTTGTGCAGGCAAGTACCACCCTGACACTGATATCCTACAAGCGATATTGTACCCTGATTTCGACATATCAATACGGTCCTTGCCAGAAAATTGTGTCATGTAGCCTTGGGAGTTTGATGTGTGTGTTTGGGGGGGGGGGCAGGAATTGTGGATACAATAGACAATTCGTTTTCAAGTTTTAATTATCGCCTGTTGCATTTTCCAGTAGGGCAGGCGGAAGCTGAAAAATCACCCCAAAAATATTTGATGCCTTCTGCTTAAAGCAGGCCATTCACCACAATATGTGCTGTCTGAAAGCGGAGTTCGACAATGAGTCATTTTGATGAGCTTACTTAGTAAAAGCCTGACCTTGAGAATGGTTTGTGTGCCAATTTTACCCGGTGCATTATTGAGGAAGACTGTCAGACAGGAGCTGAGCAAATGTACAACTCCTGCCCTATCAGTTAACAAAATCAAACCTTTGCAGCTTTGGCCACTTGGTCTTCAGGCAAGGAGCTTCCTTTGAAGTACCGCAGTGCCACTTTATTAACAGTCACTGAGATTAGGCCTAACCACAACCTCACCAAACTGTCTGATATTTCTTAAACAGGCATGTTTTTGGAAATACACAGCCTAAGCAATTGAAAAAGAAATATCACCTTAATTTTGACCACAAATGCATCAGAAACGCAACCAGAATTCCCCTCCTCTGATATGAAATGGGTCTATTGAACTCGCACTGACACTATGTCAGGTTGGGGGGGAGGGGGTTTTGGGAGAGCATCAGTTCCTGGAAATGTCAAACTCACTCTATAATTCCACTGGGTTTACTTCAAGTTTACTGGGCACGCTCACACTGGTTGCACAAGGTTTCTTACCTTTGTTAGGGAGAGCTTCCGTTTGCAGTAGAATTAGAGAATGATTCCGTGTGGAGGGAGATTGTTATAACCCCCGCGAGACCCACGGGGCGACCTGATTAATTTCCCTTGCTCAGGCCCAACAGTGGGATAGTTAACTCAGGACGTTAAAAGCCCGCCCAGGTAGGAGCTCAGCTGCAGAGTAGTCCCGGCTGGGCGGACTGGGACTGTTACCACTTGACTTTGGTAATAAACCATTAATTTGGACTCCACTTTCTGGCCTTGTCTGTGAATACTGAAGAGCCCATTTGCCCCATCGGGATCCGTGCTGGCTTTTTGGAAAACTAACGGCGATGACCACTTTGTGAAGCTGAGCTCAGGCCCCAGAGTTCGGAGAGTTACAGCAAATTTGGGATAGCAACTCAGCGGAGCAGCAGTGGCCCTGGAAAATACAATACGAACAGAAAATACTGGAAATACACAGCAGTTTAGACAAACTCTGTGGAGAGAGAAACCGAGTTCGCATTTCTGGTTGATGACTTTCAGCCACCATTGACCTGAAATGTTGGGCGCGATTTAATGGGGGAAAAAATATCTACGGCCGGTTTTGGGCGCGTTTAGCGGGGTGTTCCTCAGCAGCTGCAGGACCGAGTAACACCCCTCTATTCAACAGCACTCTGCCGGTTTTTCTGGCTCTGGGGCTTTCTCTCCTCCGAGGCTGCACTTGAGACATTTCTTGCTGGCGAGCCGAGCAGGAGAGGCTCCTCACAGATCGTGGCGCCATTTGGTCTGGGTGCCCCAATCTATCCTCAGCCCTTTTTCAGCCATTTCTCCCCCCCCCCCCCCCCCCCATTTTCAACCCCCCCTCCCCCAGAAATATTAGGGGAAGTCCCAGGAACACCCCCTCACTCACCCTCCACCTGGGCCCAATCCCTAGCAGTGCCAAACTGGTACCCGGGCACCCTGGCAATGCAAGCCTGGCACCACCACCCAGGTACTCTGGCAGTATCAGGATGGCACTACCAGGATGCCCAGGCGACCCTGCCAGGGTGCCAGGCTGGATGCCAGAGGGAGTGGCAGGGTGCCACTCTGCCCTGTTCACGACCACCCAGGGGTCTCGAATGGCCTGAGAGACTCCCCACCCGATATGCAGTTATGACTGGTCTACGTTTGTGGAAACCAGTATGAAGCAGTGCTCTGGTGAGACCTTCCAGGTGTCGTCATTAGATCCGGGCTGCTGCGAGAATCCTGCAAACACATATTTAATGATATTATGGATCTTTTAAACATGCAGATCTGGATCAGGCCCGTTGAGGGCGAGATCCAGATCGCAACGTCTCGTCTGATTTTGTTAAAACTTGTGAGGCATTTTGAGCATCGTAAATCTCGCAATAGACTCTCATAAGGCTCAATGGCCTTGTCCTGAAGCCAAGGCGGGCATGACAAAGCTACTAAATTGCACCCGTAAACTCTGGGTTCGATTCAACCAGTTGGGAATAAAGTCCCATAACTAGCGCATTTAGCCATATGTTTCCCGGCGTTCGCAGCGCTGAGAAACACATGGCTATACAACGTGACTCGCATTGCAAAAGGAGCCTCAGTGGATAATGTGAGGCTGAGGCTACTCATAGCCCCATCATATACACTGGAGAGCTCCGCTCACCGGAACTCCTCAGTATAGCGAGAGATCGGGACGTCATTTAAAAGTTCTCCAAGGCTCCCAAAGTGACGCCCGACCCCCCCCCTGCCCCCCCGCCCAACACACTATGGGATGGTTCCCCCCCAACATGCACACAGGGCACCACCAGCCCAATCACATGCATACATAAGATGCCAACCTGGCAGTGCCCATGCTAGCTGGCAGTACCACCTTGGTAGTGTCAGTCTGGCACCCTGATGGCACTGCCATTGTGCCAGGCTGGTAATGCCAGGGTGCCAAGGTGGCACCAGCAGTTCCAGGGTACCAACTTGCCCAAAAGGCATGCAACTGGGCCTCTGAACGCTTGGGAGACCCGAAAGAGTGCCATTCCATCTGGTCCCTGTTTGTGGAGATCAATGCTGAACAGCCCTCACCCAAGGTCTCCAAGGCAAAGGGGATGAATCCCAAAGCCTCAGGTATCTCGAGAATCTGCACATTAGAGTGAGGCTAGCTGTCCCGCTCTAATATGCAGGTTTGCCAAAAAGTGGTCCCGCTCACAATTGGCGGGATTTACATCGCAATGTCTTGTTAGATCTCGCAAGGCATTGCGAGCTGGGTAGATCCCGAGAGAGGACTCTCCTGGCTTTCATCGGCCACTCTGTGCCGCAGCGCGCTGCTTTTCGGGCTCAGCGTGGCCATTGAATCACACCCACTGTTTTTCTCTCTCCACAGATGCTGCCTGACTTGCTGGGCATTCCCAGCGTTTTCTGTTTTTATTGTAGATTTGTGGCATCTGCAATTAACTCCTGATTAGGCTCTTGCTCTTTCCCTACAGCTGTGGTATTATCATAACTGTAAGAACTGCAAGGGTCAATGAAGTATCGAGAGTAGCCACTAGAGGGAACAGCAGTTACAACTATATAGGGCAGTGATGCTAAGCCTTGTGAGAGTGTGTGTGCTAGAGATGTTAGCTAGAGAGAGTCAGAAGTGCAGATAGTGTAAGTGAGAGCAGATCATAGTTTATATCAGTAATAAGATTACCTGTAGATGAGTGTAGTTTAAATGTTATTAAATCAACTGTGTATTCTTTCGAAGTACATGTCGGATCCAAGTTAGTAGTGTTAATAAAGTTATAGCTTTGTTTTAAGTTCAAGCTATTTTGTGGTCTTTGTGAATACTACACCAACCATCCTGAAATAAGCAACACAAAGTGCACAACAACAGCCTTGGATTTTTTTTCTTTTTAAGTTTTTATCTAATCTCCTTATGAAAGTTGCTATTGCGTCTGCTTCCACTGCCCTTTCAGGCACTGCGTTCGAGATCATAGCAACACACTGCATAATTTTATTTCTCCCTCTATTTCTTTACAGGAAACTACTTTTCATTTAATTGGAATGGTCACCATTGGAGGGAAGGGAAAAGTCATCCAAATGAGTCATGCATCATAATTGTGTTATGCCCAAGTGACATGATGATAAAGTGTTTACATCTAACAATCAGGTGTCGGATTTTCCCATCATTATTTTCCTATATGAGTCAGTTGACAGGGCAGTAACGATCAGATAGAAGATGCCCTTGCACTTAATGTTCATTCCAGTTGGGCCCACAAATATAAAGGAAGTCTGAATCAGGTCAGAGTTTCAACACCTTATGATAATAATCAATATTGATCCTCAATCAGCATTGTTAAAATTGATTATCTGTCCATTACCACATTGCTGTTTAATTGCTGTATGCAATATGTCTGCCATGCTTCACACAGTGGCTGCACTTCAAAGGTACTTCATTGGCTGTAAAGCATTTTGGCACGTCCTGAGGTCATGAAAGTTGTCATATCAATGCAAGTCTTTTCCGTTGCTTTTCCATTACATTGGCCTGGCCGAAGTAAAACATAAATTGGTTTTCAGTGTTTGTGAGACAGTCAGTACCCATCAGTTCCCAGAACCAGCAGACATTGCATCATCTTGCTGTAAGGTGCATTGGGTCATACATAGGTCCTACCAAGAGGTCATCTGACCTGAGTCTCAGCCAGGCAAGTCGGCGGAATTATATCAAATCTGAAACTTTTAGACTTAACTTGCATCTCTGGACAATATTTTACTGCAATGTCCGCCTCCCCTCGGCCCCGGGTCTGCCTCCCCTCGGCCCCGCCCCCCCTCGGCCCCACCCCCCTCTCGGCCCCCCCTCTCGGCCCCCCCCCCCTCGGCCCCCCCCCTCGGCCCCCCCCCCCCGGCCCCCCCCCCCCTCGGCCCCGCCCCCCTCTCGGCCCCCCCCCCCCCAAGGGCGCCGAAGTTCATCTTGCCCGGGGCGCCAGCAACCCTAGGGCCGGCGCTGCCTCCCCTTGACGAAGCCATGCTGACTCAGTCCTATTTTATCATGCACTTCCAAGTACTTTGCGATCTCATCTTTAATAATGGACTTTAAAATCTGACCAATGACCAAAGTCAGGCTAACCGGCCTATAATTTCCTGTCTTCTGCCTCCTTCCCTTCTTAAACAGCGGTGTTACATTAGCCACTTTCCAGTCCTCTGGGAACCTTCCTGCCTCCAGTGGTTCCTGAAAGATCATCACCAATGCCTCCACAATCTCATCAGCTATCTCGTTTAGAACCCTGGGGTTTAGTCCCTCCAGTCCAGATGATGTATCCACCTTCAGACCTTTCAGTCTGATTATCAGTGGTGACAAATTTGTCTGCCGAGATGCATTTCCAACAATTAGGATAAGCAAACGCAGAGGCCATGAATTTAGGAGTGGGGTGTTCCAGATCCTGGTGGCAGGGTGGAAAGTGGCTCTCCCGGGCACCTTTTTAACAATTTTCACAAAGATGGCTTTCTGATTGGCCACCCGTGGACCTGCAGTTCAATTATGGATTTCAGGGAGGATCCTGATGTAGTTGGCCCAATCGATGGGTCCCCCAACTCGGAGAGAGGTGGTCACTGATGCAATATGCTGGAGGGTGAGAACCTCTAAGATATAAATTCAGGGTGCCCAGTGTCAGAGCCAAAGCCCACCAGGGATATTGTCCAGACCGTGGGGTGGGGGTGGGGGGGGGGGGGGAGGGGGGGGGGGAGACTGTCTCTTCTTCCTGTGGAGGGGGCAAGGCCATAAAGCCTTGCCCCCGACCAATCTCCCCACCCAGGCTGCCGCTGAGGGAATTCCTCCAGTTGGCTGATGGCATCCCCATATGGGATTCACTCTCTGCTTATCTAGGTACACTCTATTACTGTAACTCTCTGGGTAAATGGGAAGCTTCTTAAGATGGAAGTAGATATAGGGACATTGCTGTTGGAAAAATATGAATGCCACACTCACATAGTTCACTAATTGGGCTTTTTTTTATTCATTTATGGGATGTGAGCATCGCAGGCTGCGCCAACATTTATTGCCCATCCCCAATTGCCCTTGAGGGACAATAAAGAGTCAACAACATTTCTATGAGTCTGGAGTGACATGTAGGCCAAACCAGGTTAGGACAGCAGATTTCCTTCCCTGAAGGACATTAGTGAACCAGGTGGGTTTTTTTTTACGACAATCGGCAATAGTTTCATGTTCGTCATTTGACTTTTTTCAACTCTAGATTTTATTTAATTCAAATTTCACCATCTGCAATGCGGAATTTGAACCTGGGTCCCCAGAGCATTACTTTGGGTCTCTGATTTACTAGTCCAGTAACAATACCATTATGCCATCACCTCCCCACTTATAGAAATTGACTATCGGTCTCAGGGCAGGTAGCCTCTCCAGAACTGGCAGCAGGTGGCGAGGGAACCAACAAGAGGGAAGAACATACTTGACCTCATCCTCATCAATCTGCTTGCTGCAGATGCACATGCCCAAGACAACATCAGTAGAAGTGGCCACCGCACAGTCCTTGTGGAGACAAGGTCCCATCTTCAGATTGAAGATACCCTCCATAGTGTTGTTGTGTGGCACTATCACCGTGCTAAATGGGATAGACTTCAAACAGATCTAGCAATACAAGACTGGGCATCCATGAGGTGCTGTGGGCCATCAGCAGCAGCAGAATTGTATTCAACCACATTCGGCATATCCCCCACTCTATCATTACTACCAAGCCAGCCTGGTTCAATAAAGAGTGCAGGAGAGCATGCCAGGAGCAACATCAGGCACACCAAAAAATGAGGTGTCAACCTGGTGAAGCTGCAACCCAAGACTACTTGTGTGCCAAACAGCATAAGCAGCAAGTAATAGATAGAACTAAGCGATTTCACAATAAATGCATCAGATCTAAGCTCTTTAGTCCTGCCACATCCAGCCATGAATGGTGGTAGACAATCAAACAACTCACTGGAGGAGGAGGCTCCACATATCCCCATCATCAATGATGGAGGAGCCCAACACATATGTGAAAAAGACAAGGTTGAAGCATTTGCAACAATCTTCAGCCAGACGTGCTGAGTGGATGATTTATCTCAGTCTCCTCCAGAGGTCCCCAGCATCACACATGTCAATCTTCAGCCAATACGATCCATTCCACATGATATCAAGAAATGGCTGAAGGTACTGAATACTGCAAAGGTTACAGGCCCTGACAATATCCCAGCAATAGTACTGAAAACTTGTGCTCCAGAACTTGCTGCACCCCTAGCCAAGCAGTTCCAGTACAGCTACACCACTGCATCTACCCGGCAATGTGGAAAATAGCCCAGGTGTGTCCTGTACACAAGAAGCAGGACAAATCCAGCCCAGCCAATTAGCATCCTATCAGTCTACTGTCCATCATCAGCAAAGTGATGGAAGGAGTCATCAACAGTGCTATCAAGTGGCACTTACTCAGCAATAACCTGCTCACGGACGCTCAGTTTGGATTCCGCGAGGGTCACTCAGCTCCTGACCTCATTACATCTTGGTTCAAACATGAACAAGAGAGCTGAATGCAGAGATGAGGTAAGAGTGACTGCCCTGAACATCAAGGCAGTATTTGACCGAGGAGCCCTAGCTAAACTGGAGTTAATAGGAATCAGGTGGGAAACACTCCACTGGTTGGCGTCACACCTGGCACAAAGGAAGCTGGTTGTGGTGGTTGGAGATCAGTCATCTCAGCTCCGTGACACCACTGCAGGAATTCCTCAGGGTAGTGTCCTAGGCTCAACCATCTTCAGCTGTTTCATCAATGACGTCCTTCTATCATAAGGTCAGAAGTGCGGATGTTTGTGGATGACAGCACAATGTTCTGCACCATTTATGACTCCTCCGATAATGAAGCAGCCTGTGTCCAAATGCAGCAAGACTTGGACAATATCCAGGTTTGGGCTGACAGGTGGCAAGTTACGTTCGCGCCACACAAGTGCCAGGCAATGACCATCTCCAACAAGAGAGAATCTAACCACCGCCCCTTGACATTCAATGGCATTACCATCGATGAAACCCCACAATCAACATCCTGGAGGTTACCATTGATTAGAAACTGAACTGGACTAGCCATATTAATACTGTGGCTACCAGGGCAAGTCAAAGGCTAGGAATCCTATGGTGAGTAACTCACTTCCTGACTCCCCACAGCTTGTCCACCATCTATAAGGCACAAGTCAGGAGTGTAATGGAATACTCTCCACTTGCTTGGATGTGTGCAGCTCCAACAACATTGAAGAAGCTCGACACCATCCAGGACAAAGCAGCCTGCTCGATTGCACCCGCTTCCACAAACGTTCAAACCCTCCACCACCGATGAACAGTGGCAGCCATGTGTACCATCTACAAGATGCACTGCAGTAACTCACCAAGGTTCCTCAGCACCTTCCAAACCCACGACCACTATCATCTAGAAGGACAAGAGTAGCAGTTACCTGGGAACCCCACCACCTGGAGGTTCCCGTCCAAGTCATTCAGAACCATGGCTTGGAAATATATCGCCATTCCTTCCCTGTTGCTGGGGAAACATCCTGGAACTCCCTCCGAACAGCATATTGGGTATACCTCAAGGACTGCAGCGGTTCAAAAAGCAACTCACCACCACCTTCTGAAGGGAAACTAGGGATGGGTAATAAATGCTGGCCTAAGCAGCGACACCCGCATCCAGTAAATTAATTTTTAAAAACTGGTCCTGCCGGCATCAGTAAAATTCTCAGATGATACAACCATATCAAGAAGCTAATCCAACCGCACTCCCTGTGATATTACTGCCCCACCAGCCCACCTCCGACCCCTCCTCCTGGGGTAGGGGTGATGGGAGGGGTCCTGGGGTGTAGGGGGGGGGGGGCAGGGGTTGGTGGGTGGCAGTGTGGCTGAAACATTTAATGCCACAATGATTTCTTATGCTACTGGAGTGCATGGGTACTTTTGTGCAATGGTAGGTGGCTAAGAGCATCCACAGTCTCTGTGTTCCAGGTCGGTGCTTGAAAGTATATTCATAGGCCAACAGAATTAATGCCCTTTGGTGAATTCTGGCTGAGGCGATCAGTGGGATAACCATGTCCTCGTTGAAGAGGCCCAAGCGCCGTTTGTGGTCAGAGACTATGGTAAAGTGTCTACCATGTACATACTGGTGGAACCTCTTGACAAAGACTATGGATAGTCTTTCCTTCTCGATTTGTGAGTAGCCTTTTTTGGCGTCTGAGAAGGTTCTTGACAAGTACCCTGTTGGCCTTTCAAGCCGCTGTCCACCTCGCAGGACAATATCGCACTAATACCATATGGGGAGGAGTCGCAGGTCAATGCCAATTCTTTAGAAGTGTACTGACAGTTTTTAGGAATACAACAATTGCTTTACTCAGTTGAAGTTTCTTCCTGGAGAGCCTTCCAAAACCAACAATGATGTTTCTTTAGCAGAATATGCAAGGGGGCCAATATCATCAATAAACTCAGTAAAACATTTCAATAGTAGTTTACCACCCTAAAGAGGATTTGTGAGGGCAGGGTTTGACCTTGTCTTCCACAGGGTGTAGTTCTTGTGCATTTACACAGTGCCCCAGGTAGGTCACCTCGGTGGCTTGAAAGATGCACTTCCTTTTCTTGAGGCAAACTCTAGACTCCTGAAATCTCTTTCACACTAATTCCTCTAATTTTGCTAGATGCTCAGTCTCTGTCGATCCAGTTATAAGGACACCATCAAGGTACACTCAAACCCGGAATAGCCCCTGTAGCAGACTCTCCATTGTCCTTTGGAATATTGCACATGCCATAGACATGCAAAAAGGCAGGCCCATGTACTGGAACAAGCATTTGAATGTGTTTATCGTGTCAAATTCCGGGGAAGCATAATCTAATTTGAGTTGCTGGTACATGTGATTCCTATCCAGCTTTGTGTAAGATTGATCTCCCGCCAGCTTTGCACACAAGTCTTCAATTCTCGGGATTGAACATTTATCTAGCTTAGTGGTCTGCTTAACTGTTAGCTTTTCACCAGCACATTCCGATGGTCTTGCCCGATTTCAACATACACAGGGCAAATGTGCTGCCCATTTCTGGAACTGATAATGTCCCATTCTTCCAGCCTGTTTAACTCAGTATCCATTTTCTCTCATAAGGCATATGGTACCAGTCTTATCCTAAAGAATTGAGGATCCAAAGAAACCTTAGCGTGTAGACCTTTGATTTTGCCTAATTTATCACAGAAGTTTTTTTTAAGCAGTTCCAGCAGTTCCCCTTGCCACACTTGAAACATCTCAGCCCAATTTAACATGATTTCTTTAAGCCAATTGCGGCCGCTGAGTCTTGGTCCTTCACCAATCACTATTATCACTGGGAGATGGGTAGACTGTTGTCCATAACTCACAGATATCTTTGTGGTGCCTATTATTTTTATTGCTTCCCCTGTATATGTCTTCAACTTGGCAGAAATGCTCTTCAAGTTCAATGGTTGGTCTCCCTCCCTTAGGTACTAAAATGCATGCTCACCCATCACAGTGGCTGATGTCCCTGTATCCACTTCCATCTTAAGAGGCTTCCCATTTACCCAGAGCATCTAACTTGCCTGGTTTTAGATTAAACAGAGAGTGAATCCCAGAATCACGGTTGCTCGGGTCTTCCACATTTTAGTTGATTGATTACTCTGTTCTCCTTGACTTAGCCCTGCACTGTTTTATCAAATGTCCTCTTTTGTGACAATAAAACACTCAGTCTCCTTAAACCAACATGATTCAGGGGTGTGGTTACCTCCACATCCGACAATCTCCTTTAAACATTACTGACTAGTTGCCTATTCTGTTTAATTTTGTTTTGTTGGTGGCTGAAATTGGTTCCTGCTTTGCTGTTGCTTTGACAGTTTTGGCGCCATTGCTGGCTGCAGGTTCCTGTCCGAACTGGTGAATGGTGCCATTTTGTGCTCTCTGTAGTTCTTTTGCACCTATTTCAGTGCTTTCCATGGTCAACACTATCTTCATTGCTCCACTGTTTAAAATTCATGTCGACCTCTGGAATAAATCTGCATTGTACAGCGAGCGGCATTGTTCATGCCACAGTCTAACCTGTCGTGGCTCCAAAATCACAATACTCCAATAATTGCTGCAGTTTAGCAATATAAGTCGCGATCGGTTCACCTGGGCTCTCAGCTTCAAATTAAGTTTGAATCTCTGGAGAATGATTGATGGTTGAGGTTGTAATTAAGCCTTCACTAATCCATGACTTCCCTCAATGATTTAGAGTTGGGCCGGCTTGAGGATATAAGAAGTGAAGATGTGAACAAGGTTATGGGCGCGATTCTCCACACCCCACGCCGGGGGGTGGGGGGAGAATCGCGGGAGGGCCGGGCGAATCACTCCACGCTGCCCTGGCACCCCCCGCGATTCTCCCAACCCCCCCCCAAAATGGCGTGTCGCGTTTTGCGACAGGCCGCTCGGAGTATCGCCGCTCGCCGTTTCTCACGGCGAGCGGCGATTCTCCGGCCCGGATGGGCCGAGCGGCCTGCCGAACCCGACTGGTTCACGCCGGCGCCAACCACACCTGGTCGCTGCCGGCGTGAACAGCGTGCGACCGGTAAGTGTGGGGCCTGTGGGGGGGCGGAGGGAGGATCGAGCACCACGGGCGAGCTCAGCAGATGTCTGGCCCGCGATCGGTGCCCACCGATCGTCGGGCTGGCGTCTCTAAAAGACGCACTCTTCTCCCTCCGCCACCCCGCAAGATCAAGCCACCATGTCTTGCGGGGCAGCGGAGGCGAAGATGGCAACCGCGCATGCGTGGGTTGCCGCCGTCCAACCTGAGCATGCGCGGCTGACGTCACTTCGGCGCCGCTGGCCACGTCATTCCCGACGCGCCGCTTTGACGCAAGCATCAAGGCCCGGTGTGCGGAATTCAAGCGTCGTCGCTCCTAGCCCCCTGGGGGGGGGGGGGGGTAGAATAGTGGGGGGAGAGCGGCCTCCGACGCTGGAGTGAAACACTCCGAGTTTCACTCCGGCGTCGGCTGTTTGTCTCCCGATGGGAGGATTCCGCCCTATAAGTCTCACTTCCAAAAACTCTGAGAAGAATTGCTTTGTGTTTCATCTCCTCCCATATTTTGTTTGCTTGGAAGTAATACCCAAAACACTTGATATGTCGCGTCCAGTCCTCCATGGAAAAATCTAATGGCTCTATTTGCCTAAAGAGAAGCATGCCGGTGAGTATATATATTTTTCCGGACTTTGATTAAAATAGGATACTCACAGGTGTTGGGCCAGAGGCAGTGTCAGGATAATGTATCCTTGTTACCAGATGTAAAGATGGTGTTTCAGAGACTCCATTAGTGAACACAAATTGTATCCATTAATGAGAATTGTTCAACAGCCGTGTCCATAGAATCCTTACAGTGCAGATGGATGCCATGTGGCCCATCGAGTCTGCGCCGACCTTCTGAAAGAACACACTCCCTGGGCCCTCTCCCTCACCTATTCCCATAATATAGGGACCCATACCCTGCTGTATTGCCCTGAA